>NC_086285.1:113158850-113765831 GCF_963924245.1 Chroicocephalus ridibundus | reverse complement strand
TGTTGCGTTGCAAGGCGAAGTGAACGCACTCTTACTTCGGAAGCAAAAGTAAGAGGCAAAGGCTGGAGGGGAGCTAGGGAAAGGAGGAGGTGGCAGGTGGAATGATGGGATGCATTCATGCTGATCTGGAAGGCACAGCAGGGCGTAAGATGTAGCATAAGATGTAGTAATAGTAGAAGAGATAGTCCTTTTTTTTTTTTGTACCATTAGTGGTGGTTTCTCTGGGAGTCAGAATTTCACAAGGTCACAGCAGGTGAAAAGATGGAGCTTTGGGTCGTCGGCAGGTCACACAAGGACAGATGAGGCAAAAGTTGGAGAAACACACTGATACGTGTGCCAGATAAGTATGTGTTTGCAATGTTATTGACATTGCTGAAAAATAAATAATAAAAAAATAAATTCTTGCCTCAAGATGTGTTCAAGTAACTACCAGAAGTACCAGAAGCAATGCCTCTTCAGGGACATTTAATGTGTACAGGGCTCTAAAGGAATGTGTGCTAGACATGCCAGTGGTAAAACTAGTGCTTTATATATCAGGAGAAAAATGACCCAAAGGCCATGCAGTTTCTTCCCAGTCCACCCTGACTATGCCTCTTGTCTATTTAAAGGCTGACAGTTAGAAGAAGTGTCTTTCCTATCCAGTCCTGGAGGGTTGCCCAAGACCCAGTTAGACAGTATTCGCTCTCTGATTCTGATAGAGCTCACTCTCACCATATGCTCATTTTCTGTAACATTCTTGACTATTCTCAGGCCTTTTCCTCTATCATCCTCTGATCAACGAAAAGGTTTTCTCACATCCATGTTCACGTTCATTGCTTAATTCAGTGCTAACTTCTGCTTTGTCCTGCCGTACAATTCTCTCGGGTCTAGTTTCTCACTGCAGGGGGTGGCATATATGTTGATTAATGTATTTTGCATCCCAAAATATCTTTCGGCACTGTACATATCTCTGCAAGCACTCTTTCTTTAAAGCCACCTTTGTGTTTTATAATAATCTTTTGAAAAATTCCTAACATTTACGATGTTTAGTGCTGTTATATATTCTTTCACCCCCGTACCTGTTTTGATCTCCTGTGGTACTTTCAACAGTATTTTTTTGGGTGTGAAATATCTACAGGCTTGTTCTATCTAAAGAAAATTTGTGTTTCCTTCAAAAAAGCCTTGCAGTTTTAACTTGGAAATTTGCTTTTGCCTCCTCCAAACCATATAATTTCAAGTTGTTGTATAAAGCAGACATGAGATAGCCTTTCCAGTTTTGTCACTAAATAACATTTCTCAGTGTGTCTCAGCTTTGCAAAGAATAGAAGCAAAGTTACAACAAAGAGGAAGGGTGACAAAAAGCCACCCGCCCTATCCTTCACCGTGCTCTTACCCCTTTTTCTACTGCTGTGTCGTAGCTAATGCACCTTCCTCCCCAGTCCCAGATGCTTCTGGATTCCCATTTCACGACATGCTTTCAGAAGCTTTTGCATAATCTATCAAAAAACACATCTAGACTCTTGTTTCGTTCTGGTATCTGTCAGGTACTCCCCACCATCAAAATACTCTGTTTTTCACTGATTGTTTCAATAAGGAGCTCTCAGATCATCAGTGATTCACTTAAAAGTTTTTAGGATAATGCCACCTCTTTCCCTTTTTTCTTTTTAAAATTTTCCATAAGCATGCTCCATCCCTCCAGTTTTCAAGCATTTCCTACAGATGTATTTTGAGCTAAGTTATGGATTGGTCAGGATTTTTAACCGATACTCATGGATTTTATCGGATTCTGATGTCTTCCAGTTAGACACTATTCTTCTCTGCCTGTCTTCATCAGCACCCTGGCATTCACTTTGCTTAATCGTGCCACTCTACTTCCCTTTTTTTCAGTCCTCTTAACCAAAAGATAATATGGTGCTTTCCTTTCCCATAATGCTTCCTAATCTTTTTTCAGATTTTGTTTGTTTGTCACTGGGTAGGTTCATCAATCTGCTACTCTTGCCTGGAGTACTTCCACTGATTCTTTCGAAGCTACTTCTTTTACCAGGTAATAATGTTTTCTCCCTGAATATTTTTTAAATTTACTGACTGTACCAAGTTTTTCTGCCTCAGTCTTTTCTAACTGCTGCAGCACTGTCGTTCATTGAATTTTTTTCCACAATTACGTTCACCTACTTTTTCAGTTTCCCTTTTTCAGCTCTTCCTTTTTTTTTTTTTTTTTTTTTACTGTGAACTTTTCAACTGCTTTTGACCCTCTCTCTGATGCCTTTTTTGTGGCATTCTCCATCAGAGCTTCAGAGTTTGCCTACCGCTGTGAACGCTTCTTTGTAGCGCGTCCTTGCAAAACTGGGATGTCTCTAAGAACTCTCCCTTCTAGGAATTTGCTGGGATTTTCTGTGACTTACCAAAGCTGCTTCTTCCTTACAACTTTAGAAGCGAAGGCAGTGTACCCTCACAGATTCCATAAGTGCACGTATCACTGCCAAGGCTTGCTTGCTTTTTTCTCTTGTTGTATAGGTTATTAACATTGCCGTTTGAGTCAATAGGCTGCCAGGAGAGAAAAAAATGACTCCATCACTTCAGCAACATCCCCGCAACTGTCATTTCCCCCTTCCTAATATCCTAATTCAGCTCATGAGAGATACTGATGTATATTGAGAATTTAACTTGGTCAGCCAGCAAGCATTGAGAAAACTCTTTCCAAAGTTTCCTTTCTTTGCACCAGTGCAAACCCCTTAGCGATTCTTTCCTGAGCAGCAACAAACCAGCTCTTTTCTCAAAGGCTTGATAACAGCAAGCGGATTTTCTTTGAGATTTGAACGTCTTCCACTCAACATCCAACCCATCCCAAGCATCATTTCCTTGGAGCCACCAGGGCATCTTTAGGGAGTGTCTTCCTTATATTTTCTCAGCAAGGATGTTTCACAACTAGGTGATCTATCTTTAGTGTAAGTTTAAACAAGTATGAAGTCATGCTTGGCAACCGTTGGGTGCCTTTATGTACAGTGATCATTAAATCCCCTGCAAGTAATACCTCTCAGAGTAATCCTCTCTCTAAAAACTCCGTACCTAGGGAAGAATAAATCATTTTTGCTACTTACTGTAGAAATGCACTGAGATGGCACAGGACCCGCTCCTGTTCCCTGTGGGGAGAATGAGTCAGTTGCTTTTTTGCAGCTGCTAAATGTGTATTTTCTTGCGTTCTTTGTCTGGGTTTGGCGTCGTGAGCCAGGGAAGAGAAAGAGTCAGGGCCGTGGCATTGCTGATGCTGCTGGGGAAGGGTATCCCTGCCGGACCAGACAAAGAGAGAGGAGGATTAGGGACGGGGGTAGCAGCTGCCGAAAGATTTGACGTGAGTGCTATGAAATGGTTTAGCAAGAAATGAATGACAATTGTGTAACTGGGAAGAAAGGGGCATTTATTGTTCGTGGGATGGCCGTACTGAGCAGGTGACGGTCTGTATTGCCGCTGAGAGCAGAAGGACCGGAGGGAGAGCAACCAGAGGTGTTGCTTTCTCTCTCGCAAGGACCTCTGGCCAAGCGGAAACCTCCTCTGTGATACTGAGGTTTTCTTGGCTGCTTCTTACTTCAGTTGAAATCATTTGTGCTTCGAGCCCTCCAGACTGTTGGGATGTTAGAGGCACAATTGCTATTCTCCGGGCATGTTCACTCGGGAAATCACTTCCAGTTGTTGGAGAACCACAACTGCGGCTTGTGTTCGCTGGTGTTTTTACAAAGGCAGGCAGAGGCAAAATGGGAAGGCAAGAAATACTGTTTCCATTCATTTCCACATGAGAGGAGAGAAGTGCAAGTCCACTAGCCGTTAATAATGTCTCCAACACATCTCTCCAGGACACAGACTGAGATGAAAACCAGTACATACTGTAAATGGGATTTCCCAGGTTACCTGTGGGCTTTTAGGGCAGCGGCTTCTCTCAAGGCTCTTTCATCCAAGGCTCGCTGGCTAATGGGGATGCTGCCATGCCTGAGCTTCCCCTCCCCTCGTCCCCTGCAGCACCTGGTTTTTGAGGCACAGTTCAAGAACTGATGCTTTTAACAGTCAAAGTAATGTTTCTGTTAAAATATCTGCTCCTTTTAACAGAGTGAAAAGCTGCATTCAGATGCTTATAAAAATGGTAAAAATATACAAGATGAGATGGAATATATTTCGGGCATATTATTTAGAGGCAAATTTTGCTCCAAAGTGCACGTGTACTACTCTGTTTAACATCACTAGAGGTGGAGAGCATTTTGCCAATAACAGAATTTAGCCCTATAAATATAATATAGCAAAATGAAATCTGGAGGCTACTTCTTAGAGCTGAGCATGACAGTCTGATTTTCATTGCCTTGAACCATTTAAGTAGGGCGTAATACATGCAGCATGTGTGTAAAGTGTGATTATTCCAATCTGAAATCACTTTTCCCTCTTTTCTCTCTGATATAAGTATGTAGATACGGTGCAAAGATATACACAAATGGTGAAGAAATTATTCGTGGTGAAATCACGCTTGTTTGTAGAAAATATTGCCCACGTTTCATTAGCTAGCACTTTGTACATATTTATTAAGGTAGCACGTAATGTTCTTCAGTCATTTCTCAAATGAAATTCACACACTGGGGTGAAGTAGGGCTATATTGTGAAAAATCTTTGATTGTTGTAACGTATCTGACTTTTCTTAGTTATTAGTGAGTTTAAGTGATGGGAATTTGCTGAGAAACAGGGCAAAGAGAAAACCTGTGAGCTATAGATTCAAATAACATTAAAAGGGTTAAGCAAGATCCCCAAGTGTTGACTCAGTAACCCTGCTTAGAAGTTACTGCTTGTGACAGTTATAAGTAATGAAGTCTTCTGCAGTAATCATAACTAAAACCATTAACTGCATGAAAGTTTTACTGCAGCACCATTTTTTCTCTGGGATCTTTTTTTTCGCTGTGATAAATAATGAATTGGTACCTAAACCACAGTTAATGACTTATAATCATTGTGGCATTTCAGGAACTGTACGGATAGTGAAATAGTTTGTTCAGTGTTGATACCAACAAACAGGGTGGAGGGAAGGCATGGGAGGGGATCTGGCTTGACTCAAAATGTATAGCAGTTAAGAAGCAAAGTCATTAACATAATTATTTTTTTCCCAAAGAATGATACTATACATCTTCTAATGCGCTCTCCGTATTTCTTTTTAGAACTTTAAAAAATATATGTAAACAAGAAAAGAAACCAACATTTTCTAATGGTTTGTGTTAGTCTCTTATGCTTACAAATAACCCCCCTGCCCCAAACAGTATCTGCATCTGAATTTGTGATTTACCAAATAAATTACTACCAAGCTTTGGCTAGCCTTTTACTTTCTAGGCATTTGTTATTTGTCCACGCTTGCTAGCAATCATCTGACATTAATTCCAAATCCTACTATAATGCTTGCAGAGAGGGGTTTTGAGAGAAAGCAGTAGTAACTCTGCTGATCAGATCCAGAGTTTTATATCCTGCAAAAAAACCCTGCCCTCCTGGTACTCAACCTGAGCAGAGCCCCTGCCCCCAGACGTGGGATTCCTCTAACTCACCCCCTTCGCGGCCTCACTCCCAAACGCTTTGGTGGACTTCAATTAGCCTTTACCTATGGAGAAATGACATTTAAGTGATGGCATTTACAGCAGGAACAATCATCTACTGTAGCTGCACAATTGTCCGGGTACCGGTTAATTATAAGGAAACCTTCTTTGTGTAGTAACTGAAATTCCTCTATGTCCCATTTGTCGTGTATTTTTCTTGCTATATAGGAGAAGTCTTTCAGTAGCTAAAAGACTCTTTCAATAACAGAAACTGTCATGGAGATAACCTCCACGAAGCTCAAGTTGTGTATCGGTCTCCCCATCCTCCACCCAGTTACCAAAAATAATCCTGCTCTCTGTCACATGGGCTTCAGCAGTGACACTGTAAACAAACTGTAGCCTCTGTGACATCTATAGAGAACTTTCATGGGAAAAATATGGGCTTATTTTTTATTCTTTCCCTTAATCTACCCACAGCATAATTAAAGGTTTTCTTCAGCAAGCCCTTGTAAAATTTGGTAGCAAATCCTTCAAGTGCAGTTCTGGGGGGTAAAATGAGGGCATGATCTCCAATTTCTAACTAATGCTTCAATTGGGGCATAAGTCCTTGGTGAGGACAGATCCCTTTGCTTTCCTTTCCAAGGTGTGGGCAATCCCTTGTCCCAGGCCAAGCAAATTTTCGCCGCGTGCTTCTGTTCTGTGAGCAGAAGCAGGGATGTAAAGCCAGAATATCCACAACCGAGTGTACACTGGAGTTAATTAGGAATATCCCTTATCTCTCCAAACTCGGGTGAAATTCAGATCAGCCACCATCTGGCAAATGTTCACGTGGGAAGCGTCATACAGTGTTTGGGGTGGAGATGGGTACTCAGGGCACTGTGGTTTCAGAGGTGTCCCACACCTTGCCCTTTCTGCTCTCCTCCAAGGGCTCGGAGGAGCCAGCACAGATCCCAAGTGAATCTGGCCTTGAGCATATCAGGGAGCTTCAACTGAAGGAGAAAGGGTATATAAACATGTAAAAAAAGCACCCTTCAAGCTGGCATCGCCGGCAAACTCGGTGCCACCGCTCCTGTGAGGCGCAGCTCTCCTGCCATGCTTTGGCTGGCTGACGGGCAGCAGGCGCCAACTGTTTTCATTTCACATCGCCGGTAATTTCATCCCAGCATCTGGAGCTCTGGGTAGCGGGATGGAAAAGAGGAAGAGACAGTCTGTCAGGGTGAGAAGAGGAGCTCTGTGAGATGCGTAGTTTCCTACCAAATTTCCCACATTGCCTGTGGTTTTTTGTTGTGGTGATGCTGCATGTAGGAATACGTGTCGCATCAGAGTATTGGCAGCCGCGGGGCCGGCACTGTCCAGAAATGCTTAGGCAGGTGAAAAAAAGTCAGGGATATTGATTTTTGTCCTTCTTTCAAAGGGTTAATTGATTATTTCTCTTCCCAAATTAATTATTTACACTTGCTTCTCTAGCTCTATTTTTAAAAGGAGAATGTAACTTATTGCATAGATAACTTCTGAATTATTAATATCGCACTACTCAAGCTGTCAGAGGATGAATGAGGGGGAAAGATCTGACCGTCTTGTCAAGTTTTGCATTGCCACATGCAATGGCACTGGGCTTTCCCCCTTCCCTCTACCTGGCACTGTGCTGGTAAGCCTGGCTCCGCTGCCCAAAGCCTTGCTGGCTGTCAGGCAGCCCAGCTTGGCAGTGCGTCATGCATCACCCGGATCCATCAAGAAGTTCTCCATTCCCCTGGAACGGAAAAATGGACTCGGTCAATGCAAGCAGGTCAGGAAAAGGGTTTAAGTGGCAAAGAGGTGGAATTGAGCTGTTGGGAGTCTTCAAGCAACCTCTGATCAGCACATTTTGCTGCTTTCTGTAAATAACCTCTTTCCTTTGTGCCACAGACGAGGATACTTTCACCCATCTCGCTCTCTTTGCAAACCTAATTCATGCCAAAGCAGCGACATGTGCAGTACTTCAGCCCCTTTCTCATCCCCGTAGGCGTGATCCCTACACCCCACAGATCGCCATGGGTTTTGCCAGCAGTTATATCACCAGGGAGCTCGCTGCAAGGCTGGCATGTTTTTTCACCCCGTTCCTACACTCAGCCTGCTGAGAAATGCCTCGGAAAGAGACGGTTTCTGTTCTGTGGGAGGAGGCACAGCGAAGCCTTCGCTTGATTTGGGTTTGGGTTTGTGCCTCGATGTGAGAAAGCCTGAAGCTTCTCTTAGTACCTGTAACAGTGCTTTTTTCAATCTAGAAAAATGATGCTGTCTGCCCCTGGTGTGTACATTACCTCTGATTTCTGTGTTTCCTTTTCTTTCTACTGTATATTTTGTTGCAAAATGAAAGCTCGAGCCCAAATAAATATAAGCATTGCAAGGTATTCTTACCAGAAGATGAAAATTTTAGGTCTTGCTCCAGTGACAGTAGCTGGAGCTGGGGAAGGTAAATTGTGTTGATATTTAGGGACATCAACACAATGTCTGTGTGGGCAGAAGGAGCCATCTGAGATTACCAGATATACGTATTGGTCTATTTAAGGCCTCTTTCTCAGGGATCATTCCAAAATAGTTACAGTCCAATCTCTTCAGTGTGCTCTTGCTGCAGTCAGCTGTGCCGACAGAAACTGGGTCTTGTGCGGAGATTGGTGAAGGCAGCTCTCCTGACCATTGCCGTCTGCAGAGTTCAGGATAAATTCCCATCCCTGAGTCAAAATGGTAGATTTTGAAGTGATGAAGGAGGGAATAAAGTCATTAAATGACATGATAAACATTTCTGAGGCAGATTTAAATCTGCAAGCCTTTAAATTGCTTTTCTCTTTAATGTTTTTCATCATATATAATATATTTTTATATCGAGAATAATTGAGGATTGTTTGTTCACCTTCCCTTTCAGTTTTCAAGAGTCTGGTCCTTCACAGAATCATAGAATAGTTTGGGTTGGAAAGGACATCTAGTCCAACCCCCCTGCAATAAGCAGGGACATCTTCAACTAGGTCAGGTTGCTCAGAGCCCCATCCAGCCTGACCTTGAATGTTTACAGGGATTGTGCATCTACCATCTCTTGGGGCAACCTGTTCCAGTGTTTCTCCACCCTCATAATAAAAAAATTCTTCTTTATGCCCAATCTAAATTTACCCACTTTTAATTTAAAACCATTACCCCTTGTCCTATTGCAACAGGACCTGATAAAAAGTCCATCCTCATCTTTCTTGTAGGCCCCCTTTAAGTACTGGAAGGCCACAAAAAGGTCTCCCTGAAGCCTTCTCTTCTCCAGGTTGAACAACCCCAACTCTCTCAGCCTGTTATCATAGGAGAGGTGTTCCAACCCTCTTGTCATTTTTGTGGCCCTCCTCTGGACCCGATCCAACAGGTCCATGTCTTTCCTGTGCTTAGGGCTACAGAGCCAGACACAGTACAGGTGGGGTCTCACGAGAGCAGAGTAGAGGGGCAGATTCACCTCCCTTGATCTGCTGGCCATACTTCTTTCATGCAGCCCCAGATGCAGTTGGCTTTCTGGGCTGTGACTGCACATTGCCAGCTGCATGTCCAGTTTTTAATCCCCCAGTACCCCCAAGTTCTTCTCCACAGGGCTGCTTTCAATCCCGTCATCCCCCAGCCTTTATTGATACCAGGGGTTGTCCTGACCAAGGTGCAGGACCTTGCACTTGGCCTTGTTGAACCTCATGAGGTTCATGTGGGGCCTCTTCTCGAGCTTGTCCAGGTCCCTCTGGATGGCATCCTGTCCCTCAGGAGTGTCAACCCCACCACCCAGCTTGGTGTCATCAGCAAACTTGCTGCAGGTGCACTCGATCACACTGTCTATGTCATTGATGAAGATATTAAACAGTACTGGTACCAGTACGGACCTCTGAGGGACACCACTCATCACGGATCTCTGTCTGGACACTGAGCCATTGACCACTACCCTCTGGATGCAACCATCCAACCAATTCCTCATCCACCAAATAGTCCACCCATCAAATTCATATCCCTCCACTTTAGAGCGCAGGATGTTGGGGAGGACCATCAAAGGCCTTACAGAAGTCCAGATAGATGACATCCATAGCTCTTCCCTTGTCCACTGATGTAGTTGCTCCATCATAGGATGGCCAAGAGGTTGGTCAGGCAGGACTTGCCCTTGGTGAAGCCATGCTGGCTGTCTCAAATTACCTCCCTGTCCTCCATGTGCCTTAGCATAGCTTCTAGGAGGATTTGTTCCATGATCTTCCCAGGCAGAGGTGAGGATGACAGTTCTGTAGTTCCCAGCGTTCTCCTCTCTAAAGGAGTCCTTCTGGTTTCCCATTGCCACACTCATGCGTCTTTTATGGTGACTTTATTAATTTGTTCATGATTCCCAAACCAGAAAATGTATCACGAACTGTGGGCAGTTACAGGGGAAGGTTCTCGTATTAGTCTGGGGAGGGACTGAAACGTAGGCCCTGCATTACTTATCAGGATGTGAAATTATGGAAATCGTTTGTGGGAAGGAGGTTACTGTTGTACCTTGATCATTATGTGTCAAAATTATAGGATAGCTCTTAAATTCTCTATTGTTGTGGTCAGCTGTCAGGGTATGTGACTATAATGTCTGGATTACCTTCACAAGGGAAAGGAAAAAGAAATTAAGGTCAGTTTCCTAAAGAAAAAAACAAAGAGTAAAACAAAAAAAAAGAATTTGAATGCATCTTTGAAATGCCCAGCACACCAGTCCTCTCTTTTGGTGTGCTCCATCTCCTCAGATGGCCAAATGTATCTGCTTGCCTCTCTCCCCTTCTACTGGTCCCTCCTTGGTGGGATTCTCACATCTTTTCTTCCTTGCCTCTCTTCTTCACCTTAGGCTTTTCCTCTGCATATTGCAGATGTGGATGCTAAGTCGAACTTACAATTTTCCAGTATATGCAAACTAGCCCTTGAGGTTAGGGGCAGCTGTGATGGGCAGGACTTCAGGCACACCTCAGGACAGCAGTCTCTAGCACTGGGAACTGAGCTACACTGTTTGAAAAGTTACTTTACAGCTACTGCCAGAAGTTTTTGCTCCCCTGGGTCAGGGCTTCAGGCAAGCACAAAAATCTTTAAGCAGGAAGTTTTTTCTGTGCTATTTCTGGTTCTACCTGCTCTCAATTTCCCTGGAAATACTGTGAGAACGCTCCCTTGTTGGGATAATTTGTCACTTCCATTCTGGTCCTGACTGTAATAAGTGCAAAGACCAAACAAAATGAAAAACAATGTGTCAGTGAATATTAAAGTCAGGGTGGTTTTGATCCTACAGTGTTGATTTCACTCTTGGGTAAAGTTTGCATCTGTTCAGTTTTGTTTGAGTGGATAGTCCATCAGTCCACACAGCCATAGAGGGGATAGTAATTCAGGTAGTACAAATTCTTGCTTCTCTTGGCCACAATTGTTGTTAAGAGTAACCATATGCAAGAGTATAGGTATTATTTGGGGAAAAAATGTAGAAAATGGGAGTAGTTTCTGCAGTTCTGCACCAGAAGATTAGGCATCGGCACTCCTGCAGCTACCTTTCATTGAATGTGGTTTTGGGGTATCGGATGGTTGGAAGAAACAGGTACATTGCATGAACTGCTGTCCTTCCCAGTCGGTATGAATAAGCACTATGGAGAACTTCAGCATTGTTACTTCTTTGCTACAAGATGATTAGAAGAAAATTTGTCAGTAATTTTCTTAGTCAAAGGGAAGGAAGAGGAGCCTTGTGGGGATGAGCATTGCTGGCACGCACATTTCACACATGCCTCGTGTCTTCATAGATGCCTTCCTTAGAAGCAAGTGCAATAAAAAGGCTGTGGATGTGATACCCCACTAGTATCCACAAGTGATAGTCCACAAGAATCCATAACATAATACTCCAGAAGAAGTACAACACTTCTTCAAAGAATCTGGTATTAATAGAAAGGTCTCTGTAACATTACTACATGATTTTTTGTAGTGAACACAAACCAAGGGAGAGGGGAAAAAGGAGGCCTTTACATACATTATCTTCAGTTTCCTAAACCAACCAGCATGTAATTCACAGCATATAAAGATTGACAGCGCTTTCCAGGATTCACTGAGGCTAGTTACTAATAAAGGCATTTTCACAACTGAACCTGACAGTTTGTTAACTGGTTTTAAATGTGGGTGTTGATTGGATCCTGGCACCTTTATTCCAGGTCATCAGCCGACATAATTGAAGGGGATGGGAGCACTAATTAGAATGCAAAGGTTGTCATTCTTATCATATTACAATCTGGTCTTTAAAATCGAAGCTTTCTTTTCATCCCTTTCCTGGTCTGCAACTGACTTTGTTCCTCACTTAGTCACTAGCTCTTGCTCTGAGGTCCTGGGTAGCTCAAAGAGGAGAAGGGGGAGAATATGAGATTTCCGCTTGGGCAATTGGAGAGGAAATAGTTCAGATAAATCGCCCACCACCAAAGGCTCATTTTACTCCTGTCTCAGGAGTGGGAACTGCTGGGCGAGGAGGACGTGGCAGTAACCGCTTGGAGACTTGTCATGGGAGATGAGAAACAGAAAGCCTTGGAGTACTTCTGATTTAGCTTTAATTTTCTTTTCAGGGGCTTTTTGTGTTGCAACTCTTCGTAGCTGATTATCCATATTCAAGACATTTCAAACAAAGCCATTAACACTAATATTTCTACTCTCCCTCTGAAATTCTTCATAAAGGTTTGAAACCTTAAACCAGATTGGCAGGTTGACATTCGCAAGAAGAATTGTTTTTACCATGTAAAACTGCTAACATAAAAGAGACTAGGCATCATTAAGGATTTACTGAGTTTCTATTTTCTCCATAAAAGTACCGACTATTATTTTCAAATGAAAGATTTACCATAATGAAATCATTAGTGACTGCGCATTTAGGGTTGCGTTTTTTTGACAGCACTCCTAGCTATTACAGCCAGGCAGTCAGACTCTGCCCGTATAGCATGCATAACAGCGACAACTCATCTTTTCTTCTTTGATAGAAGATGGAGAGTTTGACCAGAAGGGAGCAGAGGTCACAATGATCATAGCTACCTGTAGTTCTCCTTTTTATTTTTTTAAGCTCATGGTGTAATAGCTCTTTGGCTTTTTGCTTTGTTTTCTTTCTGTAATTGCAGACCTAGGTTTTTTCATGACTGAGTGTGCATTACAAAGGCAGCCTTGGGGAGTGATGTGATGAAGAAATGCAAAGTGAAATATCACATAACTGCCCAAGCAGGGAAAAATCAGTCCATGTTAAGCTTTTTAGGACTTCAGCATTCAGTTCATGGGAATTTTGAAATGTGGGAGAATCTGATGACAGCACTTATATATTTACAAGGGACTGGAGGTATGGGAATTGGATCCCTGGAGGTGTCAAAGGTCTGATTGCTGTGTGCCTGCAGTTTTTAAAGAGAAGCTGGCTATGTGGAGAGGGCAAGGCAAGCCATCCCAGGTAACAGTGACAATCTCTGGAAGCAAACTGCCCAACCAGAAGATTTTTTTCTATCTCAAACTGTTCATTATTCTTATAGACATAATGAATCCTTCAGCCTAATACATGTGCATCAAAGCACCCGTTATTTTGGTTTGACATTCAAGAGCAAACAAATGGGTGAGGTTTGATAAAATAATTTGATTACAGCCAATTAAAATATCAAGGTTTCAGTATCTTGTAATTGTGGATGCACTCAATAGTTGGCTTTAAAAACCTCTGATTAGGGTCTTCTGGTGGAGTGCCTACTCCTACCCACACAATGTGTGATCCAGCAACCACGCAGTCCCTTATCCTCATCTGCAGTACCGTTTTGTCAACTCCAGACTGTCAATTCAGTGCTGCAGCAACAGATTACAAACTAAAATCTGGACTAGGTGAGCATGCTACTTTAAAAGGGTATTTCTGTTCTTGAAACTCGTATGTAAATCAGCGTCTGGGGCTTGTTTTTTGATCAAGCAGACCTTCAAGGTAAATCCGTTTAGTGTACTTTTTGATTACTAGTCCTGAAATCTCAGCATGGGATGAGGTTTGTTCATAAACAACAGTAAAAAAGCGGTCTGCTGAACAGACTGTATTCCTTGGCACGGATCGATTGTTCTCTGCTATGATCAGCGGAGGTAGCCTCTTCTTGCAATAACACGTCTGAGGGCACCGGCCAACCCACCAGCTTCTGCCTTCGGTGGCGGATGCTACTTCATTTGTCTGCCAGGAGAAACGGAAGGAATACATCTCTTTTCCTTTCTTTGCCGAGCATCAGGGGAACTGCATGTACAAATGCTCCTCTCGCAGAACAGTCGCCTGATCTGCCGTGCAGCCGGTGCCTGGGGCAATTGCATGGTGTTTACCTACTTACAGATATACCAGCTGCAGGTCGCTGCCTCTCTTCTGCTGCCGCTTTCTGCTCTTTGGTGGGTTTGGAGCATTTGCTAGACGAGGGACACTGGAGCCAAAAGCTCAAAGTGAAAATTCACCTGTGACAGTGAAAAGCACGTCTTAATTCTCGGAAGACTGAATGGTTATCTGGGATTGTGTGCATCCTCTGTGTTTTGCCTTGCAATTTTCTGCAGAATTTTCATGAAAAGGAAGCGGGAGGGGGAAGAGGATTATATAACACCCAGATTTTGGGAGAGTGATGGTACAAAGGGTGGGATCGTGGAAACAGAACAGCTCTTTCAGATATAAAACATGGTAAATTGCATCAGCATAATGATGATCAGCAGAAGCAAGTGAGTAGCCGAAAAGGAATGTAATTTCAATTATGCCATAAATTCACTTTCGGCTGGCAGAGACAGCTATCAGAGGGCAGACAGAATTTCCTTCCCAACCTTAATGAAATACAAGCACTCTGGGTTTAATTTGCAATTGTCATTTCTTCTTTGGTGCAGTAGAGGTTGGAAGGCACCTTCCCCCTTTTATTGGTATGAAGTTTATTTGCCTGGAAGCATTCAGCTGCTTGTATCCTTCATTCCCTGCTTTTTTATGACATGGATTTCCTGTGATGATCTCATGATGTTTACAGCATTCCTTGCAATGGCATAAACAGAGATCGGTGCCTTGTTTTCATATCTGGGTGTGGTAGGGAATAGCCACATGCAAACTGCTGCTCAGCCGTATCCAGGGAGCCCTGTCTAATGTCAGCTTGAGGCTCCTCTTCAGGCGCAAGTCAGATCCTCTGCTAATGCCATCAAGCTTGAGGACTGTCTCCACTGAGTTACAGGGGGATTTAAACAGTAGCGGGAAAAGGTAAATCAATAAAGAAGAAAGAGCGTGCTGAAAATAAATTTAAACTACTATTGATTACTATTACAGCTACTACAAAGAAAACAGTAATAGAGAAAAAAAATCAGGAATGCACAGAGCTGTTCTGTATGTAAGAATTTCCAGTAATCTTAAACATATTTTGGCCAATATAACTACTTAAAGTATGAGTAGCTCTTTCATACTCACACAAATGAAGAGAAGGTATTTCAGAGGGTTTACTGACATTTAGTACTGCATTTGGGGCTATCAATATGTTCTCAGTGGGAGACTCTCACTGTAATTCACAAAAGTTAATAAACTGCATCGTGGAGTTCTTTGTGTGATTTACCCCAGGCTTACTGATGAGGAAGAGTGAGACACAGGATTATTTAAAACATACTACAGTACTTTTGTTGTTGTTGTTGTTCCTCCTGATCTCTTGAGTTAGGGATAGCCATTGGGCTTGGCGGCTGAACTACTATGCAATGAATTCTTATCCTCTAAGTGCAACTACAGTAGTTTGTCCAGGGGTATGTTTGAAAGCAACTTTACATTTTATTTTGTTTTTCAGATTAGAATTGTAATATGTGTGTCTGCCTAAAGAGTTTCTACCCAGTTTGGGTACCCTTTTGTTGACTGCACTCCAAATCACAGCTTTTAAACGGCAATCTTTAAACCCCCATTGTTTCTCCTTGGTGTTTTCTGCAGAAAAAGTGGTTCTGCTGCTGTTTATTTTGCTCCCCCAGTCCAAAACAAAGTGACTCTTATGCTGGCACAGTGGGTTGCTGGAGGCAGAAGCTATTACAGAAAGGGTAGAAAGCTATTACTTGTTGGGTAGACAGCGTAAACAAGTCGGCAGTCTGTGAAACTCATACTACATGATTATTACTGAAGGGCACGGATTTAGGGAGACCCAGAGGAGACTGGGCATGCATCTGTATGAAGTGAGCAACCAGACCTGTCGTACGAGTGCAAATATTACCAAAAGTGTTAGGAATGAAGGCAACACTGGATTTAGGATTTAGGTGCACATCACATCTGGAGATTTACCCGGGGTCCCATTAGCTTGAAGGGATTTCCTGCAGAAGCATCTTCTTTCGGGCACTGTCGGTGATCATCCCCAGCTTGCTTCCCAAAGGGAATGTGCAGGTGTCTCTCAGTCTGATATGCATAACCTTGCTAAAAACATGCTCATTGAAGCTGAAAGGCTTCACAGCCCCAAATCCCTAACAGAAGGGATTACATCTGAATCAGCCGCAGATTGAAACTCCAGTTTCATATTCTTCCTTCATCTGAGCTATTAGAAATCCTCATTCAAATGTCAAAAGTCCATTTCTGTAACGTGTTTTGGCATCTCTTTTTTTTTTTTTATTCTCAGTACAGCTTCCAGACATGGCTGGCTTTTCTTAGTTGATGCTTATCTTCTCCTCAGGAACTTTAATTAAAAATAGTACATCCTAATAATGCAGTTGCTTGTGTAATTTTTCTCTGGCAAAATAAATTAAATTTAAGCAGGCTGTATCATCTTGTTGCTTACTGTTGGATTTTTTTTTTTTAAATGGAAACTGCTAGGTGAACATCTAATCAGTAATTCAACTGAACCAAGGTCTTTATTTTTAATATTTTTTCCCAGTGGCCAGTGAAGGAAAGCTAATGTTATAGAATTTCTAGGAAGTCTGAGAGTCCAGTTTTTAGCTGGTGCATGGCTTTAACAAGGCTTTTTAGCAAGGTTTAGGCTGTCATCATGGATGTATAAGCTTAATCCTGACTGTAGTAAAATAGGATTTAGTGCTGCTCTGTACCTTCCCAGCAGAGTTGGAGTAAACAGGATTTGTGTGGGTAGGTATCTGAGAGGAACAGCTGCATAACGGATCTACAGTCACTTGTGGAGCCTGTGGGCTGCAGCATCACGGGGGGATTTGGGCTCTGGGTTCATGCAGGGGAAGAGCTGCCGCCCAGTGCCAGGCTCAGGCCACCCTCCTCCTCCAGGACATGAAGGGATGCTTCAGCTGGGGGGTTGGACTAGGTGATCTCCAGAGGTCCCTTCCAACCCCTATCATTCTGTGATTCTGTGACACGGTGCGGCAGAGCTCAGCACAGCCCGGTGGGGTTTTTGTGCCACCACTTCTTGTGCCAGGATTTGGAGAAGCCAAATCTAGCAAGGGGTCAAGCTCCAGAGATATGTGTAGTCCTTTTCCTTGATCACTGAAACATGTTAAAAAGTGTCCTCCAAGTTTTTAAATCCTTTGGACATGGTTTTTGTAAAATCTATTGGTCCCTTTTTTACATTTATCAGATCTAATGTAGGAAAAACAGGAGTAGTAAGTATGACCAAGGCATAGGAACTGTTCTCACAAGGTGGGAAGACAGACCAAGGGTGTACAGGTTGATGGCACTGCTGAGGAAGTGAGAGAAGACAAGAACTAATCCCATGCCACCTCAGCACTGATAGGAAAATTCAACTCAGAAGATTTTGGGATTTTATTACATCTTCATTAATTATTATGCTGAATTTCAAAGTGTCCTGAGTCACTTGGGGAAGGGACCAGTGGTGGTTTTCTGTATCTTCTGTAGGCTAGAACTGATGGGCAGGTAGGATTAAAAGATTTTTTATGAGTTCAATAGAGCAGTGCTTAACTGCTTCCCACAAGCTGCTGGTCTCCAGGCAAGACTTTCACTGCAGACTCACCTTGCCTGACTTATTCCTCTCCTCTCCCCAGAAATAGGTAACTTCATTGGCTGGTCCCTCGGATCACCTGTCATTTTAATGTGTGTGGTTAATTTAAATACTCCTGTGTATTTTACTGCAATTTTGAAGAGTGCTGCCTTGTCAAATAAGCCGTGCCTTAGGAACGTGGGCTCCCTTTATGGTTGTTTCATTTGCGGATGTACACTTACATCATCCTGCTAGCGTGCAGGAGATGCGAGTGACCTACTTGCCCACCTGTCCGTGTGTGGACACACGCCCCTGCTCCCGCTGGGTGCTGGAGTCACTCACCAAAGCTCACTGGGATGGTGCCTGCGTGAGACCAAACGCCTGGTGGGTTGGTGCTGTTGGGGCCAGGGCTGCGGCATGGTAAATCCCTGGGAACAGGGAGTCTCTCCGTGGCTCAAAGCCACGCATGGGGCTGGAGCTGAACCCAAACTGTGTGGCAGCCCTGGAAAGCAGCCATGCATCCATCCCTGCAAAGGTGGTATTCCAACATATCCTTCTCCTAATGCTGCCCTCCCTGAAGGATTGCTCCATTAGGAGAGGGCTGCCCAATTCCCTCACCCTGCACCTATCACACAGGAAAATAGAGCAGCATTGCTGTTTGCACCCAAAAAGGCCCAAAGCCCGGGCAGGAATCACTTTTCTCCACACTAGCTGGGAACATGGAAATGAGGACAGTCTTGAAATGAGTCTTACGGCCCTTTTTGTGGGTAGGATTGATTCAGAAGTCCTTCCACATGTGAAAGAGTAGGCGATGGCATGAAGGATTTGGGAGCTGAAGGCTACCTGAGAAGAAAGTATGTATTTTCTATCACACCCCCCTCCCTTTGAATCAGTTAGATTCAAGTTAGACAAAGGGGGATTAATCACTGACTTGCAAAGAACCTTATTCATCAGGTTAGTGGTGAGACGCAATTCTGTTCTTCTTCAGGAATTTGGTATGTTTCATATGTCTACTTCTGACCCATGTTCTTTGTGTTCAGTGGGAATTCAAGTGGTAGATGGAAAAGGCGATACGGGGAGACCTTTACCAAAAAGTTGAAAAAGGCAGAAAAACTGAAAGTTTGAACTTCTTTGGAGGCTATTCCTTTGAGCCAATATTGAAGGACATGGAATAGCAGGGAATTACTGATATCAACCCTAAGGCTCTTTTGACCCGCTGCACAGGTTCTAGTTCTGTGCAGAGAAATTACGTGTGGTCTTCTCTAGGTGAATACTGAGATGTGTATTAGAGGCACACAGAAAATCCAGTGAGAACTGTCTGAAGCTATTAAAAAACTTTGCTTTCTTGCATGCCCATCCCTTAGACCTTTGCAAACACACAGAGTATTCATCTGAGGACGCAGAGTTGTGTATTCCAGCAAATCTGTTATAGTATGCAGTGGATGCTAAACAAGAAATTCTTGAACAACTGGAGGTGGGAGGTCTTCAGCATTTTCCATCGTAAACATTAACGTATGTAGCAGACAGAAGGAGTATTATATAAAAAGTTAAGGCTTTCAGATTTTTCTGGTGCTGACCTGTGGCAAGGAGGCCAGTATTTGCATTATTTCCATGGTATTTTTTTCTAAATGGAGGGGTAAAAGCAAATAATAAAGGGATTTCAACTAGAATCCATTTGTTCTTGTGAAAGTAAGATTTAAAGTGAAAATCTATTTAACAGTAGAAAGGGATGAAATAAAGATCTGGCAAGGTAGAAATATTTTTTGATTATAAATAAAGCTTTCATTTGTAGATAGGTATGCCCAAATTTTTCTGCAACATGTTTTCTGTCAGAGGGCCCATTATAAAATGCTAGGTTTTGCTACCTTGATTGTGAGGGTATTTATTGTCACTTTATGTGGCCCTAAAATATCCCAAGTACTTCATGGAAAAGGCAGAAGACATAAAGATTCTCCAGTTTAAAAGTGAGGCTTACATTAATTGTTTTAACAGATAACAAACAATTTTCTAAACCATTGGCTGTAGTATATCTGAAATTTTAGCAATGATATACCCTCTAGTGTTTTCCTGAGACGTGCAGTGGAACATAAATACAACGTAAAAGAAGATTTATGCCAAGAAGACAAACTTGTTTATGGGTACACACTGAAAGAGAGTCTTACTCAAAGCTCCTGCATAGACTCAGACTGTGGGCAGGTCTCCTACGTACGCGTGAGTCAGGGGAATATATTGCCAACTGTGAAAAGGCGAGCAGTGTTTGCAGTCTCTCTCTTCCAATTTTGTCTTGTAACATGGATGCAGCATTGTTCTCCCTAACAGACTCTCTTTCTTAATTTAGTGATGATAAAGTACCTCTGTAAACCAAGACGTATCATGCTGACCTCCTGCACAGTGGCAATGAGATCTAAAAAAAAAACTGGTTTCTGTCTTTGATTTCGTTGCCTTTTACACTCTGGTAGGGGTCGTTCAGCAGTTTTCCAGAAAGTTGTGCAAATATCAAATACATTAAGATTGGCATCTGTGGTTTAGATAACTTGTGCTCTTTCCAAAATGCACACCTGTCTCAAGGAGGCCCTTGAGTCCCAAAAGAACAGAAACAAGCAAATCCAAGTCAAAAGCGTGTACAGTGTTTGTGAAAGCGGAAGGTGCCTTTCGCTTTGGCCGGATGAGTAACACAGCATGGAGCGTCACGGTGCCGCCCTTCCTTATGTGCCATGACACATCACACTCCCTTGGACGGAAAGACCCACTATATGCTCCTGACCGGCGTACACTCTCACTTGCCTCCAGAAGTCTCTCAGCTACTTCAGACAGGGGTTTACCAAGGTGTGGTCATATCTTGGTACATCATCTCTGTTATTTTAAGTCTGCTTCTCTTGATCCTTGATGCTTTGAATTTTTTATGTGGATACAGTGCTTAAAATGAGGGTGGTCTGAAGTTGTAACTGTAGTTCTACGTATGGCTATGTTGCTGTTGAGGGGTGTATGTGCTGCTAATGGCTAGTCTTGGGACACCTTTTGATAGCAGGGATGCCTCTGAGAAGCAATCAGGGGTAAGTCCCCATTACTTAGTCACTGTACACACAGGCAGAGAAAGCTCCTTCAATTACATCTCCATTCACACTGGGTGCTCTGTATTGAAAGCTTAAATTCAGGCCAGAATGGGTAAAGTCCTTGTGATTCCTCATGTTCTGACCATACCGGTGAATTATGTGAAGAGGGATTCAATTAGTCCTTTGAAGCTGTGTTATCTTCTTAACCCACTAGAACAATTCTTGATTCACAGTCCCTCTGTAAGCCCGAGTTCATAAATTGAGGTAATCTTAGGAGATTGTGTTGGGTTCCAGTCCAGAACTCAGAAACTTCAGAATGGGATTTCCAGTTTGGGAAACAGGCATATGATTCCCATTAATCATATGCAATAGTGGCCTCAATCCTTTTTCTTTGAGTGACTTTTCATTCCTGGAAACTTACATGATGAGGTCTTTTGCTCAGTGTGAGCACAGAACAGGAGAGCCTGAGTATAGCCTATTAATGTCAAAATGAGATACTTAAGTGAAATTGAACACAGCTAGTAAAGACTGTAACGGATAAGTCAAAGTATCTATGCTGTCTTATTCAGCCCTATAAATAAAATATGCAGATGTAGGGCATGTAGAACATACAGCCATAATGCACTTTATGACTTTGTGGGCACATCCATGGAGATATATAAGCAATGCCAAGTAGAAAAAGAAAATAAACGTAAGGGTTGTCTAGTGGCACCATCTCTCTCCCTAAACTTATTTTTCTGCCCTCTTTAAGCAGGTGGATCTGCAAAATATGGTATTTCATCTTCTTAAAGTGACAAACTGCCAACTGGATAGGTTTTACACCATCCCCAAATTTGCTTCCCCCTGCATCCCATAATAAGCCCTGTGCCCCTTTAGGCAGTAACCATATTTTGCATGGCAGTCCAGCAAGAAAGTTTCTTTTCCTCAGGTCTTCATGGGTTTCACTCCAAAGACAACAGCTTAGTCTTCTCCTTTGATGGAGCACTTGTCGTGCTCTGATTTCACTGATTTACTTGGGTTCCTCCACCTATCGTTGTCCCTCTGATCCTCTCCAAGTCTTTATGCTTATTGTGATAAAGCCTTTAGCCAGATAACTTTGCACCTTCATTTTTTTGTTCTTTAATTTTTTCAATTTTTAAAAGTGTAGCTTTTTTACAACAATAGCCTTGGTATGCCTGTACCAGTCACTTTCAGACCAAATAAAATTAGCAATCTGGCAGTAGATGCCAGTGGGTAACCAGGCTGTGTTGAGTCCTTCTCCCTCCCAGGTCACGTTGCCATCAATACCACTTGGGCTTATCATTTAATGAAAAAAAAAAATTAAATTGTCACATCATTTAATGTTCCCAGAAGGAACAACTTCGAAGAGCTGCCAAGACATACTTTGGGTAGTTGTGGAGGTTTTAGGCCTTTATCCTCTTCTACTGGATTGTAAAACCAGAAATATAAGTCCTGTTGTTTGATGAACACATGCCCCTGGAGTATTCGCTTTTCTTAGAGGAGCAGGAAAATCTGCTCTATCAGTTCACTCTCGAAACACTTCCTTTTGGGAAAAGTGTAGCACCATGCTCTGGTTCTTCCAGCATCGCTACTACACGAGTAGCGTATTTGTAGGTTCCAGCATTGCAGCTGGTCACGCCTTCAGCTGCATGTTCAGTACTTAGAGAGACAATAATGAGGAAAAAATGCCTGTGTAGGAAGTACAGCTTTCCAGATCTGTTCAGACATAGTATTCAGTTGGAGTAATGAGGAACAGATGAATGCTAACAACATGTGTTTTGAAGTCCCCTTTTAGTGAAGCAGCTTTGCTTGGAGCAGTTGTCCACAGTGCCTTTTAGAGGCGAGTGGGCATTCTCAAGGTGATTTATATAAACCAACAGATAAGCAAGAGTCACTTAAGCTTTACTCACCATCAGAAGAGAAGTTTGTGCCAATTTGGTTGCTGTTCCTGTTTGGATGTCTTCTGTTGCTTGATCATAGAAAAATTTTGGTTACTGTTGACTTTGTGCAGTGCTTTAGCACACTGTTTAGCACACTAGGTAGCACGCTATGCAAACCAGGGGTGACCAGCTTCTTCTTTTTAATTCGGGGATCTGATCCAGCTTCCTGGTATGTGGGACTCCTCACATTAAATATAAGCTATTAAAAGAGATGTGGCCCTTTTACCACCTTGATTTGTACATTTTGATGTTATTTGGTGCTGCTGTTGATCCCTGACAGCTGCTTTGCATCCCAAAGATGTTAGGTTAGTACTAGCACAATGCTCGTTATCACGGAATCACGGAATCTTCAGAGTTGGAAGGGACCTCTAGAGATCATCTAGTCCAACTCCCCTGCTAGAGCAGGATTGCCTAAAGCACATCCCTCAGGGCTGCATCCAGGCGGGTCTTGAAAATCTCCAGAGAAGGGGACTCCACAACCTCCCTGGGCAGCCTGTTCCAGTGCTCTGTCACCCTCACTGTAAAGAAGTTTTTCCGTGTATTTGAACGGAACTTCCTATGTTCTAGCTTGTGCCCGTTGCCCCTCGTCCTGTTACTGGGAACCATTGAAAAGAGCCTGGCTCCGTCCTCCTTAAACCCACCCTTTAGATACTTGTAAACACTAATCAGGTCCCCCCTCAACCTTCTCTTCTCCAGGCTAAAGAGTCCCAGCTCTTTCAGCCTTTCCTCATAAGGGAGGTGCTCCAGTCCCATAATCATCTTGGTTGCCCTACGCTGGACTCGCTCCAGTAGTTCCCTGTCCCTCTTGAACTGGGGAGCCCAAAACTGGACACAGTACTCCAGTTGTGGCCTCACCAGTGCAGAGTAGAGGGGGAGAATGACCTCCCTCGACCTACTGGCCACAGTCTTCCCTATGCAGCCCAGGATGCCATTGGCCTTCTTGGCGGCAAGGGCACACTGCTGGCTCATGGATAATTTGCTGTCTACCAGAACCCCCAGGTTATGCCTTTTTTGATTGTGTATCACAGACATCTCAAAGGCTGATGGGGAAGGCACCAGGCTGAAGAAAAGAGGGGCCACACGTAGTTATGAGCCGCACGTTGTTGTGAGGCCTTCATGGCAGCAAGATGTGTCAGTCCTTTCTCCATAAATCTTTCCTTTCACTCCATAAGTCTGGCAAGCTGAACTTCAGTTTAAGCATCAGAAAATTCTCCTGCTGACAAAGATTCTTAGCAA
The DNA here is from genome assembly GCF_963924245.1 of Chroicocephalus ridibundus. Taxonomy (NCBI): domain Eukaryota; kingdom Metazoa; phylum Chordata; class Aves; order Charadriiformes; family Laridae; genus Chroicocephalus; species Chroicocephalus ridibundus. Next base: position 113,742,198 of record NC_086285.1, on the reverse strand, counting down.
AGTGTTCATTTGGGGTAAATGCTTGCCTCACCAGTCCAAATATGAGTCCAAATGCAGCGTTCTTCATTTACTACCTGGCATAAAACCATGTGCAAAGAAATACAGGCTCAGCTAAGATTAAAATGAGTATCAGAAGGTGGCTGGAGAGATACTATCAAGTTCTACCTTCCCATCCAAAAAAACAGCCTTCCCTGACTTCAGTTCTGAGGTCTGAGTTGGCCCATACTTGCTGATTTGAGACAACAGATCAAAGGGAGTGTGGAGCCAAAAATAACCACTTGTGTGTACTCAGACCTGATTTTAAAATTTGGTATGTACTCTGTTTTTTTACGTTTTAGAATATTCTCATTTGCTAGAAGTGCATAGGCATTGCCTGGCTCCTCAGATTTAGGATTGTAATAGCACTGCTTGAAAACAGGCAATAAAAATATCTGAAGGAAAGTCTTGAAAGGGCCACAAAACTTCATATTTGAGGTCTGAAACTAGGCTATAGCTGGTAAGAATAAGGAGGAGGCTTGGGTAGACTGGCTGGGCAGACTATCCCTAGTATCTTACCATGAGGCTTCTTACCCATTTCTCTGAGGCAGCTGGTGGTGTCTGCAGCAGAGATGTGATACCGGAAGATGGATGGACAACTTGATTAGTCTCTGTATCCTCTTCTTACGTTTCTGCTAAAATGGTGTTCACATTTACAGGCACTCAAGGACAGTCTGCTGTCCTGAAATGGACCCAGTCCTTTGAGAGACGTAAATTGGGTAAGGCAGACCAGGGAGAGTCCATGCCAGTTTATGCATTTATGATAAACTTTGCCGATAGTGAGACTTTCCTTTGTTTTTTCTAATTTGTATTCAGCGTCTTTTTTCATTTGTGATGGAAGAATGATCCCATATGAAGAATTCAGTATTGGTCACTCATTTCACAGCTGTGGCTGTGGTTTTCTGTCTTAATAATGAGTGTAATTATCACCGGCTAGGCTTGTTTGTGGTGGGACTTCACAGCTTGGATAGCTTACACCTTTTCTATCTCATGGGCATGGTAGGTACATTTTTATTTTTCCATTTGCTAAGACAGCTACAGTTATCTTTATTTCTTTTTTTAAAAAAATCTGACAAGTACTAGCATTAAAATTAGATTATGTTACTTTAAAATAATAAGGTCATCAGCAGAAAAACTGTTTGGGGAAAAGGAAATGTCAGAATAAATAGCCAATTTTCACAAAGAAGACAGACAGATGGTTCGCTCATTAGCAATAGACTCCTGAAATGCCCTCTTCTGCTTTTCCTTTATTCTGTAGCTGAGCACCCTACTGTTTGGTAGATCAGTGTCTGAGGAGCCGATTGTTGGTCTTTAGGAACTTTAAACTGAATCCTATGATTGCTCAGTATTCAGGGGAGCACAGAGCCCGCTGGCGTCCTTCTGTTCAATGGGTGGTGATTAATCAATCATCTCTCGGGTGGAAAACCCCTGGGAATCCAGCGAGAGCTTCCAAGGTCCAGGCCAGCGTGGGACTGATGTCAGACTTTGGTCCACAGATAAGAGGGAAGAGTCTTTTGCTATTCCTGTGATATGGAGATTACAGACATTTGCAGAGAGCAGGGACTGAGCATTTCCCTACCAAATGATGTGACTGAATAACACGCTCTCTTGCTTTTCCAGAAGTGGCTTGGAAGAACTGGTCGGACATGGAAGAGCGAGTTTAGTTGTGGACTAGATCAGCAGCAGCTGGGGCGGACTTTAGAGTAGCCTCATTAATCGTTGATCAGAGTGTTACTTCCAAATATAAATCTGATTTAAGTGTTTATTGTCTCTCTCTCAGATAGCTCTCACCACTGCCATGCCACACTTGCCACTTACCCAAGTCTCTGGTTGCTGTTGCTTTTGTCGCTAGGTTGACCTTACAACTAATCTCTTCTTGGGGCCTTCCCTAATGTAGGTTTCCAGGCCTTAAACATTTCTTTCCTGAGCTAGACCTTCCCTACGTATCCATTTCCAGATGAAGGGAAGGACCCTTTTCGAGGGGGGTGACCCTTGCAACCTGTCCAACTGGGATTCAGGCCTTACATGCTCTTGTGAAGCCACGGGTAGCAACTAATAGAAGTGACATGAAAAAAAAATTCCCCTGCCCGAAGCAGCCTTTATGGTCTCACGTCCAGAAGTGGAGGTCACCAGGGATGCACGGGGTTCCCGGGGGGAACATGCTCCTGTCCCCCCTGATGGCATGCCTGTTTCTCTGCATGAGTCTTCATAGCAGCGGCAGCCTCTTCTACTGAACTCAACACACTTCTTTTTTTGAAGGTCCTTGTCTTTTGTCAGAGCTCACAACAGGGAGCTCTGAAATCGCTCTGACTGCAGGACCACAGCTGAAAAGTTGCTCCTCAGAGCCATAAACCTGACTATTGGCTTCTGTGGGGAACTGCTTATCTATACTGTGTTTTTCACTTTTTCTCCTCTCTTTGATTTAATGCTTCACAGTTAAGAAGACAGCAGTACAGAATTACATAGGGGAGCAGAACTGCGCACACTGACCATAAAGGTGTAAAACTGGCACATTCCCAGTTTGACAGAGCTTTGAACCAACTTCGTCTCTGTTGGCAGCAGCGGTATTGTGGCTGGCTTATGCCAGGTTGCACCTATTAACACCGATGCTGAATTTGGTTCGTTTCCAGGATAAGTGCCATAATGTGAAATGACATATGTGTTTTCTAGTGTGGGAGAACATCAAAGGGAATCGAAGAATAAATTATGACTGCTATTTGTGTAACTGTGAAACCATCCAAGGTATATTTATTTGCAATACCTGTCTGCTTTTAAGTTATGCCAAATTATGCACTGATTTTTATCCCAGGATAACAGAGAAGGTTTTTCTAAATGCAAGATAAGATAATTGCACAATAGTTATCAGCTGATCTTTTAATTTCTGTTGCCTGGAGAGTAATGAAGTGACCTTAACTATAGCGATTATTCTACATATAAAATGCGGATTTGTTCAAAACCCACATTTAAAGATTAATCCTTGCAACAATTTAATCCTTGCAACAATCCTGTGAGGTACACATGCGAGCAAACTACAGTACAGAAATGAGGTGATAGAAAAATTGGTGTTAAACTGGAACTCAGCATTCTTCTTTTCCGCATTCTTGCTTGCATCTCCTGCTTCAGTTGTCTGTCTGTGGGGGGTAGAAATAGAGCTGTAGAGAAATCAAAATCATGACCTCTTTTGCAGAATAATCTGCTTATTCTGCTCCAAAGTGGGGGTAGTCTCAGGACGTTTTTCTTCCTTTTTCTATGTGTCTGCCTGACCTTTGCAGCTGAACTTTCAGACTCTGCTGACTGTGCAGCCTCTTTGAGGCTCTGCAAGAAAGTCTACATATTTTAGGGGTTGTTTGCATCATAAATATCCAATTGTAGGGAAGAAGAGAAAAATCGATATTTCTTTTCTTCTTTTAGCAACATTTTACAACTGTGCGCAAAGATCCAGGCACATATGCACAAACATCCAAGGCTAATGAGGTTTAAAAGTCATGTTTTGGAGAAATTTGCATCAGCAGTGTGGGCGCTGGGCCACTCTTGCCAGTTGTCCGTTTTTGTTTGGGCTACTGCAATGTGCAGCTAATGCATCATGTGGGAGAGGACAAAGAGGCTTCAATTTCAGCTAAATTTCGGCTAATCTCTCTGTGGTGACACACTGACAGATAGGAAAGCAACAGTAGGATCATAAGGAAACAAAATCGCAAAATTAAAACATTGCCGGAAAAGCTGAAAATACCAGCCTATCTCTAATCCAGGAGCAGCCATCTGACAGTATACTACCAAGCTAGTACCCTAAAAAACCTCAAAACTGCAGGATTTTCTACATTAAGGTAGAAATGCTACATTAAGGTTTTCATTTAAAAAAGACTCAAATAGCCCAGTAAAAATGTAAGAGCTAGCGATGATGTTAAAAACTGTAACCCCTTAGGTGACATTATTGCACTGTTGTACCCGGAATATTGATTCAGGAAAGGGCTGGTTGGTTTTTAGGTTCTGTTTTCATGATCAGTGGTTGAGAAAAAAAGGCTTTTGAATCAAAAGGCTTGAATAGAAACATTCAGACCATAAAAGCCTATATGCATTTGCATTCATTGTTAAAATCCAGCCGAAAGGAAAATACTGTTTCTGCAGATTGTTCCCGCATTAAACCCCACGTAGTTTCTTGCTGTGAAATATATCCAGAAGTGCTGTTCTGCACTGGGAATGTGTTATTGCAACGGCAGCAGTGGGGACATCTCTCCCTCCATGCAGCACCTGGCATTGCTTCCAATCTCTAATGCTTTTGGTATTAAAGCATTATTCTTAGGAAAACCAGAGTCGCCTAGTTTCTACTGAGAATACTATTTCCAGAAAACTTTGGGAGGAAAAGCAGTTGGTTCAGAGGAAAGCTTGTCAAAACTGCTTTTTAAAACATCTAGTAGAAGTACGATCAGCTGGTACCCTGGAATATTTTCAGCAGACTATTTGCAGCCAGTAATTGCAACGTTTTAAAAGCCTCTTCCATTCCCTCAGCTCTTACTCTGGGCTCAGCTCTTTAGCGTTGGCCAGCGAGCATCCTTCCATTGCAAGTTTATTGTGTGACTGAATATTTCAGCCCGGGGGTCTTAATGAGTATGTCTAGCGTTCCTTGTGAGAACCGTACCATCCTACATGTGAGTTTGCAGAGAAGCTGGCTGGTTGAATTCACACTTATTATGAAAAGGGGCATAGAAGTTAGAGGGCAGAGGAAAGAAAGAAGTGCCTGAAGAGAAGAAAAGCAGGGCCAGAGGAGAGCATGTCATTCAGAGGAGCCGTGTGAAATCTGACAAGTGTGCATAAATATTGGGCCTGCCCATAATAGGGCTGTGACTCTGCAGCTCGTACTGCAGTGAGGTCAGTGGGATGCCTTGCGTGACTAATAATGAACCACTCGCATCAGTACGGGCAGCACAACTTTGGAGCCTCACTAGCTGCAAATACTACAGAGTCACTTTGCGCTGTAGAAATAAAAATGGTTATTGAATTTTGTTTGTTGGTTGGGTGTCCTTTTTTTTTTTTTTTTTACTTTTTTATTATTATTTTTGCCTTTATGGGAGTAGAGAATTTTTTCTTTTATGCCTCGGTAGTGCTGAATGGTGCTCAAAAAATTTTATTTTTTAAAGAGAATCCCTGCTGAATCATTTGGAAGGAACATAGAGCGACTTATTTCATCTTGCAGTATCTGCGAGTCGTTGCTGGAATCATAGCAACAAGTGATACAGAGCGTACATAATGCTGTACAGGAGCCCAGCGGCAGAGAGGTCAAAAGAAAGAAGTATCTTCTTTAAGCACCAGTCAGAATCAATCATCTGCTATTCCTAAAGTGTGGGTTGTTTTATTATCTGTAAATTGGAAGGAGATTTCAGATAAGTATATGTCTTCTAATAAAACTGATGATTTATGCCTCTTAGAATTAAAGGCTGCAACAAACTTGCACTTTAGTTTTTGTTATAAGGGTAGACTTTTTGGCTAAAACCTGCCATTTTTATGTTGACAGTTAGGGAAATGAATAGGCAAAGTCTGAAGAGGATTCATCCAAATGCATTTTGTTTCCAAGTCATTAAAAATAATTATCTCAGTTAGAGTTTTATTTTGCTTAACTCTAAATCTACTTTTGCTTCCAGTTTCTTTGTCTTCTTCTGGGGCACAAACAGCTTTCTCCAGTTTTCCCATGTAAATGAAAACACGTTAGAAATTCACGCTTCAGTTATATGCAAAATAAAGAGAAAATAACGCAGCCAGATTAGGAAAGTGTGTGTCGCACAAGGTGGTCAGGAAGAGCTTTTCTGGCATGAACACTGGTGAGCCAAGTAGCACGGGGACGTGTGTGTGTGGATGGGACGGGGTAGTGCTGCGTGCCTGGCTGCGATGGTGCTGGCCGATGGAGAAATGGTATGGAAGGGTGCGTGCTCGTGTGTACGTGCTCATCTGTGTGAGAGAGCACATGAGCACATGGGGTAAAGGCTTCTAAGTTTCACTGAGCTCCTTTTTATTTTAGAGTTTTTATAACTTCATGTCCCTCTAGTGAATTTGCAGATATGCAAGTGATGAAAAGTCAATATGTTTCAGGCTATTTGTGTACCCTGCAAACTTTTGCCTGAGTTTTTTCCTGCCTTTTTTTCCTTTTTCTTTTTCTTTTTCTTTTTCTTTTTCTTTTTCTTTTTCTTTTTCTTTTTCTTTTTCTTTTTCTTTTTCTTTTTCTTTTTCTTTTCCTTTTTCTTTTTCTTTTTCTTTCTTTTTCTTTTTCTTTTCCTTTTTCTTTTCCTTTTTCCTTTTTCTTTTTTTCTTCTTTTCCTTTTTCTTTTTCTTCTTTTCCTTCTTCTTTTTCTTCTTTTTTTTTTTTCTTTTTCTTTGGGGGGGGTGTGTGTGTGTCTTTTTCAAAGAGATGCTGTGCATCTCTGAGGGCTTTCACTCCTCACTCACCCATCCCAGTATGTGGGGTCTGAGCTCCCTGTCATGCACTGTGTGTAGTAACTTGTGCCAAATGTACACCACGAGGCTCTCTAAAAAAAAAAAGGCCTCAATATACATGTGTGAGGCACCTTGGGTTGTAAGGACAAGGGCACTGTATCTCCTGCTTTACATTTAGAGGCAAAACACTGCGAAAGGTGGGGGAGAGTCAGTGTCTGGAAAGGGAGACCTGGGCTTTGCCAAACTTTAGAGATTTATTGGGAGAAAAAGTGGGTGCTTCTCGGTTTCTGTTTATCCAGAGCCTGCCTCAGAGCTCCCTTCAGGGCTCCTGAGTGCCTGGCAAAGTAGAGCAGCAAGGAAAGGAAAAGCAAGGGTTGGTAGTGATGTCTTGGTTGAGACCGGCTGCTAATTGCCTGTGGTTTAATTCACTCTCTACCTCCTAATGTTTTAGGTGTCAAGACTGCCAGGATCTTAGAAAATAGCTGCCAAGAGGGTCTGGGGACTTCAGGCTTCTCAAACAAAAAAAAAAAAAGGCACACCAAGATTTTTTAAGAACAGAGTAGAAATGCATATTTTGTCAAGATCCTCCATAAAAACTGTGATCGCATGAATTTTTCGTCGCTAATCAGCAGCTGTATTGGAAGATCAGTCCCATAAGCAGTTTGATTCCCCTTCTTTATGGGTCAGTGGGCAGAGCCTGCATCCAGGTAGCAACTGCAGCGTGCCTGCTTTAGCACCGCTGGGAATTCAAATTACGCAGGTTTTTTGCTGTGGGGATCCTTAAGGCAGCTATTTGTGCCCTTACTTTAAGCATTGACACTGCAGCACCCTTTGAGATAAGGTGGGCCCTCAGCTAAGGCACACTTTACCTGTGAGGAGCTGCTTTTTCCAGGTGGCTGAGGACGCAGAAAGAAAGAGCAAGCAATGAATTAAGCGGTAGAGAGAAACAGTTTTTCGTGTTTTAATTAGAAAAATGAAAAGTGCATGAATTTCGTCGTTGTAATAGTTTCTGTCATCTGAGAAATAATGATCTAAAAAAATTGCAGGTCTCTGGCAGTCCTTCCACTGGGCTGTCATTATTCACTCTAATGCGTACATATTATTCATAGTCATTAATCTCCTGCACCCAGGCTGGGATAAAGCCTATTCTGCTGTTAGTTGTCATGTTTCAGGTCAAAAGCTCATCCACTGACGTAGCTCAGACAGTTGCATTTTGTTATTGCCAGGAGAGTAACAGCCTTTTGGGAACCCTTGTCCTAACCAGTGGTAGAGAAGGAGTACTTAGCTAGATGGTTTGAGGTTTTCCCTTTTTCTTTCCCCTTTTTGTTTTGCCTTGCTAGTCAGAGAAAAGAGGCAAAGGTTTATCAAGTGCCCTAACAAATCTGCACTTGCTGTTTCTTCAGTCTTCACAAAATAATCGTAGATTTGTGTTCTTGCCTGTCAGACTTGGTATGGCTTCAAGACGTAACCTGATCACGTTCTTTCATCAGGCATCCCTGCTGCCTTACTCTTAGTCACCGCAGAACAACAGTAGTCGTAGATTAGTGACCATTAGTTACCTCTCTGCAGCAATCACTGTATGCTGTCCAGTCTCCTCCAAACTTCCGTTTCAGAGAAGACAACAAGAGCTTTACACTGCCTATGGTCCTAGTCCAAGCCTCACTGAACTTACTGAAAATGTGAGGAAATTTTTTGAAAAAAATCATTAAAAAGTGGAGACTGATATGATTTTGGCACAGAATTATATTCCACAATGGTATCTCGTATTTAGCCATTTGGACGTGGTTAAATCCCTGTACTTCATGTGCTGTTCTATAGTTCAAAAAAAAGTGCCTCCTTTTCTTTTTAGTCAAGAGGTATAATAAAAAGGTACTTCCCCAGAATATTTTCCTAGCTTGCAGTCCCCAGCAGGAGCATGCCATCGCTGCTTTGCTCTTCCTGAGTGCTTTGCAAAGCTTTCCACATATGAAGATATTCTTTGGAGTAGGCAAATTGAGTACACAATACATGAGGATTGTTCCTGCTCTGAGGTGCTTTGGCATGAGAAGTACCCAGAGATTAGAAGGACTTTGGAATTACTGTCTAAAAATGATTTTTCAGAAGCTGATTCTCAAATCACCTTCAGACACCTCTTTTACTAGGCAGCAGCATAAACAAGCTGTGCAAGTGGGATCAGTAAGCTCTTCCCTGTAATTTATGTGTTTTGGTGCATGGTTACAACCGAGGACACACTGACTGGCATCTGTGAAGTCGACAGTGCTGATCACCCTTTTTGTATTTCATTCTATATTTGAGATTGGATGTACAGCAGGACAATCCAGATAGCTGGAGTGCGATTTTGCCGCTTCATTAATGAACTGTGTATGTTCAGCAAAAGGCTGAGATTTTACATTTTACAGCAGATGTGTAAAAGTACAGAGAAAATGGCGTAATTTATAGCCTTTGAGAGAAAGCCGTCAAAACTAAGTGCTGTCAGTCATTATTTGTTATTGTAATAATTATCATAATAAAAATAACTGTGTACAACATGACTAGGGTTACAAATTCAATCACTCAGAAGGTTAGGAAACAGCAGAAGAGAAGTTTCCCAAGCAGCCCAATGCAGTGCAGACACGGTCCCTTCCTGCTTGCTACCTTGTCTCAGGGCCACTCATGGCTGTGGTGACTGGAGAGTACAAGATGTTTTATGCAGAAGAAGGTCCTGAAAACCAGCCTCAGCTGTGTGCCTGCAGCTCACCCCACACAGGGGAATGGAAATGTGGGGTGCTATTGAGCATAATGATTGTATTTAAAAAAAATAAAATGTGCAGCTGTATTGCCATTTTAGGCTTCTACAGTTACCCACAACTACCTGAAAGGATGTTGTAGTCAGGCGGGTGTCAGTCTCTTCTCCCAAGTAACAAGTGATAGGATGAGAGGAAATGGCCTCAAGTTGCACCAGGGGAGGTTTAGATTAGATATCAGGAAAAATCTCTTCACTGAAAGGGTTGTCAAGCATTGGAACAGGCTGCCCAGGGAAGTGGTTGGGTCACCATCCCTGGAGGTGTTTAAAAGATGGGTAGATGTGATGCCTAGGGACATGGTTTAGTGGTGGAATTGTCAGTGCTAGGTTTACATTTGGACTCGTTGATTTTAAGGGTCTTTTCCAACCTAAATGATTCTATGATTCTTGTTCTTGGTTAGATATTAGCAAGAGAGGCAGAGGGGACAGCATGGCCAGCAGGTTCAGGGAGGTGATTCTGCCCCTCTACTCCACTCTCGTGAGACCCCACCTGGAGTACTGTGTCCAACCTTGGAGTCCTCAGCACAAGAAGGACATGGACCTGTTGGAATGGGTCCAGAGGAGGGCCACAAAGATGATCAGAGGGCTGGAAGGCCTATGCTATGAGGACAGGCTGAGAGAGCTGGGGTTATTCAGCCTGGAGAAGAGAAGGCTCCGGGGAGACTTTCTAGCAGCCTTCCAGTACTTAAAGGGGACCTACAGGAAAGATGGGGACGGAGTCTTTATCAGGGAGTGTAGCTATAGTACAAGGGGTAACAGTTTTAAACTGAAAGAGAGATTTACATTAGATACTAGGAAGAATTCTTTACTGTGGGGGTGGTGAGGCACTGGAACGGGTTGCCCAGGGAAGTTGTGGATGCCCCATCCCTGGAAGTGTTCAAGGCCAGGCTGGATGGGGCTTCGAGCAACCAGGTCTAGTGGGAGGTGTCCCTGCCCGTGGCAGGGGGGTTGGAACAAGATGATTTTTAAGGTCCCTTCCAACCTGAGCCATTCTATGATTCTATGATGGGAGCTGTGGGATAAGTTCTCAAACATGAGAGCTCCTCCCCTATCAGGAATACTTAAAGCATAGACTAAGTTGTCAAGAGGAGCAACAAAAGTTGGAAGTTACGAATTAGACTAAATGAAAATGCGGGAATAATATATAGTCAGGAAAAAAAAGCACATGTTTGAGCAAAGATGTCCTAATCCATTTTTGTAATGTTAAATTCACATTACATCTTAACGTAAGAGGTTATGATCCAAGTCCCTTAGTCTTGTATGCTAAAACTAATACATTGCTCGAATAAAGATTTTTGCTTTGGGTTATTGCTATTGGAATGGTCTGGGCTGGTGAAGCTCATCTTTTAATGTAATGTAAATGTGTCCCCTTTCTCTCTTCTGTTTTGGGAAAACAGATAAAACATTGTGCTTCATAAGCAAATCTGTATCCAAGCAAACTGCATCAGTTAGGCCCCAAATAAGGCGCATGTAGAGAGGGGTCAATACCAACAAAGGCAAAGCCGTGAATTCCTACTCTGGGTGGGTGCTGAGAGCTGTCAGCTCCCCAGAAATTAGCACCCCAAAGCACCGAGCTACTGCAGCAGGGAAGCTCAGGGTGGTCAACTCCTGCACGGAGGGACCGGAAAGCCTTCTGTCCTTCCCAGGAGCTACAGAGCAGACCAAGAAGTGCTACCTCACGCCACGCTTTCACCCATTTCCCTAGGAGCTGCTCTCAGAAGTCTAAGAGCATGAAGATACTCTCCCAGGTCTCCCTTCCCCACATAAGATCCAGTAATGCACAATATGCCTTTAATTTTGTACTTTCGTCCTCAGGGTGGGAGCATCCTCTGTATCCAGAGGCAGGGACCATAAGACCTGGCAAGGAGCTGAGGCAGCTCCTTTAGGCTTCAAACCAGCAGTAGCACAGCCCCTGCATACCTACAGTCACCCCAGCTCCCTGCAAGCAATGGGAATGTGTTCCCAAGCAGTCACAGCTCAGCACCAGGAGCAGACAAAATGGTTAAGGATAACCCAAATACCCGCCCAGGTCAGGGTATTCTCAGAAATATGCTTCACACTGGAATAATTTGCTGTTAATGTTCATGGCTGCCTTTATAATTTTTCTGCGCATTTTGAATTTTAGTATTTAAAGCACTGTGTTCCCACGTGGGCTTGTCATGCTCCTTTCCAAGTGCATCTCTGTGGAGCTATATCTATCACATAGAGTTTTTCATTTGGTATTTACAGGGTTGCTGCTGACACATTTTTATAGACTGATTTTACTAAGGAAATGCAGCCTGTGCAATTATATTCTCTCCTAACAACTTCTTTCCCTCCTGGCCATTTCTACCTGCAATTTGGCTCGTAGGTAGCCTAGCACTTTTCTCCCATGAGGGGTAACTCTTGCCCCACAGAATGTGTTGGGAGAGCGAGTGGATGTCACACTGCTGCTCCCGGAGCATCGTGTGCTACAGCTCACCAGCGGGCTGGCATGTTCACAGGAGCTGCGTCCCCTTCTCATCACCTGAGCCTGCCCTGGCCCGGGCTCCATTGTTTCTTAATTACAGGTGCTACACTCTGGCTTGAATTTCATTCTTATAATTGATGGCCTTGTTCATTGTAGCAGAACTAATTTTATTTGTGCTTGAACTGTGACTCCTATGGCTTGCTGAATATGGATGCTTTTCGGTTGACCCATCACCTGTTGATAAATGGTTGTGTATGTTGAACGACTTATAGGAAAGTGTGTCACAGATAGCAGCTATCTGGGGTTCAAAAATGTCACCAGCTACCGATGTGTGAATTTGCTGTGAATTTTGTTCTATTTTTATAAACCCCTTTTTCAGAGTGCAGTGTCCTTAAAATTGTGAAATAATAGACGGGCAACTGAGGATTACAAAGACTATCTGGGACATGTTCGTTGGTGATCATTGCATTTGGCCTTTAATCTCTCTGCTTCTTTAGAATTTCGTTTAATACTTTATAGAAACAGCAAGTTACTCTAATCCAGGAGAGATTGAATATGCTTGTACTTACAGTTCTCTGCTCAAGGAAAATTTTTCTTTCCATCCCCAATGCAAAAAACAATCCTGTGGCTGTTGATCTATTGGAGTGGAAAGCGGAGATGTTGTGCAGCTCTGGATATCTCTCTCTGCAAAAAGACTTCCAAAAGTATTCTTTTTTTTTTTTTTTTTTTAGATTCTGAGATTTGCACTTTACACCTATACCTTGAACACTACCGAGATTGCAGAGATGAGAGTTTTCTCCCTCTCCCAGTGCCATAAAATCGTAACCTCCTGACATAGTATCAGCTTGGAGCTTGGCTCAGTTCCCGTCCTTTCCTTTACCAGCACTGTCCAAATCATGTCTAACTCTGCTTCATTCCATTGCTGTCAAACTCTCCAGTTTGTTTCTCCAGTGTGCTGTCCTTATACTGGGACCACCAACTATGTAGCCCTGCTTGGTGGCAGAGAATGAGCGGGCAATTGGAGAGCAGGTATCTGTCTCTGTGCATATGCTGCCTTCTTAGTCGTCTTCTGAAAAAAAAAACCAAAACCCGAAAACATTTATGTCTGTAAGAGATCGCCTGTGCTACAGGAAATGCCAGGCTGGGTGTGCATTGATTGGTGGTAAATGCTCTCATATTGTCTTCCTTTGGGAATGTAAACTCCTAATCACAGAATCACAGAATGGCCGGGGCTGGAAGGGACCTCTGGAGATCATCTAGTCCAACCCCCCTGCCAGAGCAGGGTCACCTAGAGCAGGTTGCACAGGAAGGCGTCCAGGAGGGTTTTGAGTATCTCCAGAGACGGAGACTCCACCACCTCTCTGGGCAGCCTGTCCCTGTGCTCTGCCACCCTCAAAGGAAAGAAGTTCCTCCTCATGTTGAGATGGAACTTCTGATGTTCAAATTTGTGCCCATTACCTCTTGTCCTGTCACTGGGCACCACTTGAAAAAGACTGGCCCCATCCTCCTGACACCCACCCTTGAAGTATTTTTAAGCACTGATAGGATTCCCCCCTCAGCCTTCTCTTTTCCAGACGGAAAAGACCTAAGTCCCTCAGCCTTTCCTTATAATCCCCTCTCTGAACACTCTCTGGCCTGCAGTCCAATTCCGTAAAGCCAGCCCCGGCCGGCTGGTGACCACCAGCTCCCGACTGAAAGGCCTGTGACACGACGGCAGGACGTTTGCTGCAGTCGCTCAGAAAAGATGTGGGGTTTAAAGCATTTCTTTTCAGGGAGAAGGGGAGGGCAGTTCACCTCTGCTCTCAGGCAGTCTGCATTTGAGGGTGGGCGATGCCGAGCCGTGCGGTGGGGCCGGTGGCTGGCAGAGAGGGTATGGCGGGGGCTGTTTCCAAGGGTTTGCTTTCCCTAGCAGTTGTCTAGTTTGCCCAGGCTGCACACAAGTCATATAAAGTTGTTTTGTCTTCTCCGGGAGTTTTGCAACCCTTATTTTGTCCAGAGAGGCGGAGAAGAGAGACCCAACCGGCACCTCTGGGCCGGACACCGTTCCCCTCTCGTGTATCATTGCGTAGGGTTTTGTGGCCCGGGACGAGTGGTATTCCCGTTGGCAAGCTGTTTCAGGACAGGTCTGTTTCCCTGTGTACATAGTGCCCGGCACATTTTTTCACGGGCTGTCTGCTACGATATAACACTAACGAGGTAATTAGCGGGCTCAGGCGGTGTCAGCGCAGCACATACCGCTCGGATTAGGCCCGGCACTGGTGTAGCAGGAGGGGGGGAAGCAGCGCTGTCTGCAGCAACATACCTGGCTTCTTTCTGGTTTTCTTCACCTGAAATAGGACTCAAAAAAAAAAAAAAAAGGAAAGTCTGGCCTCAGTGTGTTATAATTTTCTCTATATATTGTGACACGTAATGTAATTTGGATGTTTTATGTCTTGACAAAATGGGACAGACGGGGCCTTTTAAAATACATTTTAATGAATTTAAGAAGTTATTAAGGGAAGTGTTTGGGCAGAAGCACTGCATAAGGCAGTGATACACCTGTTGGAGTTTAGGATCTCAGCAGTCTGTTGCAGGATTTCCTTTTTATATTAATAATAATTATTACATCACCGGGCTATAACTTTTTACCAATTATGACAGCAATTATCATATTAATAAGAGTTATCATAGTGGTCTCAAGTCCCCTTGTCAGCCTCCACGGACCAAATATTAAGTGAAATGGTGAATGCTGAGGTTGCCCAGCTATCTCCCATCCACCCGAGAGCTGCCGTCTCACCTTCCAGGGCTTCAGACAGCGGGTGCAACTCTGCTGCTTCCCAGCACGCTCCCAGACCCGTCACACCAAATTATTTGTAAACAGCAAGCCAGCTAATATCACAACAGTATCAGTCCGCATGGAAAGGGAACCGGGAAGCCGTGAAAGACAGCCGGTGCCGTGTGTTAGTAGTAAGAGGCAAAAGAAAGAGGCTCCTCCAAAGCCCCTATTCATAAGCTTAGCACAATAGAGTAATGCTGTGTTAGGGAAATTTAAGCTGGTGCTGAAAGCTAGTGTGCTGTGGTGCTTTTTTACTCAAGGGATGGCTTTTATCCTGAACTGTAATGCTTATGATATTTCAGACATGGCTTTCTTTGCTAGGTCATGTGAATGATGAATATCGCGGTATTTAGAGGTTTCTTGTAAATGAAATGCACATGGGAATGAATGCAGATATAGATCGCTTGCGTCAAACCCAGCTTTATCAGGCCTTGGTGAGATATCTTTTTCAAGGGCCCACAGCAGCTGAAAAGCAATTAGAATTTCATTGTATTTTCCAGTTCTATTAACCATCCTGTAGATATGTATGAGAGTCCACATGGAGAAGGCTGCCACCGTACTTTGACTGCACAGCCATTGTAATACAGAAGGATGAGATGGCAGCAAAGCAAAACTTCACTTGGATACTTGGAATTTAGAGACACTTCAGGCCTTAAGAAAGTGAATCGTAGAGGCATAGAATAGGAACAATGGAAAGCCACCCTATCCTACCATTAAAAAAAGGGATGTTGCTACAGAAATGAGAATTGCTTCCTTTTCACCGAATGGGCAGATAATGGTACCGGGAAGGCGATTTCAGAAAGCTGCAGCGTGGTGGCTGGAAGCTGCATACATATCCCTTTCCCATCCTACAGAAACAAGTCTGGGTCATGTTCTTTCAGGGGTGCATTTGTTAAAAGAGTTTATTCATTAGTGATCGGAGAGTGGCAGAGCTCTGCACAAGGGTTTGTCTTCATCTACCAGACTGGGCAAGTGGGGGTAGCTCTGAAGCAGTGAGATGAAGGGGGATCTTGCGCTCCCTCAATGTCATGGTCTGGCAAGTCCAAAGCTGCAAAAAATTGAGGGGGAAAATGCCTACAGTGGCCAGCGGAGCTGGATTTGTGTGGAGAGGATTTGCCAGAGAAGGTGTACAGAGAGATCCCCTGCTTTTTTCATCCTCTGCCACAATCTTCCTGTGCGGTCTTGCACAATGCCCGGAAAAACGGGTGCTAGTGATTAGCGACGCAGTTAACAAATGCTGATTTACATCGCTTGGGGATAAATCCACCTTCTGACCATCTGTTACAAGTGGATCTGGTTTTCTTCTGATTCACATTCATGCCAAGCAGAATTACCTTCATTTAAATCACTGGTGTTTCTTGGAGAGTAACTGCTATGAAGGAGTTGGTCCATTGGCAAGATCTCCCAATGAGTCACGTACTGTGGGGCAGAGATTATGACTCTCTAGATGTTTTGTTCATTCTTGAACATGAGGAGGCTCAACAGCTAGCAAAACTTTAGCTCCTATTATGAAATGCCAATGTGCCACTCTGAAGCTGTTAGCCTTGCAGATACCGGTAATCTGAAAGCAGTCTGCTTTGCCTACTAATGTATTTAGAGCATCTGGATTTGGTCACTTGTGCATTTATTACTTTTTTTTAAGTACTGTCAGATCTCTCACTGGCAGTAGTTCCTAATGAATGCAAATGAAAATTGTGATTATCCATTTCAAAGCAATTGGTAGCAAGCCATCGTTGTGCATGGAACATTATTTATACAGCTCAGAAGCCCCACTGATGCTTGTGCATAATTCCTCACACATCACAGTGATAGAAATTGCCTTCAGGGCCGGACTTTCCAAGCCAGCCTCTCTGTTTTTAAGTTGCAGACATTGTCGCTTCAATGGCTGACAACTTGATTTTGCAGGTTCAGTTTGATGTGCATATGATAGCAAGCCCACGCTTGCCTGCAGATGCCAGACTGCACCCAAAATGACATGCTCCTCTTAATAGCAGTGTATAAAGTGACAGGCTGGCAGCTTTTGGGGACTCCTGGTTCTCTCTTCTTATTTTCTAAGTCCTTCTCTACTGCCGCCTGTTTGCAGCTCTGTTCTCATCCTACTCAGCATTTGCCTCAGTATGAAAACTTGGGGCATATCATATGTTTACATGTATGATTGCTCTTAACTCAAACTTTATTTCCATGTCTTGCCTAACCTCTCATTCCAGTGCATTGACTCCTGCTTGCTGTTCCCCGCGTGGGCAGTCTCGCTCTTACTGCTCAGTTTGCAGGACTCTTCTTGGACCTGTTAAAAATGAAATTCACCAAAAGACACAAATTATTTCTTCCTGTCTGTGCTAGGATCCTAGGGGAAGTGAAAATAATTGTGTCTCTTCCTGCTGTTAATGCTGTAGTCGCTATATCCAATAATCTTTTGGGAAGTTTAACTTTTTAAACACCGGGTAATTTATTACCCCCATGTATTAGCTCTCCTTGGTAGCCGAGAAGTGTGGTGCCAATCAACCTGCAGTGAAACTGTGAGGGTAGAAAATGTCCGGTGAGAAACCTCTTTTTTAAGAGACTATGTTAACCAAAGGACTAATAAAATCTTGTTTAGCCATCACTGAAAGACTTTTTGGTAGACAGCCAACCCTGGTTGGTCTCTTGAGTATAAAAAGTAGTATAGAAATGTTCCTTCTAGCGTTAATTTGTATCAGCTTCTGATGCCGATCTCCTGTACAGCAAAGAGAAATGTTCCTTTATTGCACCATTTTACATTTTAAATCACTTAAGCTTGTAGCATGTTCCACCTACGTATTCTTGCAGCGGCACCCTCTGCCCTTAGTCCAAATGAAATACCAGCTGTATTCATTGGTGTTTCGTACGCTCCTGCAGCCTGGTCCCACGGTGGCAAAAATGGAGATGTTTCCTTGCTCTCACATAGGGGCTTAGGGCGTTTTGGTCAGGCAGTCCCTTGTTGCCATGCCTGTGTTTCTAGTCCTCCACTGATACGTGGGAGGGAGGTTTCTCCCTGTAATCCACTGGTACCCCTAGAGGTACATATCCCATTCTTTTTCTTACACCAAGGACAGACTCAGCCTAAGGTTGAGTCTCAGCGCTATGGAAATACAAGCAATCTCCCAGCCGAGCACTGATCAGAAGGTTGTTCTTTCGCAAACCAAAGAGGACAGTGTGAAAATGCTTAAAGGGAGGCCCCATCTAGGGCAATATGTTACAAACTTGTTAGTCTGGATCCGTTTTTTCAGTGAGTAGTGGAGCTCACAGCTATCAAAGGCAGACCACTACCCGCCTGCTTCTCAGCCTGTGATCCATGTCTCCTACCTAAATTTTAATTCCCGTCCCCTTATTTTCCAAGTATTATCCTGTACAACAGAGCAAAGGCTCTATTACTTTCTCTTGCGCACCATAGCCCATGTGTTAATATCCCCTAGCTTCTCGAATTGGATGTGTTGAAGTGTAATGTTTTGCCTATAGGTAAGAGCAAGACTTTTTTAGGACTTGACGCGAGGTTTTGCATTTCTAGCATGGTTGGTAGCTGTTTGCTACAATCATGCATTGAGGCCTCTACAGAAATTGGTAGACTCATCCCTGACTCTGAGGGCTTACAAATTAAAGGCAGGAACCAGACAACCTCCTGTTGCCCAAACTACTCTTGCTTGAAGTCATACGGAAAAGCAGTGAGTGTGAGGACCAGGCCTATGCCCCACATCTCTTCAACCATAGGGACCTGTCTTGCATGCCACGGCATGATGCTGCTGACTGGTGACTGCTTTCAGTTACATTATCTGTTTCCAGAATAGCACCACATACCAAAAAAAAAAGAGAAAACAGTAACTGTTTATCCTGGCTAAGCTTGTGTAACAGGTTTTCATGTGATGTTTTTAGCATTTAAAGTCTTTTTTCATTAAACTGTTTCAGTATCCAGAAAAAAAAACCAACATTTCTCTTACTCAGCTTCATTAGTTATAGGAAATCACTGGATTAAAGTAGAGAGCAGATTAGCAAAAATAAACTGTAGTATGTCTTGGGCATATGGTGCTGCGTATGAATGGGTTTTAACTACTTAACTGTGTATAACAAAGAGCAGAAGGAGAGATTTGTCATAGTGTGCAATAATTGTAATTTGCAGTAGCTGCATAGCTTAACAGTCAGAAACCACAAAGCCACGGAAAGCTTTCGGTTAGGATTTGCTTGGGGTGTGTGCGCCTGTCCCTGAGCTCACGTCGCCTTTTCTGCCAGCTGACTGCCGGGCACGAGACTGGACTTAACTAATTAACAGATTGCCTCTCCCTCCTTTCCCTTCCTCTTCGCTGGGCCCATGGTTTGCTGCGCTGGGTTAGTGTGTGTCACAGAGACTGGGATTTAGCCCGTCAGATGCAGGAGACAGTGCTGGTCCAAGCATGCTGCTCCATCGCATGGGCCAGAGGAGGGGCATGCCATGGGCAAGCCTGTGACAGCCCGGGCTTCCCCTCAGCTGGAAATTGTGCCTTGCAGCGCAAATACAAACAGAAGCAGTAAACAAAAGAGGCCGCAATGTCAGGGTGATTGCTGGGGAGCATCAGCCTTCAAGCTCTGGGTACAGACAACGCAATATGGCCCACTTTGAATTCAAATGACTCCGTTGTTTCTAGTTTCCCACCTTATTTCACCAATATCTATCATTCCCCTCTGATACTTCAGCCTACAAAGGTCAAATTTATGCCTTTTCTAAAGAGACCCACCTCACCAGCTTGAATTTGTTTCTGAGACACAAGTGAGTGCAAATACTGGTAATGTCCTGATGGTGCTCATCTCCCGCTTCTCAGGAAAACTATGCTTTTCCATTTTGGGTGCTGAGAGGTTTCTGAAAACCAAGCAGTGGTGGTGACATCATTTCCATGTCTTAAAAAAACCTGCTTATAAAGGGATATAAAGATTTGCAAAGCCAATCAAATCTAATTTACAAAGTAAATTCAGAAGTACCTGGGGAATTACCTGGTCTTTATCTGGGCTCCTCAGTACGTTTGCTAGCAAGGCTTAGCCAATAATGTTACGCCACATAGCTTAAACATGCATGTCCTTCCCTTTTTCTGGGGTTGCTTTCTTCTGAGGTTTCCACAATGTGTTTCACATCCACTGTGAGTAACATTCTTGGACTTAAGATTAATCCTGGATTAATCAAACATAAATCATTGCCCCATGCAAAAAGAAAGTTTTGCCAAAAATTGCGGTGGTCCAGAGGAGAATAAAAGAGATATATTTTTTTTTCTTCTGTGAACTTTTAACTAATTTTATTCCTATTTTTTTGTGTGGGAAGTTTTGTGCATTGAAAAATTCACTGACAAGGCCCTGATCATCTTGGTTTTTTAGTGTTTAATACAAAAAATTAAATCCCCAGCTGTCCAGGAGAATTTTCTTGCTTTTTCCTCTATTAGTTTTATGGCGGTGAGTTCTGCCAAATTTGCAGGCTTTCTGTTTAGCTTATCAATAACTCAGCATTGCTTCTATTGCAGAGTTCCCTGAAGAGAAGAGGCAGCAGAGAAATGCACAAAGAAAAAAAGTCATTTACCCAGGTATGGTTTTCAAGAACATGCAATTTTGAGCAAAAGCACATGATAAAACTCCAAATTTCTTTTTACGGGTGTTGACAGAGCGATCAGGCACATTAACTAGAGTGCAATTAAGCTTTAATCTACTGAGACCTCCCAGAGATAATGTAGAAGCAATTTAGGACACAAGCGTGATCTCTAAACCAGGCAGTTTCTTGGGCTCGTGGTGGTTGTATCGATAGATTCAGGCTGCAGGTTTTCTACAAGAAGAGAAAAATCACCTTGCCTCACAAAGTAATTGGATCGCAGCTTAGGGACTAACTAAATTTATACACGATGCCAAAGCTTTTGTGCTAATGAGCATCTTGGCAGGGGATGTGGTTGACACCTCGCGAGCTCTCATGTGGCAGCCCCGGGTTTGATCACTCCCTGGTGTTGGGGGGAGCAGAACATGAACTTGTGCTCCCCCAGGCTGAGATACAGCACGGAGCCTGAGCTACCCACTCAGTCTCCCTTTGGACACCAGTTTTATTGAAATCCTGTAGGCTGATCCTTCTCAGGGAAGCGGTCTGCCCAGTTTCCTCTGCTTTTTGTGCTGACTGCAGGAGTGAAAGCTTTTCCCAGCAGCCGCACCGTTACTGTTTATAGCCAGAGAGACGGGGATAGTATTTCACCTCACTGTGAAAGGAGCCAAGAGCGACATCGTGCCTTCGTTAGAGAAAGGTTGCACCTCCCCTGCTGTCCCCTCAGCAGGCTCAGTGTATGCAACCGAGACCCTACGGGTTTTTTTTGAGTCGATGGAGTCTTAAAATCCATTGTTTTGTAATAATAACCATAATCCATCATTGCATCATGTTGCACTTGAGTGGGTAGGGTGGCCAGCTGAGTGGTTAGGGTGGGCAGACCGGGGGCTTGTGGTGGCTGCGGGCTGCAGCCTGTTTTCCCAAGGCACAGCAGACCGAGCATCCCTGTTGAGCTGATACAAGCATGGCTTAATCAGACCTTAAAATGGGGCACTGGGCTTTCTGCCTGCAGTGCCTGCTGTGGAGAATTATTTAAGTCGTCAGTTAGGTCAGAGAGTTTGTTTTTCTGCAAGTCTGTAAAATACATGGATAAAATATATATGCCCACACACATGCAAATCACAGATGAAGCTATGTGAAGGCAGGGTTTTGTCCACCGGGGTTTGTGGGTGGCACTGTCCTTCCTTTCCTCATTCCTGGAAATACAGAGCAGTGCAGAGGGAACGAATTCCTTGTGTTTGCTTCCTCCACCCAAATCCAGGCATTAACAGCAGCTGTAGTTTGCCTTGGAAAGCCTTAAAAAAGACTTTACAAAATTATCCAAGTAACCCTAGGTCAGCTCTGCTCCACTCGCAACGTGGGGAAGTGATCCCGGAAACAACGCAGGGGGAAAAAAAAACCACTTTTACGCTCTACACACACATTGTAACTCATGTAAGCAAAGGATTTGGGCTTGAAAATGAAAACCGCTGCGACAGCACTGTGCAAGGTGGCCGTTCAGTTTTCTTCGGTAATTCTTTAGGGTAGGAAAGACTGAGAAACAATCTTATATATTGACATGGCCCAGCCTATAGGTTCATGTCCTAGCTATCTCCCAACTTCAGGGTGTTACCCGGAGCTGCCTCTGAACCCGGGTGTCCCTTCAGAAGTATGTGATGGTTGAGACCAGAGAGCACCACAGCAAGTGCCTGACCTGGTCAAACAGCCACCAGGTCCTGGGGCTTGGCCCAAAGGGGTTAGTACAGACATAGCCCAGGAGGTTCAAAACACTGCCCTTCAGGGACAGCCACCCTAAATACCTAAAATAAGTTCAAATAACCGTTAACACATTTTGTGAAAAGGAACCACGAGCTTAGATTCTGTGTGTCCACATGCCTACAGATATGTATAGCATATGGGAAGACCGTTTTTTTTACTTACTGGGAGCTCATACTGAAAATTAGCTGGAATATCGCTCCCACCGCAGGGCACACAGAGTAAATAATACCTGTGAAACTGATTGTCTCGAAGTCGTGTAAAAGCAGAATTCATAGGAGCGCTTACCCGCCTCTAGCAGTATTGAAGAAAAAAAGTTTTTATTCAGCAGAATTGCAAAACGGAGCTTCTTGGAAAATACCAGGCACCAGGCAAAACACAAAGAAAAGTGGTTCTCCAGCGCAAGGTAGGAGTGCTGGCACTCAGCCAGATGCTTGGGTGCTGGTCGTACTGCCCTGTCGTCAGACTTGCAACCCCCAAACCGCTTACCCATCTTCTGCCTGGCTGTTCCCTTGAGCCGGTGGTGGTGGTGGTGGTGGTGGTAGAGAACACAGCGTTGGTCTCTATCTTTGTGTCTTCTTGCCAGAAAAGAAATATCATATTTGGGAATTTTTGATCAGCGCTTCATTCTCCTCACATCATTTACATTCCATAATGAATTTAAGTTCATTTCTTTCCTTTAAGTTTCATTTCTTTATCTCCATGTTCCACACTTGTCTAAATTAAACTGCAGACTCTGTAGGGAGGGATCTGGGTTTTTTCTTTCTGCTTTTTTTTTCTGTTAACACCCCTCTGAAGTGCCATGTGGAGCTGTGATGCTATTGCATGCGAATAGTCACTATCAGTAATCATTAATTCCCATTTATCATTAATGATCTCTTAAAGTCCGTGACTAGCGCCAAGAGAGAACATTTTTGTGTTGTTGTTCCCTCTTTTCTTTCTGTTCAGTCTGCCCTATGTACACATTTTAGGAAAGAGCCCCCATACTGGATGTGAAGTACAGTCAGGCTGTGCCATAGCCCAGCTTTTATCCCCTGGGATTCAAGTCTCTTGTTCCTCCAAAACAGTGGAAAGACTGTATTGCTTTTTCATATTTTTTCCCCCCTCTTTCTTTTATTTGTGATTTAACTAATAATGAACAATTCTTAATTTTGGTGATATGGCCTCTCCTTAGTTTGCCTTCTATGTCAAAACTCTGCTTGCCTGCGTGGGTGTTTCACCCTCTTGCTGTTTTCTACTCGGTTTCAACTGATCAAGAAATCACTGATATTTCTGTACACAAAGTTTCAGAGGGACAGGTGCATGAAGGTTGGAGTCCTACCCTTCTGGCATGCTCAGATCTGGCTGATAAATCTCTCCTGACTATTCTTTTTCTTTGGAAAAAAGCCGTCCGGGGTATGGGATTTTCAGTAGTCATGTTCCCTGGCAGAGAAGCAGGGAAGATCTAGAGCTTTCTCACCTTTCCAGATGGGATCCATATTTAGTAGGCGAGATTAACGTCCATCAGCTCTGTTGTTTTGTATGGGGTTTGTGTTTGTTTAACAAAAAAAAAATAATCATCTTGTTTGTTTCAGCTCTTGCGAGAAACAGAACTTACAAATGTGATCCTTTTTTTTTTTCATAGACAAAACCTAGCAATAAAGTAATGCCGTTATAAGATGTTAACGGCGGTTTTGTCCTGCTGTATGTAATAACGCGCTGACTCCACAGATGCATTGAGTCATGCAGTGATGCTGAGCAAAAACACTGGGGCCCTGACCCCAAACCCATCGAAGCCCTTCCCTTTTCTTCAAAGGGTTCAAAATGCTGAGTGCGTTGTCCCAAGTGCCAGTTATTTATATTGCTTGAAACGCCCCCTCTGACCCCGGGGAGGAGCTGGTCCCTAGGGCTCCCAGCCAGGGAAGAGGGATGTGGGCAGCCCGACCCTTCCCCACCGCATCGGTCCAGCTGCCTGTGGCCAGGGAGGTGCCAGGCACCAGCTAGTGCCGCTGATGGCCGGGCTCTTGCAGCCAAAGGCAGACAAGAAGCACGGGGAAGAATGCTGCTTTACAAAGACAGAATAAGGAAAATGTCAGATATGATTATTTCCAAGCTATTAACGGCTAAATGAATAAACTGGAGTAATCACCCCACCTGTGAGCTCAGACGCGCGGCAGTGGTCTGGGTGTAACCTTCCTTGTGATCTTTGTATTTCCCTAAAAGCAAAGTCTACAGCTGCGGGGATAAACTGATTCTCGATGAGAGGAAAAACAGAGGTAATGTATTGGGCAGCCCTGACCAAACGTGATGCTTTAATCATACAGCCTTACCCAGCCAGAGCAACCAAAAGTCAGAGTGACTCCAGTGGAGGCTGCATGGAGTTTTGCCAGGTTTAAATCTGATACTTAATTTGCAGTTTTGAGTTACAAAGAGAAAAGCAATTTGCAAATACACGTGTGAAAAAGAGGTGCGTGTGTATGTGAGGAGATGACAGAGGGGAAAGCAAGCCGATCTTCTCAAGGCTCTGCTGCTGATCAGTTCTATGCACCCTGGCTCTATTCATAGGAAACTCACATTTCTGGTGCCAGAAACACAATGACCAGAGTTTTAGTCAGTTAACTGATCAACTGATTGCAGTTGTGTTTGACTCATGGTTATCACTGAAAATCACTTATTAACAGAAACTTTGGCTATTGTTTACCTCTATCATGTTATTAACATTTAAGATAACTTTTTTACTATTTAGTATTTTAAAGTTCCAACCTGCGCCAAGCAGAATCAGTAAGAAAGCTGTCTGAGTTCAGAATTATACAACCAATTACTTTTGTGGCTGTTTAGGTGTTAATAGCTGAAATTAAGACATAATTAGTATATATCTAAATAGAATGGGGCGAAATTAATCTAGGTAACATAAAGGACACCATTACCAATGTGCAAGGATGTGTGCTTTAGAAATTAAATCATTTCCTCAGATTGCTGAGCCATAATTAGTTTTGTAAATCTTTTTATTTTTTTAATAACCTAATCTGGGTGAACAATTACAGTCAGTCATGTTTTCTTCTGGATTTAGTTGCCATTGTAAGGAATTATAACAAAATGGTGCTTGCGAGAGATAACAGTGCTCCGGAGACTGAAATGAAGTTTCCATAGATAATTGCACATATGTCCACATGGCCTACCAACAATGATGAAATCTGCTGTCTCAAGAGATCATCTTTCAAAGCCTGCCTTCCATTATACTGCTAATGCTGATAAATGTGTCTCTTACGAGGCCAAGTGCCTGTATCTCCATGACAATTCACGAAAGTGATTCATGCAAAGAAATTGTTCATCGGCTTAGAATTTACTTAACCTTGTCTCTTATTTCAGCACAACACACACTGGAGTTTTCATTTGAGTTGAGATGCAGTGCTTTAAAATGCCCAACACACACAAAAAAATCAAACTCTCATTAAATACCCTGCTGCTTCCTGAAAAACAGGTTTTCACATGGGATGGATTTGGATGTAACTACGGTTTAATGAATTTTTCTTTCCTTTTTCACAAGTTTTCACCAGTCTCCCTTGTGAACAGTTGTCCTTACCAGAAACCGTGATCACAATCTGGTCCATCCTAATAATAACAGCAGCAGAGACAACAGTAGTGCTTTCTATTCAGAAAGCGAGTTAGGCACCCCGGCTAGTTCACAGCCCTCTGAGATACGGTAATTAAAATCTTCACTTTGCAAGGCAACCGTGCATTTTAGCACACTTTTTTCTGCTTTCTAGCTGAAGAAACCTGAGATTTGGGATTACGATGAACAAATTCATCTGAGTAGTCTTTGTTTCACAATGCTGAAAGGGAGCAAATGTATCATTAAACCTAAATGGAACAGAAAGTGCCAACAAATCATGGCACCTTTTCATTTGAGTCATTCTTATTTTCCACAAAATTTGCTCAGTATTTGAGAAAAACTAAGCATTGTGCTGGCACTCTTGCATCGCTGAACACTTGCACTGGCACACTGTTTTGTATTTTTTCCCCCCCTCTAACTCTGGTCAAGCTGCTTTACCAATTTAACCAGGACCAAGCCGTGAAATGTGTCAACTGTGTGGTTTGCGCAGCTCTGTCTGTGTATTGTCTGCATACCTAACATACAGCTCAGAGGGTGGGCAGGTGGAGATTTTGGAAGGTGAGCAACTGATTGTGCTTCTAATATAATCTTGGGGGGGGGGTGCGATTATTCTCGGCAGGAGGACAGTGCTGATTTGAAGTGCCAGCTGCAGTTTGCCAAAGAGGAGGCAGCACTGATGCGTAAGAAGATGGCCAAACTGGGGAAGGAGAAGGATGAACTGGAGCAGGAGCTCCAGAAGTACAAGTCCATCTATGGAGATGTGGACAGTCCCCTGCCTACAGGGGAGGCAGGGGGCCCACCCAGCACCAGGGAAGCCGAGCTGAAGCTTCGTTTGAAGCTGGTGGAAGAGGAAGCGAACATTCTGGGCAGAAAAATAGTGGAACTGGAGGTGGAGAACAGGGGGATTAAAGCTGAGATGGAGGATATGAGGTGCCAGTATGAAAAAGAGTGTCTCAGCAGGGACCACATTTCAAGCATTCCTACCTCGCCCTACGGCGACTCCGTGGAGTCGGCCACGGAGCTGCGCCGGCACTTGCAGTTTGTGGAAGAGGAAGCAGAACTGCTGAGGCGTTCAATCTCCGAAATCGAGGATCACAACAAGCAGCTAACGAATGAGCTGAACAAATTCAAGTTTGAGCCAGGCCAGGAGCCAGGCTGGTTGGATGACGCGGCATCCAAGTGTGGCGGCACCTTGCAAGAGGAGCTGAAGTCAGCCAGGTGTCAAATCAACGAGCTGAGCGGGAAAGTGATGAAGCTCCAGTATGAGAACAGGGTCCTGATGTCTAATGTCCAGCGTTACGATCTTGCCTCTCACCTGGGCCTGCGCACTTCCAGCCCAAGGGACAGCGATGCTGACAGTGATGCTGGGAAGAAGGAGAGTGACAGCGAAGAGGGTCGCCCACCTCAGCCGAAGAGAGAGGGGCCCATTGGGGGCGAGAGTGACTCTGAAGAAGTTTATGAGAAGACGTCAGGTTTTGGGAGCGGGAAGCCGTCAGAAGTCAGTGACCTGTGCTCCACTGAGCTCATGAGAGTGAAAGAGGACACCGAGTCTTTAATTAACATCAAACGTGAGGCTGAGCGGCTTGAAAGGACTGTGGACCGCCTCATCACTGATACGGACAGCTTGATTTATGACGCAAAGGTGCATGTAACCAGCAGCCCATCCACTGAGCAGGATTTCAAAAGTGGTGAGGAAATGGGAGAAGATAAGCACCAACCAGAGCTTCTGGACACCATCAACTCCAGGATGAAAGCTTTCCGGAAGGAGCTGCAGACCTTCCTAGAGAAGGTCGATCACATTGGGGAGGGTCTTAAGGAGCAGATGGAGGACCTCTCCCCTCTTCCCCATCTCACAGAGTCTTCCAGTTTTCTATCCACAATGACATCCATGTCTCGAGACTCCCCCATTGGTAACCTGGGGAAGGAGTTGATCACCGATTTCCAGGTAGGCCAGCCCTTTGTTTGCCTTCTTTCTGTTTATTGTTTCTTTTTCTTGCTGCCATCGCTACCCTAGAGCTAATTTTCCTCACAGCTGCTTTGTTATGATTTCAGACCCGCAATGTATTAAAGTGTGTAATGTTAAACAAACACTTTATAGGTTATTTTCTTTTGTTTGTTTGCACAACTCCTTTGATTCAGAGGCGGTTCCTCGTGGCAAAAAGGCTAATCCACTGGTACTATAGAGATCTGTCTTCTTTTTGTCTGTAACAGCAGTGTTTCCCTGTGAAAGAGGAGATTAATTAAAGAAAAATAAAATTCTGATGAATGTAAATTAGCAGCCTTGCTAAGAAATGTGAGGAGGTCTGTATTATGCTCTCTTGTAAAAGGGTCAGGCGTGTTCTCAAAAGCCTTGACAAAAGAACCCAACCAAACGCAGTTTTCTAAGTGATGTGTTTTGAAAAGCCTGCTTACAGCTCACTCCCCTAACCGAGCAGCGAGTGAGAAGCTCTGTAGCCAGCGAAGGACTGCCTTGCCTAAAGCGTTGCCCATGGGCGCATGTCTAAACTGCCACAACTGCCACACTGGATATGGCTTTTCTGCACAGCACAAGTAAGGAAGGAAGAGCCTTGTGTCCCGTATCCTTCATGACTTGTATGCTTGCTGTTGGTTTGACTCATGCATCCTCATTGCATGCGCCTCATAACCAGTGTTTGCGTTCTTTTTTCCTCTCTTTCTCTTTTTTGCTTTTCAGATGTTTCAGCCCATCATTTTGCTCATCCTCATTTTGGTTTTGTTCTCTTCACTTTCTTATGCCACTGTATTTAAGTTGGTTTTTCTGTTCACGCTTTTCTTTGTCTTGTAGTTTTTCAGTCGTCTACCTTACCCATTTTTATTTTCTTTATTCCCTCCTGTCCTTTTGTTTTTTCGTTATAAACCGCCCATGCACCTAACAGTCCAAACTGAGGGATCAGATGGAGTGGCAGCTCAAACAAGATCGTGGAGAGGAGCGAGAGATTCACCACCAGCGAGCCACCACCGACCCACACCGCAGAGCTGATGGAGACATTAAACTCTACAGGCCAGGAGACAAGGGCTGTTTCAGTCTAGAGGTCAGCAAAGCAGCCCATCTTACTCACTGCCTCCTGCTGCCTTAGCCAGGAGATGAGTAACAGAAGCAAGGGGTTGGGGGAGTAAATTGAACCAAACACAGCACCCCTGTTGTGAAATTTGTGGTTGACCGCTTTTCCCCCTTGCAGTTTCAGAGAAGCAAATTGGTCCTGACTTTGGACTCATCACCCTGCTCCCAGTAGCTTTGCTGAGTGGGAAAGTATGGCTCAGGGACCCACTGCAATTGAGTATAGTAATGAAAGATCTCTGGAAGTGGTTGTAATCCATGATGTGAGATCATGCTTCCAGGTTGACCTTGTTGGATATTTTAAATCTGGAAAGTCTACAGATAGAAACTGCTTTGCGTTTTGCCTGGCAGTAGTCTGCACAGGAGAGGGTTTGATGCTGGTGTGCATGATGATTCTCAATAGGGAACACAGCACCCTGCAGCTTCCAGAAAAAAACAAACTTATTTTTAGCAGAATTCTCCATTGTTTGGGTTGTTGAGTACTTTTCCATTCGTCAAAAACATCAATCAGTTTTTATTTAAATCTTCATCCATGCAGAGGCCATATCAGCCTCAGTAAACATCTCCTTAGCTGCTTTCTCATGAACATAGGTTGTCCGGACACTACAACTGGTCCTGAAGAAAACAATTTCTAATCTGTCTCTTAAAAGGCAAGCTTGGAGCATTGAAAAACTTTTCTGCTGGCCACAGGGAAGCCAAATCCACCTTGAAACTGTGGTCGCTTGATTAGCTTCCAGTGAGGGATGAGTTTTAATATGCTTTTAATTCTAAAGACACACGCAGAGGCCTTATTATATCTGAAACCCTTAGTTAAGTCTGGGAAATGGAGAATGCTGGCCGGGACAGCTGGGTTTGTGAGTAAGCAATCACAAGCACTAGAAAGCAGGGGAAGAAAGATAAAGCTTCAGGGCATCTGGTAGCCATCGGCACAATGCTGTATTGAGTATCAAAGAGAGAGTGGGCCTTCACCTTAACACAGGTAATTCTTTGCCGAGTTTGTTTTGTTTGTTTTAAACTATCCTGACACTGCAGAGTTTTGGTAGTATTAGAATAATGAATTTGTTCGGCAGCTTCTCTTCCAACTTTTCACTTTTACCAGTGTTAATAAACTTCAGGAAGGATATCTGATAAACCCAGGACACCGTAAGTCTCTCACTGAAAGGTAAAGTCTTTCTTCCTCAGCTGTGAATGGATGATGAGGTAGAGAAACCTTGCCATTGAGTATGGATCCTTTTGCAATTGTATTGGTCAATAGTTATGGTAGATTAGGTCAGAAAATGACTGCAGCAAATGTTTACAATTTTTCTGTTTAAATTCTGTCATCTTTATTAATTCCCTTACCTTAGATCGGCCTTGTTATTATATTGTCTCTTGGGTATGTGAGTCCTCTTAAGATTAGGGATTTGGGTAATTTTGGCACAACATCTTTTGTAACTCTCCCAGGATGGGATGGTGTGTAAACTGTGTACAGCAAACTGTGTTTAAACAGAGGATGGATGGTTTTCACACCAACACTTGACAAGGAACAAGCCAGTAATTGTAATCAAAGGTAGAGAATATCCAGCTGAGGTCTAGATGTGCTAAAAGATGAGCAGGGCTGAGGCTCAAATGGCCCAACCTGAGAAAATGTTGAAGAATAAGGTGTTTGTTACAGTCAAGTTTACTTAAGCAACAAAGAATATTACACTGCTTTACACTGAAACTTTTCAGTGGGTGGACAAGCCAATTGAAATCTTTTAATCTGTAATAGTCAGACCCAAGTGAAGCAGAAGATTCCTCCAAATAATTTTGTATGGTATAATTTTTAGTCTTTTCTTTTTAATTTCATACACTGCACTAGCAAAAACTACACCTTTTTTGTGACAGATGAACGAGCAGAAAAAATACTATTCAAATACCAAAGGGTTTTTTTTTTAATAACTCAGAAATTTCACATGGAGACTCAAACTTTTTAATGCCCACAGCAGAGATGGCTGCATGGAAGCCGTTACCTGCTTCAACTTATGAAGTGAAAATATACACCGTTATCAGTGGTTAACATTGATTGATGATCTTCTTACTGGGTATGGACTTCCAGCATAAGAAGAACACATTGCACTTCAGTGAGGCAAATGTTTTATTTTTAAGCAAGCAAACCCATTTTTCTAAATTCAGTTTTTCCAAGCTGAATTTTAAATGAAAATTTTCCCAAGCGATGCTGAACAGCTTCCATTTAGCCATTTCTCCTATTTTTAAATATGAACATCGTGGGAGCCTAATTGTTTGATTAAATACAATAAATGCAGACTGACTTGTGCTTGAAACTACCCTGTAGCCTAACTGTAAACATCTGCCTTTGTTTGGGCTTTGCACTGCAGTTATTAGTGCAACAGTATTATTAGAATGTATTTGCATGTTAAAGAGGTGGGTTAGAGTCACAGTCCAAGGGAAATTATATCTTGAAATTGCCTTAAGAGCAGGGCTTTGTTTTCTTGCTGAAACAAGCCATTCAGCTGCTGTTGCGGGAGGTTGGAGCCCATTGAGGTGGATGTTCGATCCATTATTCATGATTTTAGCAGAGCTGGGTTATGGTGGGAGGGGGAAATCATTCTTTACCATCCAAAGAAAAAGCGAGTGAAAAAGTGAGAATTGCCCTGACTAAAAGACAGGGAGGAACTAAAAAAGGTAACACAATGCTTCATGGAGAAAACGCCTGGTACAAATCAAAGGATTACTATGGCAACAAACGGAAACCAGTGGGAAAAATGGTAAATAATTTTTCATGTGGTGAGTTTTACCCTTTTTACCAATGGAATATCCATAAACCAAGGGCAGCTTCCTTAAGCAGTCTCCTCTTGTTTATTCGGAAACAAGAAGATATTCTGGAGAAGAAAAAATTCACTCTTTCAAATGACCAAATCCAGTTTGTTGCAATATTTGATACCTAATGCTTTAAAATGGAGCTGTATCTCGTAGCTCTGATTGTTCTTTCAAAAGGTATCAGTTCTGCCCTTACCTGAGTAAGTATATACCACCAAAGGCAGAAACACTCATCTTTGCATTTCGGATTTGGTTAGTTTTTATTTTCATACGTGGCTTTTAAACACTTACACATTTGTTTCTGTGTAGAAAGATGCCACAAAATCTCTGACACTCACAGGTTATGGAAAAAGAATCACCGAAGTGAACTAACTTAAAAGGAACAAGTTATCACCAGAGAATTAAAATAAAAGCAGATAGGCTAGAGAAAGTGAGAGCATGTCTTAAAAAGCAAGTTTTCACAAGGTCTAGTAATAAGTAGGAAGAGCTCCCACTGAGGAATAATTTCTTCTAGGCCATTCTTAATCTGTTTAATTATTTTTCTTACTTACAATGCCCGTAAGAAATACAAAACATCTCTATTAATGTAAAGTAATAGCTGGGTTAAGTGTGGACCAACCAGATACAGTGATGTGCAAGTTAGGTAAGTCACTTTGAATCAAATCTGCTGAATGGATCCATTTTGGACATACAAGGAGAATTTCGGTCTATATTTTGAACGTTCTATTTTTAGCTGGTTTTGGTGTGTCTGTGCTCCTTCTGTGCAATTTTCATAATCCCACATGAGAGTTTTTAAGCCGGATGGCATTTGCAGCAGCTCCCATCCATGTGCTGAAAATTTGCACATCCTTTTCTGTTGCCCTGATTTAAGATTTCATTTTCCCAGGAAGGAAACAGTGAATGTTTTATACATTGTGACTTTTCTTTCTTCTGAAAAAAACCCAACAATTGTGGACCACATAGAAAGTTATATCTCCTAGTGTCCACTGTTCCTCCAATGCGAAGTTGTGGGAAGAAGAAAGACAAACTGACACTGACAGTATTCCTTCCCACCAAGATTAGGGGCAGCAAGAATAATTTACTTTGATGAATTGTAGTCTTTCTTGCTATGCAAGATTCTATAAGGGTTGACAATATAATGGCTTAAAAGAGCCTTTATGATGTAAATCTGGATATCCCAGTCCTAACTGAACTCGGTGAGACTTTGTATACTATCCATACAATGAGATGGATTTTTAAAAACTTGGAGCAGTTTTCTGTGTTTTCCCAAAATCAGAGACTCTCAGTATAAGCACAGACGAATAACCACACAACTGCCTTTTGTAGCCTAGCAAGTGGAATATACATCATTTATTTTTAAGGGGGAGAAGTGGACATCTTCAGAAGCAGCCTCCAATAATTCAGTCAGATGTGTATTCCATGTAAAAAGTAATACAAAAGACACTGGATGTTCCTCTGTGGTCTGGTTGATTGTATGCACGCAACGGTCAGCTGTCACATGTGGAAAAAGTAGCACGTTTTAGACTGCATGGACAAATGTAATGTCCAAATATCAAAGCATTATAGCATAGCATTAAGTGAGCAGCATAAAATGTTCATCTTTTGGCTTCCTTGGAACTGCACACAAATTCTGGAGAACATCTTTCTACCCTGCCTCCTCAGGCCTTATTTTATTCCATCCCTCCTGGAAAAAAAAAAAAAAAAGGCTGAAAAGAAAGTCTCCATGAAATCTGATGTTCACAGTTGTTGCATATAAACCGATTAAATTTGCAGGCAAATTGAGATTGCAATTAGCTATGGTAAAATGGAGAAAACTGAGAAGTAAAACCCAGTCTCAGGGTGCATTGGTAATCATGTGAAAACAAGTCATGGCAGAAATGTGGGATTGTGCCAGCTGGAAAGTAACCTGAAAAGCCTTCAACATGCTGAGAGGGGCAGAGAGGGGTCGGTGCAATGAGGGAGCGGTGGTGAAGCCCCCAAAGCATGGATGACTTTTCTCTGCATATCCTCTTGAGGTAAAGACATCGGCATGGATTAGCTTGTTCTGGAGTGATACCAGGTGAGAGAAAAGGACTCAGCAGAAGGATTTGGCACTGCCTGTCCGAGAGGACGGAGGTGGAAGTGGATCTGGAAATGCAGTAATTGGGATTTGTAGGAAACTGTCAGTCAGTGTTGAGCTGCGGATGAAGTGTAGCTGCTTCTGTGGTGCTGTGATGGAGTAGCACTAGCTCGTAGTTCCCGTCATTGTGTGTTTGTGTGTCTTGTTCCTAGTGAGTTTGTGTTTGTTTCTGTGGTGTCGGTCTGTAGTGTGGTGGCCGTCACATTCGGGGTGTTCTCCGTTCCTCGTGTAGCGTGTTCATTAATGAGAACAAAGGAAACAAAGAATGGAAGTTAACAGGTTATCAACTTTTGTGTCCATTTTGTAGCAGTGTTGTCTCTCAAAACAAAACCACAGTTGTGCCACAGACTACACCCTGTTGATTATATGATAGGGGTCTTATTTCCACATATAAACATACAGAAGTCCATCAGTGCACTATCAGGTGCCTGAACTGCATATACAAATATCACATGATACATTTCTACGTATTCTTCATTCACGATCCAGAAGTTTAGCAGCAATCTATTAGACACTTAGCAGCTTTATCTCCCTTGATTTGAGCAGTACAAATCCCAGTACTTTGCATGATTTTGGCTGATTTTGCATTCATAAAAAGAAGGAACACATATTTTTTTAAATTACACCTGAATTAACTAGGTACATTGATTCTTATTTGCCACATTCCTAAAGAAGCCTGATCAGAATAAAAGAATGCAGAAATTTCTGATGAAAGTGATTTTTCCTTTATTGGATGAAAAAATTAAATCAGTGATTTACAAATTATTGTGCAAAACTGGCAAATCCCATTACAAGCATTTCTTTCCGAATTATTTGTGAGACCTTGTGAAATACAAAATGCCTGCAGGCACATTAAGGCGTAAGATGAAATCGATAAGGCAGATAATGTTCTGTGGTCACTTTACGTATACCTTTCAGAGGGCTGGAAGTGTCTTTTCCTCAGGTACAAAACAGACGTGCACAAGTCAATAAGTCAATCAAATAAAGAAGGAACTGATAGGCTCCAGAAAGTATACGTAGGATGACTTTCATTTTTCAGCGGAGCATGGTCCTGCGGGTGGTTTATGGGATACTTCCCTCTGCCTTATCTTCTTTTTCCCTAGAGGAGGAGAGGAGTATCTGTTCCGGTGACAAATACTTATAACACAAAATGTCCCAGCAAGGGCTGCTGCAGCCCAAACAGAGGCAGCAGCTGGTTTTGCCCTCGGGAAGCGGGAGGAGTGCTTGGGAAGAGGAGATGGATGCTGGGGCTGATGCCGGAGGGGAAATGGCAACACAGCCCCCGAGAGCAACGCAGCCCCCACAACCTGCATTACGTCCTTGCAGCTGCTGAGGTTGGAGCACGCTGGATGTCGGCCAGCAGAGATTTTGGGATTACACTTTGAAGCCTGAAGCAATCCCATCTTTAAATGCATCTTTACTCCGGGAAGTAGGAGTTCAGTGCCATAGTGTTTTTCTGTGGTCACACATGGGAAGAGGACGGCATCTGGCCGAGCATCCCCCTTGTACAGACAAATCAGTTTTAGCTCCAATGTGGGAGACAAAATGAAGGGCATAGAAAGTTCTGATCGGAAATATAAGTGCCACAAGATTAATTAACATAGTATAAATAATGAGGTCTGACTCTGCCTTCTTGGGTCTTTATTTCTGAATTAAGTAACTTTCAGAAGTAAAGTGGATGGGTTGCCAAACTTAATGAGAACATAAAATCGAAAGTATTACGATTAAAATACTTTTGGACCTGAAAGGGGAGATACTTAAGCATTTTACTCAGAACTCAGGCTCACACAGCTTATCACCGTGACATGTGTGGAGTAATTATTTTGAGTAGAAACCAGAGAATGAGGTCAGCTTGTGCAGAGAGCTGTCCTGTATCTGAAGAGAGGGGTCTTATATGCTTAGTTGGTTTAATACACACTGTCCCATTAACTGCCTAATCAAAAGTGTTGCAAATGAATAAATAATTAGGTTCAATATATGTGCATTAGATGCATCTTCTGCAGAGATGTTAACATTTTATAGCTTTGATTATCATAAAGAAATATGCCACCGAATTTGTAATCCTGTAAATAGGAGCTTATCTGGCAAACATCATTGACGGTGCGCTGTCTCAGCTACTCAAGTGCAAACCCAGAGCAGAGTCCTGAAGGGAATATCCAACATGTAAAATCAGCATCCCAGCTTTAGTTTTCAGAAGAAGCCACACAGGAAATTCCCACACATATTTAGGGCATTGCTATTTATTTGCACACTGTGCTTTGGTTTTAACTATTGATAACCGTGAGTTGTGCAGATGTCTGTCCTGCAGTTCTTTTCTTTTTTCCTTTTTTTTTAACACTGTGGAGACACATTTTCTGCTAAACCTATCCCTTTGTCCTGCTGATCAGCTCAGGGATTCCCATGTTTTACCTGTACAGAATGTATCGATACAGGAGCTTCAGGCTCAGCTTGAGCAGGAGACGAGACTTCACCGAGAGGAGCAAGAAAAGTTTACAGAAAGGATCATCCAGGTAAATACGAAACCCGCCTGCTGGGAGAGACGCATGACCATGATGTGTGGCGTGGACCTTGATAGTCAGGACCATGGGAACTTGTGTCCTGATGGCTGTGCCTGTTTGGCCTCATCTGAGTAAATGAAGAATCTGGAAGTTGAGGAAATGTAATCTCAAGCCTATTTTGACACTTTGAATCTGGTTTCTCTGCTTGGTGGAGAGAAGTTTTGTCCTCCCCTGTGTGTGGGAAGTCGAGGTCGAGACATGAAATACTGCATGGGGAACAATATCAGCCCTTTCAGCTCTCTATGAGCTGGGAAAGGGTGCGTTTGATCTCTAGGAGCATAGTTTGGCTCTGTGCCTTATTCTGACCCCTCCTAGCCCAAAGAAAGTCAAGCACTTCTCTGAAGTCGGAGGAGTTGTTACATGCTCATGACTGAGACACAAATCAGGACTTTTTGTATTTCTCAGTACCTCATGCTTCCAACCCTCTTATTCATAACTGGTGAATAAATCATATTTTGTTACATGGGTTCCCCTGCTCTTTTGAAGGCTGGAACAGATTAGTCAATCTTTTTGTGATCTCTAGCTCCTAGAGCAAAAAAAATCTTTTGCTAATTTCTGCAGGCTGTTTGGCTCTTAACTGAAGTTTTCTTTTTAAATTTACTTCGTAGACTAAATTCAGCATAATTGTTGCATAGTGTAAAGCATTTTTCTTTGTGCCAGCTAATCTCATTATACCCAAGTGGTATCTCTCCGTTTTTTCATAAGTGGCTTTAATTTCCAGTTGATCTCCATAGGAGCTTTCTCATGGAGGCTTTTGAAGGCAACCAGTAAATTGATTTCCTTCCTAGTTGCCTTGGCCATGAAAGCTTTTTGGAAGCTATGCCTGCCTCTCAAAGTTCTTTTCTTTTGCAATAGCTATCCATGGAAAAAGCATAATACCCTATGAAGCTACCTCCACCAGGGTCTTCTGCAAGCATTTGTGACCATGGGGACTTAGATCATAACAGCCTGTAAAAACAATGAAAAATGAAGCAAAATCAAAGCTAGCTATTCATGTTGACAGCCAGCAGAAATAGAAAAATAAAAGCATCTTCTGGATTCTTCATTTTTTCCAGATTATGCCCATCCTGTTGATATTGTTCCTTTTTTATCATCTTCCAGGATTTCTGGTGGAAATGACTCAGATCTTTGCTGTATTTAACCATAAATTCATTTGGTGGAAAAACCTGCATCAACACAAAATCTATTTGTTTCTTCCTGTAAAAATTAAATTTAAAATAAGCCCTGTTTTTGCTATTGCATTTTTAGCAATGTTTAATGACATCAAATTGATGTGTGCTAGCAGTGTACAATCTCCATGATTGTTATTATGAGTTCCATGTATGTTTCTTGGGCCATTATAGCTCGTTTTGTTCCAAACTACTTTTAAGCTACATTTTAAACCCATTTAAGCTAGCAACTACTGTATATAATTTTAATTTGATCAGGAACTTTTTAAGGCATGGTAGTATAGATGCTGAAAATTTGCATTATGCCAGAGCACATCATTTAAACGTTGGGAGCGCCCTTAGTAAACCATCTAGTATGGACCAGTAGTCTGTGTCGGAAGCATCTGAATGTTGCCATGAAAATCAAGCACATATTTCTTAGCAGTATTATTTGTTAGGGGGTCCATGCTCCTGAAAAAGAATCTCTGAAGTATTCGTCATTCCTGTGTGAATGTTGTTTGTTGTAGGGTATGTTCTTACAATTTAAATTGTGGTCGTTAGCGTACTGTGGCTTTCATAGATTTCATCTATGGAGCTGGTCAGCAAAAGAAGAGGCAGTTGTTCCGCAGAATGGAAAATAGTAGAAACTGGGATCTGTAAGCAGTGGTTCTGTACTCATTTTCCATCTGCCTTTTCTTGATCAATATGAACCACAGCTTGGTGTTGAAGTGGAAACACTATCTCATCCATGCAGAATATGAGATGATGTACAACTAACTTGTACAAGTGCTGTTGGGCGCAGGTCATGCCATGGTTTGATTTTGACATATTGAGGGAGATGTCATGTTTAAAGAATAACATTTCAGGTGGCCTTGTGTTGAAACAGGGGTAATTACACATGTGTTCCAAAGAACGAGCTTTTCTTGGCGCTTCTAGTACTGAAACTGAGACATGTTGAATGCCAAGTTGCAGCCTATTCCTGTCTCTTCTGTTCCTGCGCGTGTCCCCGATCTAGTCATATCAGAATGAGAAACTGTTTACTGTGAGTCATTCAGATGCCTCTGAGAATGAACTGTGAGAAGTGGGGGACCAGTGGTTGTACCTGAGATACTGGATGTGATTCCTTCAGAAGCGTTGCTCTTCCAGAAGCAGAGGGAGACGTAGGCACAGAGGAAAGGATGAGTCTGTGGCTGGGGAGGGAAGAGGCAAGGGTCATATTCCAGGTGTCTGAAGGGCAGCTGTGGTCCCACCTTGTATGAATGCCTGCAGATGCATTTAGCAGGTGTGATACGTGCAGCAGTGTGGGGTGGTGGCTGTGCTGGGAACATACTGTAGGTATACAACCAAGAGAGGGAGGAAAATATGAGTGGTATAAAATGCTTAAGCAGCAAGAGAGGTCTTGTGCATCTTGAAAGTAAATGTCCACTTCTACAGCAGGTTACCTGGATATGGTTATTTAAGCAAAGCATTATCAGCTGCTGTCCTCTGATTTCCTCAACGGTCATAACTGCTGAGGAACTTAGTCAAACTCAGTAGCTACTCAGTACTGATGAAAATTGGAGATTTCAGTTTGTCTCACCCAACAATGTACAAGTCCTGGAGGGTGCCCCAGGACACCACCCCATTGACATGCTGCCTGTTGTTCCATTAAAGCTGGAGGAGGAGCATATGCAGACCCTACGGAGGAAAGACTTGGAAGTGCAGAGCTTGACTTTGCAGAACAAACTGGAAGAGAAGACGTGGAGCCAGGAGAAAAGTCTGCTGCAGCAAGAACTCAGGCATTTCAAGCAGGATACCTTTCTCCTGTATGTCAAACTGAAGTGGCTGCTGAAACATTGGCGGCAAGGCAAGCGAATGGAAGAGGAAGGGGAGGACATATTAGAGGTAACTGTCCCACCCTGTTAACCCAATAAAGTTGCAAGCGGTGTGGTACTGGGATGTCCCTTCTTTAAGTGTAGCCTTTAAATATGATGTGGCATCAGCAACTTTATAATTACACATAGATTTAAAGGGGGATTCAAATTAAACATGAAGTCTTTTCTTAAGTTGGCTTGTGCTAAAGTATGTTCTACATGATATGTTACAGATCACCCATCTTTAAATCTGTACCCTTAACTAGAACAAACATCTGGTCCTGAAAAACTCTCTCATAGTAAATGAAAATTTAATTAGGTCTCAAATATGTGACTCCTGAATAATTTTTGGAAAGAAAAATACGTTAGCGAGCTGATGGAGTGAAATCTGTTTAGATGGGTGGAGTGCTGTCGTTTTTCTCATCGTGTGCACAGTGTGTTCCTTACGAAGTCTTCAGCAATACAGATGGAGGGAAGCTCTGTTTTCATGTTGGCAGGAGAATTATACAGCTTCTTGTGGGAACTTACAGTGAATCATTCTTGTTTGTTCCTCTTCTCTATACACACGTCTATCACCGTCAGCAGCGGTACGACGGTAGTCATCATGGTGATTTTCCAAGTAGCAACTAAATTAAGATCAGGAATTTCAGACGTACATAACAACCTGGAATCCCCAAGCTGACACATCTCAGCAGGGGTGTGACTGCCACCCAATATGCACTGTGAAGAAAGGTGCTGCAAAATTGTGTTGAGTTGCACATCCAGAATTAGTTTACTTTGGAAATCTTACCTAAAGAAAAAATAAGTTAAAAAAAGTGTTTGCCCATTCTGACATGTTATACAAAATTATTGAGAATAATAGATTTGTTCTGCAGGTTCGTGCAATTCTGAAACAATTTGCTAAGGCAACTAAGTAATTTTTTCTCAGTATTTCTGATACTTATGTGCCTAGTGTTTTTCATTGTTTGCTGCATTTGGCAGTACAAGAAACCTTTCAGGTGTGATTGGAGTATGCTTAAGTTGAATACTCCAATGTTCTCTATTCTTAGATAAAAGGTGGATGAACATCTTCATCTTCATCTGCTGTGGTAATATGAGTCAGAAACAAGAGATGAGTAGCATTTTAGAAATAATTTGCTTCTACTTTACTTCAGCAGTACTAATATGCTTCTATGTAAACTAGCTCATCTTCTACTATCAAAATAGCTTTTGGATTTTTTGACTGGTTAATAGATAATCGATCCACCTCCAGCCATTATTGGAGTCATGTGTTTTGCTAATGCATTAGAGAGAATAAAGTGCTTGGTTTGGATACTTCCCAATTTCCGTATCTTCATCAGATAATACACCACTGTCTTGTATAGTTTTTCATTAATGCATGATGGATTATAAGCATCTTGTCAGCTGCATAGATCACCCGTTTTGCAGGCCTGCGTAGTATTGTGTTCATATATGCAACATGTCATATACCACCCAAAGATAATTTCCTGTAGCCTACAGAAGTCAATATAACCCACCACAGAGATGCAGGGGAAGATAGTCCCTTCCTTAGCCCTTCAACAGATACCTGTCCCCTGAGGTAAATGGCAAAAGAGTGTTGATGTGTCCCATCTCTTGCATTTTAGATCGAGCACCCTGAGGCCCTCCCAGATTTTGGCATTCAGTCAGAGCAGAAGGCGGATGATGCAGAGCGAGAGGAGGAGGAAGAGGATGTTGTGTTTGCATTGACAGATTTCTCCCAGCGTCCCACTACGGAGAGCACTGATCATGGACCACAGCTTCAGACTGCAGAATTACTGCAGCAGCAGAAGCAGGTACTATACCGTTTGTATATCATGTTCTGGGCATGAAAACTGGATTTTTCAAGGGAGTTCATTTTCTTCTGCTACTGTCTTAAATCACCTAGAATCATACTTGTAAAAATACTTCTAGCTACACAGCAATTACAGTGGATTTCATCCATTATATTTATATTTAATCAGGAGCCACGTGATTACTGTTCTGTTGGCAGATGCTATCAGTGAAAAATCCCATTTCCTCTTGTGGCTGTTTGCCCAGAAACATCTATCAGTATGTGATGGTTTGCAGAATTTACATGCTCCTCTTGCCTGAGCACTTTTATTGTATTCTACTATCAAGCTTTTAGCAAGAAGAGGTGATTTTATTTCCTTTAAATAATTTAAGAAACTAGCCCAT
Source organism: Chroicocephalus ridibundus (assembly GCF_963924245.1). NCBI lineage: Eukaryota > Metazoa > Chordata > Aves > Charadriiformes > Laridae > Chroicocephalus > Chroicocephalus ridibundus. Next base: position 113,701,046 of record NC_086285.1, on the reverse strand, counting down.
CTATTTAATGTTTTCCTTAGAGATGATGGGAAAACAATGCAAAAGTTCCTTCCTGTCACTGGGCTTATTTTTAAATGCCTAAAAGCAAATCATGCTAACTTTTCCCTGACATCTCCTGTGCCCTGCCTGTGTGTGTCAGAGCACTGCCATACATCCTAGCCTTTTCCTTTGTGCATTTGGTATACCAGCAGTCCTAACAATAATAATGGCAAACATTCAAATGGGACAGACTTAAGGCTTCCAGCAGTTCTTCAGGAGCATCTTCTTACATTTTTAAAATGGAAAATGTTCAGATGAGAGCATCCTGTTACATGGAAATATTTGCAATCGTAAGTAGAATGGAGCAAGAATTCTGTGCAAAACATATATTCAGTGAAAAAGATCTTGAAGTCTTATGCCCCATCTCTATCTGAGCCCTTGACTTGTGAGCCTGTTCCATGGCGAGAGCTCTCAGACAAATCTCTGTATGGCCGCAGGACTCTACTGGACTCGCTGCAGGCTCTGGGGATTGCGTCTGTCTTTGCATGTTGGTTCTTCACCTTGAATTCCCCAGACTCACAACTATATACAACCTGTTTGCTTATTATCTATGTGGTCTAATAGATACGCAGCAGGTATTAGTAAGTCTCTATCCTATAATAAGGTTAGGCTGGTGCTGGCAGATGCACAGGCTGTCTTGCAACCTACCTCTCTAGTTCAAGATGTAACTTCAGTTAGAATTTCTATAAGAATAAAAATAGTAGAGAGCTGTGGTCTTTATACTGCTTCATATTCTGCTTTAAGTTTATAGACTCTTTTGCTTTCCTTTTTCATAGTGATAGCTGACAACTTCATTCTCTAGCTATTATTTTCTGTGAAGTGTGCTACCAAGGTAGTATTCATTTGATCACTTTGGCATTTGGAAAGGCTCTACCTTGCCATTCACCCAGACCTATCACTGTCATCCTCTCAGCAAGCTCTTCTCTGGTAGAGGCTGAAAAAGACCATGGAAGAGATGCTCCTGAGCACGTCATGTAATTGCATTTCATCTGTAGACTGATTTAATCTAGAATGAGTAACAGAAATATAAACCAACATGCTATCTCAGTACAAATTCTGTCATGTACTAACTTTCCATATAGATCTCTTAAAATGACTGAGAACATTCAAATAAATTATGTCCTCTTTGAAATAATCATTGCTGAGGCTTTAATCTCAATTAAGGTGGTAGAAATGGGAAGTAGGATTGCTTATAATTCATTTTTGTGTGCATTGCAAGGTTAATTCTGATGCTGTCATAGATTCTGGGCATCAGAAGTGTCTTCTGGAAGACCATGACAGAGGAGTAGTTGCCTGCACACCTCCTGTGCCCTCGAGGCTCTGCCAGGGCCTTGCTCTGCCCTCACACGACATAGTACCAGTTGGGCCTGAATTGTCCATCTCACTGTAGTGGATGGCTTGGCCCTGCAAACCTCCTGCGTGCAGGACCTTCTCTGTGCTCACCAACCTCAGAGACCCTGGTCCTTGCTCTGCACACATTACAGACTTTCACCCATAACCGTCCACTTAATTCATATATGATCCCCAAACACATTAACTCAACAAAAATAGAGCAACAAGACACTTTGCCTGTGTTGTCCCAGTTTAAAAGCTCTGAGACCACCAGCAGACCCAGAGCACGTCCTTCCTGGAGGGGTGTATCGCAGCAGCGCTCACCTCCCAGTATACCACTGACTAGTCAGGCTGTGCTGAAAAACACCCAGGGCTTTGGGGGTCTTCTGCAGCTTCCTTAAGCCCGCAGCTGGAAAAAGGCACTGTTTACATGGGGAATTTGGGGTGAGTGGTGAAGCTGGAAGTCTCCAAGGTTTACACCTGCCTAGGAGAGCCCTAAGTTCCTGGTTCTGCCTGGCAAGCTCTGAGATGAAATGCACCAGCACTTGTTTCACATTAGGAAGGAAATTTCGCGATAGTCTAGGAGTGGCTGAGATAACTAGGTCAGAAAAAAGGAAGGGTTTACAGTAACTTGAGGTAACCCATATTTATTTTTAACATTTAATGTTAATATTTAATGGCTTGTATTTTCAGCCTGCACTCTTGCTGCTGACTTTCTCACCCTGCCTGGAAAGTGGAATTGTTTTGAGAAAAATGATGAACCCTGAGGCCTTAACTTCAACAAGCAGCCTTTAATTTTATATTATTATGATTTGAGGTACTCGACTTGGTGGAAAGTGCACATCTCGCTTGTCTGGGATTTTTATGTGGCCGGTGTGTGAAGGGATGAAGGCATAGCTGAGGGGAAAGGGGAGAAAAAAGGTTAGTTGATGAGAGGCAGAGTAGATGGGGACTCTGAGAAGGGCCAATTCATCTTTCTCTTCATGGCGTTGTCCCTTGGCTGGTAGCTGGGGCGCACTGCAGAAAGGGTCAGGCAAGGAACTGGCATAACTCAAGAGCCAAGCGGGAAGTCTGGTCATGGGCAGGAGATAAGCAGGCAAGTTGGGCTGGTGGCCCAGTAGAGGAGGGCTTGCTGTAAGTCAGTGTTTCTACGTGTGGAGTAAGAGATCAGGGAGAATAGCTTGTGCAAAAAGGAAGAGCTTTGGTTCAGTTGAGCAGAAAGGGTGAGATGCCTTTGATGGTGTAAGCTCAGGGGAGTAAGAAAAAAAGGGTTTACACATCTGTGGTGCAATGGAAAAAGCAATAAAAAACAATACACTCGCGTTGTTGCTTGGGAGGGGTGTCAAGAAAATCCCCAATTAGATCTTTATTTGCTCATACAATATTTGTTTTCAAAGCTTAGCTAAGAGAAAATCCCAAAGGAATAGTAATTAAGACCTAAATATACTAAAATGATTTGCACCAAGATCCAGCTTCACTTTTGCCTAGATCTGTGATTAGACAGATAAAATGCACAGTTCTTGTTCGCTGTTTAGGCTCCTGACCTTGTGTTTTTAATTCACTGCTCCAATAAACTGCTTATAATACCAGGCTGTGGCTAAATTCTTCAGTGAAATTCTCAGAGAAAAAAGAATTGTGATTAAAAGCAGAGCCAAGCTTCAAACAGCTACTCTGGTCCCAAACTTCTCTAGAGCTGGAGGCTCCCATCTCGGGGGTTCACACAACTTAGCAAAGACTCCAAAGTCCTGGAATTTGAGGAACTGAGGTTTACTACATTAAGGTTTTATTTACTGTCAGATGTTGTTTCTTTTACCTATAAATCCTGAGCTGTGGATACAACAAGACTTTAAACTGCTTTTGTAATTTGCTTGTTTCTGATCAGTTGTGAATCAGTCAGGTTCCTCCATGCTTTTTAAATTTCAGTAACTGGTAAGGTACTCAAGAGCCAGCTCCAGAGAATCACAGCCATGCCCCATTTCTTCTGCCTGTACAACATCCCTGGGAGGAAGGGGAAGACCATAACAATCCTTATGTATCTATGGGACTTATTCTAATGCAGAAGCTGTTTGGCAGTTTTACCAACAGAAATCTAAAGCATGTCTAGATGTAAATGTTGTATTTCAGAGCACATTGTCTCCAAAGTGCTTTGTCTGATCTCCAAAAACACTCCAGTTTGACAAACAGAAAACAAAAAATAATCTCACAGACCTCTCCAACTTCAGACTGCAAATATAAAGTCATGCAAAAGAGACTTCTCTGCAGGAATTAAAAGTATGTAACCAAAATTGGATTTATATTGGCAAGTTATTTAAGAACCCAGCAATCCCAGGGGGCACCTGGGGTACTTGTCTCATAACAGCGATGTTGATGTAATGCCTCTAGAAATAAGACATGCCCTCATCTCAGTAGGCTACAAACCTGCAATGAGGCTCTTTTGCCTCCTCTCTTTACTAGTCCATCACTTCTTTATTTGCAAACCTAATTCTACACGACGCTAAAGCTATCAAATGTATGCACAGGAATGAGGGATGTAGCTTGTGTTAGTGTTATTTGGTTTTATTTTTCTTCTGCCTCATTTCCCTCGTGGAACCTTTAGACTGCTTTGCTAGAGAAAGGTTCATGCAGCATACCAGAAAACACAGAACGTGGCTCTTGAATGAAGGCACTTCATAGACATTTGGGGTCAGGGTTTTCAAAGAGGATGAGGCCAGATTTTGGTGTGCTCAATACCCAGCAGCTCCTGTTGTGACACTAAGGATAAATCTTCAAAAGAGCACGTATTCTGATTACTACACAAGAGCTTGAGATGTTTGGAGAATTTAGTCTTAATTGGGTATTAGAATGAAAATTAGTGGTGGAAACATAAAATCTCATTACATATTGAAAAGTAGGTGATCTTATATGCATGATGGAGACTGCTGCTGTATAGTAGGAAACTGCTAATTGGCATTAAATGTTAATGGAATTAATTCTGCTTCTGTGGGTGCATTTCTTATAAAACCCCATGTTGTACACCATCACATTTCATTAGCCCAAACGGATTATAGGTCAGTCAATGAGCACCTGCAGTCACTTCCCTGCATCTAGCATATTTTTGCTGATGAATCAAATGGCTTGGAAAAAGTAGACCACATTTTTTTGGTTTTTAAAGAAAAAAGGCACCGTGGTATGTCTGATTAGTGATTACAAAACTGGGTAAGGTGGGTTCAGTGATGCCAAAAATCTGATGAGCATATGAAATCAGCTTAGTTGTCTGCATAAAATTGTATATGTATTGTCATTGAAAAAAGCACATGAAAATTATTTAGAGTTTGGCATATTCTGTTTACTTGACTTGTCTACAAAGAAGTCCCCTTGTAGGTACTTCATGAACCACCAGATAAGAGGAATTGCAGGAAGCCTCCACTTGGGAAAATAAATAAAAAATAAAATCACTTAGACTATCATACAAGAATCGAGACAGCTAATTCCAGTTAGGCCTTCCTGAGGAAGCTAACACATTCATGAGAACCAGGTGATTAAATGCTGAATCTGCTGAGTGAACTTTACCATTTTTCTGCTCATGCTGTGTCTGCTAATCAAGTGTAATTTTCTTAAAAGTATTTTCTGTTCAGAATAACTTGTCAGATACAATCTCTGGCTACTCCCTGGTCTTTGAGAGGCTCATTGGGAATATTTGATTTAAATTTTGGATAAATAAATCATGTTCCACGTTTCTGTTTTCTAATTCAATGACTGCAAAAAATGGTGGGATACCTTTTGTTTTGTTGATCCAGAATGATTCTTTGAAAAATGTTTTTCAATAATTTACATTAAAATGACAGGTTTTGCAAGTCTCCAGAGAATTTGCAGAAAGTAAATGCCAAAACTAAGAAAAAAACCTTAGAGATTTGAATAAGTATACATGCTGTCTTTCAGTACTTGCCAAGATCAGATGTCATCTCTGGGCCAGACTTTTAATTTAACTCCATTCTTGGCTCCTGGCTAGCACAACAGCACAGAAAACTTTTTCGATATACCATCACATTCTCAACAAGGCGTGGATGGGGGTTTGCTCTTTGATTCCATCTGCAAGAGGGAAAGTGGCCTACGCGGCCTTCGTGCCTTTGGTACCACACAGGGTGCTGCTGCAAAGCAAACCTGTGTGCAACTGCCTGGGACTGAGCAGAAATGTGAAGTTTAGACTAGTGAAACACCTTAGCAGAGGTACTCAGCTCAAAACCTCACTTTTTTTTTTCCAAAGTAATTTTGTCTCATAATACGAAAGCATTGAAAATGAATCCCTTTTCTTTATATGTAGTTTGCAAATATTTGAAGTTGATGAGAGGAACCTTATGAAATTCAACAAGGGCAAGTGTAGGGTGCTGCACGTGGGGAGGTACAGGTTGGGGGCTGACCTGCTGGAGAGCAGCTCGGTGGAAAGAGACCTGGGAGTCCTGGTGGACAACAGGATGACCACGAGCCAGCAATGTGCTCTCATGGCCAAGAAGGCCAATGGCATCCTGGGCTGCATCAAGAAGAGAGTGTGGCCAGCAGGTCGAGGGAGGTCATCCTCCCCCTCTACTCTGGCCTGGTGAGGCCGCACCTGGAGTACTGTGTCCAGTTCTGGGCTCCCCGGTTCAAGAAGGACAGGGAACTGCTGGAGAGGGTGCAGCAAAGGGCTACCAAGATGATGAGGGGACTGGGACACCTCTCTCATAAAGAAAGGCTGAGGGATTTGGGTCTCTTCAGTCTGGAAAAAAGACGGCTGAGGGGGGACCTTATCAACACTTACAAATACTTAAAGGGTGGGTGTCAGGAGGATGGGGCCAGGCTCTTTACAGTGGTGCCCGGGGACAGGACAAGAGGTAATGGGCACAAACTTGAGCATAAGAAGTTCCACCTAAACATGAGGAGGAACTTCTTTCCTTTGAGGGTGGCAGAGCACTGGAACAGGCTGCCCAGAGAGGTGGTGGAGTCTCCGTCTCTGGAGACATTCAAAACCCGCCTGGATGCGTTCCTGTGCAGCCTGCTCTAGGTGACCCTGCTCTGGCAGGGGGGTTGGACTAGATGATCTCCAGAGGTCCCTTCCAACCCTATGTTTCTATGATTCTATGATTTGAGCAATGACTGTATGTATGAGACACCAGCTACCCAACAAACCTCAGGAATGATACTCTAGCTTTGGTTTACAGTAGTAAAAAAGAAGTTATTACAGCTGTCCTCAATCCAGCACCTTTTTCAGGGTGAGCTAAGTTTCTTTGGCTTTTATGGGTGCTTCAGGACTAGGGCTAACAAGAAGTAGAATCATAGAATCGCAGAATCATAGAATCATTTAGGTTGGAAAAGACCCTTAAGATCATCAAGTGCAACCATAACACTAACACTGCCAATTCCACCGCTAAACCTTGTCCCTAAGCATCACATCTACACGTCTTTTAAATACCTCCAGGGGTGGTGATTCAACCACTTCCCTGGGCAGGCTGTAGACAGAGAAGACATTGCTATTCTTAGTTTTCTTATGCAAAAGTTAGCCCAGGCACTTTCTCTTCCATGCAGTGGAGTTGCAGGCATTTTTCCTCCTAAAAATGAAACTGGAGGCTGAAGCCATCCAATGACAGCATTTCGTTTGCTTTGTTGCAACAGGCAAGTGAAAATCGGAAGCTCCTGAACGCTCTGAAGGGTTTGCTGGATGACTTCCGCTCGGAGCTGCGGGACGAGGAGCGTGAGCGGCAGGGGCTGCAGCAGCAGTACGCCCTACACAAGGCAGCCTGGGAGGTGGAAATGACTGAACTGAAGTGTCACCTCGAACAGGTAACGTCCTCCACGTCCAACACCAGTAAAGAATGGCTAAGATGCTTAATGAAATGGGAAATCTGTGACAGCCAGGAAAGGGACTATTTTTATGCATTTTACCCTGGTGCCTGAAAGTGCCCCCAGAAGCCTGAGCAAAGCTTTGCCTCTTGAGTTGCCTCTTGGATTCCAGTTGTCCCAGTACGAGTGCTCACGTAGTAGGTACTGTGTAATGTAGGTGAGGACAAAGGAACCGAACCTCTTCTTGCTGTATTTTCTCAGAGGAGTTGGCTGGTAATGTATCAGCTGCAGTAATGAGCCATGCGGGTGTCTGTATGTATTGGCATTTATAGGAGAGAAAAATGTCTTGATGTTGGCATTCTCGCGGTTAGCTCGTCACTGTGCTTTGGCACATAACAATTGGGGTACTTGATGCATAGGAGAGAAAGGAGTGATTTAATAATACTGAAGTGATAGATCAGTATGTTAATATTAAACCAGCTATTCAAAGCTACTGGTTAGTGATGGATGGTACTGAAGAGAGAGCTCTAGTTACCCACCACAGGATACCATTAGAAGTATGTGTGTAAAAACTGGTGCCAGGTGCATCAGTGTCATGTATGGCTGTTCACAGAAGATATACTGTTTCTGAAGCAATATGAAAACAAATTAGCAGAAACCCCACAAGGATTCATTTCCAAAGCTGATGGCATAAAAGTTCTAATTTTCCGCATTGAAGAGGGAAGGGGAGGGAGAATTAGTAGGTCTTGAGGAGGTCATTCAGGTCTTGAGAAAAAGATTCATAATTGTAGAGCTTCTCTGCAGAAGACAAATATAATAAAAATATTCGCTGCCAGGAGGGTGGTACATTTAGGAGGATTTACTGAACATTGGAGACTCACTCTGACGCACAGAGCTGAGATGCAAGTGCTGCTTTTCCTGCCCAGGTACTGTAGGCTGCTTTCCCAGAATGAAGGAAGAAGCTTTCCTTTTAGCCAAGTTTTCTCTCAGCGGATTGAGAACCTCAGTTCAGCTGCTGCTTAGCGCGCACACATTTCCAGACAACAGATCACTTGAAAAAGGAAACCAAATCAATTCCCATTTTCACTCCCCTGAAAAGAAAACCTCAGTCACAGTTTTACCTTAAACTTGAGATGGCAACAAAGAGCAAAACTTAGAGGAATTTAGTCTGACAACGAACTGCCAATTTAGAGCTTGCACACTTTGCCTTTGCATGGGCGATAAACTCACAGGCTGGTGTTTGGCACAAGGATGGTGCTGCCAGTCCTGCCCAGGGAGAAAAAAGATTTGCACCTTTCCTTCTGGGGGATTTATCAGGCTCTTTGCTACCTCCACTGCTTCACTGGTAATAATAAGTAACATACGGTAATTCCTGAGCCACGGGTGTTACTCTTTACACTTTTTCAAGCAAACGAAAAGAATGAAACTGGTCAATATTTAAGACATAAACTACAACATTTCTCTTTCACAGTAAAACCAGGTCCCTAATGCAGTAGCAAAAAGACAGCACATCAAGCATTAGAATGTCAATTAGGATAGGGCAAACAATGTAAGAGTCCCACTGAGGTCCAGTATATGTGCTCACAATTACAAGGAGGGAATTTAAAAAGTGAAATATAAAAATAATAATATAATAAGCCTGAAATAGAAATAATATAAATGTAAATTTAACTCAAACTAACGTTAAATATTCAAAATACGGGGTGTTTTCACTATCGGTTTAATTTCAGGATCAAAATGGGAGGAGCTAGTGAACAACAGGTAAAATACCAGCATTAGATACAGTCGTGTTAATATCCGTTGCTATTCTGGGCCCAACATGTGGCATAACAACAACTTTAACTAAATAGCCAAGCCTGTCAGGTTGGTGTGAGTAGGAGGACCTCTCATGATGTCATTTTGTTGTTTTGATTGGTATGATGAAGCAGTGCGCTGACAGTGCTCCCACCATAGGTTTTGTATGGAGTTGCCAACCACCTGACAAGCCCCCAAGAGAATCAAGGCCTTTCTAGTCTCCACTGTTGATTTCATTGCTGCTGTTTCACATGGGTTTTTTTTGTGAAGCAGTAGGTCGATTAACAAGAGCATTTTCCTCAAGAGAGTCAACTCCTAATTAATAGTCACTGGCAATGGTTTTGCATTTTGATGCTTCAACCCTCTGTATAGGAAAGAAGGCAAAAAAGGAAAGAAAACTCTCTTGGTACAAAAGCACTGCATATCAGAGGTGACAATGTACTGTTGCCTGCTGCTTTGGAGCTTTAGCACTGCATATATCATTAAAAATAAAAGTCTTGGCTGTCAGAAATGTGTGTACATCTTATTTGGCAGGAGGGTCCGTAGGCAATGTTTTTAAGATAAGAAATAATGAGATTGCTCCCAAGTATGGGATTGTGATAATGCTGAGCCAATAAGGAGTCCCAGTAATTCTCAGCCTCCAGCTGGGCAAGTGAAAGATCCTGGTATTCTGGGAACTGGGAACTGAGAAAACTTTTGATGAAGGAGGGAGTTAGTATGAGGGGCCAAACCCTGCGTATGCTTTTAGAACTTGCATGTAAAGACACGGACCCTCACTAGGACTCTGACCAATGGTCCAGATTCTGGATCCCTGGGGGCAATATAAGCTGTGGTGCACATGAAGAGGCATCTGGCCACCCTTAGCAGTTAGCAGGCTTAGGAAAGTCACATCTAGACTTTCATGCTAAGGAGCCACCCATGGACCTTTCCTCCATGATTGGGCCTGTTTCATGAAAACAGAGGCAGAAGGATTCCCTCCTTTCCAGGGAGAGAATCATATAATCACAGAATCATAGAATGGTTTGGGTTGGAAGGGACCTTAGAGACCATCTGGTTCCAACCCCCCCGCCATGGGCAGGGACACCTCCCACTAGACCAGGCTGCTCAAAACCCTATCCAACCTAGCCTTGAACACTTCCAGGGATGGGGCATCCACAAATTCCCTGAGTCACCAAGAACTGGCTTCTGAGTCTAAAGACACTGCCTCTGCCCGGAGAAGGTTTTAGATCCCAAATCACTGAACACCAGGAAATTATTCTGAAGGTGTATCACTGTGTACTTGTCTTGGTTTTGAACTCATCTTTGTACTTGTAGACTTCCTGGACTATTCTCTAATGGGGTAAGAGCCATGGCTCTGGTCTAGGTGAGCCCATGGTCTGACACAGGATGACTTACTGTATTTTGGCAGCTTAGGCATGGCACTCTAACAGCAGCCATACATTCTTGGGATATCGCTCTTCTGGAGCATGTTCTTACTCCCCACTGCTTCTCTCATCTTTCCTGCCCTTCACAGGCACCACTGTCTGTCTTGCCATCTAAGGTCCTTGAAAGATGACATATATATCACAAAGAACAAGTCCTAAATAGCCCTCTGTCAGGCTTAGGTGTAAGGAGTACAGAGTTTACTTCATTAGTCCCTTATTATTTTGACTGACCTGACCTCTGCAGTGACACTCCTGAAATTCATGATTATTTAGTGACACAGCTACTTAGTAAACCCAGCAGGAACTTGTAAAACTGACCTGAGCTAGGGGGCACAGAATAGTAAAATTAAAGCAAATATACCTAAAAGAACATGTGCCAACATTGCTGACCCTGGCTGCAGCACTAACTTTGACTCCTGCAGCACCATGAAATGGAGCTGGGGACTTGTGGACGGACAGAGGAAAGATGTAGCAAGGGGCAAGAGGCCATTACCTGAAGTTAGCGGTGAGTTTGGAAACTAGCAGTGATATTTTTACATATTGCTGAACTAACATGGGCAGAACATGCTGGGGTAGTGAGTAGGAAGGCAGCAAAGCTTTTTGGCTTCTTGAGGAGCCACGCTGCCCAGGATGGTGTCTCCCATCATGGATCTGCAGCACAGAGGTGTCTCTCCCGCGATGTTCTGCATTTCTGCCCCAGGGCACCTCTCGTCCGCCACCAAGCCACGCAGTTGTGTGCAGGACAGCCTCTCACACATCGCTGCAGGTTCCACAAATTCACACTGCACAAACAGGGTAAGTGCGGGAAAAATAGTGTCGTGTCAACTTCGTTAAAATAGGATGCTACTTTTTCATAATTGATTTTTTGGTTGGTTGGTCATTTGAAAACAATTGGACTCTGGAAATTAGTGGTAGAGGACACAGGTGTGTTAAGATTTCCCTGTCAGTGCAAGTGGCTGTAACAGGATGTTCTCTGCAGCTCAGTACAATTTTAAATGACTCAAGCAATGACCTCTCGGCCATTTATTTGGGGAGGCTGTTCCAGAGACTAGTAAATTTCACTCCTGAATCCAGACTGAACTTCTGTTTGCTCAGAAAGTTTGGGCTTATTTTCCACGTAGGGCAAGGTGAAGGTGTTGTCCTTCTCTCTTGCTAAAGGAGCGTGTTTCCCAGCAGACCGGCTGCCTCTCCTTTTAGAGGACAACTTTAACTTCAGAGGTGGAAATGACTTTTCGCTGCTTTTCACTCCAGTTCACCTGCAGAGCCAGGGGACAGAGATGTATCCCATTCTGTGTCACTCACACATCTATTGAGTTGTCAACAAAGGGTCAGGCTTTGGGGATGAATTCTTCACTTGCTTGAATTTACACAAACCATTGAGCACTTTTTTCACCCTGACAACAGTCCAGCAGTGGCCCAGGTTGGCCAGAGAGGTTGTGCAATCCCTGCCCTTGGAATTGTGTCAGGATCCAGCTGAACAAAGTCCTGCACAACCCTATGTGATCTCAGAGCCAACCCTGCTGCAAGCAGGGGGATGTGCTAGAGACCTCCTGACACCCCATCAAGCCTGCATTTTCCTATGAACCTATTACCTTGGGCCAGCTCTTCTGCTCTGATCGAGCTGACCCCTGAGCATGAAGTGAAGGAGAAGGGAGGGCAGAAGGCATCAGCTAACTGCCCTAGAAATCAGTTCAGACACCAGAACATGTAGAGATGGGGGGATGATGTTGGTACATCTCTTCCTGCTGCTAACACCCTCTTTTGTTGGAAGGTGTGAGGAGCTGTACAATAAGACCATTGCTGAGGGTTGCTCTGGGGAAAGTCAGAAGATCTCTCATTAGGTTTCGGGTGCACTGAGGGAGAGCACAAAAGCAGAGCGGAGGCTGAGGGCATTGTCCTGGTGATTGTCTCAGAGACGATAATGAGGTTTATCTCCATGTTTCCTTCATTGCTGGTACCTGCACTCCCATCAGAAGGATTGTAACTAATGCCTTAATAGCATGAGCTGGTAAAGCTTGAGAAATTATTCACTATGGTTTTCACTGTCTTGATTTTAAAACTTTTTTCAAGTTGAACATATTTGATCATTTATTGAAATCCTAAGATCTAAGAATTGCCATAACTTTGACATTACCTTTGTGGAGTTAGGTCTTTAACTCAAATTCATTGTCAGACATAGGCTTTTACCACAGAAAGTTTAAAGTCCTAGTAACGTTTTACTTTAATGCCAGCTGGAAGGGAAGAGTGAGAACACCTCAGGAGAAACAGGCCTCACGTCTGATGCAAAGGGAGCTTTTAAAAGGGAAAGAGAGGAGCACAAGAAGCTTCTGGCTGAGAGTCATGGTGTGGTGATGGACCTCCGCTGGCAAATCCAGCACAGCGAGAAGAACTGGAACCGGGAAAAGGTGGAGCTCCTGGACAGGCTTGATAGAGACCGGCGAGAATGGGAGCGTCAAAAGAAGGAGCTGCTCAGGCGGATAGAGCAGGTAAGGAGTCATCTTGGGATGAGCAATTGCTGGCTGCAAGCATGAGGCATTGCACCATTACTACCCTCAGGCCAAGGTCAAGAGACTGTATTAAGCAGCAGCACAGGAACAATTTTGGTTCCTTGGCTACATCAGTGTTTCTCATGCTACAAAACGATTTACATACACAAGGGAGTAAAAGGAAATGCTCATAATCCCTATAAAAGACCAGTTATGAGAAATCAACGCCAGGTTAAAGGCCATTTCCTGCCTCATTTCAATTACCCTGGACAGGCACGGTCACATCGATTCATTCTGTTTGAAAGCTTTTGTGCATCTCTTCGTGCTAAGACACTCAATCCCACATGCAGGGTTATTCAAGGTTTGGTATACAGCTTCCTGCCAAAACAGTTTCTTCATCTGCAAATTAGCCACCAAAGATGCAGCTGTTGCGACTGTTCAGTCTCAACTGAATTCTTTTTCTCTAGGAAAGGATACCGGGGGTTAACATGAGGAGTCCTGACTGATAACAGATAAACCGCTATCAATACTAAATATTCCGAAGACACTTCTGACCTTGGTCACACGAATTTTGTGCACACCTCTGCTATCATTTGCAAATCTGATAACTGCATACCTGCCCCCTTGTTTTTCATGCCTAGCCGCTTAGTATTAGAGACAAATTATACCTAATGAATTTATTATCTGCCTGGAAGCCACACAAAGAATAAAAAGTTTAATGAGGGAGAGTTAATACACCATTTTGACTGAACATTGTTCAGCTCTGAGTCATGCATTCCAGGAAAAGTAAGAAAAACAACTCAAATTGTGGGTCCTCAGTTAACTGAATACTTTCTGTCCTTAGGACATCAGAAGTGGATCAGCACCAGGTTTGTGCGTGCTCTCTAGGGAGCACTACGCTTGAATGAAGCACAAAGTAGCTTCACAGGTTAAGTGGATGAAAGCCCAGTATAACTTCATGACCCTTTTGAAAAGGGTTCGTTATCTGTGTCTCTTGTTCCCATGCCTGGGTTGCAACAAGAAGCTTTAGAAAGGACACCGAGCTGTAAATATTACGAGTGCAAGACTAAACCTCAGCTTAAGCTATGGCTGTTAAACCCCCTGAGAAGCACTTAGCAAAATCCTGTATGCTATGGATATTTCTAAAATCCCTGCTAAACATGTAGGTCTGATTGGGCAGTGATCAATATGAAGGATTTACAGACCAAGAAAGGTGATTCTTGAGCTTCTAAATTTAAAAATATCAATAAATGATATTCTGGATTTTTTAATTTCCCATTTATCTGGGGATTTTTGTATATACTTCATGCAGCTTGTTGAGCTAGCCATTCTAATGCAGCCCAATAGTATGTCTCCTAAGATAAAACAACCAACGCCTACGAGCAAGGAAGGCTTGTAGCAGAGCTCTTCATCCAAATTACCTGGTTTCCAGGGTTCAGTGGCAGAAGGTGCCAAGTTCTCCATGGCTTGAGTGGGCTGGTTTCTAACTGTTGAGTTTCAGTGGCCGAACTGCATCCTGTGGATTCTTCATGCACAATGGGAATTAAATAACCCTCAGAAAAATGTCCAGTATACTAAGGCTGTGGACACAAACTTTTCTTCAGAGAGTCCCTGGTACCTCCTTGGATGGTTATGCTGCCGTCCCTATGAACTGTATTTTTTAATATTATCTCTTCACTGTATCCTCAATAGCTTGAGGGACTTAACCAGGTCAAAGACTGCTTTTTCTATTCCCTAGGAATGGGGCACATTGAAGGAAGCAACAGAAAAATCCCTATTAATGTTACCTAGCTTTTAATTCTCTTTAAACCTGACATAACCTCTCAGTGTCATCTTGGGATAGCCTACAGAATAGCTCTTAACTAGTCCTGGAGCTGATTTCTTTTGTTACTATTCTGAAACCGCTAGGCTTCAACTGTATATTTACTGTACAACAGAATTGTACACAGAATTAGCAATAGATAGGGGAAATAAAAAAATATCATATCAAGCTAATTTCAGAGGATTAGATGATCAGAAATAGCATTTGAAATCTTGGCTACCTGCCTGCAAAACTTCGTAACTCCATCTTTGCTTATAATCAAACATTTCCCTATGTGACAGGAAGCTTCCAAATATTTGCAGGCTTTTAGTTGAATATCCTCTCAGATTGCAGTCATGCCCGACTTTATATGGAAACAATTAGTATATCTCTGAAGTCCTTCTCCCCAGGGTTTTTCTGTGTGTATTCCATGTAAGGCAATACATAGAGGATGAGGAGACTACACCAGTGTGTATGTTTGGAAAACAGAGACTACGAGATAGCAGAAGCATGTGTGCCAAATTTCATACTAATGCTTTATGCCTTGTCTGCTTTCACACAGCTCCTGAATAATACATGTATGATAAGGGGGAAGCTCACACCAATGCATAAAATACATAAAATACTTTACTCTGGATGGTTATGGGAATACTGCTCGCGTATAAAAAACATGATGACCTACTTTTTTCGGAGCTCAAAGTTGTGGGTTTTTTTTTCTTTTTAAGTACACTGTCACTGTTTTCTCTTAGAGAAATCTCGCTCCACTGTGCTCCTAAAGCTAATTGTGCACAGAGCGCACTGGTGAATATTTAAACCCACAAAATCACCTGTATGAAAAGTTATGTGTTTAAAGGTATGAACACACAGGGACTCAAAATCATTAGTCACTCTTGAAAAGTTAGGCCAGTATTTCTCACTTTAATTTCCCTGTCAGCTGTCTGAGATTCCGAGAGTGAGACGTTATCTGTACTGTTTCCTCATAAAGGATCCCAGATCGTTATCCTTATATGATCTCTGAAAATCTGGAAGGGCTTGCAATTTGAACTACGTATACAAAAAACATGTGATTAGCATTTCTCCTTGGTTTGGGTCTTGCCCATATGCTGGGGAATGGACTCCAGGATCTCCTGAGATATACCTTCCAGCCCCTTACTTTATAGGATACCTTGAATTAGGTTCTTTTAATAAAACTGTTTCAGATTTTGTGTATCGTGAGCAAAATGCTGAAGATGCATTCCCGTTTTTGTAGACCTGCATCAAGCAAAAATCTCACTGATTTCAGCCCAAGTGCAAATTTAATCATTTGAGACCTAAAATGTTTTGATATACATTAGGCAATACAATTTCTATTTATTTTTCCAAACACGTGCAACAAGACTAAAATAATATGTTTTGTAGGTCCTTAGTCTCCAGCGACCTAGGGAATGACTTGTATTTGCATGTTGTTGTTATTAATCTTAGCGCAGTGCTCTAGCGAAACATCAGAGTTACTTATCAGATTCCTGGTGTCATTCATCATGTTTGAAAGTATCACTTACTTCATGTCTCCTGTTGTGTATTTGCAAGTAAAGGAGAAGTTGATCACATCATAACCTAATTTTAAGATTGGCCGTTTCACCAGTGGTTCTCCCTCTTTTCACCCAGCTTTTGCAAAGCGTAGAATTAATAGAGCTGATGGCCCTTCTATAAATATGCATTTCCTTCAAACATGCTTTGCATGCCTAATTCATCCCTTTGACAACGCTGTTCTGTACAGTCAATTCTCCAGCCATGTACTAGGGCTAGACCATCTATAAAACAAAGCTTTTGTCTTTTGTTAAGTGGAATTTTCCACCTCTGGAAACAAGTGATGTACATGAAAGTGCAACCTTTGTATTGCTGACCAGAAGAAAAATGTATTTGTTTTGATGAGACTGTAAGTCGCTCACCCTTCTTTGAGCTTCTGCTTGTATTGCTTTAGGATCTCATATCAAGATTGCTTTTAAGTAACAGTCAGTGTTGATTTGTTTCCTTAAAAATCAGATTACAGACAGATGCATTATTTTGTGTATATATACACACAGTGTGTATATGTGTATACATAAATACGAAAACAGGCAAAACTATATATATATAAACATTTAATCACTCAAAATCCCATGATAGCATCAAAGTCCTAGGGGCATCTGCCTTTGAGGAAGGACCAGTACAGCAAAGCCGACGTCCCTGGAGCCAGGTGGTGATCTGGTGGTGCCTCTCCAGGGCACGGGTGCCTCGCCCCTGGGGAAGGATGAGTTCTGCAGAATGCGATACACTGCATAAGTAATTGTGGTTCCTTTTAATTTGCTTTGTCTCCAGCTTCAGAAAGAAGTGAGCCCGCGAAGAGGAGGTGGTTTTCTGTGTGACCAGAAGGAGAGTAACCTTCGTCCATTTACGACCCAGGGGAACCTTCACGTGCCTCGTACAATGGGGTCAAGATCCTACTCTGATTCAGACGCCATTCAGTTTGACGATCGGTCACTGTCTAAGCTGAAGGAGAGCGATCGGTGCAGCGCCACGGAAAACCTCTTCCTGGAGTCGTTGTCTCTTGATTCCCCCGATGAGTCTGATGAGCACCGGTCTCGGCAGCTGGAGCGGGAGAAATTCTTGACCGGATTAACGGAAGTAGGTGCTCTTCTTACCTTTCATCAAGCTGGCATGTTGCCTCTTCTGTCAGAACTGGAACAGCATTCCTGCTGTAGGAAGTGAGATATTGTGTCACAGGCACTGCTTACAGTTATCCAGTAGTGAATTTGGTATGGAGAAGATTTTGTTCCTTGTTACAAGTGCATTAGACCAGTGTCAGTCACCTGAGAGACTGAGAGCCAGCCTAAAGGTCCCAAAGATTACCTCATCTTGCAGCCATTTGTATTACGTATGATAACTGTATTTGACACAACATATTGATTTAGAAGGTCTTAAATCTCTTCCAGTCATAGGTAGATACATATATATGAAGAAATATGGGCTATATTGTGTTAGTGAAGCAGTAAGTGCTGTAGAGAGGCACTTCTGGTTGTTCCATTATGGTTGCCTTCTAAACAGATTAGCATGAGTAAGTAAGATGAGGTGTTAAAAAAATAAAGTTATTTTTCATAAGCAAAGTACCTACCCTGTGGTCACACCATAAAGCTATAAAGATGTAAAACACAGTGCTAAGAGATGCCATTGGGCCATAGTGAATGTAGTCCTGCTAAAATCTGCACCACCGCCGGCTTACTTTCACCAGTTCCAGGTCTTCACAGTTTTGTTTGTATTGTTGCTGAATGAAACCCAGGGTCCCTGTTCCCATATGCTGGTACAAAGTAGCCTGTGAACTGGCATATGATATTAGTGGCACTGAGAATGTTCACACCAACCACGACTATATATTTTAATGGTCCCTGTGAAATTAAAAACATACTACAACTTCAAAATGCTAATATCTCCTTTATTTTCTATTGTTCCTTGAATGTAAGCAGCTGTTATGGAACAAGAAGCACGCAGAGACTGCCGGAAGTTAAAATTATCAAGCAGGCAGCGCGTTGCTTCATGCAAGTTTTGAGTACTTTCTTCTTGCATGAAAATTCAGATTTGTGCACATGGGTTAGACATTCGGCTTGTGCTCTGAGCCTGTAAATACCAGTTGGGTGTACATTTTATAGCATATAGGGAAGCAGAAGCTTCCCAGTCAAAGCTGTGTCTTTGTACTCCAGCTTGAAAATATTGACCACTATGGAAAAGAGTTTGTCAACAGGTGAGATCTCAAGCTCCCTGCAGGACCAGGTTCACTGGTGTGCCTTGGCTTGAACGCGTGCACCTGTGAGAATTTGACCCAAGCATTTCTTTGGGATGTATAACATTGTTACTCAGCTAATGGATTGGAAATCAAGTTCTTTGAGAGGAAGAAGAGAAAAAAAGATTGAGAGAGGCAAGAAATATGACCTCCCTTACATTTTAAGTAGCTGTAGGTACCTGTGTGTTCCAGTTAGATTTTCCTCCCTCAGTGCCATAAATGTACAGCTGGCAGTGTGGATAGATCAGATTTACTCTGCAGTAACTCCACTGAAGCCACCAACATTATTCTAGACTTACACCAGAGTGAATGCAAGGACAATCGGTTTAGTCCTATTTTTCCTCCTGACTCTAGATAAATACTAGAAAGGTCTTTGCTGAGTTAAGCGGTCCTCTTTTTGAATAGCCGCAATTTGAAATGCACTTCTGTGTTGGTAATATTCTTGATTTCATGAGGTCGAATAAAAGTAATAGGTACTAATACTATTTTTTTTCCTGACCATATTTTGTATTCCCTGTAGTTTATTAGAAATATAAGCAAACAGTTAAAATAATAACTGTAGAGCAATTGCTTCAGAAGTATCTATTAAAAAACCCAACTCATTATAGGAATTGTCACAGGGAAATAATTGCCATAAAAACATCTTAATGCCGTTAGCAAGCTGTAGGTATTCCCCCTATGAAACAAGTAATAGTCTTCCCACACATTTAATATAGCTAGCTTAATGAGTTTCAACTGGTGCCATTTGTTGGTTCCTAGAGAACATATAATGAAATCTTATGTCAAAGGACCCCAGTTTATGTCTTATTTCCGCACAGCTAGGTCGCTGGCATAAAGTAGATTACCTCCACAGAACCAATTCACTCACAAATATATGGTCTGAACCAATATATTGTACACGTGGAAAAAAAGCCATTTGCAGCTTACTTCCATTTATGATTGCGAGGGACTAAAAAAGTTCAAGGCTGGTGTAGATTTGGCATACGGGCTTTCCCTCTGCAGTCTGTTGTCCTGATGGGATTGCCCATCGTGGTGCCTGTGTACCAAGGGAAGAATATTCCCACTGGCAATTTAAGATTCTTCTCAGAGGGAAAATCAGCCACTTTTTAGAGACAAACATACCTGGTGCAACTAACGGGAAGTGCCTGACAAAATACTCACAAGCTAATGCCACCAACAGGTTCAGAAATAACTTACCCTCTTTGTTTCTGTTTTTCTTAAGGAGGAAGAAACACACAAAGGAAATCTTCAAAGGTGAGTAAAACTTACAGGGAAAACCCGGCAAATATTCAGCTGCCAGAGCCTATAGCTCTCTGGCACCCAAACCACAGACCCAGGGCACGGCCATGCCATCTCCTAAGAAGCCTGCGAGCCAGATTAATGGATTTACCCAGGGATTAATTTGTCTCAATATGCTTCTTCTCTACTCTGATTAACGTGGGCCACATTCAGCTGTGGTGCACAAAGATCAAACTGTTCGAAAGTGCATGAAGCTGCAGCTTACACTGAAGGCTACGCCTGCCTTAGCAAGTACTGCAGGCCTGTAGGCATCAATATATAGAGGAAAACAGTTGGTGCTGAGGACCTGGCACGCCCCTGCATGTCAGGAATATTATTTTGCTTTGGACTAGTTCTGGTCTGATCCCATGGGCTGAATACCCACCTAACCCTAGAGTGCATTAGTTGTGCTTCTGGAGAGCGTCTTCCGGGTCATTTTCATCCCAAAGGAACCCAGACCGTGCTCTCTGAGATTGCCACCGATGCAAACCAGAGCATCTGAATAGGAGATCCACTTCAAAACCACACTCCTAATCTCGCCTAATTCCCTAACATAGATGCACCCTAACTGCAGCTGGTGCTCTTGATTAAAAACTCACAGTGTGATTTTATTGTATCCTCCAGATCACTGATCTATAAAACACACAGCTTGCTGAATCCTCACCCAGCTTGAGTTACCTCATTGAGCCGACTCTGATAACTATACTCATTTGCATTTTTAAGTAGTCCCATTCAGAAAGCTTCTTTTTTTGTTTGATTTTTTCTTAAAATGAAGCAGTAGGACAATGCGGCTGAATGCTTGTGATTTGTACAAACTGTCGAAATGCAGGAAAGCCAGGAATCCAGCATTACCACATAGTGATTCCCTTTGGTTGAATTTTATCACGAGCTCAACTTGCCAAGCCAGTTCAATGTAACAGCATCTAGGCTGGATGTCCCACATCGCTACACACCAACTGCGCAGCCTGGGCAATCTCAGGAGCAGGGGTGGACTTGCTGACTTCCCAGCAAGTCAGAAATACTCCACAATTGCTTTGAAAAGTGTGCGCCGTATTGTTGCAAACACTCATTTTCCGTGAATGGCATATTTCTGAAATGCATCCTGCTGCTCCATATTTCAGACATTTGCCAAGCAGTAATCCATGAGAAAGAAGTAAATTAAGAGCCATTGATAAGGAATGCTTGCCCTTCACTATTTAGCGCAAATAGTTGCACTATTTTAAAGATAATAGAAGGGAACTTCAATGAAAGAGAGGGCTAAAGAGGTTTTATATATAATCAGATAGTGAAAGTTGGGTTTCCTGAGTTAGTTTGCTGCTGAAAATAAGTCGCTCTGTGAGACTTTCCAAGCCTATGAGTGACTCTTTTGTGCTCCCCTCTCCAGGGCGATGTCCGTTTCTTCCATGTCAGAATTTCAGCGCCTGATGGATATATCTCCATTTCTACCAGAAAAAAACTTGCCTTCATCCAGCAGCAAAGATGACATAACCCCTCCCCTGTCTCCTGATGATCTAAAATACATCGAGGAGTTCAACAAAAATTGGGATTACAGTAACACTAGGAACCATGGTGGGGCCACCGAGAAGCCTGCAGAAGGCTGGGCAGAAAGGACAGAAATTGGGAAGGCTGGGAATGATCCTGCTTCAGATCCCTTCCAGGCATCATCATGGTACCTCACCACCAGTGTCACTATGACAACTAACACCATGACCAGCCCAGAGCACTGCCAGAAGCAGCCAACGAGGAGTCACGGTGTAACTGAAAAAATGGGAGTTCGGGTATTTCACAGCCCACCGGTTGTCCGTAGGTTTGATAACTCAGTGATAGCTGGCAGCGAAGGGAAAAACCAGGTTGAGCCGGACTTCCTGTTTTCTGTGACCAAAGCTATGGGGAATGTTGCTGAGACAAAAGGTGCTTCCTCGGATATGTTTGGAAGATGGTCTTGTGACCTGGCCAAACATCATAAGGATTTTCTGGAGAGTGGTCTTCATCCCATTGAACGTCCTATTTGCACTACTGTGGGCTTTGCCTCACCATTGCACAGCTTGGAGATGTCCAAAAACATGAGTGATGATATGAAGGAGGTTGCTTTCTCTGTCCGAAACGCAATACGCTCTAATTCAACAGAGCCTCAGTTTAAGGACACCGCATGTCAAACCAACGGTATGAGAACGACAGGGACGCAGACCACCCAGACGATCAGTGTTGGCTTGCAGACGGAAACCCTGCGCAATATCACCAGCAGTCCACACAAGTGTCTGACACCAAAGGGGGGGTCCACGCCTGTCTCTTCACCATCCAGAAGCCTAAGAAGCAGGCAAGTGACCCCTGTCATTGAAAAGGTCCAGGCTAAGTTTGAACGCACATGCTGCTCCCCCAAATATGGCTCTCCAAAGTTGCAAAGAAAAATCCTTCCCAAATCAGACCAGCCAAATAACCGGACTTTGCCTGGCACACCTCAGAAAGGATTCAGTGAGTCCGCTTGGGCTAGATCAACTACTACAAGGGAGAGTCCCGTCCACACTACCATCAACGATGGCCTCTCCAGTTTGTTCAACATTATTGACCATAGTCCCATCTTTCATGAGACCTTCCAAAAATGCCCCAGGTCTAGCAGCCGGTCCAGGTCAGCAGAACCCAGACCAGAACTGGGTCCGGTGCAGGAGCCGTGTACAAATGCCCGTGGCAGATCACCCAGTCCTCTCCGGTTGGGGACAGAGACGCAAAAGGAAGAAGGGACTGAGGTGACAAGTATCAGGCAGGACTTATCTGCTCCTCCAGGGTACACACTTACAGAAAATGCTGCCAGGATCTTGAATAAGAAACTTTTGGAGCATGCCTTAAAAGAAGAGAGAAGGCTACCTTCACACAGCCCACCAAATCTTAGCAATGACAACAGCACAGGAGAAATTGTCAAAGTAGATCCAGGGTCCATAGAGGTAATGAGTTTGTTTGTTTTTCCTCCTATAGCTAAATGCACTCTTCTTTGAACAAATGCGTTATGAGATCTCTTGCAGTCCTAGTGAGTATTTACAGTGAATATCCTAGTCCTGTCACGCTACCACCAGCGAGTCCCACTCATGAAACTATTGGATTAGTCACTGAAGAACTCATTAAAGAATTGAGTTTCTATCCTGACAGCTTATCGGGCTTGAAAGCATCAGAAGAGCTTTATCCTTTACAGGATAAAGATGCCTTTACAGGATAAAAATGGTTCTCCCCTGAATGGCTGGGATAAGGGGTTTCTGTCACAAAACACACAATGTGTTACAGATGGTCTAGGGACTCTAGGTTCGAGTAAATTTCTTTTATGCTGAGTGGAAAGGTAGACTCTTTCTCCTATGCAAGAATGGGTGTTAGCAAGTTTGTGTGAAAAATAGCCTCTACAATACCCTGAATCAAAACTTCAGGGCCTTCAGCATACCTTTTCTGGATGTATCTGATTAAGTTTGGCTTGAGTCTGTGACTGTGATTAAATGGCGTGACATTTGGTACTGACCGTTGTGGCCTCACAAAAAAAAAGAGAAAGGAAAAAGAAAAAGGACAAATCAACTAGTCTAAGCACATACATACATAGTGTTTAAGAACTCTTAACTGATATTTTGCTGTTAACAGTGTAACAGTCATCATCTGTCTCAGCAGGTAATGCCCAAGTTGGGGCCAGATTCTCAGATACAGTGATGTGCTACAGCAATCAACAAAAAAGAGGCTGTAATGATGGATAAAAGCTTTTCAGTTATCAGTGTCCAAGCCTCCTGGTTCTGGTGAACCTTCGCGCACATGAGAGTGTTGCCAGAGGAGGCATGGAGAAGCTGAATTATGCCCAGCAGATGTCATCTTTCTGGTACAGCACTGAAATGGCATGTGCGATGCTGGTTGGTGATACTCCCCAGGGCAGCAGCCCCTCATCCTCTCTGCCCCTTTAGCATCCTGATGTTTTGGTGGGCCCCGGCCACAGGGCAGCTGCTCTTGCTTGACCCCTACATACCCCAGACATCCCACCTCAGCTTCGCTGGGCTGATTCCTACCGCTCCTGCCTCAAATAGCCTCAAGTGAAGGTTGAAACCCCATTTTTTAAGCCAATGTTTTGCTTGAAGGATTTGTGTGTACCCGAGAGCCGAGACTTTTGGTCTGCAGTTTGCCTTGCACTAGCAGGTGGTTCTCCATGGACAATCGGTTCTTCTTTTGTAGGTATTGCTCAGAGGACGTGATTTTTTTTGCCTAACAGAGGATCCAAAGCTGAGGATATATTCCCTATATGCAGTTTAAACAGATATAAATAGGGAAGTCTGTATGTATAAAAAAGAAACCACATGCACATTATAAATAACAGTGAATGAAAGTGGGCTTTGTGCACAAACCTCATAGTGAATAAAAGTGGAAAGCAGACTCATTTATTTGACCCTTTCCAGCTATCTCTGTATTTTGTCCTTAGTTTGAAGTACTGGGAAGGTACAACCGGTCCTTATCAGAAAGTGTGTTGCAGTCTGATACATTCAACTCAGCTTTGCCTTCAAGGCCTCCCTTGGAAACTCTTGATTTCCTCCTGCATCTTTTCAATGTCTCAGCAGATTTCAAGTATAAGTAAACAGATATCATCCCACATCATCACAAACTGCTGGTGGCAAAATACAACTAGCGTCAGTACCTGAGTTTGATGCACAGAGAGATTTGGGTCAATGCTGCGTAGCGAAAACTCACTGACCATCAACCTGGCAGAAAGTTGCCCCTCTTTGTGAATACTCAGTATCTTTTGCCTAATTTTTTGAGTACTAAGCCTCAGAGCTAAGACTTGTTTTTCCTTGCAGCTCGTACTCGGTTGTTATTACTGTTGTCTAGACGCACAGGTTACGATCTTTGGGTGGTCCTGTCATTTCCCAGGAATGCGCGTTGAAAAGGATGGTGGTGGGTGTTCACACGATGAGCTTAGCTTCTCCTAGGTGAGATGATGCTCTACAAGATGTACTTAAGGGAGCATGGGTTTGCTGCTGAAAACAAAACCACTAATAAGTTTAGAGTCTGCAGATGCCTTGGGTTATTTATGGATTACACTGACCACACAAATTACACTTCATACAAATTCCACTTAGCACACCTTGTGCAAAGCCAGACGCAGCAGCAAATGATGATCTTGGAGGAGGCCGGCTGTGCTTGGGGCAGCCTCCCACCAGCGCTGCCCCTGCCACCCTCCCGTAGATCCCTCCTCTGCTTCACCCTCACCTGTTGGCTTCTGGCCAAGACAAGTGACCTTCTTGCCACTGAACGCCTTCTTGTTTCTGCAGTCATGGCGTGGTATATTAATGACTTTTAGACTTGTGTGGAGCAGCTGTTGGTGGCTTTTCTTCAATTTGAGCTTCTGAGTGGTTTAGTTACGTAATTTCCTTTTATATTCCTGCTGCAAATATGAAATCTAGTTCATATATATATTTATATATTTATGTACATATGTATGTGTGCATGTGAGTACATATGTGCATACAGAATAGCAATAACTTTGTATTTTCTAACTTGCCCAGAGCTGCTTACAAGCAAATTCATATCCACCCAGTGCAGCCTGCTAGTGTCTTATCCTGCCAATTCACTAAACCACTATCTTACTTGCATATCATGGGATTTATAAATATTACTATTAAGAATGCAGATTAGCATTACCTAACT
Source organism: Chroicocephalus ridibundus (assembly GCF_963924245.1). Lineage (NCBI taxonomy): Eukaryota > Metazoa > Chordata > Aves > Charadriiformes > Laridae > Chroicocephalus > Chroicocephalus ridibundus. The sequence continues at coordinate 113,675,648 of NC_086285.1, read as the reverse complement.
AACAATGTAAGAGCTGTATGAACATTTTTCTTCTATAACTAGCAAGGCTGTAAATCATAGAGGTTACACAACAGTCCGGGACTGGGGGTCAGACCCATTTCTGGAGAAGGCACTATAAAAGCACCATCCGCATGGACCCATCCATGGAGGAGAGGGCAGCTGCTGCGTCCTCTGCTCACCGGGGCAGAGCAATTGCCGCACACTTGCTGCTGAACCGTTCAGCACAGGAGGGGGAAGGTTAAAAAGAAGGGAAGGTGGTGTCAGAACTAAAGGGCTTTTGCTTCAGTTTGAGTCTCCCATCCAGCGTTGCTGTTAGATAGGAACAAGGGAGAAGGGTGAGATATACCTGAGCAACATAAGCATGAGCAACACAAAATATCAGTCGCTTTTTTGTTTGTTAAAGATTTCCTAAGCAGAAATTCCCTCTTGAAATCAAGCGAAGGGAAAAAAAAATACAGCTTTATTTCTCTTTTACATTAATGTGGTGTTTCCCTAGCCCTAATCAAGGTTGACAAAGGATAACAGATGTCTTTCTCTGATGAGTAGAAATGTTTGGTTTGTTTAATGCTATGTCCACTTCTGAGACTGTGCTAGGATTGTAAAAGGTTGGTTTGTTTGCTTCCTTCCTTTCTAAATCTTTTTCTGCTAGTGGCTTATCTTTTATTTTTGATTATTAGTTTCCCTGTGATAACAGCGGTAACATGATCTGAATGGGTAGTAACATCTGGAGACTTCTTCCTTGCTGGCATGAAATCTTCACTTTAAAAAAAATAATTGATTAAAACAGTTATTTCCAACCTACTTGCTTTCTTTTTCTTTTCTGTCTGTTCTGTCCAGAACCAAACTGTCTTATTAACTGCCCCCTGGGGACTCTAACCCTGCCTGCCTCACTGCTGTAAGTCCTTTCTACCTTGTTTCCAGAGCTTTTCCGAAAGCGGTCATTTTTGAACGTGTGGGTTAACGAAGGGAAATAAATGACCCACAGCTCCAGAGGTATCGGCACGCATCCGACGTCCCTGTGGGGTCCTTCGTATGCGACGGTCAGGAAGTGCTCAGGATAGGAGCCCATCTGCCGTCTCCTGCAGCAGCACGGGCTATGAAGAGGTCGCACTTCAGTCAAAATTTGTGCCGTTGGGGTTTTATGTTAAACTTTAAAAAAAATGGCAAAATTTAAGACCGACATAACGTTACGCAAAAAGGTTGGGGAGGGATTCAGATTTATAACAAACTTTTTTTTTTTTCTTTTTTTTTTTTTTTAACAAACACAGCGTTGCGCAGGGCTTTTGGCTGCCCCGGGGTGCCTGCCCTCCGGCCATGGCAGCAGGAGGAGAGGGCTGGGGAGGGGGCTCCAGCACCAGCCCGTGGCTGACGGTCACCTTTGCTCATTAAGCTGTTCCCAGCCCACTTTTGGCCAGTGGCTGGACTTGCTGCAGCGGAAGGAGGGAGGAAGCTGTGCGTACATGAGCTGTGACCACGCACTCCGCCTCAGAGCCAGAAAACTCTTTTATTTATTCAGTAATATAGACATAGCCACACTGGTGACAGCCAGGCTTAGGAAATAGCTAGAAACTAAAGCTGAAATCATCTTTCCCATTTTCAATGTGCGGGCTAAGAAGTGCTGCCCCTCCACCCACACCCCCAAGCAACCACCAAACTAAACTACCCACAGGATATCAATATTTCTTTTAGCCATTTCTAGCTCTGCCGGCTACCTGTGCTAAGTGAGGAGGAGGTTTCACAAACCATTCCGGGCAGTTTCTTTGTCACGGGTGGATTTCCTTAGCACATGCCGAGGAAGCCACGCTGCAGGGGGGGAGGTGACTGACTCAGCAGCCAGCACTAATTAAGCTTAGGCTGCTAGTCACTTGTTGGCCCTGGAGCAACATCCATAGCCATCACAGCCTTGCCTTGTGCTGGGCATGTGTACATCACAGATAACCCTGCCGTTCCGTAAAAGCTGACCCCCATCTGCGGGCGTGCTGGAGAGAGGTTTTTGAACTGGGAGGCAGCAGTGGAAATAAATTTTGCTATCACCCTGCTGACTCTCATTTACTGCTATGAAACGAGGATAAAGCAGCCAGAAGCAAGCAGCGCTGTAGAGATATCGTTTTTAAGCCGCTGTTTAGAAAGAGGCTAAGACAAAACCGGCAAATCTCGTAGCCTCAATTCACAGCGTTGCGCTGGCCGTGCGTGTTGCTGCGCATACGGATTTCTCTTAACAAATCTGAGTCTAGCGGCAGCTTTCACGGACCATATGTTGCCCCAGGCAGAATGGGATAAGGTGAAGTAAGGACATGGAGTCAATCTTCTGGTTAGCACCGATTTATATTTCAGCCTTTACTGTTGTTTTAGCAAGGGCCGTTGCGAAGTTTAGGGCGCAGAGATGGGGCGGGGGGCGAGGATGCAGAGAGGCAGCGGTGGAGGCTCCGTAGCCCCCTGACCAGCTTCTGCGATGGCTCGCTGGCCTCGCTCTCTGTGAGTGCCGAGGGCAGATGAGCACAGCTCTGCCTCCAGCGGTGATGTGCAACTGTAGATCACCCTGTTGGCTGCATATTGCCCAAAGGCAGCGAGGTTCGCCCTTTGGGGAGGCTTCCCCAAGTCTGACGATGCACTCTCTCCAAAACACGCGCCTGCACAAGCTCCATTTCCCATACCTCAGCTCCGTGTCTTCAAAGTTGATCTTTCTGTCATGTAACATTCACATTTGGTCCTCCCACTGCAACGGAGAGGTTCAATGGCATATCACCTTGTTTGTTCACTGCCAATCACATCATGTTACCTACTCCAGTATTCTCCATCCCTAGTCACCTTTCTCCTTCTCCTTTGCTTCCCTCTGCATCGTTCTACTGCTGCCTTGCTTTCCCTGTGCCTTACCACACCAGAGCTTTTCCTTCGCATTGTATCGCTTCTGGTCTCTCTCTTCATTTATCACCAGTTTGCATTCTGATTTTGAGATTGACTTTTCTGATTTTTATTGAACTCTCCTGTCCCCTCCAGTGACCGCTCCTCAGTGTACACATTTCTATAGGTTGACAAACTCCTCTGATTTGCTTTTCTAAATTACAAAGTATGCAATGAAATTCAGAAATTTGGCTTTGGCATATAAGACTTGCTCCCACTATCACTCATCTTGATGTAATGAGCGTTCAGAGCAAGGCAGGAAGCCTAGCTGGGCTATCAGCAAAGTCCATAAATACTAAAGCAATTACCAACCTAGTGCCAGGGTGAAAAATCACAACTGCAGATTGTTTCTAATCACAAAGGCAGGCTACCAAGCCTGAGCAGTGGAAAGTTGGTAAAGAAATAAAGTTTCAGGTTTTTTTCAATACTGTCATTGTCGACTTTAAGGTACAGTGCCTCTGAATCCTGTCATTCAGGCTTCAGCAGCTGGCAGAGTAAGGAGTGACATTCCAGAGGATGAAATCTGTAGGTAAGCCTCATCTTTAATCCAGCTGGAGATCATAACTACTCCTGTAGTCATTATTCTGCTGCTAAGAAGTCTTGCCTGCATGTCAGCCTGAACTCTGAGGCAGACAAAAGGAGTCGGTGGTTGATTTTCACCCCACTTGCAAATGCCAAACCTGGCCCTTTTATGCCAGGTCAGCACTTAAAGGAACGTGATGAATAGTGGATTTTCCTGAATTATCATGCAAATGTACTTTTCAGCTCTTCTCTTTCTAGCACAAGGAGAATTAGCAAATGGAAGTTTGTCAGCTACTCCAGCTCATGCCAAACCTTTTTCTCTCATTCTCTCCTTACCTGTTCCATAAATCGTGGGCATACATGCAGATGCCTGGAGCCCACACACAGCCAGAGGTCCGCTGCTTGCTTTTGTCCTGCGACATGACAGATGCTTAGCTTTAAGTTTCAATTTTTTTGTTAATTAATTCTTTGCGCACCCAGACGGCCGCTAATGCAAGTCACTAACCCCTGTTTTGCTCTCTTGGCTGCCAAGGAACTACCTTGTTCTGCACTAGCCCCGTCCCTCCAACCCTGCTTCTCCCGGCCAGAGAGACCAGCGAACCGGCGCCCACCGTCGCGATGGGCTTCACATTCCCCTACTGCCTCACAGTCGCAGTCCACCGGAGACCTGACTTCCTCGGAGGAGAGCGGAAGCAAGGAGCCGCCGGCAGAGACCCCCAGCCAGGGAAGCGAGCCGGCCTGACTCTGTGCGGGAACAGGGAGGGCCGCGACTCGCCTCCGCCAGGTCGCCCGCCAGCTGTCTCTGCCGCGAAGGAGAGAGGTCCCGCTTGGAGAGGTCAAAGAATGTTCTCAGACGCAGCTGCTGAATGTCCGACCTGGGAAACTGAGGTGTTTCTAGAATGAAACAGTTAATGTGCCTGTAATAACTTAATTTTTTTCATAGCTGAGAAAACTATTTTTGTCTCCATCTTTTCTACATACAGTATATTAACAAAAAACAAAAAACAAAAAAAAGGGTAAAAATGATATAAAGTAAGATTTAAAATAAAATGTAAATTAAGTTTTAAGGGAATTTGAATACGTGCTCGCGCTCTCTCCAAATACTGACTGCCTTTTGGTTATATTTGCACTGTTCTGTTTTCGATTTTGGTTTTGGGTTTTTTGGGTTGTTGGTTTTTTTTATTATTTCATGTAAAACTAGGGTCTTAAGTTAATTTTATTCTATTTTAATGTCAGTGTTATCGGTTTTTAAAAGTAAGGTTCTTAAAGATGCTTCAACTGTCTGAAGCGATACCTTTTAAGTAGTGAGGAAAGCCATTAAGCTAGTTCACTAGACTTGTATTAATTGAGATGGAGGGGAATACAGGTAAACACAAGAAAAAGTGTAAAAAAAAAAAAAGAATGCCTCAGAAAGTCTTATGGAGTTAGCTGTAAAATACACCTACAATACTTGACTTGCATGCCTCTGGGTCCTCGCACTTTAGTGCATGTACATACTGCTACTGTACTTCTGCCATCACATAAATGTGAGTCAATCTGTTTCACTGTAATATTGTTGTGAATTTACCTGTACTGTACTTTTATTGTTGGTATTCTTGCATTGACTATACAAAAAAAAAAGTTTTTAAATTATTGTTAGCGGTTCAACTGGCTATGTACAGTGTTTACCGAGAACTTCCTTCGTTTTGGGAAAACCACCGAGATCTCTGGGCATACTAAATTGTAACTGGTCTTGTTTAAGGGTCTGTTGGAGACCATGTGAAGTGGAAATAAAATGCTCAGTATTTACAAGCTGCTCGAGTGCTTTGTGATTTTTTTTTCTGATGGTACTTCCCAGGGTCAGTTAACTGGGGGGGTGGGAAAAAGCCCCCAAACTCCTCCTTTATTCATAAGGGAAGAAGAATGCTTCTTTATATGAAATAAATCATGGCAAAGCCAAATACTATGCTGTGCTCCACAGACTCCTGTGAGCACTGGATGAGGCCATGGGAAGGTTTCTAAATTCCCTCACTGAACTCCACGAAACAGTCACTCGTGCAGATACTGGCACCCATCTTCTCAGGTCCTCTTAGGCCGTTTGGCTTGCTGCTTTCCGTCGTTCATGGGAGCGAAAACCAGCCAGCTAAACATAATATCAAAAATATGACATGTCCTGGGTTAATCCAAGCTTATTTCTCATCTGCATTACACACAAAGACCAATAAAACCAGGACTTTTGTAAAACTGGTGGCTAACACTGAGAAGTAAATGCAGCCGAGAATCCGCACGCTTCCAAGAGGTGGAAGCCTCTCGAGCTACTTTGCCTGGGACCATCTGTTTGGCCACATGCTTTCTCTGTGAGCCCCAGAACTGCTCTGACTAGTTATCCCGTCGCTGAACTGGCTCGTTCCTGTTCAATTTCCTTTGCCGAGGCTTTCCGAGGCTTGTTTGTTGAAGAGCACCATCTGGGATCCCTAGAATCCTTCCTGGTTAGCTCTGCTGAGCCATAAGCCCCTCGCATCCCGTCCTGCTGCGTCACGGCCGGCTTTCTAGGAAGTTTAATTCGGCTGCTGGATGAGAACAAACTCCCGAGCTGTTGGGGCAGCTCCCAAACACCAGCCAGTTGAGGTCTGATTTCTCCCACATCTGTTAAGACCATGGCTATTAACTCGATGTCAAAATGCCCACCTCTGGGTCATCATTATGAAAAAGATAGGCAGTGACTGAAAAGTACTATTGTAACAGCCAGAGCAAGTGGCGTCCAGTGCCGCTCCTGAGCAGCAGTATTAGGTGCCTATTGCCTTCCCAGTTGTCTCAAAGCCTCGTTGCTACCATTTTTTGTGAGCGTTAAGTTGACCCACCCTAAGTCTGAATGCTTAAGATTGTCCACAATGGCCACCCTACTTGCTTGAAAATCTTCTTGCTGCAACGCTTCGCCGAATTGTTGCAATGATTTAAGTTTGGGAGTGGAAGGGGAGCACATGCAAGGAGTGTTTAGAAGGTCAAAAAGGAGTCGCGATGGTTATTGAAGAAGACTTAAGCCACAACAGAAAGATCCTTGTTTGTTTTCAGAATCTTAATTACCAGGAGCAGCTTTGCAGTGAGAGGGGGAGGGCTTGCTACTTCCTTAAAAGCTCTTTCTCCTAGATGAAGTACGTTAAAGTTGCAAATGAATGAGCAATGTTGACCACCAGCAAGTAAAAATGCTATTCTGTTTCCTGTGACAGCTGTAATTTATTTTTTTTAATGATGCAGAAGAAAATCCAAGTGGCTGATTTGTGGCTTTGATACCAGGAAATGGTATTTGCCTTTCAAATCAAGAAGACACCAGCCTGCAGATTTAGCTGCTGGCCATCCTCAAATAGGAAGGTCTGTGAGGATAAGCAGCTGCCTGTGGCTTGACAGGTTAAAGTGCTTATGGAACAGCAGGATTCTCTGAAACAACAGCGAGACAGCAAGCAACAGCAAGGAGAAGGTTAAGCACAAGCAGAAATTCACAAGCAGAAATTCTGCGGACGATCTTAAAAAGAATCACGTTAATTAAATATAAGCTCCTTTCTAGTCTAATTAGCAAATACAGCGACATCGAGAAATATCACATGTTTCTACTGGCTCTTTAGAAACACCACTGCTTTTATCTTCCAGTATTCCTGCTGGTGGGGTTGTGGGATTTCCCCCACCGCCATTAATTTCAGCATGTTCCATAATTACTTAAATAAATCAAAAAATAAATGACGGGACTGTAGTCCATCTAAGGTTATTTTAGAAGCTTCCAAGATAAAATTAACAGCCTTTTTAGAAGGTCTGCAGCTCACTCGGTGTCTGTGGGGTATCTGAGTTATTGCCTCATGAATAATCAGGGCAGGCGAAGCCTCACAGATTGCCACACAAATTAGCGTAAGGGGATGTGAATACATCTGTCACAGCTTCGCCTGATATGGCTGAAATAGATAGCTGGATTCCACCCAGGGGTTTGTGGTGTCTGAGACGATGGCCTTGGGACATCGCCTGGTCCTGCAACACAGCGGGGATCGGGAGCAAGACCGCAATCTGTGGCAACACTTCCAGTCCAGATAGCTGTTGGGGGAGCAGGGGGGGTGGGCTGCAGCACCCCAGGGTGTTGGGGTGTCCCTCCTGCCACAACACTGCAGCGCCCATGTGGGCACCATGAGGGGGAAAAGCCACCCCTTTCTCCCACTTTCCTTCATACATTCCTTCATGTCCAACCTTTATGGTTGGACTAGATGATCTGGAAGGTCCCTTCCAACCTAGACAATTCTATCATTCTATGAATCTATGCCTCTCCACAGTCAGATGGTCCCTGACACGCTGCCCTCCCCACTACACACCAGGCAGACATGGACACATACCCCTGGTAATGGTGTGCGGCCTCTTCGCTCACCTACCCAAGCCCACAAGGAAAGACCCAAAACAGGACAACATGGCAACGCCACATCTGTGTTGTGCCTCAGTGCCTGGACAAGGACCAGGCTTGGACCATCCTGCCCCACCATCCCCTTCCCCTCACGTCCCCCCCTGCACAGAGGAAATCTCCGCGCACATAGAGTACCCCAAGACACGCATCTTCCCCCCTCCCACTTCCTTCCCTGAGCCATCAGGCTCCCCCATCCTCTCTTTGGAGGTACCACATCTCTTGCTCGCTCCCTTTTCCCCTGTTTTGACTCGCTTTTATGGAAATCACTGCAACCTGCTAGAGTATTATTAAGCTGCTGAGTACATATAATTTTCATATGAAATGACAGCTAATGTCTTCAGTCTCCACATAGCCCAGCCTGCTTTCTGGAGAGGCTTAATGGCTTTAAGCAAAGTCTGCTTCCCTTCCCTGTTTATTATCTTCTTATCCATCTTGCAGGAGCATGAGACATTCTGCCTTCAGGTTTGGGTGAGAGAGATTACTGCCCTGCTATAGATGTCTCTAGAATAAAAAACTAGCGTCTCTTGCTGAAAAACACCATTTTTTTTTCTAGCAGAGCAGATTTGGGCCTTTTTCTCTCATCATTCATTCTTCTTCTTTGGTTTACAAACACCTTCTGGAGGCCAATCTGTGCATCCTCTGAAAAAAATGTGAGAAATCCTGAGAGCACTTGGTGGTCTGGGCAGGATTTTGCAGGTGAGGGAAGACTCAGTGGGCTGCTCAGTGCAGCCTCTCATCCTGGAGCCGGCCTGAAGAAAGGTGGTGCTCCCTACGGAGTAACTGTTTGGAGGCAAAGGTGGGGCTGGGACTGCACAGATCCTCAGAAGTCCCGGGTTTGGCAGTGAAGTCCTTGGTTTGCCAGCCATCAGTTGCAGGTTAGAGCTGCAGGAGGTCAAGAGGTGGGTGGCAGAAAAGCTCCCCCGCTGCGGACAGGGCGCTCAAGTGCCTGGGTTAGTCTTGCCCAAGGTGACGGACTGAGATCTGAGGAGAGAAGGTCACAGAAAAAAAAAATGTAAAAAAACAGTGTACTTGACAGCTGGACGTAGATGGATAGCTGAATGAGAAGAAGGGAGAAGCTAGTTTGGATATCGAGTTTTATACGTCTCCTGATGGCAACAATCCTGGCTGAGCAATGTAAGCGGATACTGCACTAAAAGGGAAGAGTGCTGCCAGGCTATGTAATGTGAATCCTATTAAAGGCCAACAATAGCCAATTTTGGTTTGTCCTGTTAAATCCCTAGATATGTTTTTTTTTTATATACCTTAATTGGATTTTTTAATCCCTACAGTAAGACTTTAGAATAGGTTTACACAGAAGAATGTCATGGACCCGGGTATTGTCCTCATCCTCCTCCTGCTTCTCTCCCCCGCTGTGATCCCTCTGGATTAGGCTGCAGAATTGAGAGCTGGGTGCAAGCGGACGGGCTCATCCCAAGGGCACTGCTCAGCAGGCACCTCTTTCTCGCTGAGCTGGCTGGAACCAAATTGTCTCCAAAATACCAAGCCCTGGGTATTTTGGCAATGTAATAGGCAACGGGGCACAATTTTGGGGAGTTGAAAAAGTTGCCACTTTACATAGGACTGGTCCATATAGTTTAGCTACTAATAATTGCAACGTTAAGTGCTTAGGCAATTAAGAAGATAAATCTCATTGATTTTCTGCCCAGGAAAGAGACTTAAATAACTTAAGACACTTCGGGAACTTTTATCACAAGTCTCTGACTACAGCTTCAGCATGTTGGTCTTTAAAATACGGCCTCGATTCCTGATGTTGTCTGAGAGAAGACATGTATTGTGTTGTTCCTCGCTCGATTTTCTGCACAGTGCATTGGCAGGATGGAAAAAAAAACCCCACTTTGCATATATGACTGAGAGGAAGAACAATAAAGGCCATGATTTTGTCACAGCTATTTCCATGACAAAACCAAAGACTTCTGAGAGGGTTATTTTCTTAGTACAATGTCACCGTGGTTTGTCATGGAAATCACATCTTAGACAAAAATCAAAGCCCTGGCTTCACAAATTATCTGTGTTCCCCTCAGTCTGTGATGCCTCTGACAACACCACAGTTTCCCTACGTGCACATAAAATGCAAGTTAAATATATTGTACAGGCTTCTGAAATGTTTTACAAACAGGAATTGATGTGTAGTCATGTTAAAAAAAAAAAAATTTGAATGTATTTTTTATAAAGTAGTAGGACCGTGAAATAGTTGGGAGGAAAACTGCAATAAGTAGTAAGGAAAGACAGAATTAGTCCCTGGAAACCAGCCCCCTGCACTGTGTTTGGTAAATAACGGGCCTGATTCCGATTTCCCTGGGAGCAGCCCTGGACCTGTGGGTTGGCTGTAGCAAACCTGGAGTTGTCCTACTGCATGGGAGGCCACACAGAGCTCGCAGACCTTGCCTGCCTGTGACGCTGACAGTGTCTGTCAAAATCAGCCTGCTTTTGACTGGCAGGGAAACCCCGAGCTGATGGAGCTGTTCTGTGACGCGTTTGTCGAAGGAGCCCTCCAGTTTTCAGCAGGACAGACCGACCTGCCAAGAGGCGACGTCCTGAAGAACGCGGTGACACCCAAAGGAGAAATGGTGGGATGCTATCCCCCGAATTATACAACCCTTTTCACATCAAGAAGAGACGCAAAACGATTTATTCAGAAACCGCAGCACTACGGTGTAACACCTCCTCATGTACACAGGTTACTTTTACTCAGCAAATAATTAGCGCATCTTCCCAGCACAAAGCTAACTACTTTTGTAGAAACATTTCCGTGCTTAGGAGAATCTGCCTGAGCTCTTGGTCAGCAGGTCTGGGTTAGGCGACCAGCAGCCCCACTGATACACATCAATCCTTCCTGAAGAACCAGGAGAAGCTCCATTCAACCGCAGACCCCGTCCCACAAGCACGGCTCAGCCACCACCGGCTCCCACATCCAGGACTGGTTTATTCAGCCAGCCCCTCTACCAGGGTTTCTGGTTTCTCCCACCGGTGTGAGTTACCCTGAAATCATTCCAATGCCAGCGCAGAAGATCCCTCCGGTGCTGGTTCTTCAGGTTAGGCGGAGGTAACTCCGAAACCCAAATGGAGCCAGGATGAGGAATGGAGTAAGGAACTGGCCCACTGTTACCTGAGGCCACTCCTGACCTGAATGGAAAAAAAAAAAAAAAACACCACCCTACACCAAAATTACATTATCATTTGAGCTACTTAGCAAGTTAACTAAATTTACCATGACCTACATACCAGAAAGCATTGGATATGTGGAAATAATTCTTTCCGTGGGAGCCAGGTCACTCAGTAAAATCTAGTTTAAAAATTCACACACACAATTTTCTGAAACCTCCATCGGTCTTACAGCCGAGAATGGCCAATCTGAAGCAGCAGTGAAACATTTTTAACCTTGACATCTATTAGGTCAGGCCTGCAATGATTTTAGTCTCCTGTCAGGGTAGCAGACAATGCTGACAGATGAACTGATTAGGCTTGGTGCATATTGCAGCGCAGACACAGTAATTACAGCCTAGAAACAATCATTTAAACAGAAAATAATGCATTACATGCAGAAAGTTCATTGCCAGCTGCCTAGAGGCAGCACCTCCATGGCTGCTTCTCAGAAATAAAACACATCAGGCAACACGTTGAGCATTAAATCTTTCTACAAGTACATCGGCTAATGAGCAACCACTTACAAACAGCTGATATAGTCACAGAAGATAACAGAATTAAATGTATATATTGAAAAAAGTCTCCTAAAGAAAGACATATAAAGATGCATCTGTCTGTCTGTCTATCTATGTCTATCTATCCATCTATCTATCTATCTATCTATCTATCTATCTATCTATCTACCTACCTACCTACCTACCTACCTACCTACCTACCTACCTACCTACCTTTAAAACAGAAAGTCTGTTTTATCTTTTTACATCTAGTTATGTATATGTATATGTACAGGGGTAAAAAAAGACCCCTAATAACAGACACCTTGCATGGTCTAGAAAATGGCCTTTTCCAAAAGAGGGCAGAGGAGATGTCCTTCAGACCAGCACTGAAGCCGACCAGCCGGACTTTTCCACACCTCTTAGCACTGTTTTCTATCCCGTATCAGCATCGCTCAACTTTTAACCGCAGACTGCTGCAAAGCTGGTCCTTGGAAATAAAAGAGCTGAGTCACGACATAGTACTTGCTCTGCTGTTTTTAAACAGTATTTGTGTATAAAAGCTCAGCTCAGATTAAGAAGACAAATACAATGCAGAGCTCTAAAGATAAGTTAAATGGACAGTGAAAATTTGCCTTTAATCTGCTTAGGAAGTCTTTGTGATTAAAGTCTAGCATTTTTTTCTGTGCTAATGAAGGACTAGGCAAGATGGTGACTGAAGAACTGTCTGGGGAATAGCATACAAGCCGTGGCCGATTTTGTTGTTGTCGCTTTTCTTTCTAAATCATTTACACGCATGAACTTTGAGTTCTTTTCCATATCAGTGTGATCAGCTGGAGCATACAGACGCTATCAAGAGATGCGTACATTGGCTTTCAACCTCCATCACAGCGAGCTTTCTTTTTTCCAGCAGGCATCTGAGTGCGCTACCGCGTACGTAAAACCTCCTTTTGATGCATGTTTTATGGAAATGAGCCTTCGCTTTCGGGAGCAGCAGGCCACGGGCTGGCACATACATCAAACGGCATGCAAATCCTTCCCCGCCGAAGACGTGGTTTATAGCGTGCCACCGGATTGTAAAAATGTAAAACATCTGTCAAACACTGCAGAGCTACGGCGCGGTGGCTGTGACCAACAGCCACGCATTGCAGTCACAGAGCACGGAAAAGGTTTTGCAAAAGCGTCTCTGAGCCACCTCTCCCCTCAGCGGTATATTCAAAAGCCGTAAGAAACAGCAATTAGTCCCCCTGGTGCTTTACACTGGATTAGAAAGCCGAGGAAGCAGGCACGGATCTCAGTTTAAACCCAAGTTAACTGGAGTTTAGTTCATTGCCTGGATTTGCCGGCAATTGTTTTTTGCAGCAAGATAAAAATAATGTTATAAAGGCACTCGTGTTCACTGGCAGGTTTTGGAAAGCCCAAGGGCAACCTGACTGAAACAACTGCACTGCAGAGGCAGGTATCACTGCAGGTAGGGCTGCCCTCAGTTAACCCACCGTTTTCCAAATGAGAAATGGAAATGAAATGCTGTGTCCCAAATGAAATCAAAGAGCCTTTGTGCGCTCACCCCCCTCTGAAAATGCGGTTATAAGAAAAAGACACCTAAAAAGAATTTTCTCTCTTCTGTTCGGTGCTGCCACATTTACCACTTCAGTGCCTGAACACTACCATCCCATGGCTTAATAAGCAGCGTGACTAACATCTGTCCCATAATTTATTTGCTCGCCCTCTCCCTCGGGAAAGACCCATGTGCAGTGGAGACTGCTTTTATTATGTATACCCGCAAAAAAACACACCTAATTACACAAGCACACACACGTCCACGTAAGTTTGTCAGAGAGGGCAAGATGAAAGCAAAGGTGCCTCATACCCAGGGCAGGGAGTGCTGAGGTTTGCCCTGGGGGAACGGCGGGGGCCGGGGCTAGAAGGGCCCCCAGAAGGTGCTGCCCAGACACACCTCACCCTGCGCCTGGATAAAGCACGGCTGTGCTGGGAAGGTGTTTGCTCCGGCCATAGCGCTGCCCCAGCACATCCTCTCTAGCAGCACAAATGACCAGACGGTGCCAGCGACCGGTGTGAACGAGGGGTTACGGAAATGTTGGAGTCTCTTAACGTGAGTTTTAGCTGTTGCTGCCACATTCAGTGCCTGGTAAAGTAGAGCCAAAGAGCTTGACCCATAATGATATACCAGCCAAAAAGCTTGACCCGTAATGATACACCAGGATTTCTTCAGACAGTTTAAAAAAGTTTCCTCTATGTTACAGCACTGTACTTTACCGGGAACTTGTTTTCATATTTGTGACAGAATCTGTGTGCAATACTGCTGTGCTGGAGAGACCTGCAGAAGAAGCAGCTATTTCCGTAGTACAGGAAGAAATTGTGGTACTAATTAAATTTGAGCAAGTAGAGGCAGGAGAAAAGAATTTCTTTGTGTCTCTGTTTCTGGCAGTGAGAGGAACAGATTTACAAGGATTTTTTTGGAAGTTGGCCTCTTTGAATAGGGAAAATCCGTAGCCATTCAGGAAATACATTAATGCCGTAGCGGTGCTATGCAGGAAAAGATCCACTTCTAGTTATTTTCATAATGCAGGCTGGACGCCCTTTAGTTGGCCATGTCCTGTGACTGGCCAGCTTTTCCTAGAGGTGTGTGCTCTCTGTGAAGATGTTTTTGTGTTTTGTTAACTTGGATGGGAAATCCAACAGTGGAAAATTTACTAATCCAGACAGCTTGGCAGGTTTGAGCAGGAGGGGTCAGGCAGCATCACGGTAAGAATAAGTGACAGCTAACACAAGAAACTACAACTGCCCATCCCATTTCCAGGAGCCAAGATGAAGGATGCAAGCTGCCAGCACCCGGCAGGGCTGTGTCTGACTTTCAGCTTCTTTTCTAAGTACCTGTCTGAATTTTGATACAGTTCTCCCTGTTCAGGTCCTATATGAGCCCAGACACTGTTTACGGAGCCATATGCTTCTTGGGAACATATGGCAGTTTGCTTTCTCTCCTGTGACGGTTGCTGTTTTGCCAGCTGGGAAACTGAGGCACTTAGAAGTTAAATGACTTATTTAATGAGGTGCAGCAGGGCTTGGGAAAAAACCCATTCCTGCTCCTTCCTAGGCTGTGTTGAGTTTAGTAGGCTGCCTTGGCACTTACAGTGGATCAATGGCAAGGTTTAATAAAAGCTTCCAGATCCTATGCATTTTTCCACAAAACAAGAAGGGGCCATCAGGCTAGAGAAGCTGAGCCTGCAGGAGGAGAGCATCCCTCTGGTGTTAAGCAGCAGGTCTCTTAGCATTGCCAAGCATTTTAGTTGATAAGTGTCTTAAGAAGTGCTGGAGCGTGTCCAGAGGAGAGCTACCAGGCTGGTGAGGGGTCTGGAGACCAGGTCATATGAGGAGAGGCTGAGGGAGCTGGGCATGTTTAGCTTGGAGAAGAGGAGGCTGAGGGGAGACCTCATTGCCCTCTACAACTACCTGAAAGGAGGTTGGAGAGAGGTGGGGGTTGGCCTCTTCTCCCAGGTGAATAATGACAGGACCAGAGGAAATGGTCTGAAGTTGCGGCAGGGGAGGTTTAGATTAGATATTAGGAAGAATTACTTTACTGAAAGAGTGGTCAGGCACTGGAACAGCCTGCCCAGGGAGGTGGTTGAGTCACCATCCCTAGAGGTGTTTAAGAAACGTCTAGATGTGGCACTTCAGGGCATGCTCTAGTGACAGAGATTGTAGGTTGTTTGGTTGGACTCAATGGTCTTAAGGGTCCTTTCCAACCATGAAGATTCTGTGAAAGTTACTGAGCCATGTCTTATGCTGCCTAAAGCTTCACCAGCAAGAGCAGAGAGGCATTATGGCCACGGGCATGATCTCCACCTACCACAAGGGGACTGTAGCCCTGGACTGGATTCCTCTGGGCTGCACCATCCTGGTCAAGGAGAAGCTGCCCAAACAGAGACCAGCTCTGGGTGCTGTTGGGCATCCTCCATGAAGACAGCAGCTCCAGCTGCACGGATCCTGGCCATGGGCTTTCCGCTGCTCCTCACTTGTAGCTCCCCGGAGCCCAGAGGAGGACCTGCTTCCCACCAGGCTGCTGCGCTGCGTGGTCGGCACGCCAAGGGAGAGAAAAGCAAGACGAGCAGGGCAGCTGCAGAGGGAATATTCACGGATCTGCCTGCGTTTATGTTTCCTGCTTTTTCCAAGAATGACAGCATCAAACAGCAGCATCATAAATGCCGCATTTCAGCCCATTCCCAAGCCGGCAGTGTGAAATGTGCCTTAACCGCCACCGTGGAAAGCACCTTTTAGTTCAAGCCAGTATCTTTGAGGATTTCCTGG
Source organism: Chroicocephalus ridibundus (assembly GCF_963924245.1). Taxonomy (NCBI): domain Eukaryota; kingdom Metazoa; phylum Chordata; class Aves; order Charadriiformes; family Laridae; genus Chroicocephalus; species Chroicocephalus ridibundus. The sequence continues at coordinate 113,659,826 of NC_086285.1, read as the reverse complement.
GAGTTGCAGGTGGCACACTGCCATATATAGGGATTGTAACGCAAACAAAAACTGCTCTCAGTGGTGAATGAGGAGCATGGAACCTTATGAAAATATGTTGCTTGTGGGCACGTCACAGACTAGCAGTGACATCCATCTCAAAGGTGGCGCTGGCCTCCTGCCATCACCCAGCACAATGAACGTCCAGCTTGGCACGCCACGGGGACGTTGTGTGGAGCTGTCTGTACAGCACGTGTGGTGCTGCAGATTGGGAACGTGAGATCTAGTACCACCTCGATCCATTTCCTTGATGCTTCCTGCACCGAGGGTGGGACTAGGCCTGGGTTTAAAATAAAAGGGAGGAAGAAAAGAAAAAGGTCAGTTTTGTTTAATGCCACATTTAGCTCTGCGGACGGCACCAAGCTTTGGTCTGTGTCTGATTGTCTCTGCCTAGAAGCTGTGCATATATTGTGATGGGAACCAGTATAGCAAAGCAGCTGGGACAGGCTTTTACTGAGACCCCAGCACCCGCAGAGCACTCTTCTTCTCAATCCCATCCTTGCTCAGCTCACCAGGGCCTGGCACGGAAAAGGAGGATTAATTTAGAGCCTGTTGTCTGCTGAACACTGTGAATCCACTCCAGCGTCGCCTGTCTGGGTGCTGGATTCCTCCAGAGGGAAACGGTGGCAAAACCGTTCTTGGAAAGCGAGTGCTGTTCTAGAAATCTACACTGTTTGGGCTCTAGAAGTACTGGTAATTCTTTCTGTAATTTCTTCACAGAAGTAGGTTTCCCTTTCTTCCCTGGTCTTGGGCCCTGATTCTCCATCCCACAGGTACCTCGAGTATCCAAGGGATGTGGCAAGGAAGAGAACACGGGATCGGTCCCTGGCGGTTTGCAGGGGAAAGTTTGCTGTAGCAGTATCAAAGCATCAAATCATTTCCTTATACATTCTCAATAAGGTCAGGTTTCAAAGTCGGGGTACAACTTCAATTTTAAAAGACAATGTTTTCTAAATAATCTTGATATGGTCATGACCGAGGAGTTATGCCATTGCAACCATATTCTCCTTCAGCACCAACAACAGGAGCCTGCATTCTGCCTTGAAGGATGAGGCGGGCAGAAAGGTCACGGTTTTAGAGCACTGGTCATTATTTTATCTAGTTTTGCTCAATTTATTAATAATTGATTTTTCCCCAGTCCTCTTAAATGTCACCCCCATGTTTCTTCATAATTATTCATTGAAGTTTTAAACATTCAAATTATAGCTAGAAACAAAGGCAGACACAGAGTGTTACAGACTGCCTCTTACCTCTCCTTGCGTGGTTCAGTAACTTTGACCAATTACACTCTTTGGTCTCTAGAACTACTGGTAATTCTTTCTGTAATTTCTTCACAGAAGTAGGCTTCCCTTTCTTCCCTGGTCTTGGGCCCTGATTCTCCGTCCCACATGTACCTCAAGTATCCAAGGGATTTGGCAAGGAAGAGAACACAGGATCAGGCCCTGGCGGTTTGCAGGAGATAAAGAAATCGCCTCCTGCTGGGCCCCCAGCTGTCAGCATTTACGGCAGCTCTCCGGAGCTCACAGCAAATCGATGGCTCTACCAGAGCCCAGAAACAGAACCTCCTCATCCCTCCCGACCGGCAGCAGTGCCAGGGCAGGACACAAAGCTGCTCGGGTGTGAAGGACGGCACTTCAGGGTGCCTTTGAGATTTGCATCCAGACTACTCACCAAAGGTGTCACACTCCCTTTTAAGCTACATTTGAAGAGGAGAAAGGCTATATAAACTCTGCTAAGTGTCCAGATAAAAAAGAAACTTAACCATCCTATGTGTGGGTGCATCTGAAGCCTGTAGCTTAACTGGCATTACACGGTAAGGATGAGCAGCATAGGGAATACAGTGCTGGAGGATTAACTTTGCCTTCGGAAGCTGTGCAGACAGCTGATGAAGCTAAGAGCCCAGCAGATACCTTAATCTGTGCCTGTTCTTCCCCCCAGATTCCGTCCTCTGTCCATCCATGGGTGCATCCACCTCTCGCATTCTGCAAAAGATCCATTACTTTCATCCCAAGCAGTTTCTTATTTCCAGCCAAAGTTTTGGCTGTTGCTCTAGTTCTAGGAGACGCTGCACCGGTGCCCTAAATCCTGGGTCCTACCCTTTGTGCTAACCTAGGGCGAGGAGGTACCCGCTATAAACTGCCATCATACCTGTACGCCAGTAACGCAAAGCCCCAGCGTGAGGGCCAGCACCACCAGAGTCCACACTTAGCATTAGGACTATGTTTAAATTTAGCCTTAATTCTATTGTAAGCCCAGGCCAGAAACTCAGTTCTACACATAGTCAAAATCAAATGCTCATCCACAGCCCATTTCTTACCAGAACACAAACGTTTCGGATCCAGACCAGGACGCGGGCTCATGCCAGGCAATTTTCCTAATTTTAAAACTTTGACAAACAAATATATTGCGAGGCTTGACCCTCCTGAAGGCTTCTGAAGCCATTTACATATATATAAAAAGCCCATGGGTGAAATTCTTTACAGAAATTACTCTGCTAGTTCCACTGGGAATCACCGAAGTGACTCAGGCAGGGAGTCCAGCCCAGCCACTGCGAGTCGGTACCATTTCTGTGCTCCCTGCACATGGGGGAAATGAAGGCGCAGAGACGGGGGCGCTGCCAGCCACCTCTGCTCTGCAGGAACCTCCTTACAGATGGAGAGCAGGAGTTGTCCAGGGGTCTCTTCCCTTCCAATCCATTTCCAAACATACCCAGAGGTACAATTCTTCCCCTTATTTTCATCATATTTAAAATGTTAGATTTTGGTGAGAGGTATATTGGAGTTAAGAGACAAACTTTATCTGACTTGTAAGGCTTTTCGTTCCACGAACCGTCTCCCAGGCTGTTCACTGTCTCGCAGCCTCGCATCATTTCAGCAACGTTGTACTAAAGATAATGATAAAAATAAAGATAACAATAAAGATTTATGATAATAGAGCATGACAACAACTGTTTTTCTATGGTTGGGCCATTAGCGCAATAAATATTTGGTGCTTTGGGGATGGAAGGTATTCTGTCAGAGTTGCAATTTTCCTTTTTTCATAGTAAAAAGGGTGATGAATTTTAACTTCCACTGCAAAAGAAAAGAAAAAAAAAAAGTGGTTCAAACCGTTCCTTGCAGTCAAGGAAAGTCAAGAAAATGCTTTGAAGAGCAATATAGGTTCTAAACCTCTTAAACAGTGGTAAAGAGCAATCCTGGTTTTGCAATCAGCTTTTCCAAGTAAGGATCTTCATGGGCACCCACTCATACTGATCCTGTTATGGCACTGTGGTTTCAAACCAACAGAAATGGGGCAGAATTACAGGGGGAGATACCATTAAAAACAAAAATGCTTTGATTTTTGTTAACACTTGCTAGGAGACAAGACACTATCAGTTTCCTGCTGCAAACAGAAGGGATTTCTTACATATTAAGATGTCACAGAGGCTCCATGCACTGAGAATATCAAACCCATAAATTAGCATCATATCAAAAATAATACATCTATCTATCATAGGAGCTTTCCCCTGTGAACCAGAGAGAGCAGAATGCGTAGTCCCACGGAGGTTAACATCTGGGAAAACATTCAACATACAGAATCCACAAATGACTGGCAGCCCACATTAAATTTGTTGTCTTGAATCAATTGCGAGTGGTGTGGGGGATTCCACAAGGGATATTATCCTGTTTGGCCTTAAGCCACTCACTGGAAAATATGCATATTGGAGGTGAAATTGAATTGCATAGATTTGTCTTCTAAATATTCACCATATGCTCTCATAAAAGTAAGTGCCAGCCCCATCTATAAAATGAATTGTTTATTATGTAGCTGTTTTCTTTAGGCTTTGCTTCAAATCCTTGGTACGCAAAATGAGATCTGTAAATATTTGAGTCATATACGAGAGTCATAAACTCAATAAATGAGTTTATTCCAAATTTTCAGAAAGGAAGCCTTGACAGCCTGAATGTTTGTTTACACATCGATTACTCTGCTTTATGTAATTACAATCATGCTCCGGTCCCTCAGCAGTTTCAGCTTATTTCTTTCTATCCTAAAACAATTTGTACTGTCTCAGCTATTGTGGCAAAGGCAGGTACCATCCCAGAAGGGACTTCATCTCAGTCATCATTAATAAACTTGCAGCACAGAGAAGCAACACAACCCATTCTGTAGTTAATAACATCTTGTGTGGTCTATAGAAAGCTGGGGAAAAAACAGCTGAGAATTAAAGCTGTAGAGAATACATGTACAACTGTTATCTAGTAAAATAATAGGAATGTTTCAGTAGCTCCAGCTGGGCTGAGTAGCGATACAAGAAAACAACTGTAAAGACCTTGACACCTTGGCTGTACAAAGCTAAAAGATGCCGTAGGGCTTCTGAGTGAGGACAAAGCAGGTAGGAAGAATTTCTACTGTGAACAGACTTGCATTGCGTGTAACACTGATTTCACTTATAACCTGGTCCCCAGGTCTTGTTAAATGAAGTTTTGCTTTGTTTGCACAGGAAGGCTCGTGCGAGGGAAGAGATGAATGAGAAGGAAACGCAGTGGACTTACAGTGCAGTGCCTTCCTGAAGCAGCCACCCGGAGTGCTGCAGGATGTCCAGGCAGAAGTGAGGAACTGGCATCCCAGGACATGCATAAGGATGACAGAGGCTGGACAGAAAAGGTGTAAGGGGGCTTCTGCTGCCAGTTAAGAGGTATTCATGTGAACAAGCAGGTCCCACAGCCATTCTTGCAAGTAACAGCTGGTAGAGATACTTTACAGCTCTGTGCAAAACCCCAGAATCATAGCATCATAGAATGTGTTGGGTTGGAAGGGACCTTTAAAGGTCATCTAGTCCAACCCCCCTGCAGTAAGCAGGGACATCTTTAACTAGATCAGGTTGCTCAGAGCCTCATCAATCCTGGCCTTGAATGTCTCCAGGGATGGGGCCTCCACCACAGAATCACAGAATCACAGAATGGCCGGGGCTGGAAGGGACCTCTGGAGATCATCTAGTCCAACTCCCCTGTCAGAGCAGGGTTACCTAGAGCAGGTTGCACAGGAACGCGTCCAGGAGGGTTTTGAATGTCTCCAGAGACGGAGACTCCACCACCCCTCTGGGCAGCGTGTTCCAGTGTCTCACCACCTTCATTGTAAAGAGCTTCTTCCTAATGTCTAATCTAAACCTACCCTGCTCTAGTTTAAAACCATTGCCCCTCATCCTATCGCTACATGCCCTTGCAAACAGCCCCTCCCCAGCTTTCTTGTAGGCCCCCTTCAGGTACTGGTAGGCCACTACAAGGTCTCCCCGGGGCCTTCTCTTCTCCAGGCTGGACAACCCCAACTCTCTTAGACTGTCTTCATAGGAGAGGTGCTCCAGCCCTCTGATCATCCTCGTGGCCCTCCTCTGGACCTGCAAAAGCTTTCCCTTCTGAAGCACTGCTAAAAGACATCACTTGTGAAGACTGGTGAGACACTGAATCCAAAATATTGGCTCTGGTGAAAATGAAAGGCAAATTCATCTGCTAGATTCCAAACCACTCTGTATGACTTCTGCAATCTCTGAGCCATCTCAATATAAAGGGGGTTGGCACTCTCTGAAGACAGCCCTCACTGGCCCCCCAAGATGGCTTCTTGCAAGTTTTAAGACCTGCCTTAGGTCTTAAAGCCATGGCTGAGGGAAAGAAACACTGTTCTTCCTTACCACCTCCTGCCTTAAGTATAAGGTCTTAAAGCCATGGCTGAGGGAAAGAAACACTGTTCTTCCTTACCACCTCCTGCCTTAAGTATAAGTAAGAGAGACTAAGACCTCAAAAGTCCCTCCGCATGAGCTCAGTGTAGGGAAGCTTCCATACTTCGTGTGAGACCTTTCGCTTATAGGACTTATAGCTAATCTCTCAGCCAAGTTTACTTCTCAGCTCAAACACCTGGTAGCCATATGTTGTATCTTGAGCTTGGAAATTTTCACTGTCGTGATGCTGGACTTCTTGTATTGCATGACTTCAGGCACTGTTCTTCGGACGTGTTTCCAAGTAATAGTTCACAAGTGGAGGAAATGTGCTTTTAAATAAAGGAGGGGTTTTACCCCTTGTAGGGACATTTTGCCTTCTTGCGTGATTGCTCACACTGCGACCTGCTTTTTGGTATTTTTCTTCTCTTGTCACAACATCGCTGAGAAAGTTCCCAGAAAAACAACATGAAGCTCACTAAAAGTGATGGCTTGTTGGGAACATAATCTCAAGAAGCAACTACTTGCCTACATTTCTGCTGCTTTCTTTAGCAGAGCTCAAGAGTTTCAAGGCATAACAAATTCCTATTTTTTCTTTCCTACACTGTATTTTCAGATTCCCATGATGAATGCACAAGACTCCACCAGGACTCACACTCTTCTTCCTTCCCATAATGCGTTTGTCATATGAACTCTGAGTGGCATGAGGCCACATAGCTTGCAAGCAAGGAAGGTGAAATTCCTTCTTCCAACTCTCAAAAAGAATTGCAACCTTTTTTTGGTGTTTGATTGAAGAATAGATTTTGTTATAGTTAAATACAGTTTTGTTCTTTCTCTGACATAAAAGATATTGTTGATCTCACTTTATATGGATAGGATCCACACATTAGCTTTTGGCATATTGTTGCTTTTATATGTTTTACTCAGTAGTCTCCTGAGAAACTAGCCCCTGAGAGCTTATGTCTTTATAATAGTTTAAAACAAAAGAAAACAAAACAAAACAAACAAACAAACAAAAAAAAAACAAAATAATTTTAATTGCAGGGTAACATTTTCAGTAGAGATGAGATTATTTTCTTTAGCACAACTTATTTCTGCTGTTTTCTAGGGAAAATGTGTCTTAATAGTGCAGACATGTATTCTTCATTGCTGTCTACATCATATAGGGAATTCATAACTTACCAAAGACCTAAAAGCAAAGACCTGAAATTAAAATCACTATATTCATATGGCCTATATCCTTTTCAAATTACATAATTCAAGGCTTTTTAAGTACAAGTGAAAAAGAGGTCCCAGCTCATCAGGCAGATATCAACTCCTTGCAGCTGTTAATTAACCATGTCTGGACCCTTGCCTTGCGGTTCAGGATTTTAGAGCTGCTTGGGAGCATTTTTGTTTTCATTGCTGGATTACACCTGCACTGTCCACTGAGATTTTCCTGCAAAGTCTTTCCCAGAATGTTTTTTTTTTAATGGCTTCCTCCTTGCAGCTAGAACAGAAGAAGCTGGTGCTTTTTGTGGAGTTTCATAGGACCTTCCTAATGTTAATTTTTTTCAACAGACAGGCAGCTAGAAACAAAGAAAATGATGCTATACTTCCAGAGTAGATGAGTATGTGGCACACACGTAGAAGATAGATATGTAATATATTTGTAAATCCTACTTCTAAAGAAGTCTATCATGCTGCTTCTGCTATGCTTCCTTCAGGCCCAGGAATCTGTACGAGGAAATCTGCCACTGGCTGGTTTTTAACTTCAAGTCTCTCTCTTCTGATTCTCTTCTCAAGATTCATCACAAAGAGTAAGATACAGCATTCCCTATGGTGCAATTATCAAAGGCTCTGATATAGTAAATACCTACTGATCATCTGAGATCCTTTTTCTTTGCGTTGTATGGCTGTGAGAACAAGTGGAAAAAACAATAAAAATAGAAGAGTTACGTGAATATCAAAGTGCCCTGTGAAAACAAATTCTCCAGAGTGAAGGTTCATTTAGCAAAAAAAAAATAAAATATCAAAATCTTGGGCAGAAAGCCAAGAAGCAGCAGCCAAGTAAATTTATGAAGCTGCTGCATTGACTTCAAGGCATGTTTTTTTCAAGCCTTAGCCTGTGTGTTAAGCAGAAGTTTGTCTCCTAACGGTGCTATGTAGGGTCACTCATTTTCACAAGTTAGTCATCACTGTCGAGACCCAAAATAATATTAAGCCAGTCAGATTAAATGTTATTTGCAGAGATGTTGAAACCTGGTGACAGACACAAAGGATGAACTGGCCTTCTGGAAATCATCTCAGCTTAACCACCTCCATCACTTGATGCTTCTCACAACTGAGCTGAATATCCAACATTATTGAAAAACAAATGGATGCTGTAAGCTGTCTCAAAGACTGTGTGATAAAAATAGCTCTAAAATAGTTGCAATGACAAAATCCATCCTCGGCTGGGTAAGCCATTCGTTTTCTAGCCCTGGAAACAGTTGTGAAGCTGTTTCTATTTTAGATACAGGTTAGGAAGCTACGATCTTCTGGAGCTACAATGGGAATAAGAAATTATTCATTGTTCAAAATGGGGTTAGGAGAGTTTATAGTGATCACGCCGGATAGAGCTCATCTCCTGAGGAAAGTGTTGGTAACTGGATGATGCAGAAGTTCGGAAAATTTCAAGTTCCCTGAGTTGGGAAACTGAAGGAAAGAAATGGAGGAAGGATGAACCCAACCCTAGAAGGAGCTACATTGATGAGTTGTACAGAGCTGAAAAAAAATGCTTACTCGATCTTCTTCTTTGCTGCAGAATGAGGAGAGGTAGTCTTTATGATTGGACCAGGAATGCAAGAATCATTCAAGGTGCCAAATTGCTCTCATGCAAGACTGAAAGCGAAACCTCTGGAACAGGGAGAAGGAAAGATGAGGCAAGAATTGTGTAGACTTGCACAGAGATCACCTCAAAAGACTAGCAAATTTGTGCGTAGCTATATTTATTTTCAATTAAACCTCATTTTGGGTTCCCTCTGTTTTACTTTGTTGAAAGAGGAACAAAAAAATCCCCAGCTCTGTAACAGACCAGGGACCTGCTCATTTCTTCAAATATACCAAGAGGTGAACATTATGTGGTGAAATGTTCTCGGGAACAGTGCTGCCTATGTAACAGAAGGTGCATAGGGACTGCTCTAGCAAATTATTCATGGGCAATAAATAATGTATAATGTGTCTCAAAGGCTAGAGAAGTGCACCTCTCTGCAATGCACACAGCATTTCTATTCCAGAAGGCATTTTTATTTTTGTGTGGGTTAGTTTTTTCTCAACATTAGCTCTGTGGGTAAGCATGACCTTGCATAAGCCTGGGGTTTTTTTCACACATCATGTGACCATTTTCCCATCTAAGTCATGAGCTAAAAGGAAATAAATTTTCTTCTTGATCCTTTTATTATTAGGATTTATTATTAAGTTCATATATAACCAGGCTAATTTTTTAGCTCTATATCTACATACGTTTTCCTGGGGGTAATATTGTCTCCGAAGCATATTATCCTGTTGGGTTTAGTGATAGAGTTTACAATAGAGCAGGTTCTGTAGCAGTAAGTACTGCATGAGCCTCCTGTAAAATATGCTCTCCGTCCTTGGGAGCTCATAAACTAGGTTATGATAAGTTGCAGCTGGCTGATGAGGTAACAAGCGAGGAAGATATCATGTCCTAATTAAAGGAGTTGGCTTGTTTTCCACTTGGCTACTGTAGTACAGGGAGTTACTTGGAAAGCTGCTTGTCTTCCTACCTCATGTCTGAATAATGTTTGTTAATCATCACTGATTTCTCTGTGTACTTCTCCCCTGTGAGAAACAGGGGAGGATGTTTCTCTTTCCCTTTTACTATGTGGTTTGCAGCCTGGATGACTCAGGGTAAACTGTACCATTTCTCCTCCTTTCATTTCAGGTGATGTGTTTACCACACTCTGGACTGGTCTGCAGAACAACCTAACCTTCCCCATTAACTATTTAGAAACAAGCTAGACTAAACTACTTTAGCCTAAGATTCCCGAAAGCTATTTTACTCTTATGATCTCTTGGGCAAAAGCAGTTGGGAAACACGTTAATGTAGTTCATACGCTCTTTCAGAGGGACAAACAAACTTACTTTGAAGACATAACTGTCCTGTAAAGAGTTATTTCCAGGAGAAAGTCTCTGGGGTAGTTCCAGTCCAATTTCCCATTTCTTTTAGGCTCTTCTCAAACACATCCTTTTCAAAGTCAAGGTTTATTTTCCTTTTCTTTTTATTTAGCACATCTAAGTAAAGAAGTGGGAGGGGAAAAGGGAAAAGTTATACTTTTTTTTTTTACTTGAATTTTTTAGTGTCTTTTCTTGTACAAGAATCTTGCTATCTTGTAAATCTTGGCACAAATACTTGAACAGTGCCTGACTACTCCCCTGAATTAAAATGGTAACCATTAACAGAGCGAATTTATAATTATGAATTCTAAACTACACTCAATCCAAAATTCATAGATGCCAGTGATTCACCTAGTGAAGACATAGCTGCAATAATATATGAGCAACAGAACTGAACAAACACAGTACGCATTTTCAGTTCGACAGTTAATCATTTGAGTGATCCCATTTAAGCATTAGGTAGGTAGAATTTGCAGATAATCCAAGAAATCTTCAACGTAAATGCACTGAAAAGGAAAATTTCTTTAGTAAAAATACAAAATGACTTGGTTTGATTAAATCATTAATTATTTGCTAATAGTGAGTCATCAGACTGCAGCTGTACACATCTAGGGTGTTTTCAAGTTTTCAGATTTGTCTATTTTGAGTGCTTTAAAAATCTTGTCTCTTGCTGAAGGGCACACATGCAATTAATGAGACTGTCCTATTCTCATGCTATCGTTACAAACTCTGTTTTCCAAACTACTCTCAAATTGACCTACTTTACTCTTCAAAACCATTCCTTAGGAAAGGACAAAAGTAATTGACATGACTGGCAAGTACCCAATTTGGTTGAAGATAAGAGCACAGGAAGCTGAAAAGAAAAGTGCTCCTTGCATTAGAACGATGAAGTACTTCAAGTACTTTGGTGGAACAATGCTAAGAGAGAATGTTCTCTGGGACAGATAGAAGGGAAAAAAATTAATAGATCATTATACCTAAAAAACACATCAACTGGAAATCAGATGGTGACCAGTATGTTATGCCATGCTTCTCCTTGCTTAAGAAGATCTACTCCTCTCCAAGTCCATATAAAAGTACACAGCTCCTCCCTCCTTTGTTAATTCTCTCTGGTAGGTTAGCATGTGGCAGAACTACTTTCACAGTCTTCAGAAATATCTCCAAGACTGCATTCCAGCAATCTACTCCGAAGATGGCCAAAGCAAGAATTATGATAAGGATCCAATTTGGTCAAGCATAGATATCACTAAGAACAATTTCGTTTCCACCCTGTGTCTAAGCATTCACCAAGGACAGACATTCCAGCAAAACTTCTAAACTGCAAAAGACAGTGAGCAAGTTTATTTAGTGAAAGGAGCTGAGAAAATTTCCTTACTTCCCTACATCCTACTCTTAGCGAGTCTCACTTTCATGTTAGTCCTCATCTCAGTTGGCCCCAACTTTCATCCCTACCCTGCTGACTGGATGACAAGAAGTCTAAAAGGTAAATGCTGCCTCAGTAGCTCATCAAACTGTTGGTTCACTGAACAGAAATAGTGAAAAGGCTAAAGGTGAGGACATTCCAAACACAGATATTAAGACTAAGTAGACCTTGACCTTGTTCTAGCTTCCCACTCTCTGCATAGAAGAAAGCCCTTGGCGTGGCAGAAATGAAACCTTCTGCCTCATTCTCCCAATTAGATTTTTCTCTCCCCTTGGACTCATTGTTGTGGTTTCAAATTCTTGGTGTACCTTCAAGCTCTAGCATCACACCTACTCATTAAAAAGAGCAGTCATCTTAAAATCATCTTCTGCAGATGGTGAAGACTGACTAAATAACCTCTCATTTAGTTTAGCATTCCCATCTTTTGAGTGACTTGGCAGTGCTATAAGGAACTGCTGCTGTAAGCCCTCAATCAAACCATCTAAAAATACTCATATGCCTCAGTACTGTTCATTTTGTCCTTCCTGGTTTGTTCCATGGAGAGCTGTCATAACACAACCGCTATGCGAAACTCACCTGGAAGATTTAACATACTGCATGATAAACAAGCAGCAACCAGCAAAAAATGTGAAACTGGGAAGCCTTTTCTCACAATGGTGAGTAGCTCTTCAACAGCTGAAATCACGGGGATGATTCATGCGAGTCAGTCACTGCTCAGCAATGCCGGTAAAGATCTCACAGTTTCATCAAATCCCATGGAGACCGCTGCCTTACAGAAGACTTCCAACCTCTGATGCATGAGGTCTGGGATGCTGTTACAGAGCTGACGTGTGTGCTGGAGAGAGAATGGCTGGTCACAAACAGGCCATCTTATCCGATGTGACAAAACCTGTGTTCCCCACTACTCTTCAGCAACTGCCAGATGTTGTCAGTTCTCTCTTCAGAAGATGAAAAGGCTAAGAAGACATGCAAATTGTAGATGATAAGAGGATGTGACTATGACCCTTGGGCCTGACAGCTGATATTAGGCTGTTCCCATGCCTCCGCTATCCCCAGTACATTGCTCTCCACAGGGCCTAACGACACATCCTCTTCGTTTTCACACTCACACAGCAAATTCAACTTGACGTGCAATTTACAGAGAAGTAACGTACTAGCAGAGGAATGAGCTTGTACCTGAAGAACATCGGGATTTTAAACCAAATCTTTTTTTTTTTTTTAGATGACATTGAGTTTTGCAGTGGTTAGGAGTATGGACCAATCTGTTGAACATCAAGGGGAATAAAATGCTAGCAGGACATAGCCTCCCATCATAGGTTTCATCGTATGCTCAGGCAGGTTAAAGGCACAGAAAGAAATCATTCCCCTTATGGGAGAGAGTGAACACACAAAAATTGTGATTAAGTCTCAACTGACAGATGTTTCTCTGCCCTTACACTATTTGCACGCGCACAACCAACTCTGTAATCTATTTTATGTCCATGTATGAGATCACGCATGATATACGTCAGCAGCAAAACAAACCATGTGTTTCCTGGAGTTCTTCCTGTTGCGCTGACAGTTGTTGATTTGAAAGCTGAATCATTAAGTTTATGAATCTAAACTATTTTAATGCTGATTCTCCTCAAGATAGGCAGGTGGGAAAATACAAGGGTCTGTCTCCTCCTAAAATGTGATGGTTAAAGAATGGCCTAATTTCTCATTCTCACATCTACGTTGGTCCTCTACTTTGTACTATCTAGGTTAAAATATATTAAATAAGATTAATCTGAATTTCACTGAAAGTACTTCTTGTTCTATTTGGCATAAAGAGGTGGGGCCATCAGACCACAGTATGGATCATACACTGCCCTTGAGGATTCTCGGTAGGGTAAGGGGAAACACCTTATCTGCCTACCCCGACTAAGCTTTACCTGGTTTTATGAAGTAATTAACACTTCCACCATGTGCCCCACCTAAAAGTTTAGCAAGTACTACTAACATGAGTTAATATCCCTATAATTCAAGAAATAATAATTGCTGGTTTATTGGAGATTAAGATTCTAAATTCATACTGAATTTGCTTTTGTGCACTTTACATATTGGCCACAGGCACGGATATTTGTATGAAATATGTATTTCTATATAAATATAGAAATTCATACTAAAAGATGAAGTCTGTTTCTCCTGCAAGGTCTGAAAGAATATTGTAAATCCTTGATATTATTTTAAACCCTGCAGTAAACTGTGATTGAAGGAGCGTTCTTCCTGAACATCTCCTTGCTCCTTTCCATCCCATTTAATCTGTCCTTGTAATTCCTTAGAAAAAAATGACCCTAAAACTAAAAGCCCATTATTTCATTTCTAAAATTAAATGCATCAACATAATGATACTACTGTGGTTCCACTGTCCAGTGCTTCTCATTGCCTGAGTGCTAGGTGATCTTATTTTCTATTTGTGAGCCAGTAACCCCACTTAGGCAGCTATGACATATGCAAATCCCTTTAGTATACAGCATTCTTTTTTTCTTACTTTTTTAATCTCTGCTTTACAAAGGAAATCAGGGTATGTTATGTATGGAAAACGTCTCTGTATGCCACTCCCTTTACAGAAAGGGACAAACTGGAATTTCAAGAGAACTTGACTACATTTGCATTTTAAAACAAACTTTGGATTTAATTTACTGAGTTTCCTTTTTATTTTGCGTACCAGACATCTGAAGCATGCTGTCCTCCCATCGTTCAGTTACAACACTATGTAACCAAACAATTCAACTACGGTCTATGAATTTTAAACATACCTTTCCTGGTTACTCAGCGGTAAGGTTCTCCTAATATGTCTGCAAACCAAAACTCTGAACTCGGCAACCCTTAACTTAGTCTGGCACAAATGAAGTTTCTCTGCAAAACTAAGGAGAGGTGGGAGGATTCTCTTCAGTTCCTCCCCTCGCCAAGGCTTGTGTCAGGAGCCCGGTGAGAACACCAGATCCGATGTAAAGCAGAGCATCTCCAAGGAGACGGGAGTTGCTGTGCTTCGTTTTCCAAGCACAGAGCGAGGGTGACAAGGACACGATGGGAGGTTGGACTCTGCCTTTCATTAGTAGGTCCTGCTCCTGCTACAAATGAGGGGTAACATGAGGGGTAATACCACATCTTATGGTGTGAGTGACTGAGATACATCGGTGTGTTGAATATGCTCGTACCTGAGGATGTGAATGAGACTTGGTGGAATTACACACTATGCAACACTTGATGTGAGGCCAAAATTAATCCTTCTGGCACTCAAGGTGTCCACGGTGCCAAGGTGCTGTCTCTGAACCAATAAACTAGCCCCAAATCAAGTCTTTCTAATTCCTGCATACATTTTTTTTTTTGTTGTATAGAACAGAGATACATTTTGCAAATGAGACCAAAAAACAATCATTCCTCGTGCAGCAAAATCTTTTCTCTCCAGGACAAAATGAATAAGGAATCTATTTAAAGCCAGGGAACCAGGAACCGGTATGGCTCAAATGTGGACAAAGCACCTTAGTTCCCTGAAATCTGAAACAAAGACAAGAAAGAAATCAGTCAAAGGCATAAAAGCTGCACTTCAACGATTTTTAGTCTGCACTTTGTGCGTCATGCTGAGGTCAGAGAAGCAGCATATACTTATCCTTGAGATGACAAATGAAGATTAAATGACAGTATTCGCTTGGCAACTCCACTTGTGTTCTAAGCACATGAAACACTTCTCTGAAATTCTCTGACCATTTTGGAAGCTGGATTAGCACTCCTGGCCCACGGAAAACAAAGCCTGCAACTTCTGAGGTCTGGAGAACATGCAGAGGCTGCTGCAACCTGGCTCCAGGCAGTCTGTCCATGGCAGTGTCAAGGAGCAAAAAACGCTAAGCCTGAAACTTCCTCATTTTCAAACGTGAGCTTCAAGCCTGGCTATGGTCTTGTCCCTCTACTGACTTCTGTGCCAGCCCTGGAGACCGGCATGCACAATGCTCTGTTTTTTAGCATTAGAAGTGAGCGAGCTACAATCTCCCAGTGGATTCGGAGACTCGTGAACTTCCTGGCATTTTTGGAGCACAATGAGCTATGCCGATTTTCACAAGCACTAAACAACTGTTTTAATAAAAGTTACTACTGATATGTTTTACCTTTATTGCCAGCTATTGATTCTAGCAAGGCATGATTTTTGGTTTTGAGAGGAACTAGACATACACATCATCACTGACAGGGGTACAAGTCAGTCTGCTGTATCTCTTCCCCTTAATACCTACCACGGCGGTTCTTAGTGTGTGAGAATTGCTGAGCATTTTGTTTTTAGGAGAATCCATGAATTCACACTATGAATTACAGTTACAGAAACTATTTCTTCTGGGACCAGGCTTGAAGGTAGTGTCAGTGTTTGCGCTAGCAGTTCTAGCTGCTGCTTTAAAGCTCTCTTGAAAGAACTAACAGAGTTTTTGGTGTCCAGTTGAAAATTAAATGCATTAAATAACTCATAAACAGAGTTATTTTAAAAATAGTTTATGGCTAAAAGACTAGGAAGGGGGGGATGGAAATTATGTCCAATGAACCACACCAAATTAAATCACCACTTCTTATAGGCCTAGTTCCTGGAAACCTTGGAGGTTGCCCTAGCCTATTAATAAGACCTTGACAATATTCAATCTCTTACAAAAGAATTAATCCTAACAGTTATAACCTTATATTTATTTTCTCAGACTCAGTGTTTACCTCAGAGTTGGCTCCAACTTCTCAGCAGCATGGTCAAAACTGAGTTTCACCTTACCATAAACAAGGAACTACATAATCTATGTTGTCCTCATTGTTTGCGACAGAACAAGCTCTAAGGGTGAGCTGGGAAGAGGTTCAGAGGGTAAGAGGGAAGGAAGCAGCTGAGTTAAGAGGGTTAATACAGTACAAACAGTAGGGATTTTTCTTCCCTCCCCTCTCCCTCCAAAAGCTGCTATTACCATGTCACAGGCCTAAGTTTCCTGCTGGAGGACTTCACACTGACAGTGCCAAAACACGTGCCCGGGGCAAAGACATCCCTGCTCTGCCAGCTAAGCAATGGATAAGGTACTGGCTCCCTTTGCAGTCCAGGCCCATCACTACCCATTCTGTGAGTCTGTCCAAAACAAACTGTCTTCTTCCAACTAGTCCCCAGTCCCACCTTCTCTCCAGTAGTTTAGGAAGTTCTACAAACCATCTTCCTTCTCGCCAACACCCATGGTGGTCTCTCAATCCACTTCCTCCTTGGCCCTTTTCAACTTAACTCCTCTCCTCTCCTCTCCTCTCCTCTCCCACATCCACATTTTGCTCCTTATCTGAGATGCACAGACATGGGGCTCACCCCACCTGTGTGCTGTACCACAACCTTGCTGCCTCCTCTTCCCTTTCCCCTCCATCTGTCTCCCCCCCCCACACCCCGAGCTTCAGCCCACCCCTCCCTCCTGGCAGCGCACAGGGACTGGAAGTGGGCTCATTTGCCAATGTTGGCCTTTTCATTAATCCAGGCTATGTCTATGTCTGTGTGACTCTTTGTGTATAAGTCTAGACAGCTGCAACTTGGCAATCTTGCTGTAAGATCTCCATGGAGTAAAGTTCGTTAGCTGTTGGACCTTAGTATACAACTCCGCTCCACTGGTGTTTCAGGAAACAGAAATTTTACCTCTATAACTAATACAAATGTAGTCCTAATTTCTGAAAGTAAATATTATCTTGCTTTTGTCTCAATAGCCTTTTTTAATAGGTGCTTTTCCTGTGCCACACACATAAACATGACATATTCATTATCTTTAAAAATCTCATTTGGCGAAAAGATTGGGTTTGGCCTAGCAGATAGGGCCAACTAGGTCACATTTTAATAGACGATGACTCTTTATTTCTCTGCTCTGTCTGCATTTATGCTATCCCTCTGCTTGTGTCCTTAATTCCTCACAGGTTTTCTAGGATAACTCTTATTGTTTCTTTCTGGATAAGAGATTTTGATCCCTGACATAAATCCAGACCAACTCTACATTTAATGCAGTTAAATAAATGTATAATGAAATGATCATTTTTCCTATACATATACTGATTACACATAAATAAGATGCTGCAGAAATCATAAGTGGGCACACTGAGTTGAACTATTTCTAGGACAAAGAGCAGACATTAATAACAGAAGTGCTTTGTGCAGATCTGTGGAGCTGTTTTCCTTTTTGTTAAGGAGAATCCGCCAGGAAAATGTGTCACGTTTTCCAGCAATTCACATGAAACCTCAGCATACTATCTGAACCGTGGTATACCCGATTCTTCGGATCCACGAGCTTCAGCAATTCGGAGAGCCCTCAGCATGTGCCAGCAGCCTGAAAGAAAGCAAGGATGAGGAAACGACACTTCTTTGCAGGCTGGAGTTGGCCATCCCTCCCCAAACACAAACCCAATTCATCATCTTCCAGATGCTATTTCCTACCAACAATTTTTCTGTCTCTTTAATGCATCTGTCTGTTTATCTATTCTCAAGTACCATCTGCTTGTCCTGCTCTCTCGCACCGCACATGTTCACAGCGACTACACCTCCAAGGTGACAAATGAGCAGTCGAGCTAATTTCATTGGGATAAACAAGAAAGCAAGAGCCAGATGGAAAGCCATGGAGAGAGCCAATGTCATTTGGGGGGAGGAGAGAGTGTTTGGAGGAAGAATCACCATAACAACAGCAAGTGCAAAGAAGAGGTTTCTTTTCTGTCTATACCACTAATTACTATGAATATTTTATTCTTGCCCTGTGGTTTATCCATGTCTAGATCAATGATTTACTGGCAGATGGCTTGTTTTGTTTGGTTTTTTTCCACCATAAAGTTTGATTGTTTTTATTTTCATTAGGTCTGCAGTTTAGATTTTTTATTTCTGTTTTAGGAGTTTGGATTGTTTTTACCAGACAAAATTATTCCCTTTATATTTATTATTCCCTTTATAGGGAAGCAGTGCTTGGAGGAGTTCAATGACTTTGTGTATTTTGAAATGAGCCCACCATTTTATTACAGATTTTAATTACTGTAAAGACATAAGTTGCTCATTGATAATGTTCATTCAGATCCTTCTTTCATTTAAGACTGTAACTTCTTTTCTCTATATGGCATTTCCCAGCACTGGCACCGCAGAAAGATCTTACAAATAATCCTGACTACGCTGGCAAAGGTCCAGCTGACTTCAAAGCACTAGGACCTTTCTGCTTGTCAAAACACAAAGATTGCACTAATTTAACTAGATTGGTTTAAAAAACACTTTAGGTAAACCACCACAAAGCTTAAGGCATACTTGTATGTGTGTGTATGTATGTAGCTTTAAAACTACTTTATATTACCTTAGCTTGCCTCAGCAAGACACGTATCCTAAAATGAGAGAAGACAGCTTAGACTGAACTAAATAAGCCTACATAGGCCCTAACATGAAATGGATTTTTACAACACGATTTTAGTTCAGTGCAACTTTGCTTGACATATGTTTATGCAGCACGAGGCAGTGCGATGCAGATATGCCCTAGCTATTGCGTGAGGAGCGAGCCTAGAGCTGGAAGCAAAACTTTTTGGCCAGGCTCATAAGCACTGACTTCGTTCAGAACTGGCACAGTGCCGTGCCTTGCAGAGATACCTGTGCTAGGTGGGCATTCCCACACGGGGACGGCCAGTGACCTTACCGCAAAGGAGAACCTGGCTTGTAATTTCTAGTGGCACACAAATACCTAGCTAAGCCGGTGGGCTGAATAACCTCCCAATTTCATTGTCATTGCATCCAATAAAGGCTCGTTAAATTTAACAATACAGGCTTGGCAAATACTTTATTTGGCTAATATGAACAGACAAGGCACTTCAAAATTTCTCTGCTTTCTTTTACATTATCGGTATCATTCAGTGGGAATTGGTTCCTATATCTCAACATGTAATATTCAAAGAAAAATAACACATGAAGGTAATGTGATCTAACTAATAAATCATCCTACCTGAGCTTCGAAAAGTCCAATTTCATTGCTGTGTGCATTCAGGGATTGCTTCAAAGACTAATCTATCTGCATCAGAAACTCTTATTTCACTCTTTTCAGTGAAATGCCTGTCAGAAAAAATTTGCTTCATTCCCCAATGGAATATAAACATTCACTTTGAAGATACAATTTCAAACAATCTCCCTTACGCCTCTTCTATAAGAAGAGAGTCACTCTTGATGTAATACAAGCATTTATCACAAGTATCCCCTTTTAAAAGCAGTTTTAACCTCTGTAAAGTAGGAGATACTGTGTTTTCATCAAAGTGGAGCTCAATGGTACAGCATCACGCCGTGTGCTGGAAGACTTTGCTCTTTGTCTCCCTTCTCTTACTAAACACATGGTTCTCCATTAGCTTACTTGACCAGTTTGCTTTTGTTATGTTAAACACTCATGGAAAGATGAAGGCTCAGATCTGGCCTATATTCTTGTGCGTTCCAACTGCACTCAACGCTATTTGCATGAGAAGCAATGTTAAGACACTATTAGATTAAATTTTGGGCATGGTATTATGTGACGCAGTTGCACATTAAAGTGGGGGCCTAGGCTTAATAAACAGAAGGGTCCTTTCTCTTCTGTAGCCTAGGTTCCTAAGGGAAAGGGCCACTGATGGGAAAAAAGGTCCTCAATAAAAAGCCCGTAATTGATGAAATGTGATCCTTAAAATCTTATCTAAGACTTTTCTCCAAGCCATGTTTTATTCCATGGAAGACAATGCCATGGTAAATCTCACTGTGCGTTCTTCTACCTGTAAATAAACAAAACAAATGGTATGCCTGGAGAACATACCCAAAACCTTACAAATAATGAGTTTTAGGACTGAGACTGTTGTGTGTCAAAGAAATTTACACTCTTTGCAAAGGGAACCAAATAGGAAAAAACTTGCCATAAACTTAGCTCTCCTACATGAGTGTCTGCTGGTGGACTGGCATTGTGAAAAAGAAGTTCAGGTTCTACCTTTTTAAGATCTATAAATAATCTCTAGCAGTTTCAAGAGAACAGGCATACTTGCCTAGGCACAAATGATTGCAAAACTTTTCCCCCTTCTCAGTGCCCATGAGATGCCCAAAGCCTAAAAATTGGAAGACCCTAAAGTACTTCAGAACCGTTCCTGAACAAACATCAGGAATTCTGGAAGGTAACTTTAGCCAGGGCCTCCCTGACGGGCCTCCTATAGTCTGACAGGACAACAGAACAAGAGGAAAGTGTTCGGTCACCTCAAACACAGGGGACCCACTCTATTTTCAGTAGCACTTCCTCCAGGCCCTGCCTGCAGCACAAATGTCCAGGTGCTTCTGAGGATCAGGTCTGGCCCAGGCAGCCTTGGGTATGTTTACAACCCTTTGACCTTTTCTTTTTCCTTTTTTAAGCTCTGTTATTTCTGTTTCAAACACTCTCCCTCTCCATTCGAGGGTGGACAGATGGATGGATCTGCAACTGGTGACCTTCTGTTCATTGCCAAGGTGGAAAACATCAATGGACTCAGTTAGCAGTAGAAATTTGCCCACCAGCATTGCTTGCAATAATTGGCACATACCCTGGATGAAATCACCATAGCCCTCATTCTCCTGCACAAGGCATTTGGATGAGTAAGCAGCACCCTGAAATCAGTGAAGCAGCCGCATGATGTGCAGGTACTCTGGAGAGATTTAGCTCTTCCCAATGCTATCAGAATTGCCTGATATTAAAAAAAAATCACTGAAAAAGCCTTACGTAGCTTTAAAAAAATGCCTCTCCATCTATCCCCGTGTTAATATTTTCTTACCATTAGCTGCACTTTGTTGAGGATCTCACCTTGACTGTACCTGAAATAAGAGATAATAAGTCTTTTGGCAAGATCAAAGATGAAAATTTATACCAGGACAAGAACCTGTGAAAACTCTCAAAGAAAATCTAGTTCCAATATAAAAATTCAAGTTGTATAGCTTTTGTTTAATCTTTTCAGAATGCTTATTTGACTAAGATTTACATGAACACACATTACTTCAATGCTGTACGGCTCACAGCCCAAAGTGCAGTCTTAATAATCAACAATCAGTTTTGTCGCATCTCCAGTGATGGATCCTAGAAAATCTGCTGCTGCATTCACCAGGTCCTGAAAACGGATCATACACGTGAGAGAGCACTCATACCACCTCAAGCCACCTTTATTAGAGCTCTCTGCACAACCAGTACCATCCTCTGTCCTGCAAAGCTACGTATCTGGGGAAAAACTTCTGGATTGGGACTGCCAAGTGAAAGACGGTTACTCTTCTGGTGGGTTCAGTGTCAGGAATAATAGCTTTAACTTTGCCTCTGCTATTTTAAATCCTTCTGGACTTCTCGGCTTTGATGCCTCCATCTAGAAATACTCCTCAGAAATACTGCCCTTCCTCACAGCAGCTTTGTAGAGCTTAGCAACTTGACACACGCAGAGCATTTTTATGTACGTTACACACACAGCTTTATTATTAAAATGCTGGATGTTCACTTTTCCTAAGAAAATGTACCAGGTCTCCTAAATAAAATACTTCTATGCACTTTATGAAAATAAAATATTAAAAATAGGACACTAAAGTCCTACTTTGGGCTATCTCTTATCTCTGCATGTACACAACAGTCAAGCGCAGCTTCATTTAATTCTGCATTAGCCTAATTGCTGGGTACCTACCACGTCCATCTGTGTGCATTATAGTGAATACGTGCGCTGAGGGCTTAATGAGTCAGACACCTGCTCAGATGAACAAATGGCCTAGAATTATCACTGGTAATATCATCCATACATTTAAGCTGCTCTTAATTTAAAAGAAGTGCCAGTGCATCAAAATAAATGGAGATGCGGACCAGAACTAAGTAGCTTACTCCAGCCAGGCTGCATCTGCAGTAGTAGCGAAATGTCCCTGGGACCGTCCTCTGGCAATGGAACTGGAAAGGCTGCACCCACACAGCTGAAGAGTGAGAGCCCTCAAAGCAGGATAGTCCTGTTGGGAATGTTCCTGCCAAAGGTACCTGAGAATCTGAAGGGGAAATGCTAGTTGACCCGGATCACAGCCGTGATGGGGACTGCTTTACATGTGTAATAGCATAAAAGACCAAATCTCACTGCCAAGAAATGTTCTCTGGCACTGTTTAATTTACCGTGATTTAATTGCTAGCAAGACAGAACAGCAGAACTGTCTGTCTGAAGAGCTATGGTGCACAGAGCGGGGGAAGCCATTTCAATTCAGCTCCTGTTACACAAAAATACCGTCTTCATGTTTCCATACCATTATTACAATTCTCATGCAATTTTCTGTTCTCAGAAAGATTTGACTATTAAATAGCTTATTCTGAGTAACTATAGATACTCTCGAGTCAAACATCCCAAACAGCCTCCTACAGCCAGAAGCGCTGTTATGGTTGTATTTATGGTGACATTTCAGAAAAATAATGCAGGGGAATAATGAACAAAAGCACAGATACAACAGGATCATAAAAGCCTAGTTCATACTCAGCACACAAACTGGCATTCCCAACCTCGTTTTCGTTTATGTTACTTGAAGTATTTAGCTGACGTTTCTCTCTAGGGTTTTTTCCAAGGCCTGAAGGAACACAACCTCCAATATAGGCCTTTATCAAAGCAGATTTTGTGGCACTCAATTAATATTGTATTTTTACCAGCGTGGTACTCCTGATTTCCCTCATTATCCTAAGCCACCAAGACTGTGAACTGGCATTCTTTAATTCTGGTTCAGCTCTTGTACTACACAGTAAATATACCAAGCTGTCTTCTTCCTCCATATTATCTTTTTCCTCTAGAAGACCCCAACCTTCTTTCTATGTTTGCACAGGTAGGAAGGTCCCAGCTGTGAGCTTTAGCTCACTTCTTGAATATTTCATTCTCTTTTTTCCAGTTCATTCCAACTTTGAATATCACGATTCTGTGTTCTGCCATTTCAGCGCTCTCTTGTCCTATGGCAACAATTACAAATCTCTCTTCCTCATAAATTGTCCTCACCCCACTTCTGCCTTGCTTGAGAGATGTACCTTTGTATTTGCTGAATCACCCTCCCAGCTTCCTTCACCTTTTCACTTATACCAGTCTTATCACTGACTGCTAATGGGAAGAATTACCTTGCCTTTCCCATTAATACTTCGATGTGTTCTTCCACAACTACCATGCAGACCCAATTAATGTACTTCCACCAGAAAAGTCCTCAACTAATTAATACTAGGATAAGAACTAAGTGCTTGGAAGGTTTTTGATAAGAAAATAAGAGGGTGCTATCAAATTCTTGCTGGTATAGGCTCAAACACATAGGATGCATATTTGTGTGTGTATTAAAAACATGTTCTTACTACTTTTCCCTTTTCCACCCATTATATATTGCATTCCATTTTTGCATACTATAATGCTTCTTTCTTTTATAATCAGAAACAGCATCTGTCTCAATGTTACTGGAGTTCCAGAAGGGCTCTTAGATGATACGTCATCACAGACATTTTGTTTCAAATCTGTCTGTAGTAATGGCTTGCCATAAGATAACATGGGGACATGGAACATGTCCAAGCAATGTGGCAGTTCCTTAATTTCATCCAGTAAGAGTACTGAAAGTTTCTTTCACTATTACATAAGATATAACTACCATGACAAAGTATTTCAGGAATATTAGAATCAATAATATCTCATCTAAAGGTCAAAAGTTAAAAAATACGCAAATTCCCCACTGTATTTATTACAGGGCTTCCAAGAGAAAATATTTTGAGACAGAAAAACCACTCTGAAAAGCAAAGCCAACTTTGCACACTGAAATCTAACAAGTGAAAGTACTGACAGCTAGTCAAAGATTAGCAATTTCCTAGGTTTCCATAAAGAAGTCACTCAGCTATACTGCTGACTTACTGTATATTAAATACTTCAGTCCTCTGCTTTAATGAGTGATTTGCTTTAGAGAATGAATTTCCAACTATTTGTTATATGCCCTTCATTGGATTTTATACAGCTATAAAATCATGACATAAAGCAGAGCACAATCCATCACACAACATAGCCTTCTGTAAATACTGTAAGAGACTATACTTCAAATATGAAACTAGTTTACAAGCACTTTAGTTGGAATGTCTATGCCATGCCATTCTTTTATGGTGGTAGAAGAAAAAAATCATCCTTTAAACAAAATTGAATAGGGTGACTAGTTTGGCATTGTTGTTCCAGACATTATACTACATGCATTGCTGGTAAACCAGAAAGAAAATCAAATTTAGGCTCTTAACCATGAAGTATCATTCCAACAGGCTTTTGATTCTTGGCAGTCTTCACATGCGTAGAAATCCAAAACTGCATGGACATTGGAAATGGTTTGATAGTAGAAACTGCAAAAGACACAAGACCGAGAGAAAGACCCATGTCAGACCAAGGTCTAATTTTACTTAAAAGGTCACCACATCTGCCCACACTGGGTAGAGCAGCAGCACCTCTCTGCTTCCTACTGAGCAGATACTGCCCGATAGTCCTTTCGATACAACAATTTTTGCAATGAATGAGGACAGGCCGTGAAAGACCTGATATACTACCCCCATGCCGTAATCACCTTCATATCATGCCACAGAAATATAAACCTACTTCTAAGCTTTGTAGCGCATTCAGAACACACGATACAATACATCATTTTGCCAGTGATCTGCTGGGTTTGTGCCTTTCCAGAGATGGTATGTCACCAGTCTCTGCTCCTTCAGATGTCAATATTTTCACAATGCCTCAGTGATTCCCACAACAGGCATGGAAAGGTTTAGAGACCCTGTAGCCTTCCTGTTCATCTGTATGCAGTGATGCAAGGGTGAAAGTAACACATTTAGGGCTGCAGTATGCCAAAGGAGAAGGGGACACATACTACAATTTTTGACAGGGACCCCATTGTTAGCATTCAGCAAAGGTCTGGTCTGGAAAGGATTAGCTTTATTCAGATGAGTCCAACTGGGTGTAACAGAATTTGGTAAATAAGAGATTTCCTCTGCTCAAGTTTCTATTTGCACATTCATTGGGGATTTTATAATGTTACTCACACCCTTGAAAAGAGTGAGGAAACCAACACTATTTCAAGTTTGAATGAAGGCAATGAGGATCAGTGGTCTTCTTCCATCCCTTATGGCTCGGGGGAAGGTACTTCTTGTGGTTTAACACCAGCTGGCAATTAGGAGCGTGCAGCCGTTCACTCACTTCTTCCCCCGGCCAGTAGGATAGGGAGGAAAAGGAAAAAAAAACCTTGTGGCTTGAGATAAAGACAGTTTAATAGAACAGTAACGGAAGATATAATAATAATAATAATAATAATAATAATAATAATAATAATAATAATAATAATAATAATGGTAAAAGAATATACAAAAAGACTGACGCAAAACAATTGCTCACCACTCGATGATTGATTGCCCAGCCCATTCTGAGCAGCGACCGCAGATGCTTCCCCCCGGCCAACCCCCCTTTCTATACTGAGCACGACGTCTGTAGTACGGAACATTCCTTTGGCCAGCTTGTCCTGTCTATGCTCCTCTCAGATGTGGATCTTTTCACAACTGTCCATACCACCAAGGGACCAAAGGAGCTTAATGGGGAGCAGAATACAGTTACTCTTTAATACAGTAGACCTTTTAAGTGCTACGCTAAGGGAAAAGCTAGGTTTTAGCTCTGACGTGCATGTGTGTTGTGTGTTGCGTTAGCTTAATGACTGCGCTCAGGAGGCGATTTCATCAAGATAGCGGCAGTCTTTGAAATGCTGCCTAATCTGAAAGCTGGTTAATTGGAATGAAAAAAACTTTTTCTGCTGCCACAGTTGAAAACAGCAGAAACATTTGGGATTCAGTGTCCCGAATTCAGTTTTCTCCTGTCCTAGGAAGAACATTTTTAATTGAAGACTACAGAACTTGCTGCAAAGAATTTAAGAAGTTTTATATCTTATCTCAAGGATATTAGAGTTTAACACAAATGTGATTTTATTTCCAAACCAAAGAAGTGTGGCCTAATTAGAAACCTTAAAAATGCACACGTTTTTACAGAAGGTGAAACTTCTTATAGGACGTGAATGCAACATCTTTTTAGTACATTTTACATGCTCAGCTATACTGTTATAGATGGTATATAATGTAATATTTGCTGCATGCTCCAGAAACTGCCAAATGTTTTCCATAACCCTCTTTTTATTAAAATATTCCAGATACATCTGTACTGCACTAAATCCTATGCTGCTATTTGGCATTGAACTGTATCTTCAGACTGTTCTGCAGAGTTAAACTGTGCCAAGACTGAAGTATTGATTGCTACTTATTGTACACTGCATACTAATAAATCCTATCTCTGTGTCCTGGCCAGCCATATAGATATAGCCCTGGAGAAATCACTCCTGCATTTTAAAAGTCCTGTCCTAATGGAACAAGGCACTAACAAGTACCTTCCATAATTTTGTGAGATGAAGAAATTGATCCAGCTGAGCCATTAGCATATATACAGTAAGCAAAAGCAAGCGGCTGCCACGTCTTCAGTTTAGCTCATGGTGCTGGATCAGGGGTGTCTCCACCTGGGCTGGAGGCTACGACCAAGAGAAAGAGAGAAGCTGAAACAGGCAGAGGCTAAAACTTCTCCTTCTAGGAAGGACAGACTTTGTATTGCAGTGTTCACGCCACATTTTCATGTAATTTTTTGTCCTATACTTTAGCATACACTGACTCCTTTTTTCCAGATAGTTATCATGCTAACTGAGCAAGCTTTCGGGGACAATTCAAAAGAACAGTTATTGCACACTATATTCTAAAATTATACATATGTGCTTACGGGAAGACTGACTCATGAATCTGGAAATAAAGAGACCTTACTGTTAGATCATCCTGTCCTATTAAGCTTAAGACTAAAAGTTGTTATCTCGGTTTAATTTCACCCTGAACATTAATGTTCCCCATCTAGTTGTCTGGAGACGCATCCATTTAGGAGACACTATTGACACACGTGCATTTTCTTAGAAGTCTGAGGGAGAAAAGTTGTTAAGTTGGAAAAAATGTGGAACAATAGAGGGACCCTTTTCAAGTATGCCACTGCAAACTGACTACATTTTTGAAGCAGCTCACAGTGACTTGTAGAGCCAGCTACTTTTCTTCACTAACTAATTACCAAGCAATGATACATTTGGGTAGCTCAAACGTTCACTTTCAGGGCCTACTCACTACCATTTTTAGCTCCGTTTACTGAGGAAACTATATGCAGTGTTGATAACTTTGTCTATAGAATTTACTGTCCCTAAAGCTTGCTAAAAGCTTATTCCGTAGCATTTGGATGTCTATTTGTTTGTCCATCCCAGTAATACTTGGCTGACTTCCATCGAATCTGTCACTTGATAGAGGCTTTAATAGATAATAGGAGACAATTGAATGGCTCGGACAGGTATCTAGAACTATTTTAGACGTCCACATACCTCCTCCACCTGCTGCTCCAGAGAGGCACAGGTCTTCAATCCATTTTGTATCGTAGCTCCAGTCCCACATGGAAGTCTCTAGGGCAGCATGCCAGCTTTAGGCAATGACATAAATGTCTGGGCACCTGAATCCTGCCCTAAGTTCCAATGAGTTTTGTGAAACTCCATTGCCTGCTGAGTTAACGGCCACAGCTTAAAGCTTAACATTTACCTGTCGTCTGCAAATTGCCAGTTGGCAGCATCCATGCAGTTGAGAGCTGGCCACAGCCAGGTACTGCCTTTTTCAGCCTGGCAGGTGTGGGTATGGAAGGGCCTGGAGATACTGTGAAGAGGCTTAAGATTAAGTAGAGAGGGAACTGCAAGAATGACAGGGTTCTCATGAAAGACTTGCGGGGGAGGCTGCAATTATTGCAGTGAGATCAAGGCTGGAAATCAGACATGGACTTAAAGAAAACCAGACTTCCTTATTTCCGCTGTTTCACCTGTTTATTGTTTGATAAACTGCTTATATGGCTGCTCACTAATCTCTCCAGACACAAATAACGCAAATGGCCCTGATTCATTTGCAGACTTTGTTGATCATCATCCCTTGCAGCTCACCAGCAATGGTAGTCCTAAGGCAGACCCAAGGCACAGCTGCAGAAGAAGCCCCTGCAGGGGTGTTCCTGCCCCCTGGGCTTCGGTCAGGGCTGCTACCTGTTGTACACAGAACCAGTTCCGAGGAAGGCATCTCCCTCTCAGATGTTTACTGCAATGCAGTAGTATTTTTGCCAAATCTCAGCTGAATTAATATGCCACGACTAATTTAATCCATTGTTCTGACTGCCTGGTTCTAATAATACGTAGATTAATTCCTAGCCAGTCAAATACTAAAGCGCATTTTTAAATCCCATTGCAATCCATTGAGTATACCCCAAGATAAGCAGACCCTAGATCTTAGTTAAATACTTATGGCCTAAATGTTGAATACTTCTGAGTGAGGAAAGGTCCAGGTTTAGCCTACACTAAGCATCTCATCTGTACGTTACTGTGTCAGCCATATGCATTGTTGATAACTTTGTCTACTGAATTTACTGCCCCTAAAGCTTGTTAAAAACTCTAACTTTTCTTTTTAAATTAGAAGATCCATCAGAGAATAATCAGTGAGACTGAGCAGCTTTGTAAGCAACCCTGATAAAAAGGGTAGAAATGAGGACAGGAAACATCAGAACCATCTCTCAGAGAGAAACGGAACAAAGTGTAACCTAGTGTGGACCTATGATCCTGTTCCACCCTGAATTCTTAAATCAGCTCCCCTTGAAATAACCACAGCACTCTATCTGAATCTGGAGCATAATGCAGGGCTCCAAGTGATTCCAATTTATCATGGGAACAATCAAGGACTTAGACAATATGAGACCTTTCCATCTTTTGACCCTCTTGCTTCTTTACAACATCTCAGAGCAGCCATTGGTGCATTAACACACCACTATTTTAACCCGCGGGATCTTGGGGCTCCCATTTGGGCTCAACAGACAGGTATCACTCAGCACTGTTTTGCTTCCAGTCATCTGCCAGCCATGGAGGGGCAGGCAGGGGCAGGGCTGTGGGTCCTAATCTCCTAAAACACTGCAGAAAGGTCCCAGAGCTTATCAGAGACAGCAGAGACAGTTAAGTGCCTTTTGCATGTTCGGATGATCTACTGGCAACGGAGATAGAAGCACCACATTATCCTTGTTACCTGGTGTTTACACCACAGCTAAGTGAAATAAAATCATAACAATATACTCGTGTTCTTTTTGCATTTGAAAAACTTTGAATGCTTTTCTATGTGTGTCTGCTTAAAATTCCAAATTTATAAAATTGTTTGTCATGGTATATATGACTAATAAATAATATTTAAAAAAATGCCTGGCAAGTTGTGTAGCAGAAATGCTTTCAATGGCTCTTGCTATCTGCAGTTTGCAGTTCTCTCTGGCATTACTGATCTCTAGTCCATCTCTTTCAAAGCCCTGTGCATTAAATCATTTTGTAAATTAAAAGAAA
This sequence comes from Chroicocephalus ridibundus, assembly GCF_963924245.1. Lineage (NCBI taxonomy): Eukaryota > Metazoa > Chordata > Aves > Charadriiformes > Laridae > Chroicocephalus > Chroicocephalus ridibundus. The sequence goes on along the minus strand of NC_086285.1, from coordinate 113,630,075 downwards.
TGTGCTATCTCCAGCAGACAAAGAGAGGATAGGAGATCTTCCAGGCTAACACCAAGCCTTCAAAAAGCTTTTGAAATCTCATTACTCAAGTATCTAATGGACAGAGTAACAGTTCCTGCACGGTCTTTTCTCTTTACCATGCATTGTGTATAACTGAGATACATCAACAACTCGCTATGTTGTTAAATGGGGTGGATAATCTGCCAGATTTGATTCCCCTCAATACAATTTTCCAGAAATGTAGGAAATTAACGTTTACATATTATAAAAAAATAAATGTAAATGTAGCATAAGAGGACTGTCATACTGTATATCATAGTATATTTAAAGAGTGATCAGAAAGCCTCATTACAACTACTTCACTTTATCCATTACTTAAAGTAACAAAAAACATGTTTAAAGCAATCCCCACTTTTCCCTCATGTCTTTCTCAAAAATTCAAAGCCATTCAAGCCTGACCAAGTTTGGATTCATCAGTGTCTAATGAAGTCCAAGTTCCATTTGTAGCCTTATGCAAATCAGGGTTTTGATATTCACGTTCTCCCTCACTCTTCCTTCCTCCTTCGCTTCCTCTCTCTCCCCAGCTGAGGCTGGAATTCACACTGATCTCTTCTTGACTGTGGACACCGACACAATCCTTTCTCCCTTGCAAACCTCCCCATCCTAAAGAAAAAAATCCAGAACTTAAGGCTACCTTACATAAGCTTTGACTTAAATTATATATGGATTCAAATATTACAGCACATACACAATTATGACCTCCCAAGTTACATTTTCTTACCAAGTCAGGTTAAAAAACCCTGCCCATTCCTGAATTAACAAAGCGACATTTAGCAAAACATACTTACCAAGACAAAACTCCATATTCCATAAATGTCTAGACATGGACATTCTAAAAAGAGCAATGGAAGTATTTTCAGAAGTACACTACACTCATCTAACTCTGTCCCACCACACCAGTGGTAGTATGACAAATCATAGAATGGCTCAGGTTGGAAGAGACCTTAAAGATCACCTTGTTCCAACCCCCTGCCATGGGCAGGGACACCTCCCACTAGGCCAGGTTGCTCAAAGCCTCATCCAGCCTGGCCTTGAACACTTCCAGGGATGGGGCATCCACAACTTCTCTGGGCAACCTGTTCCAGTGCCTCACCACCCTCACAATAAAGAATTCTTCCTAGTATCTAATCTAAATTTCCTCTCTTTCAGTTTAAAACCATTACGCCTCGTCCTATCACTACACTCCCTCATAAAGAGTCCCTCTCCACCTTTTCTTTAGGCCCCCTTTAGGTACTGGAAGGCTGCTAGAAGGTCTCCACAGAGCCTTCTCTTCTCCAGGCTGAACAACCCCAACTCTCTCAGCCTGTCTTCATAGCAGAGGTGCTCCAGCCCTCTGATCATCTTCAGGGCCCTCCTCTGGACCCGTTCCAACAGGTCCATCTCCTTCCTGTGCTGAGGACTCCAGAACTGGACACAGTACTCCAGGTGGGGTCTCATGAGAGTAGAGTGGTAGAATCACCTCCCTTGACCTGCTGGCCATGCTTCTTTTGATGCAGCCCAGGATGCGGTTGGTTTTCTTGGCTGTGAGCGCAGATTGCCAGCTCACAGAATCCCAAGAGGGCAAAGAGCATTGTTGAGCTCTCACGACTGCTTTCTGATTCTCTTCTGCAGCCTTCTGACTGCAGAATTTAGTTTGAAGCCTTGCAAAAAAAAAAACACAACAAAATCTGACCATGGAGATGCTTGGCCCTGCAACAACTTTCCTTTTATTTGTGTTTTATTTGTCTTGGGAAGAGCATGCAAGAGCCTGCTCTCTGCAATGCACCCACCCTGCCTCAAAAAGCCACATGGCCCAGTGCTCGGGGATGCCTGTTGGCAGTCAGGCGCAGGGAAAGGAAGCTGTGTCTACATGGAAAGGTGCATTTCGGGCCCAGAGAGTTTTTATACAGAGCAGAACGGATCAGCAAGGGAGGAGTAAATTAACTTTATGCCATGACTGTCAGGAACTACTAAGAGATGCAAATTTTGGCTCACCTCTGAAGGCAGAACCAATACATCCATTCGCTTTCTCTGTTTAGTGTGAAGGGGCTCTCTCTGTGTAAGAATACAGAGAGAGCAATTACAACAATTACTGGCTAATAATTGTTGGACAACATTTAATTTAAAAATCCTTATTCATAAAACTCATAATACTTTGTGGAGTTGTTTTGCATTAGGACTTTTGCAGACTAGAATTCAAGTTCAGTAAGTTGCCCTGTGAGCCGGTAATGGGAACCCCCCTCTCTGGGCGTTCTCTCTGCAGCATATGGTACCCCAGGGCAGGGCTGCTCTACCAGCACTTCCAGATTTTCTGTCCTGGAAGCGGCAACCTGAGAGCCCCAAAAATCTTCAGTGCCCAAATTCAAGCTGAGATGAACTTCTGGATCCTCCTTCTCAGACTACGCCAAGTCTGGAGCACCACCATCTCCATGTTTCTTTGGCAAATGGCTTTGCATGCCTACCTCCTGAAGAGGCATATTCCACTGCAAAAATACCATGTTGGTGGTATTTTCTATGTAATTCTTTTCTTCTTAGAGTATTTCTTCTAGAAATTTTGACAAATTGGATTTAATTTCAAACTGGAACAAAACCAAATGTCAAAATAATGATGCACACTTTCCTGGGTTTGGCCAGCTCTGATTAAGGTGAACTAAGAATGAACGTCTTCAAACTGTATGTCCATCATTTATCTTCCAACAAGGTATCAGCCTGTTCCAAAAGTCCCAAATGCATGTGCAAAGCAATTCAATTTGCCTGAACAGCGAGACGAATGAAGCGCCAAACAAAAGGTGTACCTGGGAGTGGGTACAGCATGGTGACCTGTGAGCTGTATTATCCTGCAGTCACAACGTGATAAGCAAGTCCTGTGGCTACATCGCACTTTAGTTTGGGAAGCAATTTGCACAGGCTGGTTTGCATCTTTCTTTGGGACTAACCAAAAGAAGATGGAGAACTGCCTTTAAAAGGCAGACACATCAATTTGTCATACCATTCAGGTGCCAGATTTCTAGTTCAACAGGGGATTTAATTTACTTTTAAAATCCAAAGATTAATTCCCTTTGTTTATTGCCTCCTTCACGTCCTGTTCTTGCAACACTTAATTCTTCTTACATGTTTTTGAAATTCATATGCATTCTTACTGGGAACAAGAATGATCGTAAATTCCTAAGTGACTGGGTGGCTCACCAGGATTTCTTTATGACTAATGAATTTTTCTCACTCCCTCAAAGCTTCATCATTAAGGCCATCGTTGCCCCAAGGATATCTCCTTGTACATTCAAAAATCACACAAGGTTCTTCCCATGTATTTTGTGGCAGGTGCGGCTGAGTTACAAACACCCATGGTGGCTCAGCTACTTTGTCACTTGGTATCAGCCATCAGTCGGTGAGCTCTTATGCAGCTCTAAGGACAACTTCTGTTCATGTAACTCCACTGTTATTCCTCCTCCTTTTGTTCCTGTTCTCATTCTACAAAGTTTATGGCAAGGTTATATTATTTAAAAAAAAATAAAATTATTTGCTCTCTGCTGGAGAATCATTAGGTACATGACGGAATGTGCCTGTGCAACTGCAGATTGTGACAAAATGGAATTTCTGGATCTTTGTCTCACCTTTCAGCTGTTCAGCTGTCTCTGACCTCTTTCTGTAGCCTCACCTTTCCCACATACTTTAAAGGAACAAACTTTTTGGGAAAGAGTGACCATGTTAATCACAAAAGTAAAAGCAATCTTTTCTTCTCTATTCTTTCCAGAAAGTCTGTTTGCTCTCTATAAAAAAAAAAAGCTTTCTGTTTATAAATTTGTGAGGGTGAGGAGGTTGGTACATATTCAGGCTCTTGCAAGTCTTGAGTGATGACAAGTGAGAACAAATATTTTTCTTTTCTTCTGGACTCACTTGAACTTCTACAAAGAGAGAATGAAGCCCTTTCCTCTGTAAAAAAAAATGGCTGTTTGATGAGATGGTGGCACTCAGTAATAAAATGAGATCTCTTTGACCTTTTTATGTCATAAGATTAAGTAATAGATAGAAAAGAATTTTAAAAGTGCCAGAAGAGAAGCTATTAGCCATTTCCCATGTATTCAGTTGTTGTACCAGCTTCTCACACTGTCTAGCACCTTGTGGCTGTTACTGGTCGTTTTTAGCAAGTGCGCTTTATGGCTCCTCCCTTCCTAATGCAGGTTTTCCCCTTTCTCCAGATAACAAACCTTTGGGCTTGTACAGTTTCACAACCTGACATAAATGGCCAGGGCCTGGCCTGAAGAAATCCCTTTCTTCTGTAAGCGGTACCCCAGGTGAGTCCTGTTAGAGCAGTCAGGAGGAACTGCTCAGCCTCTCTCCACTTCGCCAACCTCCTGCCCACCCAAACCCCGCTCCCTTCCCCCAGGCGCAGCTCTGCCTAGTTGGATTCTCTGCCTCCTGCCCTCCAGGTGAAGCTCTTGGCACAAATACACCTGAGAGCTGAGCCAAAATGTCCTTTGGGCCTTTTTGCTCCCAGCACGTGCTTCTGGGAGCCCGTTCCCTGCCAGGCAAAGAGGAGATGTGGTTGACCCCAGGACAAAACCAATTGTTGCCAGGGCTCAGAAAATCTGTTTCTGATCTCAGCCCACATTTTTTTTGAGGGGGGTCTATTTTAGTGTCTTTGGTCTGCTGTTAATCATTAGTGCTAAGGGATCAATGGTGTCCTTTCTCAGGGAACAGAAACATGAAGTCTGTTTTATCTGAGGAGTTTGCAGGGTAAGACGCTGGCTGATAGCTAAAAGACTTCTTTCAAGGCAAGAGGGAGTGTAAAATGATTGGAGTTTGTGTGGGTTTGGCAGTGGACAGGGAAGAAAGCAGCTTTGTCAGCCTTTATTCCTTATTCTTTCTTCTTATTATTGTCCAAACTGTCTAACTACACACAAATATGCACAGCTTATTACACACAGCTGCTGTTTGGGTTTTCAGTGTGGTGGCTGGTACCAGCCTTGATCTCAGCTTCTAGTCACTGTATATGTAACTGAGGTCTGTAGCGCACTAGTGACATTACGAAGGATTTTTGTGGAAGTCAAGGGCAAAATCAGCTGAGTCCCCTTCAAAGTCACTGAAAGGATAATGAATGTCAGAATCATACCCTGGCTGTTCACAAATTGGTGCCATTAGCAGGAGAAAGTGCATACTAATCAATAAGCATTGGCACTTAGTGGCTCTGAAGTATTGGTGGGCTGGCAATTTACATCTGCTCACAGCACTGTACCTTGTCACAACAATTTACCGTCTTCTCTCCTGTTGAAATCCACCGATATAAACTGTCAGGCAGGCACTAGATAATTCTTCCTTCCAGTCTCCTAAATGACTTTTACAAAGGTCTGTTTAGAAATCAATAAATCTTATACGAGGAATGGGTAAGAAGGCAAGGCAGTGTTTAATTAACAGGTAACTGTCATAAGGTAACATCATGTTTTCCCCATCAGATTTCTTTGTTGCAACTCTGTAGATGGACATATATAGATGTCCTCAGAAGACTGCTCACGGTACATGCAGGTTCCTCTGAACCTGCAGAGATCAGTTTTCAATTTATTCAGTCCCACCTGAGGTGCTTGTGTTCCCCAGGTCTCCTGAGATGCAGCTTCCATCCTCTTGCTCAGACCTGCTCAACTCAAAGGGCTCCATAACCTACTGCAATTCCAGCCTGGGAGCCCACCCCCGGGCAGCCGACCCCCTGGCCGGTGTTTGCAAAGGGAAAGGCAAGACTCCCCCCTCCCCAAGATACAGGCTCTGCACTGCAGATTGCATTCGTGGCCTTGCTTAGATGCCAAACCCACCGGTGGCAACTTCCAACTTCTCCCACTGAAGATTTCACTCACAAGCTCCAGTTAGCTCACTTCCAAGAAGATGGACTTGTGGAACTACTCTCCTATAACGGGAACATCTCAGAGAAAGAGCATTTCACAGAGCTTTCCCAGAAATTATCACCATTTCTCCGCCAGTTGTCAAGGAAACCATCAATGGACCCCTGGTGACGTAGAGAGCAGCAAAGAGAAAAATTTGCAGACACCTGAAAGAGCATGAACAATCTTCTCTAAGAAAATTTTCAAGATTAGTGACATGGGCTACTTATAAAAAAAACCTCGCAGGAAGACTCACTGAGTCCCTTACTGATCTGAGACAGTGTAAGGGATACATCCTCTCACACTTGACGGCAACATGGAAATAGGAGTATTGCAACATCACCCAAAAATTTGATGTTTGTCGTTATACCTTCTCTTGCACATCTTTTTTTTTTAAATCATAAAAACACCTTAAAAAGAGTATTTTGTTGTATTTTTGTTCTCTTTAAACTATACCTGAGATTTTGTCCCTGAGATACATTTATTTATTTTTGATAGCCTGTTCCCCAGTGATTTTAGCTTGATCTGGCTTTTGGACAAAACATAATTATAGAGATGACAGCCAATTACATGAATAGTTACAGTCTGCAGAACTAAATCTCAGTTTCTCTCGGGATTCTCCTTTATCAGTGTATTAGACCACTGTCTCAGTTACTTGATATGGGAGAAGGAATAACAGGTGACATGAGAAGTAGCCTGAGAGCTGGAGAAGGCCCATGGCACACCATCAATGGAGAATGAGACAGGAGAAATTTATTGTATCTCCTTCTCCACAACTGAGCTTCAAGAAGTCTGAAACTGTATCCTGTGGCCCCTTTATTAAAATAATTAATATCTGGCATAAAGAATGATCTCCAAGTCCACACAGTAGACTGGAACTTACAAGACATCGTTGTCATCGAGCAGTTCACTTGATCTCTCTCTGTTCCTGAACACCATGTAGAACAAGAATTGCTGTGCACTCAGAGGCATTTTGTGAGTACAAATGTATGAAGATTCAGAGAGAGCTCAGAAGCTATACCGTTGAGGACAAAGTAAATTTATTAACACAATTTATACAAGTGATACATGTGTTCTGCAAATGAATTTTCACCCATTTTATTCATCTCTTCTCTTTCATCATAGAAGTCATGTGCAACTGAATGAATGTAGAAAGACGTATCATAGTTACGTTGTGGCCTAGATTCTCAGCTGGCTGAAGATTCTCTTCTCTCTCCACTGATCTAAGGCACCCGGTAGGCTCCTTGATGTTTCAAATATGCACAGAGATCACAGATCACACATATACAGGGGGATAAATCAGCTGAAGATAAAACAGTTTCTCGTGTTTGGCCCACCTGAACATTTGTGGATGCCCAGAGGACAGGGGAAAAACTAGAAATGATCAGGCCAGAGGTATGAAAGCTCTGAAAACCTCTTGGAAGTGCCTGAATGTGAGAACTGAGCAAAGATAGGCACTTGGATGCCAGGCAAGGAAGTAAGTAACCCAGAAAGCACACCCTGCTATGGAACTGCTCTCAACGCTCTGCCACAGCTGTAGAGAGAAACCTGTTGCATCAGGCTGAGCTGGAATTCTGCTCCACAAACCACTTAGCCTGAGGCTTCTGGAAGAAGAAGAAAACAAGAAGTGGGCTATTTGCACCAACAAATTGCCAGTTACAGGTGAGACTCTAGAAGGACAGTATCTTTAGATAGCTGGAGACTCGCCTACAAGCTCCTCTTTCTAGGTCTCTCCTGCTGTGGAAACCAGGATGGAAAACTTTACCTCACTAGGTAGGAGGTACAGAGAGAGAGGGCACAGTATCAGGGAAGTTATTCTGCATTCAGACAGCTCAGCATCACCATCCTACACAAATGCATCACTCAGGTCTGGGGGATTTTTTAAAATGGAAACCAACCTTTATTCAATCAGCTCCAGGGTTAAAAACCAGCTCCTGCATTAAAGAAAAAAACAAACCAAAAACAAACAAACAGGTTCCACCCTGACTGCCTCTGCAAAGGAGCACTTGGTATGGTTGTAAGAACATGGTCAACTGAGTTTCTTTGGTGTTTTGTCTCTGAAAGTCATCTTTAGCTCTTTAGCAGAAACAACACAAGTAAGGCACCTCACAGAGCACTACAACTGTATACACCTACAACAGGCTTGGACTATTTACATTTATTTAAGATAAGATCTGGATTCTTGTCACAGAGTTTAACATCTTTCACTTGGGCTTTTCCCCAGGCTCTGTTGCTTTCTCATCTGTGCCCTTTTTCTTTTTTCTTTTTTTTTTTTTAATTAGGGTTGTCCTACAGTCTAAATAAAGCATTTATTTTAAAATAAATTCATAGATGTCAATAAATGCACCAAGCAAACAAATAAATCTTGCCTAAAATACAACATCAATTTGGGAATGGTCAAATTATTTGAGGTCCGCAGGTCCTAGAGGTCACTGTACTGTTAACTGATGTAGTCGCTGGGTGGCAAAGTGCAGCATGGACTACAAATGGGGACCACAGCTCTAGCAGCTGCTCCCTAGGGCAGGCACAGAGGCCCTGAGGCTAGAGGAGTGCATGTTTGTGCTGCCTCCTGGTATGAAGCATTTGGTGACTTGAGCAACCTGCATGTGAGGGATGCACACGCTAAGTCACTGTGTCCTACAGAAACTGCCATGAGAAAACGCTCAGTGCTGTCAATCATTCGATTTACTTCCCTCTCTCTGTTCAAATTGAGTCCATTAGCCCACTAATAAACACCGTTTGTCAACTGCATCCCAAGTGTATTCGCAGTGAATCAAGTAAGGTGCATCAGAGATACATTTAATGTTCAGATTCACTGGTTTAATTTTAGCAAGTTGCCACTACTGCCTCATACTTCATCCTACTAACAGATTTATGTCTAGGGTTTTTGTTCATCCATTATTCCTCACACTGTTCAGCGGCTTGCCTTTCTTGCCCTTATTCTTAGCAGACGGGTGAAGCACACAGATCTCTCTCTGGGGCTAAAGACACTTTCAATTCTTTCTCCTACATTAATAACACATACAGACAACTTGTCTTCTGAGGGGTTTTTACTGTATTTTGTTGCCTCTTATTTTACAAAAAGATATACTGCTATGAAAAGACTCATTGTAGTTGCTTTCTCCTACCTTTATCCTCAGGGTACAGTCATTGTTATCTATTAGCTACAGAGCAGCCTAAGTTTTTCATGTTTCTTAACAGTCTTGTTTATTATTTACTCTTCCTTTCACTAGATTATCATCTCATCTCTGTTCCCTGCTATGTATCGCGCTTTAACCATGACCATTTTGCATTGTTGTGTCACCATCTTCTATAAAAACACTCAGAGCGGGAAGAGCCCATTCATTCCTATGGCTATGGAAAATGTAACTGTGGCTTGAACTGAGAGTGACTTTTCAGCATCAGACGGAGCATCTTTATCGGGATTTTCCATAAACACTCAGGTTCGTAGGGGTTTGGCTTTTTAAGTCTTTTGCTTTACTTGAGACTGCCCTCCTTTGACAATGTAGTGAAAGTCTTTGATGATGCCCTGAAAGAATATATCAAGATTTTCTTCCCTGTTTTTGCCTGAAACAGAAGCTCTTGGGAGGGAGGCTGAAAAGAGGGCTGCATGGCGACACATCAGAGACAAGGCTCGGTATGAAATCCTGCTTCATTCACTGTTTATATTCTCGTTGATCATGTTGTTTAGCTTAATTCTGTACCACGTAAGTAAATCCACCTGCCTCTTTCCACACCTTTAAAGGTGTGGGTCTCTACATATTCCTTTTCCATCAAAATATAATAACAATAACTAATAAACAAATTACTGCTAGGCAAGTTACAACATGTACAAGTAGCCTGTTAATGAAAATAACTTGCAGGGCTGAAAACAACCTCTCAAGGGCTCTCTTTAAAGGGCTATTAAGTGTCTCTTAGGGTTTCCTCCTCACAGGGAGCCTAGCAGTCACAAACAAACAACGCTTTACCTAAAACAGGGCAGAACTTTTTGTTGTGGTGATGTTTTGTTCTGCTTTGTCAGTCTGACTGACATAATCCAGCTCTGGACGTCGCTCCACCCTTGCCAAATGAGAACATATCTGCAACTACCACAGCTCCTCCAGGTTTGGCTCCAGTTTGGAGATCCACACAGCTGAAGGAGGTATTTTTGTACTCAGGGAAGGGTAGGGAAGAATGTTATAATCAGCCGGCTTTTTCTGGAAATGGCAGTAAATTGCTTATGGCCGATTTCAGCTAATGCTGGCCTTTCCCCGCCAAAATACCACATTTCTTTGCCTCTCCAGCCTACGTTCAAATTCCTGTTCTCCGATTTTGCTGGCACAGGGTCTTTAGGACAACAGCTTCAACCAGGCCGTTATCAGAGGAGTGCACATCCGTGGAGTCATCGCTGAGTTTATTTATACGCGTCCTGCCCCAGCACCCGGTGCCAGGCGTGGCTGGGCAGTGACTCAGCAGCAGGAAACCTGATGTCGATCCTCCTGGGCTGGCATCCAGGGCATCGCTGCCGCTCCCCGATTCCTAACAGTCACCACAAAAAGCTTCTCATAAAGGCACAGTCCCCTTCCTACTGCACCCCCCCACCCCCACCACCTTGCCCACATTTCATCCCTGCCACGTGAAGCATTTATACAGCCCCTCTCTTTTTCACTCCTTCCCTCCCTCCGCAGAGGTAAGGGTGAGATTTTGGAGAAGCAGTGAGCCGGCAGCAAACTTCACCGAGTTTTTACCTAACCCAGCCAAGAAAAGCAAACTCAGCTGGGAAGCGCAAAGGTTTATTCTGAGTGCTCCTTGTTTTTTGCTTCCAGCAAAAGATTTTTGTTAGGCCTCATTTTGCCTGTGTTTGAAGGCACAGAGGCATAAGAAAGCGAAGGTTCATAAAAAAAGAGCACAGTCTTCCCCCCCCCCCCCCCCGCATTTAAATCTCAGTAACGTGCTTAGACCACATTACATATATATATGAGTACTATACGCACGTAATGCTGGACTGCTCTTTGATCTGCTTCAGTCCAGCGAGTGCGTTTCAGCTAAAATGGCTTTATGCCACCTTTTCACCTTGGTTTCACTCACTCCTCAGGCAAGTCCCAAGAGGACAGGTGGGTGACCCACTGACATTGATGGCACAAACACTCCAACAGTTCCTCCAGGCCCAGGCCCCCATGGCAGGAATTTGCTTCTGGAGAGCAAAAAGAAAAGTTGGCCTTTTTCTTCTTTCAAGCCTAACTCCCCAATCGCTGAGGAGCCCCCGGAGCTGGTGGCCTCAGCCCCTGTGTGAGCCACCTGCCAGGGGAGCCGCTGGGAGGCGCCCACCGAAGCCCAGCAGAGGACATCCGTGTGCCTGCGCCTCCCTTTGCCGGCACCCTGACCGTCACCCAAAGGTGGCCATATTTGTGTTGCCCAGCCTTCGCCTCCCTCCCGCAGGAGAACCACTAGTGGCCTGGGTTTTTGAAGGCCACCATTTCCCCTGCTTGGTAACACGGCTGTGCCCACCATTATGGTGATGTATGCCAAAAAAAAACCAACAAACAAAACAAAACAAACAAAGCCAACGCGTGAATTTGTGTGGAGTTTGTAACTCGGCCTCCTCAGGCGATCCCCTGAGGGCTGGTCAGGCCCGAGCCGTGACCCCGGCGGCGGCTGGCGCTGGCACGGCGGCCGCCTATCTGCCAGCGGCCGGCGGCACAGCGGGGACTGCGGCGCCATCTTGTGTCGGCGCCGGGTCGGGGAGATGGGGACGGGGCAGCGCAGGGCGGTGGGGCGAGTGGGCGAGCGTGGGGCCGGTGCAGGGTAGTGGGGCGAGTGGGCGAGCGTGGAGCCGGAGCAGAGCGGTGAGAGGGGGACGCCAGCTGCCTGCGGCAGAAAGGGCAGAGCAGCGTCCGCGTATCAGCCGGCTGCTCTGCCTCCACCCCGCCGGTACGGCCTGGGCTGAGGGGCGCTAGCAACAGGCAGGCTGTGCCCCCGTCAAAACATCTTGGGTTTGGGTTTTTTTGCTGGGCTCAGATGGTGTACATTTACCCATTTCTCAAAGGCCTGGCCGAAGAGAGGAGCGTGACTGGAGTGCTTGACTGAAGACACAGCATGGGGGCAGTGGTGGGGACCGGGAGGGGGACAGCATCTTTGCTGTGAGGAGGGAGTAATTTGGTGAAAACTGTTCCGTTTTTTCATCACTCAGCCCTAAATCAATCAGGCCTCCTGAGCCCCAGCAGCCATGCCCGGCTCTCCATAGCAACTCCCATGGCCCAAGAGATGGGCAGGTGTGCGGGTACCCCATGGAGTCACAGGCTGCTGTATGCCATACTCCCAGTGGTCTCCAGCAAGGGTATGGAGGCTCCTTCAGGAGGGCTCTGTGGCACTTCTGCAGTATCCAGCATCCAGCAAGTTCACAGTGCCAGAACAACACCAGAAACCAAGTATAAGGAAAGGGCTACCAAGATGATTAGGGGACTGGAACACCTCTCTTATGAAGAAAGGCTGAAGGATTTGGGTCTCTTCGGTCTGGAAAAAAGACGGCTGAGGGGGATCTTATCGATGCTTATAAATGCTTAAATGGTGGGTGTCAGGAGGATGGGGCCAGGCTCTTTACAGTGGGGCCCGGGGACAGGACAAGAGGTAATGGGCACAAACTTGAACATAGGAAGTTCCACCTAAACATGAGGAGGAAATTCTTTACTTTGAGGGTGGCAGAGCACTGGAACAGGCTGCCCAGAGAGGTGGTGGAGTCTCCGTGTCTGGACACATTCAAAACCCTCCTGGACGCCTTCCTGTGTAACCTGCTCTGGGTGACCCTGCTCTGGCATGGGGGTTGGACTAGATGATCTCCAGAGGTCCCTTCCAGCCCCGGCCATTCTGTGATTCTGTGAAAGACATTTTCACTGGAGGGCACTTCTTTCCACCGCTTGCACCCTAACATAGCCGTTTTCATTTGTTGTGAGTGAAACATATTATTTTTTTTGCCAGAGCATAAGTATCTGCAGAAGATTCAAGGTAGCGATGACGCAAGCTCCTTATTGCCCGTACAATGAAGACAGCAAGAACTGAAGAAGTGACATAGCAGGGAAGAGGCAAAAGCTCGCAGGAAACTCATCATCCTCCAATTTACACTTCTTAGCGTTTCTCCTCAGTACTCTGAAAAGTGCTTGGGAAAAAAAAAGCAGCACAGAGAAGCAACAGATGCATTGTTAATCGATCCATGTAGAATTATGGTCCTAAACAACAGGGGAAAAAGCCCTCAGAGACAAGTGAAACGAAAAGTTTAAGTCCAGTTAAGTGGAGAAGCATTGTAGGGGGGAAAATGAACCAAAGGAAGTAAGAAACTCAAGAGCTAAGAAATATCTATAAAAGGAAACCATTAAAAAGGATGGGGTAAACGGATACCCTACAGAAAAGGTGAAGGTTTATTTTAACATCTGGAGTATTTTTATTTAGTTTCTTCCCTTCCTAATCAAAAGCCATGTGGCTGACAACTGGAAACGCAGTATAGTTGTGTCAGGTTATCTCAAAATCCACTTTTCTACCGTCTCTAACCTTTGAATATGTTTGCCTCCTATATTCCTTCAAGGTGGGGGGAAAAGAAGGCTTGGGAAAGGATGAACAAAAATATACAGAAGGTGACAAAGCATAAACAAACTGATTCTGAGTATTGAAATCCCATGCATTAAATGCTATCTTTTTATGTTACTTTTAAACGTCTATAACAGAAAACATTTTGTCAAACGCCAATTAATAAGAAGTCTGTGAGAGAATTTGGCGAATTTATTACTTTAAGAAATACTATCCTGTACTTGTTTGCACAAAGTATATAACAAAAATGTAAGCCTTTTTATAATGTCCCAAAATTCTTGTTTGCAATCTAGGAATGCTTGCTTACCTCCAGCTGAACTAATACCTATTAAATATAAAGGTCACTTGAATAACTGTATATTTTTGACTGTAGGAGAGGGTTTCTCCTTTCACAGTGTTAATGGCTGAGAATATGGAATGTGATACCCTTTTTATGATTGTCATGAGTTTCCACTTAAAAAGATATCAAATGTATGTCATTGATTCTGTGTTTGGACAGAAGGAGAAAAGGCTGCTGGAACAACTTGGGAAGCCCAGCTGGGTCTTTTACCTGCCAGCATCCCTACCCTATCCCAGAATGGCACCAGCCAAACAAATCAGAGTCATAGAATCATAGGGTTGGAAGGGACCTCTGGAGATCATCTAGTCCAACCCCTGTGCCAGAGCAGGGTCACCTAGAGCAGGTTACACAGGAACGCGTCCAGGCAGGTTTTGAATGTCTCCAGAGTTGGAGACTCCACCACCTCTCTGGGCAACCTGTTCCAGTGCTCTGCCACCCTCAAAGGAAAGAAGTTCCTCCTCATGTTTAGGTGGAACTTCTTATGCTCAAGTTTGTGCCCATTACCTCTTATCCTGTCCCCGGGCCCCACTGTAAAGAGCCTGGCCCCATCCTGCTGACACCCACCCTTTAAGTATTTGTAAGTGTTGATAAGATCCCCCCTCAGCCGTCTTTTTTCCAGACTGAAGAGACCCAAATCCCTCAGCCTTTCTTCATAAGAGAGGTGTTCCAGTCCCCTAATCATCTCGGTAGCCCTTTGCTGCACCCTCTCCAGCAGTTCCCTGTCCTTCTTGAACCGGGGAGCCCAGAACTGGACACAGTACTCCAGGTGCAACCTCACCAAGGCAGAGTAGAGGGGGAGGATGACCTCCCTCGACCTGCTGGCCACACTCTCTTCTTGATGCACCCCAGGATGCCATTGGCCTTCTTGGCCACGAGAGCACATTGTTGGTTCGTGGTCATCCTGTTGTCCACCAGGACTCCCAGGTCTCTCTCCACCGAACTGCTCTCCAGCAGGTCAGCCCCCAACCTGTACTGGCGCATGGGGTTATTCCTCCCCAGGTGCAGCACCCTACACTTGCCCTTGTTGAATTTCATAAGGTTCCTCTTTGCCCAGATCTCCAACCTGTCCAGGTCTCTCTGTATGGCGGCACAGCCTTCCGGTGTGTCAGCCATGCCCCCCAGCTTTGTGTCATTGGCAGACTTGCTGAGGGTGCACTCTATCCCCTCATCCAGGTCATTGATGAATATATTGAAGAGGACTGGACCCAGTACTGACCCCTGGGGAACACCACTCGTCACTGACCTCCAGCTAGACTCTGCGTCCCTAATCACGACCCTCTGAGCTCTTGTCTTTCAACCAGTTATCTATCCACCTTACTGTCCATTCATCAAGCCCACTCTTCCTAAATCCCTAAAGCCTCAGTCATGCACCCAGAGATGCTGACCATATGTATGAACAAATGTGGGTGAAGGCAGTTTCATTTCAACTGCAGCAAAGAGACCATAAATGCCGAGCAGATGTGCCATCAGATCACTTATATTTAAAGCACGTAAACAGGGATTCAGGTATCGAATCTTAGGGATGATGTTTTGGAAATTGCAGCTCTAGCCAGTTCCTTGCATGAAGATGGATGAAAGGGTTCAGTGCCTTTGCTTCAATCTGGCAGGTGAACGGATTATGCCTTGGTACGTTGTACTAGGCTGCCATGGCCCACAGGAGCGTTGCATGAAATGGGTGCTGAGCTCATCCGTGAGTAGAAAAAGATGTATTTGCAGTCATAAATCTGTAACTACTTATTGGTAAAATCAGCACGGTCATTATGAACTCCTTACAACTTTATATGGTGTGATATAAACTTATACTTTATTATACCCTTTCAGGAGACTGTATTTTCTTCTTGGGGACAGTGACGATAAATCTCCATGGAGATGAACTGCATTGTGCTGCTAAAAGTAGAGAGGGGTAGTAGCTCTGGCTTTGCTCCACCATCAGCTCTGCATAATTAATTAACATTTTTTGTTTGCTCTTTTTCACTCTGTACTGTGGCAATTTTGAGCAAGCAGATCCAAACATGTGCTTTTAATGCATGCATTAGGGAAAGAGTGAGGAGGCAACTCAGTCGTAACTCAAGGGAATGTTTGTCACCTATAAAATCGATGTCAGAAAGTAAAAATAGAGAGAGTAATAAAATAAATGAAATATATAATAATGGATGTCAGCACTGCAGACAGAACAATGAAGGCGCTGCTTTACCATAAATCTACAGTGTGAAGCAAAGGTCATGAAGGTTGGCTGTGGATTTTGAACAGCACTCTTAAGTAAGAGGCGTAGAGCAAGTGACTGAATAGATTAGCATTGAAGTCAACAATAACTTAGTTATTCCTTGATTTTTCAAGCAGGTGAAGTGTTAGGTGATCATTTGTGATGTTTGCACATCCCTGAAGCCTTTTATAATGTTGCCAACAGCTTTTTATTTGGGAATCCCAAATGTATGGATCGTAACACCTTACAAGAGCATAACAAGTTTACAATGTCTGACTTTTCCCCTTTCCAACTTCCCTGCATGCCGAATGGAACAATAAACAGAAAGAAGCTCCAGTGTTGATTCACTTGTTCTCAAAATACGCTGTCAGCTATTTGGGGGCTCAGAAATGTTTTTGCTTTGCATCCTAAAGTCTGTCGAGCCCTGCGTGCTATCTGATTTTTGAGGGCACTTTAGAGAATTCCAGAGGGGACACTGTCTTTATGGGGGACATGCTGCAGGAACCAGCCTACAACATGCTCAAGAGCAAGCTGGCTTGCTGAAATCCCCTGCCAGCTCAGCCTGTGACAGCTCAGGTAGACCTCTGTGTGCGCCTTCCTCGGTGTATATGTGTACACGCATAAAATGTGCTCATAAATATGTTCTAACTGTTGGGAGAAAACAAAATGGTAGCAGCTGGTAGGAGATGGCAGTTTTATAACCGCTTGCTAATTTTTTTGTAGCTTATTACCGAGCATTTTAGAACAGTGATCTTGCCAGTAAGTGCCAGTTCTTTCCGTTCAGTTCAGTTTAATAGCTTAATAATGCATAATTGGAGTTCTTGGGTACTGGTAGTGAAAGGACACTACGCTCCATTAAGTCCAGGATATTTATTTTGAGAAAATGAGTGAGTGCAGGATTTTCTGGGAACACTAATAGACTTAAATGGATTTCAAAAAGCCTTTTACCGTTAACAAATAAGACTCAACTATGGGTCACATGCTCCACTCCCGGGATGAGCCCAGGATGCAGTCTGTCACTCACTCGTTCTTCATTAAAGAAATTCTGCAGATCTTGCTGGGAGTGTTCTTGATTCATCACACGGTGAGTGGGATCAGGCTCGGGCCTCTGATCTTTAGAACATGCAGCACTCTTTATATAAAAGATAAATGGTTCTGAAGCAAGTTAATTCAGCATTATAGTGATGATTTGTAAGGCTACCCACGAGAAGTACCCCCTAGAAAATCTGTTATTGTCCAGTTCATCCATGCAGACAGATGTTGGTCTCAGGGTCTTTTTAAAGTTCTGTTTCATTGACCGATGGGTTCTGTGGTCAAACTTCCTACACCTTCTCTTCCAGAGGTCATGTGCGATGGATTGTAATGTAACGTAACACCCCCTCTGCTGCCTCCTCTGGACTCAGCACTGTGATTAGGTGGCTACAGAGCTAGAGAGGTACTTATATGGAGTGATGGACATTTGGAGCTTGTTCAGAATTTTCCATGTCTGCGGAGCACCACAGCCTTTCCACACTTAAGAATTCTTAGTTCCTGTGTCTTCAACACAAATACCAATTCAGCAGTGTGCAATACAGGATATGTTCTTCCCTAACTTCTGATTTCTGATTAATGTTTATTTTATGGGTGTAACATCTCAAGCTTCTCAGACTAGCCTTCGAATTTCATGTTAGAAAACAAAATTGCTAAGAATAGAAAGATAAAATCTGGTCAAGGAGATTTGACACAGGCAGTACATCCAGTGTGGTGCTGCACAAGGCTTTCCTATGCTTCCTTCATATCACTGGAGGGAAAAGGACGTTGGGATATTTTCTATTGCTCAAGCATGGGATCTTTATTCCCTTCTGATCCAGCTGGCTCATCACTTCTCTCCCTAACATCCCTTGAGTTAGTCTTGTTAGATATTTTGATCATCTCTTATTCACCTTCCCACTTGCTAAGCATAATGTGCCCTCTGTTGAGGAGACAGAATTATTTTTTTTTGGAAAATGTCTGGTATAAATGCCCACATCTACTCCAGACTATGTGTCTTGCTTCAGCTTACACTTGTTTCTCCATTGCTACTAGCAGCAGTAAAAGTTCATTGGAAAATCTACTGATTTTCTACCCGCGCCACTCATCTCATGTCTAAATAAGTAACAGAAAAAATTCATGAGCCAACATGCCGAGCTGATGCTTGGCATAAAGACAATGAAACAATAAAACATATAAACAATAGTAGAAAGAACTAGAAGACCTCACATTTCACTTTTTATCACATCTTATTTTCTCTTATTGCATGCATTTGGAAAACTGTACAGCAACCATATATTCATTTTCAATTTAATTTTTATTGACTCCTTTTCTTTTTTCAATCCCACTCACATAAATTTGGCAATATGAGTTATCTATGGATGATTCATTTATCTTGCTGACAGCTAGTCTGTCCAATGAATTAGAAACAGTCACAGCTTCATGACATCTAATTATACTTTCCTTCTCTTTTTTCAGTGTTTTAGAGGAAAACAAGGTCTTAATCAGCAATGATGCATATAAAAAATGTTTTAAATATCTTTGAGGGCTTTCATTTGAGTTGAAATATTTTTTCTTTTCATTTCTAACTGTGCTGGATACACGGTTTTCTGCAGAGAGTTGTAATGTTCTATTAAACATCAGAGTTACGGCATAGTATAAATATTAAATTTTTGATTTCTGGTTATTTCTGTCTCTAGCTGCAGTTTCTCTATATGTAGTAATGCTTGTATTTGAGCATCAACAACTACCTTGCTAAGGATTCATTCCATATGCCTGCTTTTCCCTTCATGGAATGTAGTTTTCTTCTCTCTGGAGCTTTGAGCCCCCGCAGCTCCCATCATAGAATCATAGAATGGTTCAGGTTGGAAGGGACCTTAAAGATCATCTAGTTCCAACCCCCCTGCCATGGGCAGGGACACCTCCCACTAGGCCAGGTTGCTCAAAGCCCCGTCCAGCCTGGCCTTGAACACTTCCAGGGATGGGACATTGACAGCTTCCCTGGGCAACCTGTTCCAGTGCCTCACCACCCTCACAGTAAAGAATTTCTTCCTAATATCTAATCTAAATCTCCCTTCTTTCCATTTAAAACCATTACCCCTCATCCTATCACTACACTCCCTCATAAAGAGTCCCTCCCCATCCTTCCTGTAGGCCCCCTTTAGGTACTGGAAGGCTGCTAGAAGGTCTCCGTGGAGCCTTCTCTTCTCCAGGCTGAACAACCCCAACTCTCTCAGCTTGTCTTCAGAGGAAAGGTGCTCCAGCCTTCTGATCGTCTTCATGGCCCTCCTCTGGACCCTCTTGAGCAGGTCCATGTCCTTCTTATGCTGGGGGCTCCAGAGCTGGATGCAGTACACCAGGAGAGGTCTCACCAGAGAGGAGTAGAGGGGCAGAATCACCTCCCTCGACCTGCTGGCCATGCTTCTTTTGATGCAGCCCAGGATGTGATTGGCTTTCTGGGCTGCAAGTGCACATTGCTGGCTCATGTTGAGTTTCTCATCAGCTAACACCCCCAAATCCTTTTCCTCAGGGCTGCTCTCAATCCATTCTCCACCCAGCCTGTATTTGTGCTTGGGATTGCCCCAACCCCTGTGCAGGGCCTTGCACTTGGCGTTGTTGAATTTCATGAAGTTCGCACAGGCCCACTTCTCAAGCTTGTCAAGGTCCCTGTGGGTGGCATCCTTTCCCTCAAGCATGTTGACCACGCCACACAGCTTAGTTTCATCATCAAACTTGCTGAGGGTGCACTCAATTCCAACATCCATGTCGCCAACAAAGATGGCGAGTCTTTGTCTCAGTAGCAACCCCTGAGTAATGCCAGTTGTCATTGCTCACTGCTTGGACATCGAGCTGTTGACCACAATGCTTTGAGTGCAGCCATCCAGCCAATTCCTTACTCACCAAGTGGTCCATCCGTCAAATCCACATCTCTCCATTTTAGAGAGAAGGGTGTTGTCAAATGCCTTGCACAAGTCCATGTAGATGATGTCAGTTGCTCTTCCCTTATCCACCAATGATGTAATGCAGTCTTGGGACTGTTGACCTGGAGTCAACCTCTGTCATACCCATCTCTGATGATTTTAAAGGTAGTGGTGCTAAAGAGATTTTCCTAAGCAGAGTTCCTGAGGACAGATGGAAAGCAGAATTTGAATCTGTATTCCATAATGCTTCCAACAGCAGGGAAAGTCCTAAATAGCTTCTTTCATCACCAGCCATACTGGGGATAGGGATGTGACTCCTTGTTCACGAGTATGCTTCTGTTGTGAGAACCCTTACATATTCAAGGGCTACCTCTGAGAAACAGGATTTACAAGTTTGGATCTGCAGTTTCTATATGAAGATAATCAGTAGAAACAAGACATATTTTTGAACTTGAGTGCGAAAGAGATCGATCTGCTTCTCACAAGCTCGTACTTCACCAGGAGGTGACCCACACAGAGCAACACTCCTCTCTAATTCAATAATTACTTGCTAAAGGAGAGGGTTCAGACATCCTTCGTGAACCTTATTGCTTTTACCTCCTACTACAACTTTTTGCACTGATTAAACTGATCACATATTGGCCCTCCTCTAGCTGAGACCCAGGAAAAGTATCATTTTGCTTTCTTTAGTTCCACATTCATCCACATGGATTAAGTCCTACAAAAGCTTACATTTGCCATCTGGCAAAAAGTCATAGAACTTATTGTTTTACCGTGGCCTCCAGTCTTTGGTGAACACTGCCGTTGACACCAAGGGCATTGTGCCCTCGTACGTGCCATTGTCATCTTTGCCAACAGGGCTGATGAGCTGTGGGGTGCCTGACAGCCAGCCGTTGCAAAGTGATGTGGTGGATCTGACTCAGAATTTTAAAGTGGAGAGAAGCAGTAGGCAGACAACGGTGCTGAGTCCTGCTCACTGTAAGTAAAAGGTGTTGAGCTTTGGAAGAGGTGTGAAAATTATTAGTAGGGCAATTCATAGCTTCTGCTTTTTTTACTTGTGTGCAGCTATTTTTCCCAACGTCAACTTCAAACGCGTTCTCTGCAGCTGGTTTTCATTCAAGTCACTAACACAAAAAATTTCACCCACTGGTGGGCAAAGTAACGCAAACAGTACAATAACCCAATTGAAGGAAATAGGGAGGAAAATCAGAAGATTGTCTCAAATCTGCATATGCTTCAAACTTAATGAAACACCAAGTGTCAACTAAATGCCTTATGGTTACTAACAGCTCCGAAACTGGAGGCTAAGAGCCATGAAATTGTCAAGATTCACAGTTATGTTTTACATAGATGCTAAACCTCAAAATAATTAGTATTGACTATCTCTGCTAATCAATCTAAAGCAGATGTTGGAAATTAGAGGCTAAATCATGTAATCCTGGATGCCAAAAGTTTATCCAAAAGTCCTAGTTATGGCACACCATTGTTTTGTTATGTTTTTTACTTCAGTAATAATTGGAAGATGTGGTTTAGAACCATAACTGACAAAAACACATTTTAATAACTGTTCTGGGTTTATCTCAACGTTCATATGAGCATGCCTATTTGGAGGATTTCTGGCTCTTATATACACGTTTTATAAGTGTTGACGATTCTGGCAAACAGCCACTTAAAGGCAAATATAAAATTTAACTGCAAGTGTCTCGTAATTAGTCATTTACAGCTTACATTGTAACATGCTCTGAGGGCATGTTTGTTTGTGGGGTTATGGGATGTAGTCACAGAACGAGCCCTAAAAAGGGATTTGATTAAGGGAGAACAGGCCCTGCTCTGGGAAAGCATTTGTTCATTTGCTTCAGTCTGTCTCTAGTCACAATGGTCCTTATGTATATTCTTAGAGGATCATTTCCAAAATTTGGACAAGTTAAAGAAAGAATTTAAGTGGCCTTGTTGGCTTTTGAAACTTAACATGGCTTTTAAAAACAGCTACAGACAAATTAAAAGAACTGTTTTGAAAGGTCATGGAGAACAGAAGAGGTGCCTGAGGACTGGAGGAAAGCCAGTGTCACGCTAGTCTTCAAGAAGGGAAAGAAAGAGGACCTGGGAAACTACAGGCCTGGAAAAGTGATGGAACAGCTCATTCTGGATGTCATCTCTAAGTATGTAGAGGAAGAGAAGGTTATCAGGAGTGGTCAATATGGATTTACCAAGGGGAAGTCATGCTTGACTGATCTGATAGCCTTCTATGATGGCATGACTGTCTGGGTAGATGAGGGGAAAGCAGTGGACGTTGTCTACCTCAACTTCAGCAAGGCTTTTGACTCTGTCTGCCATAACATCCTCGTAGGTAAGCTTAGGAAGTGTGGGTTAGATGAGTGGACAGTGAGGTAGATTGACAACTGGCTGAATGGCAGAGCTCAGAGGGTTGTGATCAGCAGTGCAGAGTCCAGTTGGAGGCCTGTAACAACCGGTGTTCCCCAGGGGTCAGTACTGGGTCCAGTCTTATTCAACATATTCATCAACAACCTGGATGAGGGGACAGGAAGTTTGTTGATGGCACAAAACTGGGAGGAGTGGCTGTGATACAGCCAGACCTGGACAGACTGGAGAGTTGGGTGGAGAGGAACCTAATGAAGTTCAACAAGGACAAGTGTAGAGGCCTGTATCTACAGATGAATAACCCCACACACTGATACAGGTTAGTGGTTGACGTGCGGGAAAACAGCTCTGCAGAGAGACCTGGGAGTCCTGGTGGACAACAAGTTGACCACGAGACAGCAATGTGCCCTTGCGGCCAAGGCGGCCAATGGTATCCTGGCGTCGCTTCCAACACCTACCATTCTGTGATTTCTTCGAGGTCTGAGTACACTCATTTAAATGGGACTTGTAAATAGTACCTGCAAAAACACCATCTGACAACTCTCACAATATTAACATGGTTAAGGCTTCATGGAACCTGGAAGAACAAGGTGGAAGCTAATTCCTACCATTAAGTAAAGAGCATAGAAATGTAGAGAAAATTACATTTCTTTGCAAAGTTTCATGAAGCAACAAACAGGCTTCATTGTAACGGTAGGGCAAACAAGTTCTATTGACAATAACTTAATAAATATCCTCTTAAAAATAATTCAAATTTTAAAAGAGTTCATTAGCAATAATGAGTAATTCCCAGCCCCTTATGTCATGTCTATCTGTCTCACAAATCAGGAATGCATTGGAGAGGGAAAAGCTTGAGTTATTAACTCAAAACTGTGCTGAAATTCCTGGAGCCTCAAATACAGGTCCTGAATTGTTGTCAAAGCTGATCCCCACAATTTGTTCTACTTCAGCATAAATGAGTATACACAAAGAGAGGAAAATCCAGTTGCCCGTAGTTTCTTTTGCTCTGTGATTCTTCAGTCCAATTAAAATCCTATGCTGAGTTTCTTAAAGTTTTATAGAAAAATCGCACAAAGAAAATGTAATCCTGTCTTCTCACACCTTGGGCTTCCTGGTGTCACAAGCTGCATAATAAAACCTTCACATAGAGAGGAGTCATGTCGTTCTTTCACCTCACTTTTTTGGTCTCCTCATCCCAGGAGACCCAGCCTAACTCCTGTGCCTGTCCGGCTGTACTCCAGCTCTGTACCATTGGGCAGAAGTGGCAGCATTTGTGCACAGGGAGCCCCAAACTGCTCCCCAGGGAGGAAGCAGTGCCTGGACCTTGTCACTGTTCTCTTTATTCCTGTTCCCATTGCCCTCCATGGTGGACTGCTGCTGTGCTCCAGCCAGCTGTCCAAAGACTCCAAAGAGGGTGCCCATTTACCAGCATGTCACATCAGGAAACGTGTACGGCTTTCCTCTTCAGCTCTGAATCTGACCCGCTATATTAACCTAGATATTTTTATTTTTGCATGACAATGAGCAGTTCTGCTCAAAAAAAAATCAAGCCAACAAAAAACTCTGTGAAGAAAGCTGAGAAAGAATGAGAATAACTGGAGGTGTGAAGGCTACGGTGTGAAGAATATGGCTCTTCTCCTGAGAGGCTGCATCACAGGAACAGCTGAGAAACACAGGAGGTAGGGGGAACTCGCAAGGATTTTGAAAGTTTTGAGAAATAGTTAAATGACCCCAGCACAGATACAGCAGGTTACACATACCATATAATTTACAAGGTTTTGTGTGGGTTTTTTTTTCTTTTTTTTCTATTGAAAAGAAGGAAACTGCTGATATTTTTCAGCACATTCACTATTTTTGATGCTAAACTGCAATTCCAAACCCTTGCAAGTTGTATGCCCTAGATAAATCGGTTCCCGGATACCTCTGTTTGCTTAGAAAATATTTTTTACAATGTTAGTTACCTCACAAGGATGGTTTTTTTAAGTTTTGAAAAAAATAATTGAAAGTGAAACTTTCAGGATTGCACTTTCACGTACATCATTTGACTTCGTGTGCTAAATCAACACAGTAGCCGAAGGAGCTGTTACGTAAGTTTTAACAAGATAGCTGCAGGTTATCCTTTCTTCATACTATTTAGATAAGCTCATTTGTTGCTCAAAAATCACTCAGAGCCCAAGGGCTGATAAAAATCCTCCAAAATCTGTATTCAAACCAAGCCCGTACCACAGTCATCTGCACAACACAAGTAGTTCCAAATATCTCTTGTGAAATCCTGTTAAAAATAGAGTTTCTGACAAACATATTGCTGGCTGAGTATATGGAGTCTGACTGGGCTTTTAGTTTAACTGGAAATAATTCCAGCCCCATCTACTGAGTCATTCTAAATTTGCAACAGATCATCTATTTAGAGAAAAGGCACAGAAGATATACAACATGTGTCTTCTTCGCCTATGTAAACTGTAAGTTGTTCAGGGAAGAGACGCTTTCTTTCTATATGCTTTTATAATAAAACAGGACCTCACCCGCAGTTAGAGTCTTAAAGCAATATAAGGGTCTTAATGAGTAGAAAAAGTTAATGAAAAAATGTGCAAAAGTTCTGAGGCTCACTGAGCCAGATGTCTTTTATGTTTCTCCAAACCTACTGGGATGGCCGTAGCAGGGTGACAGAAATTTTATGGGACGTGTTCTTTTACATTTTTTTCCCTGTCATTTTCTAATCAATTTAAGAATAGAATTCCAATAAATTTACATTACTTTAAACAGTTTTAGCAGAGACCTGCCAGTATTCAGTGAAGAGCAACAGGGACAAAATCAGTGTGCCTTTTCCAGAGCTCACTCCACAAATTTCAGCTGGGACAAATTCTGGGTTTATATGAAGTTCACACATCTTGTCAGTGTACATTTGTGATCTCTTATCATTGAGGAGTACTTTAGAACACTGAAAGGGGGTGGAGATACAGGTAATACAGGTTAGGGACAGAATAAATATGTTATCCATCCATTCACTGGGGAAGCATTGTATATTACATCTGGACAAGTCAACAGAAAGGGCTAGATCCTCTCCCACAGCAAGGCTTTGCACTGCTCCCTTCATCGTCACAAAGCTGTCATAAGGTCTTACCTGGTCACCTTAATTCGCCACTGCAGAGCTCATCTTACAACTTTGGGTGGTAGACAGTTCCTGCTCTACTACCTCTACTGTCTGGAGGCAGGAAGCATGGTACCAGACACCCATCACCAAAGACATTCCTGGAAGTTTGAATAGCTTTTGGGAGTGTCAGACCAGCTGGCAGAGACTGCATCTGTGTTGGTGCAGTGTTGGTGACCCAACACTGGAGAGCGACACAAAGGTTGAGGAGCAGCTCCAGTGAGACAATTTGCTGAGCTCCAGTGAGACACCTTGCTGGACCGAGTCCTCCTGGCCACTACTGAAGCTAATTAGATTGACTAACTTGTTTCTTCTGCTCTGAGAAGTAGTTGGGTTAGTAACCCATCTTGCTGCGTTAGGAGGGCTGAGATTCCTACATAGCACAGGGCCCAGGTCCGAGTCGTTCCTGTGTATTTGGGCAGTCCTATGTACAGCTACAGCTGATCATGTGGTGTTGAGGTGATGGCAGTAACTAATCATCTTTTCTCTACCAGGTTGTGTTCCTGCTAGTTGGAGTCTGCTATGAAAACTAAAGCTCCCTATAGTCCAGAGAGTGTTTATGGGATTTTCCCCTCAAGCTGTGGCAGGTGAGTTCTTGGTGCCTCAACAAGTGCCCTTCCCATCTGCGAGAGATGAATCCCTCCAGAAGCAGAAATAAAAGTTCTGGGAAGCACCACCTGCAGCTTTAAACTGAAATATGGCATCACAACCACATTAATGAGAGCACCTGGAAGATTTAACATGTGACTGTCCAACAGATCTCTAGGTAAGGAAGCGCAGCATGCCAGGTTGGGTAAATCCTTCTGTCACACCAGAATAATAACAAGTACCTTCAAAACACTTTCTAAAAGTTAGAAGAAACTTATGCAACAGCTCATATCTCAACACATTCTTGCACAGCAAGTTAGTTATATACAGCTCTTCCTATTCATTTTTTTCATGACCTGTGTGGGACAATACCAGGAAAAGGCAGGGGGTTTTTAACCAAGAGAAATATTTCCTGAATTTCTTTGATTGCAGCTAGCTTTGCAGTCACGCACTCACAGACTGGCTCTCAGATTCTCTTCCAAACTCTCGCTTTTACTCTCTGTGTGCCTACGTACACATCCTGTGCAGACTGCTGGACTAATGAGATAAACTGGAGCTCCGCGTGGTTTATGTAACATTGGTGCTGTACAGATACTAAAACTGAGGTGAAGCAGTGAAGTGCTCTAACTAAAGAAGGCAGCATTAGTTATGGGATTAGCATCCGTTTATAAGACATGATTCAGACACCTAAATTTAGGTGCATACAGTGTAGGTGTCTATGATGAGGCAATTGTCTATGGCACCATTATCATAAAGGAGGCTGAAGGGTCAATTGAGCTTCCTAAATCATAGGTGTCCTGTGCTATTTGAGACTCCCAAGGGCAGCTGTTGCACAGACCTCACAGGCAGTTTGTGTCTTGCTGCAGGGCAAAGATCCTGCTAGAGGCCAGGCAGGATGTTCTTCGGCTGGGGACTCCGTTTACACACGTGGGCATCTATTACCATTTGAGATGCTCTGGGAAATCCAAGGTGTGTACAAGGCTGGAAGACATAGAACGGGACCTCAGTGAGACATGTGCTCTTCTGAAATGGCAGATAAATATGCTTGTTGAGGCAAGGCACCCTGGACACCTCAACTGGCACGAGATAAATATGTGAGGGTGACCTAATGGTCATGCAGATGTCCTTGTCCAGGCAACTGAACCATGTCCCCAGTCAATGCAGCTGGGAATGCAAACACTGACATCAGTTCAGGAATCCTCTAGACTCATCCACTGCAAGGACAGGTTCCCCAGGAGACTTGGGGAAGATTCATAGACACTGAGTCTAGTGTCTCCACTAGAAGTATCTTACCTTGTTTAGCATCTAGTTGCTGTTCCAGAAGTGTAAATTTCCCCCGTGGGTCCTGTGTCATACACACAGTCTTGCATGGATGTCCCAGAGGTGAGGAGGCATCTCAGACAGTGCCAGGAGCCCATTTTTAGGCAACCGAATCCTACAGTAGCTCACCACCAAACTCACGTATAGACACTCACACTGTAGACACCTCATTGTACAAGCCTGCACTGATATCTACACCTCTAGCTCTCCTCAGAGGCTGCCACACTGTAACATTTCAGACTACAGGCTGTTGTCTCACTTTGCGTCTACCACCACAGGCCCTGATTTCAGCTCCTTCCCATAGCTATGCTGAAATACAGTCACTGAATCATAGAACTGAATCACAGAATGTACTGAGATCCACAGGGAACATAAAGTCCAACTCCTGATTCCCCACAGGGAAACCTAGAAGTTAAACCATATATCTAAGAGCGTTGTCCAAATGCTTCTCGAACACCAACAAGCTTGAGGTTGTGACTACTTCCCTAGGGCACTTGTTCCAGTGCTTGACCACCCTCTCAGTGAAGAACTTTTCCCTAATGTCCAATCTGAACTTCCCCTCATGCAGCTTTAAGCTATTCCCATGCATACTAGCACCAGACACCAGAGAGATCAGGACCTCCTTCTCCACTCCCCTGATGAGGAAGTTGTAAACGGCAATGAGGTCACCCCTCAGTCTCCTCTAAGCTGAACAAACCTGTATCCTCAGCCACTCCTCGTAAGTCATGCTGTCTACTCCTTTCACCATCTTTGTTGCTCTCCTTTGAACACACTCTAATATTTTTATATCCTTCTAATATTGTAGAGTCCAAAACAGCACACAGTACTCAAGGTGAGGCCACACCAATGCTAAGTATAGTGGGACAATCACTTATGTGGTTAAATGGTTATTTGTACTGTGCCTACCACACCCCAGGATACGGTTGGCCCTTTTGGTGGCCAGGGCACATTGTTGACTCATACTGAGTTTACCATCAACCAAAACCCCCAGGTCCCTCTCTGCAGGGGGCACTCCAGACTCTAGACTCCCCAGTCTACACGTACACCCAGGATTACACCATCCCAGGTGAAGAATACCCTCCCAGGTGCAGAATTACAACTACTTTAGTTACAAATAGTAACTAAAACACACATCACAATTGAGAGAATAACAAACCTATTTCCTGGGTGCTGAGCAAATCTGCCCTCAGAGAAAATGCCTATGAGTAAATTTCCATTTGCTATTTCAAGTTCCCTGCAACGCCCAGGATCACAGAGCCATAGGGAAAGGAACCCTTAACTTTTTCTCCCACTCCCACCTCTTTAATGACTTCCAAATCTCTTCAAGAACCCATTTAAGCCTCTACAGCTGCTGAATTCCCAAGTTATTCCTGCCTTATTGATTCGACCAAATCTGCCAGAAAACGGACAAAAGGTGGTGAATACCTGGTTCATCAGGTACAGGTTTCAGAGTGTTGTTCTCTGCTGTGTAGAAAGAGTATCTTCAGATGGAGTCCTCCAAGTGTCATTAGTTCTGCGTCTGCTCAGTGTGCCCATGGTATCATCTGATTTTTTATTTTTGTACGATTTCTAACGTATCTCATTATTACCTTGGCACCTGGGGACTGTGATTTGCAGGAAGGGTTCTGTTCCAGGCCAGACTGAATTATATTACAGTTCCAAGGCATGTTTGGCAACGGCTAATAGTGGTTGGTTATTTTTAGATGTTTTTTTTCTGTTCTTCTCTCAGCTCAGATCTGGCCTATTTAAACTCTGTTTTCAAAAAATTGAGATTTTAGACCATCAATAGTTTTCACTCAAATTTTGAGGTATATTTTTACTGGTTATAAACACAGTTTTCAGTCAGGTTGCTTCCACTTTGAATTTTCTAAAGCCGTGGTATAATTATTTTGGACCTAAAACTGTATCTCTTTTCCATGGTGTGACAGTGTCTCTCAGAATGAGGACTGAATTCCCATCTAAACCCTTTGTTCAGGGGGGAATTTTTTCATGTATCCAATAATACCTATTTCTAACATCTCAATATGAGCAGTTCAGCAGATATCAGTCTTTTTGAGGGCTCTGCCCCTCAGTCTTTGCTATTTATTTGTGTGCTTCCAGATTTGCACTGCTCTAATTCACAAAGCCCAGTTCAGTGACCCTCAATGGCTGAAAATGTCTGGGGCCACTTGCTGAGCTACAAGTAGCAGAGGGAATAGAATTTGCCACCTTTAGTACCAGTAGCAGTAAGCAGAAAAAAGCCCGCTTTCTTCATAGTATCTCACCTGAACCCACACAGGCTATTGCTCGCTGTGGAGCTAATTTTGTCTGAAACTCATGGTTTTAAAAAATGGGGGGGGGTGGTGTCTGCAAGATAATTGGGGGGAAAATGTACAGTGGATTTTCCAAGGCAGCTGCCAAAATAGTCACGCACACATGCACACAGAGGAAAAAATAGTGCAGCAGTGATGCTAGATCCTCTCTCAAGCCATTTTTAGCATCTTGCTAAGTGATGACATTCCCAAAGGAAGAGGGAGTACTCTGTAGTATACAGTAAGTGCACCAGCAAAGTATGAAATATACTAATACGCCATGTAAAATTCACTTGGCAAAGCCAAAAACAAAATTCTTGTTTACCTCCCATTTCACAGGTATCTCTGGTGCAAGCCCAGTTATTCTGGTTTTGGCTACTGCTATAAACTTGGGGCCACGTAGGCAGATGCTTCACAGGGCGATACATAACAAAGGAGCCATCTGTGACCTGCAGTGCTACCATACATACCAGAGTAATGTCTTCACCAAATATTTTCCTTTTTTTTAAAAAACTCCTTGGGTTTTGAGTGTCAGAAATATCCATTTTTTGCTGCTAGATTTCTTTGGAGGGTTGCTGTGCAACGGAGCATGGCAGCTGGTGAAAAATCTGACCTGCTTAATGGAGGGGTTAAGGGTTGCATATCAGGAAGGGAAACAAACCTTTTTTTTCTTGGTAGCTCACTATTAGAAGCTTCCTCAATGCTGTGCAAACACTTATAAAGACTAACATTGCAACTGCTGCAGGTAAATTTACAGACAGCGAATGAGAAAGCTAGAATGACAACTTTAATAAAAAGGCCTCCAGCTGGGTACGTGGGGCTTGATTCTTGTCTCTCTTGTTCTTGTATAAATCAGGATTAATTTAAATTATAAAAGAAAGAACCCACCCTGTTACGAATTTGTGAGATCAGACCGTGGCTCCTGATCTGGATGGCTGTAAACGATCTAGTCAAAAAAGGAACAACTATTATTAGTCTGTATTTACTTAAAATTATTATAAAGTGCATGAGCTTGAGTACATTTGTCTTGCAATAAAATCAGAAATTCCGTACAAGAGAAGGGATTGTCATTTCAATTGTGTTCCACATCCACAGTAACTCAAGCAGCCCCCTTTAACTTCTGCATGAGAGTGCCCCGTATAGGGCATAAAAACATGTCTAGGTAACATTGAGCATTTGGAGAGCCCAAGTGCTGTCAAATCAGGAGCAGTTGAGGGACAAAATGAGAGGAGATCCCCATCCCAGTTTTGGCTTTACCTGCTAATTTTGCTTTCCAGCCGTGTGCAATGTCGTTTCTTGTAAGATCCATCTCTGGCAAGATAGGTGCTCTATTTCTGCTGAGTTTTCAAATACGTGGGAGCAGGCGAGCCAGTAGCTTGCAGCCGGGTATGCAACTAGCCCTGCTGCTTCGTGTTTCAAATATTAGACTGTACTGATGCAGAAACTTTGCAGATGCTGCAACTCCACATTTGTGGGTTTTGCAGGCTGATTTCCTACTTGGGTCAGGAGAGCTTCTGAGAAATTTCAACTATCGAACAGGGCTCAAATTTTGCCTCATGTACCATGAAATAGGATGAACTTGTGTACTCATGGTGTTTTGCTAGTAAAAGAAAAGAAAACTGGCAAGTTTATTTATGTGGCTGACACATCATAGATGGTTGCAGCCATTTCCCAGCTATATGCTTGACTTACTTTTTCCAAAATTAGCACTAATCATAACTCAGTCTAGTGAGAATTGCCTCAAGAGTACTGTAAGAATTGCTATCTGATGGCCCGGAGAGAAAGAGCCCAGGTGCTGGAAACTCAAAACAAAGTGCCACTCACAGCTATAACAGTCATCTGCAAAGGGATTAAAAACTGCTAAAAAGCATATCTGGGCCATTGAAAAAAAAAAAAAAGCATGTAAGATGTTTGCTACCATACCATAGAAAAAGATCATCCTTTTTCCATTTTTATTTTTTTATAGTTATACTCTATCTTCTTAGGGATCAGGGAACCAAAACCACACACGCTATTCCTGGATCTATGCTGGAGCATAATGTTGCTTCCTGTTTTGCTAGTTCTTCCTTACTTAATAATTCCTGCATTTGATTTGCCTTTTGCTTTCCACTGATGTTTTCGAAGAGCTAAATGCAGAGACTGCAGGATCTCTTTCCCCACTGGTAACAGGTAATTAGAAACCCATCATTGCGCAAGTATAGGTAGGATTCTTTTTCTCCAAAGCATTTGTTTGCATTCCTTAATTTAATCTAATTTGAACTCATTATGGGGCTTCATTCTCAGCTCCTAGTTCCTGCTTCTTACGTGCACATCTGTCTCCCCTTCCTTCTCCAGACGTAACTGAATAATGTTGGCTTTTACACAAGTTCCTAGCATGGATGTTTAAAATATAGGTTTCTTTCCAACAAAGCCAAGGCTTCAGCTGCTACGAATTGCACTGCCAAACTTCTGCCCTGTCCTACTGACAATGGTTTTAGGGACCGGAGTGGGGTCCCTGTGAAGACTGCCACCATGAACAGGGTCTTCTTCAGTTCCTGCTTGCACCAGCTGATCCTGTTCAGCTGCCTTGGTCATCTGCATTTATTGAAGGGTCCCTTAGTGCAGTGTTGCTATTCAGAAAGATGGTGCGATGGTAAAACTGCTGTGTTACAGCCCCCACTGTCAGGGAGCAGCAGTGGCTTGCTCCACCTTGGGAGGGAAACTGGGAGCCAAGAGTGATAGCAAGGAAGGCAGGAGCAGGGACCTCAGCAAGAAGAGCGCAGTCCCGCAGTACTCAACCACAAGGAGCAGAGCAAGTTCAGTGACATTAACCCAAGTCAGTGGAGGTTGGCGGAGAGGTCTGTAGTGACAAGGCAGGTTTGAGGTCAAGCTGGGAAGACAAGGGAGCAAGGCAGGCTCAGAATCAGCAAGCTACAAGACAAGGCACAGAGGTACCGACAACACAGCTCGGGCAGCAACCAAAGGTGAGTGCCTGAACTTTGATGCAGCTCCCAAGCCAAAAAAGGGAAGGCCCTTGGCAAGGTTTCTCACAGCTTTCCCGCACAGCCCTTTTCACAGCAGCCTTGTCCCAGGATACACAGCTACACCATGTCAGGGCTGGCCTTCAGTAAACAGGCCACTAAACCCTTGGGGTGAGGAGGGTAGAAGCTGCAGAGCCGCTTTGTGCAATCAGGACCCTGACACTACCCTGACACTCGTATCTTCATCCTTTTCTTCTAAAAGAGGCTCAGTATCACCCGTGCTCCAAAAGTGGTACTTGAATATGAAATTGCTAATGAAAGGTAGAAGTGCTTCGGAGGGTCATCGGTTTAGCACTAGAACAAGTACCACCACGTTCCTGGGAGAGAATAGTCCTTGAATCCTCTGGGTCTCCTCTGAGGAACTGATGCAGGTTTCTAGCTGCTTTACATAGTTTATTGGTCCAGACAACTATAACAGATTTCTCATTCCCTCCTGAAAACTCAGTATAAAAAGAGATTCCTGGTCTCTTGCCAGTATCTCAACCATTATCAGAAATAATGAAAAACTCTGTGTTCCTCTGTGAATGATCATAAACTGGTCATCTGAGGAGGTAATCTAAGATAGAAATTCATTGTTACAGCCATAGCCATAAAGTTCTATGTTCTTTCATTTGGCAATAACTTAAGTAATATTGAAACTACAAGAAACAGAGAATTTTCATCCTTTGTTATCAAGGATCAGTTCAACCAGTACAATTTTCCAAACAGAAGACTCCGAGCTTTCACGCAGAAAAAGGTGCAGAATATTATTCTTATGAGTAACCCATTGATTGAATCAAGCAGTTCACTGGGAATAAGGTTAAATCCGTGTTTTATGTGCATGGGCCCAGGCCCTGGGATTACACATTTTGTATTAATTTGCTACATTCTCCCCATTTCACACAATTCCTTTTTAATGTGGGAAACAAACCTTTTGAAGCCGGTGTGAAAAGGCACTTGAAAGTAAGCTGTCCCTGTCTCAGAGGGGGGTGTCCTTGGAAGTCTAAATCATTATTTTTGTGGTAATAGCTTAATTCTTAATAATTTAACTCTCAGACAGAATTCAGAGAGGGCTGAATTCAGAATGTAGAGAGGTAATCTAACTACTTACATGGAAGCGGATCTAATTAGAGCTCAATACCTTTAAAATGGTTAAATTACGCACAGCGTTGGGATGGGTTGTGCTGAGTGAAAGTCAACACTGGCATTCCTGCTGGAAAATAATTATTACTCTATTTAGTTTATATATTTGCCTTGCCCTCACAGTGGGAAAGACTGCGTTGCTGCTTGTGAAGCTGTATGGAAGGAATGCAGATGCAGGGTGTTGTATTTTTTTCGGCCAAGCTTGTGTCATTAAATTCCAAAGTAAGGTCACAGCAAATTCTCTGCATCCAAGTATGAGCTTCTTTTTTGCTGCTGCCGTTGCCAGAAATGCGAGCGATTGTAAATTTCCACACAAAGTTGAACCCAAAAAGGATAGTGCCGATTTTCCATAGCACCTGTCAGGCAAGTAGTCACATCTACTGACTTCAACAGACGAAAAGCTGTAACACCGAGTGCTTTAGCTATTGACTCTGGTAAGATCAGCCATAAGCCAAGTTTGAAAGTTTTTGATAGTCTCATCTAGAAAGGATAAAAATAACAAGGAAAGAAGAGCTGTTTGGAAAGTGCTTAAAAACACACTGGAGAAGAAAGCTTTAAATGGTGTAGAAGGAAAAAATATCAATCTTTATCACACAAGAAGTATAAATCAACAATACAGTCTTTTAAAGTGTTCAGAGTATGGTGAAAGCCCATTGCCTGAGATGCTTAAGGTGAAATTAGTGCACCTGGGGGTACACCATAAGGACCATCTCATGCTAGCAGAAGAAAGGTCACCATAGCGTTACTGCCTAGCCTATTCATCCCTGGGCACAGACTCTGAAAACTGTATTTTGATTTTGAGGTGTTCCCTCCAATGAAGCTGGGTTTTAAATGGAAAAATTATGCTCAGTAGTTACATTATTTTATTGCTTTTCTTGGCTTAGATTACAGCCATAACCTTTCAGTGAAATAAGGGCAGAAAAAAACCACAACGGGCCATATTTTCTCAAGATTGCCCTCTCTCACGTGACCTAATCTGTTTTCAATTCTCTCTTTATATTTCTCCCTCCTGCTAAATGATGAGACTAACAAGCCTCTTGATTGTTTTTTAAAGGTATGATATATTTTGATGTCCATATTTTTATAGTAAGCACCTGGCTTTATTCCCAGCTGGTCAAGCAAACACATGTTAAAATTTCTTCAGTATTGCTTCATTTGACACACTTGATTTTGACCAGCTTTCAGCTGGAGATCTTTTTTAAAAACCACAGGAATAAGACAGTGAAAAAAATGCTGAATAAAACATTTTATACCATCACTACTTAAGACTTTGTTATCTTCTTTTCTGTCATTTCACTTTTTAAGACGGTATAATGTAGTTACCAGATATGAAAAGTAAAAGGAGCTACCTTCACAATTTCCAACAGATCATAGATTTTGATAGAATATTTGTTTTAAACATACTCAGAAAATAGTAAAACAAACTCAGAAAATTATTATATTCTGGGTAAGAAAAAATTACAGTTTTGGTTTGAAGCTCCTGCTATCTGAAAGCTATAAAGACTTTTCATTATTCATTCAGAAGCATATCTGAATTGGGAAGAAATACCAAATTTAAAAAGTACCACTAACTTGGAGATAAATGCGTCTGAGGAATGGTCTGTTAGATGGATAAGGAACTGGCTGGATGGCTGCATCCAAAGAGTTAAAGTCAGTGGCTCAATGTCCAAGTGGAAACCAGTAATCAGTGGTGTTCCTCAAGAGTCTGTACTGGGACCAATACTATTTAATATCTTCGTCAGTGACATAGACAGTGGGATCGATTGCACTCTCAGCAAGTCTGCGGATGACACCAAGAGTGGTGACGTTCATACACTTGACCGAAGGGATGCCATCCAGAGGGACTCTGACAGGCTTGAGGACAGGGCCCACTTTTTCCCAAGGCCTGTAGTGACAGGACAGGGGACAACGTTTTACACTGAAAGAGGGTAGGTTTAGATTGGACATAAGGAATAAATTTTTTATGATGAGGGTAGCAAAACATTGGAACAGGTTGCCCACAGACGTTGTGGCTGCGCCATCCCTCGAAATGTTCCAGGTCAGGTCGGATGGGGCTTTGAGCAACATGATCTAGTGGGTGATGCCCCTGCTCATTGCAGAGTGGTTGGACCGCATGATCTTTAAAGGTCCCTTCCAACCCAAACTGGTCTATGATTCTATGATACTGTATCAAGAGAAAATGCTTACTGATTTTAGTTGGCAGTGGATTGGGATCTTTGATTATATTTTCCTTTTCTCTTACTTTCTTGTATGATTTCCTAATTTCTACCTTTTTGCTGTGATGCAGTACAAATGGCAGATGATAAATTTTAGTAGAGACATTGTAAACAAGACAAAATGTAGCTACATTATTATAAAACCCAGTAGGTGGGCTCCTTATGATTTCAGTAAACAGACCAAGAATCCAAAGGGCCTGGAAATAAACTATTTTCTGATTTCCGAAGGGTGTCCGTCTAGCTCCAGGGAAAAAGCAATTGACAGAGCCGTTGTGGACATTTGACTTGTACTGCCTTTGTCTCAGTAGACAAAGGATTTCAAAGTACAGGAATGTGACTGACGATTAATAAATGTGACTATTAGTAGGCACTAAGTTCTTCACTCAGAACTGCTTTTAAAATGAAAAAGTGATCTGAAAGCTGAGACGTAATGGCAAGGTAGCGTGTGATCACTTCCACACGTGGAACATAGCTGCATGTAGTGATGTCTGCCACATTTTTGTGACATGTCACAAAAGTCCAACAGGGCATTCAAAACAAGGGAGGTTGATGCCTGCTACCGGGTTTTTCATGGATGCCTCCTAGAAAGTTGGAAGGAAGCATCCATGAAAAATCAGATAAGGTCTTTATGCAGAGATCAAGCTCAAGTCAAATCAAGAACTGAAAACAAAGATGTTCCTTTGACTAAATTCCTTCAAGGGTTCAGTGTGTAAGGTATCAGAGTATGGCTAACACCCCTATCATGTCACGCGTATTGAAGGAGGAGGTGTAGACTAGCTTAAAAAAACTATTGTAGCCTTCTGTCAGCACAGCAAGCTATAGAGTGAATAGCCATCCATCACCCTTCTCTCCAGGACTTCATTAACCCACAATGGCCTTTAGCATTCCTGCTCCTCTTCTTTCCTCACAGTGAGACAAGTTTGATGCTAAGGTACATTTATGCTTTTTCAGTGAGGCAAATGAGGTCACACAGATGAAACTGAGAGCGAGATTTCATTCATTACGCTCAGTTCATCTCTTCACCTTTATATTACCATAAGCAGGGTTGTTTCTTGATAACAGCAGGTTCAAGTCAAGTCGAGGATATTGGGTATTTTACTTAAGCGTCAAGGGGCTCAGAAAGCATGCTGGATGCTTCTGGGCCTGGGATTCCTGCTCAGGTAACTTCCAAACTAATTTCTGAATACAGCAGCAAAGGAAGCAAAAGGTGATGAAGAAGATCTGGGGGCAGCACTGAGTTCTGTGTCAGTCCTGTGAGAACTGTGCACCACAGGTCAAAGAGAATTATTTTCAAATGCATTAGGAAAATCAGCTGTAAGAGCCAGGGAAGCAACTCATTTGTTCAGCCCCTTGGTCACAATGATATCCCTGTACCCATTTCCAAGGTGAGCCAGAACACTTCCTTTTTGTTTTGCACACTTACCTCCTAACTTTTCCTCTCATATATATGCGTTTTACACCTCTGTCATTTGGTAGAGTCTTTTACAATCGCAGCAGAAGAAACAGGTGGCCCATCAGACATCTCGTCTGAGATCACCATGACCTTGACCAAGAGACTAGCTGGGCATCTACCCTGTGGGTTAAGAACTCAAGGGGAAGGAACTATTGCAGCTCCTAGCCTTGCTTTGGGATGGCACTTCAGCTCTTGCCTTGCACATTAGTCTTAACTGTCCAGGCAGAAGGAGTAATCAGTTCTTATGTTCCGTACATGCTGGCAGCCTGAATTGTAATCTGCAGCCCAAGGGTAAAGATCTCATCTGAGTTACCTTTATTCAAAATGAAAACCTAAGGAATTTTGCTGTAAAAACTTCTAGGTGAATTAAGCTAATAAGTCACAGGACGGGCGTGCTTGTTCAACCCCTTTTGCTTATTTCTCAGCCCTAACAACTACATCAAATACGTGTTCAACGTTTAAAACCCGTTGAGCAGAAAAGCAGTGAAGGGGCTGGCAGGGGAGGATTGGGATCCCATTTTTACCCCCAAACAAGGACGACACCTGCCCTCTTCTTCCTCTGCCAGCTCTCTCATTCCCAGTCCTGTCTCATGTTGTGATGATGGTTATTCAGGCTGCAGAACCATAAACTCTTACAGCTGTAGCTTACAACTACATTTGGTAGTCTCTCAGGGACCCATTCTGTCCTTGCTTCAAACAGCGCAGAAGGCAGGCTTCTCTCTTTCTGGGTTGCAGGTGATAGATGAGTATGGCCACCTCTTCTCCAGAGAACTCAGGATATTTCTGCTTGTGTCCGCGTATGCTTGGGAAGAATAAAACATCTTTACGGAGTGATGAGCTCTTGAATGCATTTAAAAAAAAAGGCTGATGGCTTTCCGAAAAAAAATCCAGATTTAATTAGTAGTTGTTATAATCAACAGTGTTACGTAGGAGCTTCGAAATGTCAATGACAGCCTAAGAAGTGACTAAAAACAACAGATTGATGTTCTCCATTAGCTACTCTTCAATAAGGTCTACATTTACTCTGATTTACAAAGCAAAATAAGATCACTCTCCCTCCCTTTCCCCAAGTGTCAGTTATTCATCTCAGTATTTCAGAGCTTTTTAAAGCAGGTAGGTTAGCAGCCTTTACAAAGGATTCTTCATTTATTGATACCACTTACAGTTATATGAGCAGAAGAAAAATTAAAAGGGCTACTGAAGTGGTTCTCCAGACCATCAGCCTCTTGCTGTGGATTTTCTCCATCTTATAAGCTAAACAATTGTAGAGTGTGACAGTCAGCTGAAAATTGTCCCAGCGGTTAAAATTCATACCTAACCAGGCCGCAGTTCCTTACCACAGACTCCCTCTATGACCTTCAACAAATCACACCAGGCCAGGACCTTGGGGTATTCAGGTGTCTCGTTCAGACTCACTTCAGGAGGTTGTGGCTGCACCCAGCGGCATGGTGACTGGTCCTGGGAGCAGGCTCCACAGGCTGAATGTGGATGTTTCCTTCTTTCTCCCTTCCCTATACACGTGTACGTCCCAACCATTAAGAAATTTAGTCTACCTCCCTAGACCAGGCTGAGGAAAATGAAGGAGCACTGGTTCTGAGATGCGACTTGGAAGAAGGCAGGCAGTGGGCTGGACAAAACCTCTGTAAGCCAGGAGCTGGAAATGAGATTGAAAATAATGAATAAGATCTAGAATGTGGAATCACTTTTAGTGAGGTGAATGAAGATGGAGAAGGGACTGGAGAAACAAATAAAGTCAAAAATAGGTGTTTGAGATGGGAAAGAGTAAACCATGGTGCTGCAAGGCAGGAAAGCCAGACTGAACCAAAAAGTAGGGAGAAGAGTAAGAAACGTTGAGTTCAGGTGGAAAACAGCGAGCTGTCTGTTTTTCACATACATATCAGAAAAATACTCTGTGAAAAGATCATCCTGGAGTCCCAATGTATATGCTGCACATGATAAATTAATCACGCTCTAAGCATTATTCTGTTTTGCTTTCATTTGCCAAAGCTAATCTAGTCATTAAGCCTTAACAAATCTGTGGACTTCCCTCAGTTTTACCCCCAAACGAGGAAAGCGTTTGCTGTTTTTATGCTGAATTCTTTCTCCTCAGAGGAAGCCAATACCTGCTGCTAACTCAAATGCCAGATGGTGCATTTGGATTTATTTAGACGTGATCCACTTCACAGGAGGGAGTGTTGCCCATAGAAGATGATACCAGTACCCCGTGGGTTTGCGTGAGGGACCAAACGCCAGCAGGCTGATAGGGCTGAACACAAAGCGATGCTGAGCCCAGCACTGTATACTGCAGGTGATTCATGGCATTAGCAGCTCAGCTGGATGCATCAGGAATCTAAATGCCTTTGAACCGGCAGCCTTTTTTCCACATTGGGAACCAATCGTTCTTGCAGATTAATAAACTGCAAAACTATCTTTCTGGACTGGATTGGTGAAGAAAAGAGTGCAGAGCCAGAGTGGAAGGAAGAAGCCTGTATTTCTTTTCACGCACATTGCTAGCTTCAGCCTTTCAGAGTGATATTTTGCACTCCATTTTCCTCTCTAGCAATATAAAAACATCTGCAATGAGTCTCTAAAACACAACTGTTGCTAATCTGCCTAAAAAAGACACCATAGAGACTCACTTTAAAACTTCCTGGCATCATTTCTTAGTTAACCAAAGGAGTGAGGAATGAGCTAGTCTTCTCTTCCAAAGAAGATTAGGATGGTATGTAGTGTTTCATGCACACAACAAACCAAAAGCAGGAATCCATCCCACACCTCATAGGTCGTTGCGTGGAAAGATGTCTTTGCAGAATTGAGCTGCGCAAAAGGCATATATTTGTTTATTCACAGCAAGAAAACACAAATAATGACTCATAATGTCCATAATGGCGTTCACATTTCCCAAGCAATGCAGTTGAGCAGAGTCTACTCACTTACAGGTGTTCGCTAAGGTGACAGTGTCTTACTGCAGTTGTTTTTCACCTACAACACTTAAAAGATCTCCTTGGGAAACAATGACAGGATTAATATGTCACATTTAGATCAAAATGACTGACTACTGGGACATAAATGTCAGAGGTAAAATCCTCAACTTACAATGTCTTCAAAGTCAACAATTACCTGCTTCATTTTGCAACCATCTGATTTAGGATGTTATGAGAAAGAGGGTCTCCAATGAGTGTTTCTAAATCCTTTTTGAACACCCTTATACTTTGGATTCAATGGCATTGAGTTTAATGATTTAATCATGCACCCTATGGAAAAAGAACTTGCTTTTGTATGCCCTTAAACCTGATACCAAACACTTTCACTGAGTATTCTGTAGCTCTCATACTGTGAGAAATAATGAACAGCCACTCCTTAATCACCTTCTCTATACCACACATGGTATTTTAAAATGTATCACTTCCCCCCCTTCCCTCCCACAGTTTGTTTTCCAAGTTGAAGGGCTCTAGATTACTTACTCTTTTTCTGTGGAACTTCTTCCATTTTGCGGATGAATGTTGCCGTTCTTCTCAGCACCATTCCCAGCTCACGTACAACCGTGCAACCCTTTCAAAATGAATGGCAAGAATTTAATGAAATGCGAAATACATTTGTGAAAACCGAATACTAACTCTTAGCATTTGTTTGCCATTTTTTAACACAATATTAATCCCTAAGAGATCTTCTGTCTTAGGTCATGACAGTTTTACCTGCCTTTGGTAAGGAATCTTTTCTAAAGATTGTTGAAAATCCATATGTATGAACAACTGTAATCAACTGCTCATTGACTTATTCTAAAGACTGTAATAAACTTGCAAATAAAAAGAAATCTGTGCTGATTTCTCCCCTATATCTTATATTTACACTTCACCCACTGACTGATTTTTATTCTCTTTT
This sequence comes from Chroicocephalus ridibundus, assembly GCF_963924245.1. Classification (NCBI taxonomy): domain Eukaryota; kingdom Metazoa; phylum Chordata; class Aves; order Charadriiformes; family Laridae; genus Chroicocephalus; species Chroicocephalus ridibundus. The sequence goes on along the minus strand of NC_086285.1, from coordinate 113,588,721 downwards.
ATAGTTTCTATGGATCTGCTTGGTACAAAAGTCAGATCCTCAGAAAAAACTCTGTAGTTCTTTTAAAGACTTAAAATAAAAGCATCTGCTTTTATTTTAATTTATAAAAAGGCCTTCAGTTCTCTGGTTGCAACTGTCTCAGTGTTTGTATTCATTTAAATAAACGACTAGATTTAAGGATACAAATAATGAATTAACCAGTAAGATACTCGATGCTTCATTTCTGGAAAAAAGTTTCAAATAGACACTTCCCAAGCAATTATTTTCAGTCATCTGTCAGTTCTTCTTCCACTTTCACTAACTTCCCTTTCCCTTAGATCTCAGAACTTGTATTTGATAGAAAAATACTATCTCCAGAGCAATAATTCAATAAAGTCTGCATATGGAGATTTCCTTTCCCTTTGGCTTGAGTAATCCTAGTTTTGGAGGGAGGGTTGCAAGCCATCCTTTCCACCAGAACCTGAAGGTAAATGTGATTTTTCTCTTATGGAAACTGGCAGGAATGCAGTGTGGTGCAGTCTTAACGTGAGCGTACTGAGGTGCCAACGTCTTCATCGCTGCATTTGCAAAAACCTGCCAAACCCTGGCAATAAAATTCATTATAAAAAGGGAGAAAAAAATACAACGCAAACATGTATACTAAAATCTCGTTCTAAAAGTAAAGGATATGGTGACTTATTGACTGAGGAATTAAGAGATGCTTCCAGGGCACTTGTAAGTACGTACAAATTATTTATTGCTACCCTGTGGTCCTTATTCAGAGAAAACCATACGCAGGAGTCTCTGAGCTTAAGAGATCTCCTCGCAGAATTTTCTATGCGTTATTTTGAAAGTCTCTTCACCCACCTTGTGCAATGCTTTGCCTCCGGCCAAAGCTCTCGTATCTCGGATGATATCTTGAGAAACCTGTCAAAAGGGAGATGTTTTCATGCAGAAGCCCTCTGTTTTTGTACTGAGGGTGAGTAGAGGAAAGCCTAGAGCTCGCAGTGGTAACTCATTCAGTCCACCGAGCAAAACAAAGGAACTGGCCGCAGACGGCTTGCTGAGGTTGCAGGGAATTCAGCATGACGGGAAAGTGATGTAGCTCCGCTGGTTTCCTTGTCAAGTGGAAGGACAGCACAGCAGCACCCAGCTGCAGTCTTCGAACAGAGCAGCCTTGTCTTCCGGCACTAAATGGGAAACTGAGAAACCAGGGAACAATTTTCCTGCTCGCAGGCCTTCATGACCATGCAAAAATCTCTCTCAATCTCCATCTGTGAATTCCTTGTTGCATGAAACAGGTTAATAGTGTGGCAAGCTGAAAAAAGAGAAGGGCTATTTTTCTTGGCTGAGCCAACATACGTACATGTATGTCACAAGTATCAATGCCACGCTTTGCAGAAATATTTCAAGTGTTGGCAAGCAAGATCCACAGGTTTAAAAGCGCTTTTAATTCACATCCTGCCTGCTAGGGACAGTGAGGATGCAAACACTGAAGATGCAAGGTGCTCTTCTAGTAGTAGGACTCGCCTAAGTATAAATAAAACCCGGTTCGATTTTTACAGAATATTCTATCACCTGACTGACTGAAATAAAAATATCGTATAGTCCCTGAGATCATCAGCTGCAGACTTATGTAATAGTAGAAACTGTTTTTCAAGAAAAATATTAATTGCAGCCTATTATTAGCCATGAAAACATTCTTCAGTGTTATGAGTCATGGTTCTTGTCATCAAGCTAAATGCTGTGAAATGTAATTCCTAAAAGCGATACCCTCAACTTTACTCAACGCAGTGGTTGTGTTAGCATGGTTAAAACGCTGGCTCTCCAAGGTTTTATTATGAAATAAAGTGGGCACACGTGAAAGGACTTTGAATGGTCACATGTATTTGGACTTCCGCAGTGGAGGGCTGATGCTGCCATAGCAACAAAATCTCTGGATTGTTTGAATTTGAAACCACCACTGTTAAACTCCCTGTTGTGATAGCAAACAGCTGTAATTTTTGCAAGTACAGTCGTCTGCAGTATGGTCCATGTTTATGTTATCGGGGGCTGTATTTCCCTAGGATTTTACTTGCAGACTGAGGCTTCTGTGCTCTTTCCTCCCACCTGCCCAAGAATTTTGTCAACACCAGATTTTCAGAAGATAGAGCTCCATGTACGTGTCTGTATTTACATACGTCAGTACCAAAGCTGTGAGTGAAGTTGGGTACTTCAGTAGTAATATTGTCTTGATGTTGCTATTGTTATATTCTAAAGTATCACTGGATGTATAAATAAACATGTACACATTTCTGCATCTTATTTTATAGATTAATATGTATATATTGCACCCTGAGTCACAAACTATGGGCAGTAAAATAAGCTTGTTGCCAGACATATACTTCTGATACTTCTGTTCTTTTCTTCCTGGGCTTTGCAGAGATCTGGTTTAGGAGATTGCCTCTCTGCTTAGAAATTGTAACGCTTGAAGGTTTTTAGATGAGATATTTTAAATTTCTGCCTTTTCTGGCATTAAACTAGTTTTTGCAATATCACACTTCAGATGCTCATTTTTTTTTCACACTTCTTAAAGCAGTAATTATCTTTTTCAAATACTGATCTTTTTCATATGCTCGGTCTTTACAGCAATTGCAGTTACCACTTTTCATGAACAAATACTACTACAACAATATGAAGAATAGATATCGGTTTTTAATCCTTTAAATGTATTGAGTACAGCTGCTGGTTTACATCTTTTCATTTCTCAACTGGTAGTACCTTCCCAAGTAATACCATATTTTCTCTATTTATCTACAGCCTTGCTGCTCTAAACTTGACTCTTCCTTCTCTCAGGCCACTTCTGTCACTCTGGTGACTATCTATCTAAAGGTAGATTACATTTTCGTCTCTTTTCAGATCTTTTTATGTACAGTGATTGGGGTTAGGTATCTTCCAGTTGAAAAAGAATCAGGTGGTTTAGAGTATTTTCCAGCCTCTCTGTAATTTGCAGTTGTTCACAGTCAGAAATGGTGTATTACGAAAGAGCTGCTGCCTATTAAAATGTTTCTTGTGGGAATCCATTAGTGAAAATTTATGTTCCATTAGTGAAATTGCCGTTAGTGAAATTAGTTATATAGTCAACATAACTATCTACTAAGTGCTGGATCAACATTCCTCTCCCTCCCTGCCGCGTAACTGGCTCACAAGTCATAGCAGAGCTTCCGACCACTGCTACCCTAGGGAAATAAAATGGGAGTATTTTTGGATATAGAGTCTCTGCTACAAAGCAGAAACTTGCCTGTGAAGGGAAATTATCCATACAGCCGTAGGAATATAGTTACACTGCTACTACTAAGACAGTGCAACAGCTTCTGGAGGTAGTTTCTCTCAAGATTTGGAATGTCTTTTCAGTTTAACATATGTCTCTTCAAAAGCACTTTAAGCCAAAATCAAAACAAGCTTAAAATCACATAGAGGTTCACAAGGGGACTAAAATTAACATACTCTCAGTGATATAATTAAACCAATAAAGATGATAAAACTTCCCCGGAGAAAAACATCTTTAAATAGGCTCTTCAGTTCTGCGTTAGAGGTTCTTTCTCCCTCATTAATAAAAATGTGTGTAAAACACAAACTCACTACCATGTAAGCTGCTGTATCTCATGGTATCCCACAGAATGAGATGGCTTGACAGTGGGTGTTGCATCTACGTGTGTTATCACGACAGTCCTGAACACAGGCATCTCAGAGGAACAGTTACCCGCTATCTCACCTTATTAGGGATTTGTGTTTCAGTTCCGAGACCCTGTTGGTGTTTGGGAAGCGCTGGGCATCCAGGCTGCTGCGTTTTCCCCGTCTAGCACCAAAGGTTTCTTGACCTCAGTGCAATACTGTGGAAAACAGACTGTGAAGCTCAATCCTCACTCAGGTTTTTAAAAATAAACACCTTTATATCTCGTGACCGGAGGCTAGCACAGGCTGTTCTATTGCTTTCAATAAATTTCCATTGCCTCTAAAGATTAACCAGCTCGGGAGCTTTTAATATATCATCATCATTACATTTGCCTTCGGTAAATTTACTTAAAATGTCTTTCCGGAGGAGTAAATTGGAGCATAGCAAGGGAGATGAGAAATTGCTATTCACAAACTACTGCCTTCTGAAGGTTAGCTTATAAAAATGAGTGCTGACTTAGGCAGTATTCTTCACTGCCATTTTGGGGATGAAGATTTGTTTATATTAAGATTTCTTACACATCCAGGAGTGTCCTCACACATATATATAAATAAGAGGACTGTCAAGTTCTGAAAATAAATCACTTAGCTTTGCTGGGAGATTTTTAGGAATCTCTAAGGACTGTGAAGACAGAAGAGATTAAAACATTTCCATTTGTCTTAAGAAAAGTCAGTTTTCAGTGGGCAGTGGGATACACAGGCAGTACTTCATCAGAGGCATATGCTTGGCCAGCAGATAGAGAGGGAGGGGATTCTACCCTCTACTCCACTCTCGTGAGACCCCACCTGGAGTACTGTGTCCAGCTCTGGAGTCCTCAGCACAGGAAGGAGATGGACCTGTGGGAATGGGTCCAGTGGAGGGTCGCAAAGATGATGAGAGGGCTGGAGCACCTCTGCTATGAAGACAGGCTGAGAGAGTTGGGGCTGTTCAGCCTGGAGAAGAGAAGGCTCCAGGGAGACCTTCTAGCAGCCTTCCAGTACCTAAAGGGGGCCTACAGGAAAGATGGGGAGGGACTCCTTATGAGGGAGTGTAGTGATACGATGAGGGGTAACAGTTTTAGACTGAAAGAAGAGAGATTTACATTAGATACTAGGAAGAATTCTTTACTGTGAGGGTGGTGAGGCACTGGAACAGGTTGCCCAGGGAAGATGTGGATGCCCCATCCCTGGAAGTGTTCAAGGCCAGGCTGGATGGGGCTTCGAGCAACCAGGTCTAGTGGGAGGTGTCCCTGCCTATGGCAGGGGGTTTGGAACTGGATGATCTTTAACATCCCTCCCAACCCAAACCATTCTATGATTCTGGGATTCCAAGGACAGTCAGGACACAGCACCGAAGAAATGAGTTGAGTTCCACTTCTTGGGTGACAACCTCAAGGTACTTTGGAAAAATCAGGTACCCAACATCTATGTAGAGATCTTGGCCTGTCAGTGACTGTTATTCCTTGGAGTAAGCATGACAAAGGATTGTGGTAGCAGGGTAACAGAGTTTCATGAGCCTGGCAAGTAAAAGCAGTGCTGGAGCTCAGTACTCAGCCTCTAATGGTATGCAGCCATTTGCTTACCTACAGAATAGGAGGAAAAGCAAGCTACGAAGACCTAATGTTGAGGTCCTCACTTGGCCAGGTTTTAAAGTTTTCCGACAACACTTCAGGTTTCAAAACATAAAAACCATGTAGAAAAGAACATTTATAAATTATTAAGTGGTCTGAAGTCTTATGAATGCTTTCAGATGTTATGGGAGTCATTAGCATGTTACAATGATAAAGAAAATGTCTAGGTGATCTTCTGGTAATAGGGGACTTAAAACTGATGGCAATATGTTCCTATTATTTAGTTTGTTTCAAAATTTTATTATGTGGAGCTGCACATCCCTAGAATTTTACATGCAAATTGGTGCCTCTTAATTCTTCCTCCCATATGAACCAAAGCATTAACCAGGCCACATTTTCAATAAGTGGAGCTCCCTATGCGTACATCTGTGCTTACATGTGCAAATCCCAAAGCTGTGCTTGCAGCTGAATGTTTTGATATCTGTTATTTGCATGAAAGATGTTGTCACTAAGGGTGAAAACATAAGTATGTTTTGTATCAAATTATAGACCTCAGTTTCCTGGAAAGATTTGAGCATATCAATTAATATAAATATGAATAATATATCTACTGATATGCTATCTCCTTTTGGCCTCGTTCAAGTGGGAGAAGTTGGCTCCATATTTGGGAAACTACTTATCATTTTGATGGTAAGACACCCGAACATCATCTGCGGGCCCAAAACATTGTGGTGTCATTGCGCGCCCCGAATCACCAAAGGTATGTTGGATTGCTTCAGGCAGCATTTATTGCAGGGACCCTCCAGCTAAAGTGGAATTGGCCCATAAATTCTCAGCCAGACATTATTGTTGGCAGAGCAGAGTAAAGAAGTGCACGCTTTTCTCAAAGAACTGCTGTGAATTATCCTCCTGGTCACAAGGCAGCAAGAGGAAAAGAATATGCTTTGCAAATAGGCATATATTTGAAGCACAGCACTTCCTTAAGTGGGCAAGTTTATATACCAGCTTACGCTTTGCTCAAAGTTCTTCCAGAGCATAAAATCTCTTGCCAGAACTCTGCAGGGTCAGAGCAATGTGCACACATTTTTCTTTAAAGTTATGAAGTTTGGTCATAATAGTCAGTGATATACCTAGCTCTTTCCTAGGACACTAATTTCCCAGAGCTTCTTTTATAGTCAGTTCCTTTACACAACATTTCAGCTGTTCTGGATTGTAGAAAAAGTTATCTCGTTGGCTGTAGGATGAGCAAAAGGAGGTTAATTTCCCTGGCTAAATTTAATCCGTGTGAATAACCCTTAATTTTTACAGTAGTTTTTTCTAACATTTTTCATTCAAAATAATGCAAATTATTCTGACAAAGAAGGGAGCCACAGTATCAGGTGAAGAATATCTGGTGCTTGCTCCATTTTATCTTGCGTATTGTCATCAGAGGATAGTTTTATCAGCACGTTATCACCCTAGTCTCTATTCTCCTCCTGTCTTATGCTTCTGTAGCTTGGAAATACTCCACGTTGTCTACTGCAGGTACGTGTTCCCACCTTTTACCAGTCTTTCTGAAAAGCAGAGCAATGGACAGTCTCAACCAGCTGGAAGGAGGCCCTTCTCAGTGCGCCTCCCCAAGCTGAAGAGCCCACTGCCGTTTACTGATTGGGTGCTAAAACAATGTCTCCCTTCTGACATTTAAAATGCTTTGGGAGTTTTGGAGTTGATGTGCCTTCTTCAGAACACCAGCATTGTTCACAAGTTTTTGTTTTGTTAAGTTTCGTGCTTTGGTGATATATTCTTGAGAAGGAAAAGACCTAACTCCCCACAGCTCAAAACTTAAATTCTTTGTAGTAGTTAACTTAGTAGCTATCAAATGAAAACATACATGTATACAATAAATGGCATACTACACAACAGAATTATCTACTCCACCATGTTTTATTTAATAAGAACATACAAATAATATCTCTGATACATGCCTAGAGACTTTATGCTACCATAGTTAAAGTGGAAATACCTTATTACCAATAGTTTAAAATGGGTTTATCCAATGCCATGATGAACCCAAAAGTAGAAATCACTGAAGAAAATCACAGATTAATGCAAACAGAATTTTTGCATAGTACCAGCTGCCAGAGACTCTATTTAATGTAGTTCAGATTAAAATAAGTAGCCCTCCATTGTTTAACTAGGACATTTACAAGTTTATAGAAACTGAATTTTCTTCCTATAATATAAACAGCACATACATAATAGAATAGCATGAAATTAGAATAATTAAGGATGGTGGGGCATAATTCATACACTTACTGTGAGTAGTCTTCTCAAATTCATGTTGATGGACCCTTTGCGGGTTTTTTGGTAAAAATTTGCATGCTCATATAACAAACCTGGTGGTGCCTGCCACCTGATTGCCCATCTCATGAAAAATGCAACTACCCAAATATCACTGAAGTCGGCTCTATCAACCTAGTATATTTTGATTCTATAGGTATTTATATAGGGCTGGTTCTTTCTCTACACCTCTGAAGCGTAATGGCTCATATTTACTTAGGAAACAGCAGTAGTTGGAGAAGTTGTTACCTCATAGCTAAGTAAAGCGGGTGCTCGTTCCCCACTGTAGGTACGCACAGCTCCAGTTAAACTAATGCCGAAGACGGTTTCAGCGAAAGCACCAGCTCAGATCTTGTCTGAATGTGGCGTCTTGCCCAGCAGCCCGCAGACCCGAGCAATGGACACAAACGTCCACTGGGTGGCACTAAATAACAAGACTGTGGAGCGGTGCTCCCCTGCCTGGTATCGGCAGTGGAACCAGCCGTGCTTAGCGGAGAGGTTAGAGGATGCGACCCGCATAGTTGAGCATATTCCCCGGAATATTCTGAATTTTAGCTGTATGTTTTCTATCAAGTTGGCCTTTAAAATTCACAGGTGCAGCACTGTACTGCTTTTGTTGCAATGCAAAAGAATCACTGGATGGAGACAGAAGCTGCGACAAAGCAAGATACTGCCTCTAAGAGAAATTAGCAGTTTGCTCAGAGTGACTGTTCATCTCTTAGATTAAAGCCTGCTCTTTACTTCATCCTTTTGTTTCGTGATAACAAGTCAGACTAAATTGATCAGCCAAACCTTCACAGAGAAGCTCTAATGTAGTTGTTGATTAAACCTTGTTTTAAATACAGTGTTCACCATAAAGAGACAAAGAAAGGCAAGGCTTGTAAGAAGAATAATATCTGTTAACAGATAATAGTGCAGTCTCACAAATGTCAACCTTTCAAGCATATGCACATTCTTCAGGACTTAAACCTAGTCTTTTAACAAACACTAACCTTAAGGCTTTAAAAATTTTCCCTCTTGAGTTGTTTGAAGTAAACTGAACATCTGAAAAAATCCTCACTGGGACTTAGTGTTTATGATTTTGCCTCTTAAAATGTGGTATCAGCATAGGGCTCTGTTTTGCACTTGTATGTTAAAAAACATCGTATATGAACATGGAAATGGTTGCAGGAGGTCACACTGAAGATCCGTTCAGTCCAGCAGTGGCCAATAGTAGAGCATGGGGCACATTGCAATAGGGCAAACAAATACTGATGGCAAATTCTTCCTGCTCCTAACAGCCTGTGCTTAATAGCCTTCGGTGTTAATTTGGTTTTGTTTTGTTTTGTTTTTAATGTATTTGTCTTATTTGCATTTTCTCAACATGCATACGGTTTGGCATTGATCACTCTGCATGGCCCTAAGTTCCACATGTAAGTATGCATTGCTTGAAAAGGTATCTCTCTTTTGTTTATTTTGAACCAAGAGTATTGCTGGATGCAAGTATGATGCTGCAGTAATACACGCAAGGGGAGAACTTTTACGCTTTTGAATCAGATAGGAGGGCTGCCTAACCAGACTTACATATGCTACTGGCACCGTATATGATAAAAGGACCCGAAATTATATTTCATATCTTCTCTAAAGTCAGGAGATTACAGCAGCTGTAACGCTCAGCTATAAAGACTAAGACCTTTAGAACCAAACTAGCATAATGTTTATCCAGGCATAAAAATACTGTGAGGATAAAGCTCGTTATCTCAGGCCTTTCCAGATTGAGGAAGTGTGATATTCATCATGACATATGGGAAGTACAGTGATATAAAGCGCCGAGGTGAGATTCTGGGCTGTGCTTGAATCATCCTACGAGATCTTTAGATGTTAAGATAGTTTTACACCTACCCAGTTCTGCGGGTGTCTGTGACTGAGGGGCTCTGCCTGTAACTTAGGCTGTTTAAATTTCTCTGGGACACTCAGGGGGTCACAACACTGCCTCATATCATGTTCTGCTAAAACCTTTTCTATGACACAAAATACACGTCGTATCTTTAAACACAGCAAAAGGTTCAGTTTCTTTAAATTGACTGTAGGTTAAGTCCATCAAGGTCTGTGGTTCCTCCTTTCAACAGTTTAGATCTTAGTGTATTGCTTCCTCTAGAAGTCAGACCAGGGTAATTATGGGGAAAATTGCTCTCTTAAAAGGATGGGGAAAAGAACTTTGCCTTGGAAAACAGTCTAAAGATTGATGGTTGAAAGATTTTATACAGAAAAGACAATAAAAATCTCAATATAATGAGCTAGAAGTTTCCTACAATTATTCATAAGTGGCATTTTTCACAAGCAAAACTCGGGTCTGGGCATTTTCCAGTCCTAAGGTCAGCCAGAAAGCTAGGTGCAGACCTGGAGTTTAAAAGCATTTCCTAATTTTGAACTAATCTGTAAACAAAACTAGCTGGACCAAATTCCTTCTAGCCAAACCTAAGTGAAGCCTGTTGAACTATGTCAACAGGAAAAAATTTGACCTATCTTGTTTGTAAAATGTTGCGCAAATATAACAAATAAATTGAGTAAACAGTTCCAGAAAGAGTGCAGCATCATCATTCAAAATATGTTCTAGGAGACATAAGGGTAGATAGTGAGCTGAAGACTTGCATCATGGAAAAAAGGCTAAATAAGGATTCAAATCTGCTCTAACACATTTAGCCTTCCTGCTCTTATTTCTTTCTCTAGTTTATTTAGGACAGAAGCAAAATCTACTTACCAATCAGATGGGACCAAATTCACCTCTGGTGTAATTTAGCTGGATTTAAGACCAAGACTGAATCAGTATTTTGATTACCAGAGCATGACAGACAGCAGGCATGGATGAAGTGCAGGATACAATTCTATCTGTAAACATTCAATATCCAAACACCATGAGAATACTCAGTGTCTAATGCATGGATTAAAAGTACTCCACTGTCTACATGCACAGGAGACCTGTTCCATTGGATTCACAGATAGCCTGTTCCTCTCCTCAGCTTCTGTGTGGTATTACTTCTCCCGGCAGGAGTTTCCATTCAGGCCCTGCAAAGCCTGGTAAACTGCTCTGGGTAGCAGAAACTGCTTTTTGACAAGTGTTACAGCTGGGACCTGGGAACCACCATAATGGGAGAGTTTTGAGATGATAAGCCAGTCAATAATTCAAGCAGGGGTCTATTTATGCTCAGCTTTTAGGCAATCCGTCTGTTAACAAGCAAGAATCAAGTATTAATTAAGCATAGAGACCTAAACATGAAGCCTTATGTCTGCAATACTGCGAGACTGATGCTGCATTGCAGCTCCTGATGGCTACATCATGTGATGATTCTTAGCCACCACAGCTGTGGTGGCTGAGTTTGAGGGCTCTCTGGCAGGGGAAGCCACAACCAAAGGGGGCATATTCTCCCTTCCCCAAGCTCCACTATGTCTCATTCATTTACATACAGCTTTCCTGTGGATCAAGACCAGTCTGGTCCAAAGCTTTACCTCCTCTTTCCCTAGGTCAGAAATAGTCTGTTCTGGCTTGTCAGACAGATTTTACACTCTTCTGTGCTCTGCCCCAGTCCAGCCTCTTCAGGTGGGCACTACCTGTTTGCAGACTGCATGCTGGCCATCTGATTCCTTCAAGTTTTTGCAGACTGTACAGTTATCTTAGCTCTACTATTTTTGTGCAACTATGCCAAGCAAACAGATATTACACAATATTTCACTTCCTACCCTAAATCAAACTGTTCTTGTGGTATCTCTGGGTGCAAGGCAAACAGGATGCCTCATGTTTCTGCTTTAACTCAAGCAGGCTTGTAGTATATCTGGGTACAATGCAAACAAAATATATTTCACAAATAGGTCTTCTCGCTGCAAAACTGTCCCTGCTGTCCCTTGCTTCCTGTCATTCTGGAGGCAAAGTAGCTGATCCCGCAACTGAGTACAGCATGATTTTCCTTCGTTTGTCAAATCACCTTTTACTCAGCATGGAGTTAGAGTCACCTGAGAACAGCCTCCATTCCTCTACCTGAGCCACTAAAAGCTGCATTCTCATCATCAGGTAGAAGCAAAAGATAAATTTGTATTTAAATGTTGTTTCTTTTTCAAAAAGAGAATGGGTTATTCATGTGCTTAAATGTAAGATTATAGTTGTACACTTCTCTGACTTACAACTTGGTAGCAGTAAGGATTACTTGTGTAATGGGGGCTAGATATAAATACTAGACAGAATTTATAATCTCTTGTTCTTCAACTGTGAACCACAGCAGATGGCTTCAGTCTATGCAGATGAAGAACAAAGTAACACATTTTGTATTTCCAGAGTAAATAGGAATAACTTAACACCAATTACAGTTAGATCATCCAAAATAGGAAAGACAGCATTCTAAACGCTGAACATCTACTGATCTGAGCAGATTTTGAGATTATAAATATTACATTTGTCAGTTTAGAATCATCCACATCACAGATCGATGAGAAACCGTGAGAGAGAAGAATGAATCTGCAATAGGAACTGGGATTTGGTTCCCTTTTCCCTTACATCACTCTTCCACTCAAGCTTTTACAGTAATTTCCAATATAGCTCTTTTTCTGCAAGGATCCATGTTAGAATTAGTTTTGTCACTGGAACAGTTCCTCTGAGTAAAGCCTCTCTTACATCCTATCCTTGTCTCCAGGAGGTTAAATCAAAGCATTAAACAGGAGAGGACAGAAGTACTTATGGGACAGATGGGGAAGCACAAGGAAATGACATAACATTATTCATCAGCATGACTAGTATCAGTTCCAGCACTTTTAACTGTTGTCATGGGTTTTTTAGATATCAAAGCAAACAAGAACTTTAACAAGGAATTGAAAGGTTATTTTAGATATTCATACATATAAGAAATTTCTCCCCAGTGGGCAGCCCAGGGAAAGCATGAAACAAGTGGGCAATGCAGATTAGCATCATAGTGTAATAGAAGAGGAGATTTTCCATAGAACTGCCGTCTTGATGGCACCAGACCTGCACGTGGGCCTGCCCAGGAGCTCCCACGTGTTTGTTTTTGGTGCATAGCTCACCATCTTGCAGGCCAGATGGCTGAATTCATGCCAAACATGAGCTGGCAATTCCAAGCCAAGCAATCTCTTGTCACTCTGTATGAGGACAATGTCCAGGATGGAGAGAGCATTCTTCTGTACAACAGCACCTGCAGTGGAAACAGGCATTTCTGTTGATCAAGTAGTGCCAATGTATGCCCTTGTTTACCCTTGAGGAGTGTCAGTTAGCTGTGTAGTGTGGATTGGACCGTGGATTTTGTCAGGCAGGGTCTATGCTGCAAGATGATACCTGGTGTGTTTGTTGGTCCCGTAGTTCCTGTTGTCACTCAGTTTCTGACACAGAAATAGCTGTTGTACAATTGAATCAAAATAATTATGGGGATTGAATACAAGAAATAAAAAATGTTACTAAGGCAACTTTATCAGGAGGGAGAGGCCTTGAAAGTGAAAACAAGCTTTTGGAGAATAAAGAAAAGTCAGAACTTTCAACAAATTTGGGGAAACAGTATTTGCAGTAATGTTCTGAATGGTGAATATGAATAGGGAAAGATTGAAATCACTAGGACATTTACTTGGGAGAGAGAAAAGAATGTGACAGTTACTAAAATAAATAATAGACTTAGGTGTCAGCAAAGTACAAAGGCAGAAGCTAAAATAAAGTGGGTTTTTTGATGAAACCCCAGATAGCAGTTGTAAACTGCTACGTATGCTGAGAGATGAAAAGAGAAAGGATGATGAGACAATAAACAGGAAAGGCAGGTGAGTTCAAGGGCACTATTTTGATTAAGATGGGAGAGGTTAAATCATGCCTGGATCTGTGAAGAGGATAAACCAAAGAAGAGTGAGGAGAAGACCGAAGATTATTAAAGATAGTGTGATGAGTGGGCATCAGGAACTAAAAGAGGATGAAATTACGTCCTTAGGAATATGGCCAGAAGAGGACAACAAATGAGAAATTTGAAACCTCAGAGTCTATGGTGGCAGGAATAGCAAGTTACATATGAGTAAGGGCGTATATGGTTTTGGATCTGGTAAACAGCTCCTCTGTCTCCTGTTCCAGTGTGGCGATCATGAATCATTGTTTCAGCTTTGGTGGTGAACTGGCCCAGACTCTGGCACAGCCACACTGTTGGCAGCCAGGCTTGGTGCTGGGTCCTGGAAAGGTGTGAGTGTGCAGGGGACACAGCCGTGGGAGGCTCTCCTGTTGCAAGAAGGACCTGTGCACCAGGATGCTCCTGTCAACTTAGCAACAATTTGTTTCACCACAGGTATCAAAGTGTGGAACAGCTGGATCCTAATAATCCACAAAGGTATCAAATCAACTTGTCTGTTCCCAACAGACTTAATTACTCTCAAAGCTTTAGATGTAAGACAAATGTAATTCCTGTGCTTATAATTATTATCCACAGAGCTTTGGAGGTAGCTCTGACTAGGTCTGCATGTTTTGATTTACATTAGGTAAAACCGACTGCTGCCCTGGGGACCCACTTTGATGCAAGGGAAAGGCTGATATGACCTGGTGATAGCAAGAGCTATGACAACAGAAGCATTAAGTTCTGGAAGGACCATCCAAGGTGAAGAGATCAAAGATTAAAGAAAAAAAAAAAACAAAAGCACAGCTTCTGGTCATCCAGGATGGTGCCAATCTAATAGCGGGGGGGGGGAGAGTAAAAAAAAAAAAGTTACTGAAGTATAGTATACTTGTTATAATAAACAGGATAATAGACAAGGATGGCAGAAACTTATTTGTGCCCTAGGATACCTGACAGGGTGAGAAGTATTTGTTTTCAGACAAGATACTAACACATTAGAAAGACAGTGTCCTAAAAGTCTCACTAGGCAAAGTAAAAATATCCCTTTAAACTGCATAATAAAAACTGCATAACAGTAATTTGACCAGAAGTCAATTTCATTCCTGCTAGAATTTTGTTGCCTCTAGGGAAGAAATGAAGATGTTGTCTCCTTTCATGCACACATTCATTGTGTTGCTTTTTTTTGTTACTACTTTTTTTTGCAACCTCAACCCCAAGAGGTTTAATGCATTTTCATTTCTTTTTAAGTAGGTCACTGGTTTTCCTTTTCTGCACTGCCCTCATTCTAAAGCAACTTGTAGTCTAAACCTTTATTTATTCGCCTTAAAATGGAAAAAAAAAAAAAAAGAAAGAAAAAAATCTCTGCAGAAATTTCAAATCTACTTTAGCAATTCTACTGTATTCCACTTTAACCTCACCCACTCAATACCCACCAGGCTGTTCTCAAGTTCTTGCCTCTCCATCTGCTAGTCCTTCACAGATAAGGATTCAGGGAGGAAGGGATCCCAGAAAGATGAAAGCTGCATACTGCAGAAAAGAGGAAACTTGTTCTTAGAACGAGTATGACAAGGCAATGCAACTTGTTACTAAAGCTGTGACCATTCCGGTCATGCACAATCTCTGTAAAAAGACAGTAGTAACACACTGACCAACAGGAGCTTAAAGGAAAACAGCCTAAAACTCCATCCCACTATGTCCTTCCTGCATCTATCTCCATTGAAAATTACAGTTATCTCTTCTCCCACCACCCACAAGACCTGCAGAACTTGGTAATACAATAACTCACAAAATGACCAAAAAAAAAAAATTACCTCGCTGCAGTGAGGGTAGTAACTGTGTCAGAGGGGTTTCATCTCTAATTGCTTGCCTGAAAGGTGGAGAGAGTACATTGGTAAATTTTTTGCTTGGGATGCTAGAAGCTGCAACACCTCTGGTTGCATTTGGTCAGCACCCTGAAGCCCAGCTTATGAATCAAGGGCCATACCACAGGGACAGCTGTGTTACTTGGAGGTTGTGAAAGGAAGCAGAGCAACATTCTGGCTCCCATCGCTGCCAGCACAAGATGTGAGGTTCACAGGCACTGTGGGAGGAAGACATAAATAATAAATGAGCTAAATAATGAAGACTAGCTGTACCTAATTATAGTTCTAGCTGCCCTTTTGAATAAAGAAAGTTCAAAGCTGCTGAAAAAAGATGCTGATCCCTTTTTTGAATGGTGTTTGAACTTCACGGATGATTAACATGAGAAAGTCAGGAGATGCCAATGGAAGTCACACCAGCCTTTCATAGCCTTGCTGAAGAGAGAAGCAGTGTCTCTTACAGCAGTTTATTTACACATCAAAACATTCTTAAGCTTAAATTAATGTTTAGCCTGACTACAGGAGCAATGTAAGAGGTAAAATTAAATTGTGTAAACTATTTGGAAGCTGTTCTTCTTTATAGCTTTTGGTACCTGACTTGGGAGACTAACTTAGGAAGTAGCTCTTCAGGCTCTGTACATAGTCCGGAGAAAGTCAGTTAACTACAGGAGGAGTGCAAGTTCCTAGCCTGGGCATTTAAGTGCCTAATGCTAAGTGTGTGAATGCATTTAGCTCCTCATCCCTCTCTATTAATAGTTTAATTGAGAAGAATTTGTTCCTAGTGCCCTTCCCATGCTGCAAACCAGGGACTATGAATGCCTGATCACTGGGAACTGAATTTCTCTCAGACTAGGGGAAAAACATGGTCCACAGAATAGGATGCCAGGTTATAGGTCAGTGGACTTGTGTTCTTTTCCAGCTCTTGGTGACTTCTTGTGACTGACCGGGGGTCAGTACATACTTGCCTCGCATTTTCATATCTGTAAAATAAATATAATAATTCCTAATCATATTCTAAAAGAGGTCTTAATCTTTGGATGAAAGTCTTAATTATATACCAACTACAATTATTTCATTCCCAGCAAAAATATCTATCTGTATAGGCAAATTTAAGTTATTGTTACATATTTCTAAATAATGTGCATAGTAGAAATAAAGGACAGTTTAAATTAGGATTCTTTCTAAACTTTAGGTGCTTTTCCATTTTCATAAAGGTGAAATTTAAACTGCTACAGCATATTGAAAAAAACTGCATTTGTAGAAAGTACAAATTTAATCAAGGGACTTGTAAAATTGTATAAGCTGCCGTCGTGCAAATAGTAAACACCATTAAGATGTTTTTCATCACCCATTATTCTATCAGTGTAATATATTTCATATTGTTTCACATTGTCCAGAATGTTTCATATTACTCTATAGACTTCCTTGTTAAACCTTACTAACACTAAAGCAACATCTAGGAACATAAGCAATGTGTAGGCATGTTGAATAAAGTGCAGCATGTCATAAAAGAAGTACTTCCTAAAGAAAAAAAACATATCATGTGTTGCTAATCTGTAATGCCATCTGTATATAGAACAGACTATATCATGAAGGAATGCCAAGAAGTCATCTTTGAATTTAAGCACAGATTACTTTTATATTTAAATATGTATCAAACTTCATGATATAAACCAAAATAACTGGCTAAACCACGTATCAATATTTTCCTGAGTTCATGTCTCCACAGATAATGTAAAACTTCCTCTTATTCATTCAGTGGGTGTTGTATAAAGGATGTCGATGTTACAGGCATTTTATCTGCATTAGGTATCCAGTACAGCTTGAGCCTATTTTCATTGTCACTCTCCATCCTTTACTGGTACTGCTACCATTTGCGTCAAGCAAACTGTAGAACAGAGATGAAAATTTATCGCCTCTAGTACTCAAGCCGTAGAGGCAAAGTGATCATCGGTAAAAGAATTGAAATTTGTTGTATACAATGGACTGTGAAAGCCCATATCTCACAAACCAGTGAGCCTGATCCTTAGATGAGGAAAATCAGTTCACTTCTCTCTCCTTCGGTGGAGCTACACCACATTCCACCAGCATAGAAGATATGGTCAGTTACCCATGGCAATGTCACGCTCCTTCTTTAGAAGTATCTTTTTAGATGCTATAACACCTACCACACAACTCAGGTTTCTCTGGTATAGTAAGGACTATTGTCACCCCAGTAAGCTTCATCCTGCTACAGTATTCCCTGGTGTTCACTTCCACTTTGCTTCTCAATTGTTACTTAGCGCTGTGGCTAAATAATTGCGAGTTGGTTTTCTTTCCATGTTCCATATGCCTTCTCATTTTCTTTCCAGTCTCTATCATTCTGCAGTTATTTCCCTGAAGGAAAATGTTCTGCAGAAGTAGTTCCATGTACAACCTCAACACTACCCATACAGTCATCTTTTGTTGGAAGAGTTCCTTCTATGATGCTAATAAATATCCATTCTAATATTTACAGATCTCAGGCCAGTGTGCTAAATGAGCAGGCAGTTCATTGCCTGCTTTCTCTCTACTTTGCTTACAGAAATGGGTCTCAGAGCACACTTTACACTAATTCTGCTCTGTAGTACATATAAACTATTGATTAATTAAATCTCAGCTATCACAAGATAGCGACATTTTTTCATCTGAAACACTCCAGGGTATATAAGCCAGTTTTTTGCACAGTGTTGCAATGTGAAGATTGCAACTGAGAATGTTTTGTTTTCTGATGTTTTTAGGTCTTAATTATTTAAAATGATCTCTTCTGTTTGCTGCCTGTGCTCTCACACTTCCTAAATAGATCCCTGTACTGGTTAAATATGAACATACTAATATATAATGCTGAGGTTTCAGAAAGATCTTAATAGATTATTTTTTTTTAATAGTTGCAACAGAGCTGGTCAGAGGTGTTTTAATGTGATAAAAAGCCTGTGACACCTTCCAACAGTATTTGTGTTATCTCCAGAAGACCTGTTTTCGGAAGAATTTCTTCAAATGGCTTGCCAACATTCACAGTCCCTACACTGCAAATTAATATTTGTCTTACTTAATGTTAGAGCATGTGTCATAAAATAATTCAAATCCAGTCTTTTCAAGTATGGTTGGTTAATATCATTTGTACTGCTATGGCTGGAAGTATTACTTTTCAATGTCAGAAAATATACAGCGAACGCTTGTACATGAATAATGGATTGAAGATTAATGAAAGTTGATTTGTTTATTTTTGTACTTCAAGATGGAGAGTAATGTAACAGTCATTAAATATCCCTAGTATGTATGTTTCCATTTTAAAAAAAAGCATGAAAGCAATTATTTGGCATAATGCATACTAATAAAGAAATCCAGCGACACAGTAAGTAATTATTTGATTGCAAGAATAATTCTCTAGCCTACATTTGTGGAAAACAATACTCTTCTCTATCTCTCCCTTATTAGCCCATGCAATTAGAGCTTGCGAGGCTGCTGGGGACAGGGTGTGAGGTTACAGAAAGAGGTGATCTGACCATTTCTCACCCGTCCTTGCACACCTGCCCCACTGGAGACATAGGCACAAGTACATCGTCTGCTGCATTTCCAGACCCTTGTCAAAAGAGTAAACAGGGGGTCTCGTTCTCCTTGACGCAGCTTCCCTTACGGATGTGTCACACTGGAAAAGGAGCTGTCTGAAATCATTGCGGTCCACAAAAGACCCTCTTAGGAACCACTGGCGGTTTGAGCAGGTGTATGCACACGCTTCGTGGTGCTGCACCAGGCCCTGCGTGGGCAGGACTTCGTCACTGGAGCTCAGTGCATGTGGAAGGCAGAACGCACAAAGCCATGGGCAAGTCTGCAGGTCACTGCAGACACTGGACTCCCACTCAAGGCCACGCTGTTTACAATTTATTTTTTTAGTCTTGTCATCTGATAAATAGGCTGAGTTTAAATTACAAATGCTTCCAAATGCTTTTTTTCCCCTTGTCTAGTAACACATTTATGAAGTCCAACTGAAGAATGTGTATTGGGTTGACATATATAATTAACAAATTACTATGATTATATGTTTTATAGTAGACAAATGAATGCGTATGAATTTATCTGCACAGGAACAGTCCCTAAGTCTAATCATACATTTCCTTTGCTATTCTTAGACTGTATGCCTGGGGCAGATTCTCAACAGGATATAAAAAATTGGCTTAGCAACAGAATCTGTAATCTCTGTTTGAACATCACTGCACCACGATACTTGCTCTGTTTTAGGCAGTCTTTTAAGTGTTTCAAGAATTCATCTCAGGGTAGTTTGCAAGTACAGAAATGAGGTTTATAAGTGACTAAGTAATTAGTGAAAATACATCAATGCAAATATCAAATACCGGTAGCAGCCCTTAAATTGCAAATGCTGATAATAAGTCTCAGCACTGAGGAAATGAAGAATAAGGAGCAGGGAGACAACCACTGACTACAGTAAACCCAAACGTAAAAGGCAGCAACCTAACTAGCGAGCTAGTACCACATTCTACCTGATCTGTGCAAATGAAGTATTCTATTAAAAGGACATTAATTGCAGTAACAACTGCCAAATATATATGTGCACATATATACAGATACGTGCATGCCTGCACGTATATATGCAATTATCTGAAAGAGTAGTATCCTAAATTGTTCTAATATGTGCATTGCTTAGTGTTTTGGGCATTGTCTAGAGCTATCTGTTGAGATGTACCGGGGCTCTTGTCTCACTGTCCACACAGGTTTCTTTAGAGGAACCCTCCAGGTGCAACTACTTCCTTTTCAGTTATTATTTGAAAAATGTGAATTTATTGTACAGTGAAAAAATACATTTGCATTCCTTATCACAAGACCTGAACGACAAGGGGTATGTACAAGGATGGACCTGTGAGCAACGTTTCCAGGACCAACGCTTCTAGGATCCATGTTTCTAGGACCAGTGTAAGGACCAATGGTGCACCCAAGGAACGGCCTGTCACTTAGATTTTCTTCAGTTCCAGTATTTGTAATGTATTGACCAAATTATACTGTAAAATCAGAATTTATCAAAGGCCAAGAAGACAATCAAATGTTTAGTCCTGCTTTTTTCTAATCAAGGGAGGTCAAAACGTAGATGCAAGCAGTTCAAACATTAAATACTCTGATCAACAGAACCGGGTAGAAAGGAGGAAAACGGAGAACCAAAAAAACCTCACCCAGTTTCCGCAATTTTCCCCTATTTATTAAAGACACTTGCTTCCAAAAGAATTTATTTTTTCCACGTTGATGTATGCCACAGAAAGGTTAAAATTCACCGAAAACTCTCATACAGACCTTTTGGTTCACTTCCCTTATTTGACACAAACCTTCCGTCTCTGACAGGACAGGAATTCACCATCTGCCGGGGGGGACGGCCTGGATAACGTCCCCCCTCCCAGAGCAGGCAGTTGCGATACCGACTACAGTGACCGCCAACCCACTAACACGCTCCTTTTGGATGAGCGGCCACCACAGGGCAAGGCGCCAACGGCCACCCGCCAACGGCCGCGGCCGCCGGCGCGTTCCCGGGCTCGCGGCCGCGCGCGCGCAGCCGGGCGTGGCTGGCGCATGCGCGGGGCGTGTCTCCTTGCGGCCGTGCGGAGGGCGAGCCTAGGCCTCAAGGAGAGGGAAGGGAAAAGAAGCGCGGGGGGGGGGGGCGCCGGGGTCGTCGCTTCTGCCGCCGCCATGTTCCTGTGCGCTCCTCTGCGGGCCGCGACCGCACGCTCGGTAAGGGGAGAGGGAGGTTGCTGTGCGGTGGCGGCCACACGTCTGTCCCCGCCGGCCGGAGCAGGGCGGCCGTTCGGCTGGAGGAGGCCTAGGAGGGTAGGCCGCGACGGAGGGAGACTGGGGGGATGTGCTGCCGTCGCAGTGGGCAAGCGGCGGGGGGCCGCGGCGGGGCACGGCCTCGGGGAGGAAAGGCCTCGTACAGCCGGTGGAAGGGCGTCGCTGCCGGGGTGTCTTCCTCGCCCTCGGGGCCTGCCGGAGTTACCTGACCGGCTCTAGAGTCGCACTACCAGCTTCAAGTGAAAAAAAGCTCCAGCGGTAACCGCTTGGTGCTTATTGTAGGTTATTGGGAAGCTTGCCAAGCGGAAATGGTATTTCCCACGTATTTAAGACTAACCATTGGAAGGAAGCCGCTTAGTTTGTTCTTCAGTCCTGCGTCAACTCTTCACGCTAACTGCAGTCCTTTAGGCCAGTGCAAAAAACGGGGTCTTGTCCTGTTTCTTCCTAATTTCTGAAATTTACAGGTTTTAGTTCTTGGAAACAGTACGCTATATTTGGATAGAATAAAGGGTTTTCATCTGAAGTGCCTCTTTTGGTAGAGACTGCCTCTTATAGCTAGAAACCTGAAGCTTACAATGTGGTGGTGATCCCCTCAGAGCCAAAACGGCACATACATTGTATTTACTTTGCATTTAGCAGGATTTATGCAAGAACATCAAATCTTCTTTCATATGCTCCTTGCAGCATTGTCTGCAGAATTTCAGTTGCATTTGCATGCTGTACTTACGCTTTTTAGTCTTTTGTCTGAATTTTACATGTTGTCTGGCTCACAGAGGACATGGCACTCACATTGGCATGAGAGTGCAGTTCATTTGATGTCAGTCATATCAGTTGATAAAGACAACAGACTGAGAGTCTCTTGGAAAAGGTTGCACTCAGGAAGGATCTGCAGTCCACAGAGTTATCCGTGTATCCCACATTTAATTTTGGACTATGACATAGAATGGCAGGAGATGGATAAATTGCTCGCGTGGCTGCTGCTTTCAAATGAGCCAGAAGTGGAGAGCAAAGAGGAAATGGGTGCATACTACATAATACACATAACTGCATAGTACATCCAGTGCGCCCCGTAAGGACTGATCATATGACAGGGAAAGACTGCAGGCATCCTGTGAAACTATGCTGCAGGTGAAAGTACATGATCTCCTGCGGAAAAGATTGAGCTGACCAGGTTGCTCTTTTGGAAGAGCAGGGACTGTAGTTCCTTGGTACTTAAGCTTGGATTTCACATCTGACCTCGTGCTTGTATTTTTGCTAGTTTGATGCTGATCCACTTGAAATCCCACAGATTTTATACAGTATCAGAAATTAAGCAGTTAAAGGGGTATTTTGGGTTTTTTTAATATGCTATACTTTTCTTACTTTAAGAATTCTCAGAATTGGTCTAGAGTTCAATGTAAATATTAATATAAAATTGATATAAAATTAATTTTTTATAGAATGTTTGCATATGACAAGATAATATAATCAGATTATTTTAGTAATACTGGCCAGAATCTAGCAGTCTTGATCTGTTTTGGCATGACAGATATTTCAGGTTCTTAACTTTGTTCTCTTATGCTTACTGTTCTTACTTACTGATCTTACTGTTCAGTTAGATAAAAGCTGAAGAAGCATGTAAATGTTTACTAGAGAAGAACCTCCATATGGCAATTTCTGCAAACTTCTTAAAGGATGTGATATAAAGTAACAAATTGGAAAATCCTTCCTGAAATGTTTGATGAGAATTAGTACTCAAGGCATTTAGATTAAGCTGTGGCAGAGGTTAGACGATTTAACTTCTACGTTGACTGAAATGGTCAAAGTGAGTTAAGAGATTTGATCTCCTAATAGCATAGGAGAGCCCTTAATATTCTCTTCTTGACTTAATTTAAATTATCAGTGATGGCAGTAGAATTACTGGCTTAGAAGAGAAATAAAGCTAGTTCTGAAAGCAGTCTCTAGTAGTATAGAAATTATTAACTATTAATACAATCTACTCTTTTTGTTGTTTTTTTAGATAAGACAGATCCGATACTTACATAGAACGGCAGTATGCAATGCCAGTGGAGGAGCCTTATTTGTGGTAAGTAATTCTCTACCTTACTGGAAGGGAGATGTGTAAGAAGAGTTTGTCATGTGCTTTTTTAATTTGCCTCAAAGCTTCTGATGGGCAGAACTTGCTATAGAAGGCTGATGGAATTTACAAAGGTGCGCTCTTTCAGCAGAACTTTTTATTAGAGTTGCAATGGGAGTATCAAAAGGTTTTATTTTAGTTTTTGGCGTTTCTTTTGGCATTAGTTTTTGGTATTTGTTTCCTTATATAGTGGAAACTCCTGTTCATTAATAGCAATGGTGATGCTAGCAGCATTTGTGTGTGATTGCAGATGAGACTTTGTTTATACTTACTTCATTTTAAAACAGTTCTTGTTTCCTTTTTTAAATGAAGTTCGTTGAGTTTGTAATTGAAGTTCATAAAACTTTTTGCAGACCTAATTTCTTGATTTCTAAAATTTGCTGCAGAATTACTTTTAGGTCCAGGTCTAGCTCTGTTCACTAACAGTCGAAAAGTGCAGTTCTTGTTTGTATTATATGTCATATAGCGTGTTGCATAATGATTCATAATTGAGACCATTAGGCATTATCATAATATGTATAAACAGTAATACTGATTGGAAAAAAAAAAAAAGCCCTCAAATTTAAATGTGTAAAGCAGTCATATTGTCTGTCTACCTCCAAAGAGAACCTGCAGCATCTCTGAGAAGTGTGTTCTGTCCCATCCTGCTCCATTCAGTTTTATCTAGTGTGCAATTCAACAGCTGAATAATTTGGCATTTTTCCAACATTTGGTGGAAATCAACACTTTACTAGAGAATTGACCATTTTGTTGAAAGCAGGTGCTCAGGATTTTTTGACAGATTTTTGTTGTTGTTGTTGCCGTTCTGCAGCTGTCTCTACATCTTTTCACATAAGATGAAGTTAATGGGATTACAGTACATGCTTCGTATGCTTTTCCAGAAACCGGAGCAGTCACTGATGATTTATGGAGTGAGAGCTGGTGTTCAAGGAATAGAGGAAACAGTGTAGGCTGACAACTTAGGAAACCTCAAGTATAGTTTGAAGTTGGTGAAGACAGGCAAAAGGTGTCTTTGGCACCCTAATGGATGTTGGTGCCTGACATATGAAGCTAGACAGCTTTGTAAATTCTCCAGGCATTTTTTAAGATTTATACAACTGTTTAAATTATTTGCTGGAAGGAGGAGCCTGAAGATAGAGAAAGGGAAGTAGAAAAGTAGAGTTGTGTGTTTTAGTTACCTACTTGCAATATACAGCTGTTTTATTTAATAGCATCATTCACTCCTTTTGTTTTTATTTTGCAACAGAAATTTTGCTAGAAGAGCATAGGAAATTGTGTGTGGGATTGTTTCATGTGTGTAGGGGTTGGTTTGTTTTTTTAATAGGTAATATTTGTTCTTCTATGAAGTAAAAGGCTATGGAAGAAGACAGTTGGATGTCATTGTGTGTTGTCTAACTGTTCTAACTATGACTAAAATCCTTCAGAGCAAATTTCAGAAGTTACTTAACACAGCAAATTTCAAGCGAACTCTTCCTGCTGAGTTGAGCTGAAGGCATTACTTTAATCAACACTAGGTGTTTGTGTACAATTGGAAAATGGAATTTTTTTTTCCCCCTGGACTTCTCTAGAAGGGAAAAAACCCAACATTAAAAAAAAAAAGTCTTCGTTTTCTGGAATATTACAAGCAGATGAAGCGTCAAAGGTTGTTTAAACCTGCTTGTGGAGGAATAGTAGGCTTAACTGGGAGTAGCTCTCACCTGTTGTGGTGGTCCTTCTTGTATGTCAGTTTACACACCAGTGTCTTGTTTTTGTTTTGCAAAGCATATTGGTGCTTCTTGTTGCACTTCCCATATGTGAGGAAGGGAGATGCATACAGTACACTTGTTTTGTAACAGAAAGGAACAGCCTGGCAGGAGACCTGGTTGTCTTAAAATCTAGTATTAGAAGGCAGTGCTGATTTGTATGCCCTTTTATCCCTTTGCAAACTTTTTTTCATGCAAGTTTTTTCCTTACATGTTATAAGAAACATACAGAAATAAGGAAATTTCTACTGAAACACGTTTTCACTCTGAAACAGCCAAAAAGAGAATTTCTCCACCATGAAACTCCGTCTGCTGCTATCACAGGCAGCTAGATCACACTTCCAGAAAAAGATTATCAAGTCTAAAACTAGGTAGATTGTTTGCCTGTAGTAACCTAAGAGAGCTGCTCCACATCTATTGTATTTCTGATGGCTAGAGAAGACCTGATTTCAAAGATACTTTTATTTACAGTAGTTACCTTGCTTTCTTTAAACATGCCTTATATATCTTTGACTTTTATCTCTCCGTAGCCTCCTTGACAGCTAAAACTTATCTCTTCTACTTTGTGGTTTTCAACACATGTACTGAGTTTCCTTAACACATCAACTGCCCTGCTGTGGGCTTTGTTGTAGGGCTGCACAGGGGTTCAGTACAGGTTAGATAATTGCTTTATTATAGTTTTAGTTACTTGTGAAGATATTTGGGTCTGAGAGCACTTCCACTATTCTTGATTTAGGAGAGGTTTATATCTTGAGTTCTGCTGGAATAGTCAATGTAAGGTACTTTCCCCTTGGAAGAAGTAATAAATTTCATTGCTGATTTGGTATGGACTCTTTAACAGGTTGTTGCCCTAAACATCTTTTCCCTTGCACACAGTTCTTTCATTTTAGTTTACAGTGTTTTGGACTGGTGTTTACTACAGAGCATAGGTCAAGTTTCAGGCCAACTGTTTTGCAGTATATGTGAAAGCTAAATTATTCTAGTTAATTTTGTAATTCTTCAGCACTCTTAAATAATTCTCTGTGTCAAGGAAGACAGATGATTCGATTACTGAAAAAGAATAATAAAATGGCCCAGGTTGGTGTAGCAAAATGAATGTGAGATGAACACTCAGTAGCCTTAATATACCTTCCATGGGACACTACCATCATCTGTGGGGACAGTGTGGCTTGGGTAGGCCTTCACAGATACAGCTGCAGTTGCACAGCCTTCACAGTGCAGTTGTTCACACTTCAAGTAGGTTAGGTTGAATGCTGCAATAAAACCGTGATACAGTCAAGCTATGCAGGGAATGAAAACATAATGTGTAAGACTTCAGGAAACTGGGAAACATGAGAAGGGAATTGGAAAAAATGGGTAGAGTTTGACCTTGCTTTTCAGCAAATTGCTGTAGTTGGTACAGACATAATTGTTTGTGTATGGAGGAGGCCTTAATATATTGGTTTCTTTTTATAAGCATCTCTTGTACGAGGAAAGGCTGAGAGAGCTGTGACTGTTAGAGAAGAGATGGCTGGATCTTATTTATAAATACCTGAAGGGAGGGTGCAAAGAGGATGGAGCCAGGCTCTTTTCAGTGGTGCCCAGTGACAGGACCAGAGGGAGTGGCCTCAGAGAACATCAGGAAACACTTTTTTACTGTGAGGGTGACCAGGCACTGGCACAGGTTGCCCAGAGAAGTTGTGGAGTCTCCCACCTCAGGGATATTCAGAAGAAGCCATCTGGACATGGTCCTGGGCAACCAGCTCTGAATGGCCCTGCTTGAGCGGGGAGGTTTGGCCTGGGTGACCTCCAGAGGTCCCTTCCAACCTCAGCCATTCTGTGATTTAACACAGTATGCCTTCCAACACTGTGTCCTTAATTCTGATCTTGTTCTTCAGAATCTGTATCCTAAAAAAACCAGGCAGAAATGCACTGGTATCATTTAGGAACAAATCCATTCATGTAAATCTCAGATAAATGGTGTATTGTCAGACAAATGGAATACTAGGGAATGTGTGATTGACAAATTCCTAACAGCTCAGTAGGCCTAGATCTCTGTAAGTGCTGAATGAAAACTATCAAACTCTCCACAGCACAGAATTGGATGAAGCCCATTTAGGAAAATGGAAAACGAAAAAAAGGTGACAGGATTTTACTTGGTCTTGCCCTGTGCTGTAGCCTTTACAATGTATCTTGGAGTCCTGCTGCACAGAACTGACTGCGTGGCAAACGGTAGCTTCAGCTTTAAAGTCTTATTCCCCTTCACGTGTAGGGTATCTAAGGATATCAGTTTAGAGATGATACACTGAAAAGAACAGCTGTTCTAGACAGAGAGGCTTTAATAAATCAAATATACTTATTTGCAAAAGAAATGAAGATCAAGTACAATTGTGACTGTATCAGCTGTGGAAGGCAAAATAGCAACCTGAAATAAAACAGGCATGCAGATTTGGGAAAGAAAAGTTAAGTTCTGGAAATACTTATCATGAATCGTGGATTTGATCTGTGCAGCTAAGACATAGAACAGGTCTGTAAGGGGAAAAAAATAAAAAGTTGCACAGTATTTCCTATCAGTTTTTCCTCCATCAGCTTCTTTTTGAGAACTTTGACCAAAATTGGCATAAAGCCCTCGGCAGCACTACATATGAGGAGTCAAAACCTTTATCTGGAAGGGCTGGACTAAAATAGTAGCAGTTGTGTTCCTAAAAGCTGTTTTATGTTATCTTGTAGACCACACAATGAGCAATATATTAATACTTAATAAAATATTAGTGTGTTCAAAGGGAATTGATTATCTTTCTGTAATTCCTGTTATTAGGGAAAAAGTCATCCTCAGTGGAGATGCAGATATTGACGGTACTTTTATATTTGACTTGGAACTGTGGTAGGGGTACATGCTCTCAAATTGATGGTGGCAGTAGTACTGTCTGCTCCAGGATATGGATATAAACAAAGGGAATCTCTTGCTAGACCAACAGGTGTAATTGAAATTAAGTATTTAGCCTTTTGATGTTTCCAAATTCAAATTTCTAAATCCAGAAATAGCTGCGGACCATACATATTTTAAGTTCTGCACTGATGACAGTCTTTCAGTACGTAGAAATCTTGCAGAGTTGAGATTTTTCACTAAATCCTTTGCTGCTTAATAACACAGTGTGGAAACTGCAAAATCACCCTAGATTACTTGAGAAAATTATCAAGGTGAAAGTCAATGGAGTGGGGTTTTTTTAGCAAAAAAAAAAAAAGGCATTTTTTATTAGCTAGTTGTGGATTATGTTTAACATCAAGCCTCAAGTATAGCTTGCATTCTTCCCCAAACTTTCCATTTAATTCGAAACGTTCTCAACTTGAAAACTGTATAAAGTTTGGAATTAAACTTAGCTATGAGTATTTCAAGGATACCATAATGACCTCTTAGAGAGAATTGAAAATGTTGTGCAAGAAGTTTTTCTGGTGGATGAGGATGGATTTTTGTCAGAACCAAGGTTTTATTACAGGAAAATGTTACTTTCTTTGAGACTCTCAAATTTCCGTTTTCTGAAAATAGAATAACTAATTTCAATTTGATGTTTCCGTAGAAGACCACCTTAAAAATAAAGACAGAACAACTTATTTTGTAAATATTAATTCAAAATTCTGCTGCTTCCACTCTAATTCAGAATTGTATCTAAAATTAAAATGTTGAAACCCATTACAAATCAAAAGAATATGTTAATAATGTGTGTTTGAATGTGGAAACATTTTAGTTATGTAGAAAGCTTCCTGATTAATTTTAAAGTTTTTATAGTTAATGTCTTATGGGAAAAGGGGGGGAAAAAATAAAAAAGGGATGCTGTTTTAGTTCCTTGTTGTTTATTAAGGCATTAACCAGAGGACTCTTAATCTACCTGTGAGGAGTTTGAACACAATTGCCAAACTGTATTAACAGTGTTTAAAAAAAAAAAAAAAGTATATTTTGATAACAACACCATATTCCTCCAGAAATAACTTTTTGAATAGGAAATAACATGAATAAGTCATTATTTTAGAGTGACAAAATAATTACCAACATTTTTTTATAACTTTCCCTGAGATATTTTATCATTTATGCTTGAGTACTATGAAATTTTCATCTGGCATGTATTGTTTTTATTCTAGCAACTCAACTGTAACTGTCTAATGAGAAGATATTTTACAACAGTAAATTTGTCCTGAATAATTTCCTGACAACCCTATTTTTACATGTTTTATTTTCCTGAAGCACAGAGATAGTCCTGAGAACAATCCAGATACTCCATTTGAGTTCACGCCTGAAAACCAAAAGGTACGCAGACAAAAAAAAAGTTAAATATGTAGACTTTGTCTTTAGATCAGTACTGATATTTTTTCCCTATTTCCCTTTAAAAAGCGAATAGAAGCAATCATAAACAACTACCCAGGGGGACACAAGTCTGCAGCTGTCATGGCAGTACTAGATTTGGCCCAAAGACAGCACGGATGGTTGCCCATATCGGCTATGAACAAGGTATTTAGTACTTAATTATCTTTCAAACATAATTTTACTGTTTTCTTTAAGTATCATGCTAGAATAATAGCATTTATTTATCAAAGCGTACATGTGGCACGGAATTGTGCGAATTCCCTATGAGACTACATTTTAAAAAATAAAAGGGAAAACTAACCCAGGAACTCTGGGCTCTGTTCTTTACATAATGTTAGCCCATTGCTAGAAACTACAGACAGAGGAAAACAAAAATTACATGAGCCTTATTTAGATAGGCTCTTTTCCCAGAATCATCCTGGAAGTAGAAACAGAAACTTGAAACATTTCGTTTGCTGCTGAATTTGAGGAAAGAAAAAAGATAATGGTGCTTTTTTTTTCTCCTCTCAGATTAGTGGCACTACGCGCATTGCCAGGATTGTACTTAATCTCTAGGTCTGTAAAAACTTCTGCAAAGCAGCATTAGTGTAGTACGTGTCATGAGTGTTTTATAACACCTCACAGCAAGTGCCCGGAAGACTTACCAAATTATTTTTTTTAATTGTTTTTCAAAATAAGCAAGTACACTGCTCCAAAGCGATAGGTTGCATGACAGTAATCAAATAATAAAAAAAAATAAATCCAGTTTATATTCATATGAATAAATCTGTCATAATTTGTGTTACAATCTGGCATATTATCAGTTTTAAAGTGAAAAGTTTTAAATTCAATCAAGATACACTAAGTGAGGATTGTGAGTGTTACCGAAATTACTGAAGGATTTAAGTGCATGTTTAGAAAACAGCAAATTTTGTCTTGCTACTGTTCCTACAGTGTAGCATGAAGCCTCAAATCTCTATTAATACCGAATGGGAAAGGTATTTTTGTTTATTTAATCTGTGTTTTGGATTGATAGTATGTTTAAAAAGATCTTAAGATTTTTAAGTGAGCAGATATTTTCCATGGTCGGTTATTTGCCTGCTATAGAGAGACTGGAACATAAAACAGTTAATGCTTTTGAAAGCAGAGTCAGTTCTCAACTTCAGCCAGTTTGCCAGGGTTCCAGGTTAATGAGGTCAGGGATGCTTATACCAGAACTGGCTCCATGGAGATCGCACTTCACTCCCTGTTTATTAGCTGTGACGCCAATCTGCAGATGTAGCAGTGGTGTTTCTAAGGCCAGCCCTGGTGTGTCACAGAACCTGAGACAGACCTGCTGTATCTAAATTAGATGACTGTAGTACCAGGCATATGTGGGTTGGTGTGTGCAGATGGGTACAAGTGTGCTCATTCCTACAGCAAAAGAGAAGTGTGGTATGAGCTGGAGCTGACAATGAAAGCTGGAACCCAGCTGACTCCTCACATCTAGCTTGTGTACGATGCTAGATGCTGGAGGGAATTGACTTGAGCTCCTCGCTTTGCTAATCCATGGCTGAGTGGAGTTTGTGCTCAAGCAGGGTGACTCCAATGAGAGTAACCGGGTGTCTTTTCTTGGTATTTGAATACAGCTGTGCTTTGATACCCATCCCCTCCCTCTTATTTATCCATTACTGCAGACAGAAGACAGGTGACTTTATTGAATTAGTTTTTTAAATGCCTTTACTGATGCGCTGGGAGAATTCAATATAGTGTCTGTTTTCCCCTTGTTACAGGTTGCTGAAGTTTTAGAAATGCCTCCCATGAGAGTGTATGAAGTAGCAACCTTCTATACAATGTACAATCGCAAACCTGTTGGGAAATACCATATTCAGGTCTGCACTACCACGCCTTGCATGCTGCGAGACTCTGATAGTATTTTAGAAGCCATTAAGAAGAAACTTGGTATGACACAAATTTTAATACACTTTTTGTAATATTTTTAACCTTTGTTTAATGACAACGAAGTAAAATTTTTCATGTGGTGAGGATAGAATAATAGTATTGAAAATATAGAGTGAAATCGTTGGAGAATAGGCACTAAATACTTAAAATTTCAGATCTGCCGTTTATTTTTAAAGATTTCAGTACAGTAGAGCAGAAAAGGCCATCGTCTGAAGGGCGATTTACTGGTCTTAAAGTGGTTTTACAGGCAGTTTGCCAGGACATGCGTTACTGTAATATGACGCTTGGACTGAGAAAGTAAGCCCTATCCCATGTATAGAAGAGGAGGACTCTGAATGCTATGGCACTTTTTTATATGCAAAATAAGATTTTTGAGGTATATGCTATATGAAAGTTGTTTGTGAGGGTTTTTTTACTTAAGTAAGATGCCAGAATCATGGAGTCGTTTTTGTTGGAAGTAACGTTAAAGATCATCTACTTACAACCCCCCTGCCACGGGCAGGGACACCTCCCACTAGACCAGGCTGCTCAAAGCCCCATCCAGCCTGGCCTTGAACACTTCCAGGGATGGGGCATCCACAGCTTCCCTGGGCAACCTGTGCCAGTGCCTCACCACCCTCACAGTAAAGAATTGCTTCCTGAATGTCCAATCTAAATCTACCCTCCTTCATTTTGAAACCATTACCCCTTGTCCTATCATTACACTCCCTGATAATGAGTCCCTCCCCATCCTTTCTGTAGGCCCCCTTTAGGTACTGGAAGGCTGCTAGAAGGTCTCCACGGAGCCTTCTCTTTTGCAGGCTGAACAACCCCAACTCTCTCAGCCTGTCTTCATAGCAGAGGTGCTCCAGCCCTCGGATCATCTTCGTGGCCCTCCTCTGGACCCACTCCAACAGGTCCATGTCCTTCTTGTGCTGAGGGCTCCAGAGCTGAATGCAGTACTCCAGGTGGGGTCTCATGAGAGCTGAGTGGAGGGAGAGAATCACCTCCCTCAACCTGCTGGCCATACTTGCTTTTGATGCAGCCCAGGATGCGATGGACTTCTGGGCTGCGAGCCCACATTGCCAGCTCATACTCAGGTTTTCATACACCAACACCCCCAAGTCCTCTCCTCAGGGCTGCCCTCAGTCCACTTATTGCCCAGCATGTATTTGTGCCTGGGATTGTCCCAACCCATGCACAGGACTTTGCACTTGGCCTTGTTGAATTTCATGAGATTCGTATGGGCCCACTTCCCTAGCCTGTTGAGGTCCCTCTGGATGGCAAACACGATGTTAACATAACTTTTGAATTCTCCATGGAGAAAGTCAGTTGAGAGTGCTGCATTGTGTGAGATGTGAGGAGAACCCATGGGTTTTGTGTGTGGGTTGGGTGATTATGGAGAGAATAGGGGACAAGATCAGCAACAAACAACTCTTTCCCCTTCTATGAAGTATCAAGCTGTGCTAACATTTTCTAAGAACCACTGTGATAAGAGCTGCAGAACAGCTGCTTATTATCTTGCATTTCATATATTCTGTTGTCTGGAATGGGCACGTTTAGATGAAATTTGTCTTGGCTTGTTACTGCAAAGATAGCTTAATTTTAACTGAAACTCTTAGCTTGAGAAGTCAAAGCATTGATTGTGTAGCTCTTATGGAAACATAGGCCTTAGACTTTTATTAGTTTTTCCCCCCTTCTAATAACTATGGAGGAAAACTGCTTTTCAGCATTCTTCCTTCCATGGAGAATTTTGTCAAGATCAGATGGAGATGCTGTTTTTTCGAACCTGCCCTCTGGGGAAGGTCTGTATCTATATCACTAGAACAGTGATGTGTCATGGAAGCTAAGTATGTATACAAAGTTGTTCAGGAAATAAAGCTTTGTGTAAAAATCTGGAAGGTGTTTCGAATTTGTAGCTAACTGTTAATGCTTGGATCTTGGTTAATTTGGGAATTTGGTATGCAGCACTGTATATTAATGCATTTTGTATCAGCACATGAAAGCTATGTTTTCCCTATTTTTCCATTCTGTTGTATTGATTACTAAAAATGTTCCCGAGTAGAGCTGTTCTGTTTCTTAGAACTGTCATTTCATGGTTATTTTTCAATAAATCATACCTGTAAATGAGGTCTCAAAAATATATTCGAAGACTGACTTCACAGTTTATTAGAATCTTTTGTTTAAAGGAAACATTTTGGACTCATTTAAGAGGATTTAACTATGCAAATGTTTTTTAAGGCCAAAATACAAGTAATGAGAAGACTACAGAGTATTTAAACTCATGCTTTATTAATCTTGTTCAGTAACCATTGCTGAACCTAATATTCTTTATTGGTTTAGGTATAAAAGTTGGGGAGACAACACCTGATAAACTCTTCACGCTGATAGAAGTGGAATGTTTAGGTGCTTGTGTAAATGCACCAATGGTACAAATAAATGACAATTACTATGTAAGTATTACATTTCCTTTTAAAGGATTAAACTTCTTTGCTGGGTTACCTGTATTTTCATTTGTTTCAGATTCTGAAGTTTTAGTCAGTTACTTCAGATTCCTATTGGCAGGGACAATTCAATTTATAACCTAGAGCATCTTTCAGGTTCTTGGTGTCTTCCTTAGAATGCTTCATCACAGTGTATCATGTGTTTTTCCTTTCAGTTACTGTCTTGATTTATACAAGTGGGGTGATGCATTTTTGCGATAGTGGTCTGCCCGTATATCTGCAATTTTTAAATAGGTATTTGATAAGCTTTTAGAAACACTTCAAAGCAGTCTTTTGGAAAGTATGGACTAGTTTAACGCTATTTTTGAACTTTTAGACTTCTGAATTATGGCTCACTTGGATGCCATCACACCAAGTGAATTAATATATTGACTGAATCCAGCTTTCTAAAAAAACTTATTTTTAAAAATATTTTATTTTGTTGTCACAGTCTGATTAATTTTTTTAAGAAGTGCTCTCTTGAACTGTACCCACAGGGTTGTTTTTGTCACAGCTTACACCATTTTGCAGTATGTGCAACAGCATGTGTATAGTGGGTAGGCAGAGATCCAGCTCACTAATATACCAAGGAAGATGAAAACACAAACCCATGTTATATATGATCCATGTCAACATTGTTAGTTTTAACATAATTTCTGCAACTATACATGAAATAAAAATTGTAACATTGAAATGACAATAGGCTTTTTAATTTTCCTAACACTTTGAACCAATATGTGTGTTAATGGACAGGATCAAAATTACCTATACTAGGATCACATCTGAGAGAGCCACTGTCTGATGAATTTTGAATAACGCAATTAGTATAATTGCTCAATCCTTCTGTTTTGTCAATGATCTGATCGTTTTTCTTTCTTTTTTTTTTTTTTTTACAGGAAGATTTGACGCCTAAAGATATTGAAAACATAATTGATGAGCTAAAGGCCGGCAAAGTTCCCAAACCTGGCCCAAGGTATGATGTATTTGCATAATAGTGGCCAACTACTTGAAGGCTGATCCTTTATAGAAACTGAATTCCTGCTCCAGTGATTTGAGTCTATAACTTACAGCTAAAAAGCATTAAGTAATTTACTGAGCAGAATGGCATGCATTCAGTGCCTTTCAACATTCAAAGCCAAAAAGAACTGGAAAGAACTGAGAATTTTTCATGTTTTGATGACTGGCTAGAGGAGCATAAAATGTGAAAATGCTGATTCTGATTAGGACCTAATAGGGGAATGATTATCATCTGTTGGATTTCTTTTTTTGGTCTAGATGACGTATATTAACAAATGTCTGTTGGTTCTTTCGTCTTGGGATTTTTCTTGTGGTTTTTTTTTTTCCCTGACAAAACCCAGAAAGATTGCAAGTTTGTGAAAGGGTTATTTATGAGCTTTTCTTACCTGCTCTTTCCGATAGTTCTTTCTTAACCTAACTACATATATGTTTGTGTGAATGGAGGAATTAATTTGACTTGGGTGTGTTACCTATTCCTATTGTTTCTATTTTTTTTTTTTTTAATACAAGAACAATAATCGTAAAACAGATTCCAAACACAGGGAAGCATCTTTAACAAAAATATGGCTGATGCCTTTGGTATTACTGGGATCAACATCACTCTTGTGCAGCTAACCTATAAATGGATAAAAAGTAAACTAGTGGTCCTGTTTTGCATTTCAGTTATGAAACTATATGTCACTACCTGAATTTGGAATCCTTTTGATTTAAGAGTAGCATCACACACTTCTGAAGGATGAACAGGAAAAACAGAAGAAAAAAAAATGTGGCTTCAGCCTTAAGTCAGATTTGTAACTGTCTTCTATCTAGATTAAACAGCATCTGACGTTATAACGATACCAGCAATGAATAAAACTGCTTTCATTTTTCAGGAGTGGACGTTTTTCTTGTGAGCCAGCTGGTGGCCTTACTTCTCTGACTGAACCACCCAAAGGACCAGGTTTTGGAGTTCGAGCTGACCTCTAAGTTTTTGTAATATAAGATGAACTGTCTGAAAATTAATAAAGTAACTTTAATCTCAGTAAAATGATGCATGTTCTAGTACTTTTTTAAAAAGATAGATAAATTGCTGTTGCTTTTCTTATCTAACTTACCATGGTTTTAACTACTGCAAAGCATAATTATAATTCTAGATTATAGGAAAAGTGGTTCTCTAGACTGTAAAGTAACTCACTGAAAGAATGCACTTATGATCACTGAGAGATCAAAGCTGCATCTTTTGAGCTGTCATTGAAAATTCTTTCAACTTTTTCTAAGGTTCTTTGAAGATGCAACAAAACTTAACTAAATTAGAAGTCTGTCAAATGTGAAAATTACCTTTTTATCATGTTACACCACCACCCCCCCCACCAAATACCAGTAGTACTCTACTAAAAGAATGAACAGCAACAAGAAACCACTTCCTGTACAAATTTATTCAATATAGCCAAGGTATGCAGTTGGGGGGAAGACAGAATATACGAGAACAGTTAAATACATGGCTAAGTGTAATATGTGAAACTAGTTATTTGACTCGCACATCCTTCTTTACTGCTGTGTAGCAGCTACTTTTAAGAACTGATTGGTGTGAAATGGAGGTATTTCTCCCAATATAAAAAGAGTTGAAGATATTTTTTTTAAAAATTGACACACATTCTTGTAAAATCTAGCAATGCTTTATGTATGTACATATACATTTCAACATAAATTAGGAAATGTGAACGTCAGTCACCTGAGACCATATTGTGTTTGCCTCTTCTGAAATCTGCTGTGTAACTTAGATTCTTATTACAATTAATGTGATAGATGTAACTTAATTGTATTATTTATATTCTATATCTAGTTTGTTTTGATATTCTGATTAACAGTACTTCCCATAACTATTCTCCCTCTTCTGAGTCAAATTTTATATCTACAGATTTCCCTGCGTTATGATTATCTCAAATAGTCTGTTCACGCCCCACCTTTATTTCAGTAGGTCTGTGAAGTTCCTTAATGTATTACTGTTGAACAAGTAGTGTTACTGTTGGTAGTTCTGAGAACAAAATAGGTGTGTATATAATTTGTATGAAAAACCTTGCTATCCTTCTACATTACTAAATTTAATAAAATTAGATCACTGAATTGTATACAATTGGAAAAGTAAATTTGATAAATAAATACAAGTCATTAGCGAAGCAGTCCTTTGATAAGCACAAAAAAAAATCTTGTATGCAAGTGGTATAGAACACTCTGCATGTAAGAAAATAGTACAAGGATTGAAATATTATCTGTAACTTAAATTTGCTGAAAGGTTCCTCCAGTGTTTGTAATAGCCACATGCCTTGTAGCAGGCCAGGCATCTGGCACTGTGTGTCAGTGTGTCACTTCTCTGGAGACATGAAGTGAGATGGACAGTACTTTACATCCTGATGCAAAGACACGCAGTCTGTAACTAAGCTGTTTGCTCAACTATAACAGAGCTGTATCCTAGTTCACGCAGGATTACCTTATTCTGACCCAGAAGCAGGCAACTATTTTTGAGTTATACATGGAATATAAATGAGGATTTTGCATGTGTTATGGAACTATCATGTGCTACAGTTATTTGGATTTTGTATGCAACTGTGAAACTGATGGGATTGCATGTGTTGAGGGGAAACATAGTTTTAGACCTGCCAAGTTGAAACTTTGAAGCATGCAAAGAGAAAGCCCTAGAATGCAACATTCCTCCCATTGGTAAAGCTGGACAGGAGAATTTGTTGTCTTGTCTCACTTTTCTCCCCTGTTCATTCCATCTGTACATGGAAATCGTGATATCTGTTTCATGAGTACACGTGGACTTCACCAGTTTCCCATTTGGTGGCAATCATGTTAGTGATGTTCCACAGACATGTATGTCAGTCGTTTTGATGCAACACCTAACAGTCTGCCAATCACTTGACTAGAAAAGCATAATTTACATTATCTTTGTGTGGTACAAATCTGATACACCACTGTTTAAATTGAACATTGTAGGGCAGCTATAGGACTGTGAAATATTTGAAGATAAATATGCAAATAACCGTTACTCCTCTTTCTCATCTTACCCACTTAATTCATTATTTAAATGAGGCTGTACGGTTCTGGTTTCTTCAAAAAAGTTTAACAATCATTGTATTAAGATAAATGATTAAAGAAAAAAATAACATATTGCATTATTTCAGGTTTTGTTGAAATCTGAACATTTCAAACCTCAAACATCTCAACCAGAAATACAGATTCTGCAGTATTTGTTACATGTAGTAGTTTACTATATACAAAATTATTTTCACAATAACAATATGCAGGACTGTGATGAGGATTAACAAGGTGATCATTATGGAAGAGTTACAGAATACTATAAGAATTAATATATCCAAGTTCTCTTTTCTGTTCTTGAATAGATACAGGTAATACCCTGTGCTTGCTTTTACTAGTAGTATTGAATATTTTAGGTAACAAATACTAACAGGACATAATTTCCATTGTTTTCAATCCAATAGCAGAAGTTTACTAATAGTCATTCTGGGCAGCTGACACTAACTTGTCAAATAATCAAACACTTAGTTCTGCAGTTTCTATCTACCAGTTAATATCTTGGACTGTGTGAGTACTGGGTGGGGAGTTAAATGAAAAATGAGTTAGCTACAGCAATAGCAAATACACTCCTTAAAGTAGTAATGCAGCAGTAATGGAACCGATTCTGTGTTTTCAGTGGTCCTATTTGCCCCTCTCCTTGAATGAGAGAAAAATGAAAGCGTTCACATGCTGTATTAATTCTCCAAATGTAAAAGTGCAACGGAAAAAAAAAAGGTAAAAGAAAAGCCCTTTAATGGGGAAGGAAAAAAAAAAAAAGACTACCTACAGAAGATTTTAAGAAGAA
Source organism: Chroicocephalus ridibundus (assembly GCF_963924245.1). Taxonomy (NCBI): domain Eukaryota; kingdom Metazoa; phylum Chordata; class Aves; order Charadriiformes; family Laridae; genus Chroicocephalus; species Chroicocephalus ridibundus. The sequence goes on along the minus strand of NC_086285.1, from coordinate 113,550,197 downwards.
TAGGTACAGTTTTGGGAAAGGAAATGAGATTTAGAACATGGAAGCGGAAGACACACAAAGAATCCACTGGACTGAGAGAGTGAATGCTGGTGGTTCTTTCCTTTGGTCAGAGTAATAGGAAACTCCACTAGGTAGCCAATGATGCATTCCATGTTGGATAATGGAAAGGATTTCTGTGACCTCCCCACACAGCTAGAAAAATGTTATCTGGAGCTGTGTTCTGCCATGAAATAGGAAAAAGCAATGAAATTGAGTTCCAGCTATGCAGTATGTTAGTGGGCTCATGGGCTGACCGGCCAGTTACCTACCCAAGGCTAGCGCGTGTGCTTTCACCAGCATGACATTTTGCAAGTTCTTAGGATACAGTTCTTATTTTAGATTGTACTGTACTGCAGTTTGAGATTCTCAGTCATTGAATTACTAGACTGAGTTCAGCAATGACAGTTCAACCAGATGCTGTGCACGTTTGTCTTGATTAAGACCAGTAGTTCACACTGCTGCTAACACACGATGTTTCGCTAGGGAGGGCAGATCCCGGGAAGTACTATGCACACCAAGAGAGCACAACTACAAAGGCATTTTGCAGCTGTGCTATGTAAAAAGGAGGGGCTTCTGTAGACAAGGGCAAGAAACTAATATAAGGGCAGCAATTAGCAATTAACTGACTGATGCTTTTTGTTAGTCCAAACAGTAGCTCTTAGACTTAAGGAACCATATTTTTTAGTTACTGATAGACATTATTATCAAATCATAACATCTGCTGCAGAAGATGTTGCTCATAAGTCTCCTTTCCCATTCTCTCGGCTGCTGGCTGTGAACATCTACCAACACACGCCGAAATCCTGGGACTGTGTGCTACTGGTGCTGATGCACAAGGATCAGAATGCAGTATTACACCACCGCCCCAATCCTGCAGCCTGTCATGTTATAGAAGGTAAATCATCAGTGTCATCCCTGTATAGCGCTGTGAGAAGAACAAACATTCTGCCTTGGGAAATAGTTCTTACTCCATTTATGCTGGCAGTGGGGTAGCCTGCCCGCTCTTCAATCTGCTTGCCACCTCAAGCAATGACCTCTGCAATCAACCTGACATGAAAGAAGTGAATGCAACTGCCTTTGTTATGTGGCCACAGGTGTCACCATACCTGCTGCTCCTGGTCAGCTCGAGGTACTCGAGGTACACTAACAGCATCAAACGGAAATGGTCTGTACCAGCACTTTACAGGAAGATTTTGAAAGCAAATGAGAGAAGTTTGCCTAAACAGTAAGATGTTGTGCAGCAGGGGAATAGTTGAGATTTGTGATGCCATTCTCTACCCATGCTGGAACATGATGGGTGGAAATGAGAATACAGGGGAAGTTCACACAATAGATTGCCTTAACCAAAGTAATCTTTTAATTCTGAAAACTTCACATTTCTGACTTGCATAGTAAACATCAAGGATTTCTTGCTTTCTGCACAATAAGAGAGGGAAGTAATCCAGTAGCAGACCGAACATGCCAATTAATACTGCATCAAATGGAGGGGCTCTGTTTAGCTGCCTTCTCAAAATACTGCACCTGACAGCCCACCTGTCTTCAGCACCTTCCAGAAGCACTCTGGAAGAACCCAGGAGCACAAAACCACACAGATTCTTAAAGTCTTACCGTGTACCATTTTAATAAGCAAAGGCAAAACCTTTCACAAGTGCAGACGAATGACCAGTTTTTAAGGTTGTAACTAAAACTAACGCCAGCCTACTTCTGTAACCCGTTCTGATGCATTTATAAGACGTCTGGCTTACTGGCGTTAAAGTCTGTAAGGTGTGTTTGGTTTTTTTTCCCCTTTCAAAACTGGAAGCGGGCCCAAACTCCAATCGGGGGATCTGTGCCCGCCTGCGAGGCTTGGGGCCGCATGCCCCCCACAGAAGGTCCTGCAGGTCTTTGCCCGCACCCGCCGGGCCGGACTCTGCCTCCAGACAACGCCGGGCGCGGGAGGAGGCACCGAGCAGGCCACCGGCCGCGGCGGGCTCCACCTCCCACAGCCTCTCAACGCGGGCGCCCCGACGGCGATCCGCCCCCCCCTCCCCAGCGCCGCACCACACGCACCTGCCTCCCGGGGCTTCTCCCAAAACCTTGCGGGCCCCTGAACCGCGGCCAGCCGGGACGCTCCGCTCACTCTCAGCACCTCTGGGGGCGCGCACGCCGCGGACACCGGCCCCTCCCTGTCCACCGGTACCGGCCGCGCCGCCGCGCACGCGCACGGCGCCGGTTGTTAAAAACTCACTGCGCCATCGCCGCCGGAAAACCCCTCCCCGGGGAGGGGAGCGGCAGCCGCCGCCGGTAACGACGGGTCGCGCTGGTGGCTGTAGGTCGGCTGCCGTCCCGCGGGGACGCGAAAGCTCTCGTCGCCTCGTCCCGTCCCGTCCCTGCCCCTGCCCCGCGACCCAGGCGCGCCCGCGGCTGGGGCCGCCGCCGCCATTTCCAGAAAGTTCCAGCGGCCGCCGCCAAGGCGAGAGCGCGGCCGCCCCGGCGCGTGCGCACGATGCCCGCCCGTCGCCACCCTCTTCCCTCCCGCCCCTGGGCACCCTGCGAGCCCGTTATTCCCCCAAGGTGGGGACGGGAACGGGCGGCGAGGGGCCCGGCGGGGCGTCCGTGCCCGTCTCCCCCAGGACGGAGAACGGAGCGGTGCAGTGGCCCTGCCCCCCCCCCCCCCCAACCGCCGTTCCTTCGCCAACCGCCGCCCGAGCGCTGTAACGTTCGCGGCAGCGCCCGCCCGCCCCTGTGTGGGGGCCACGTGGGCGGGGCGCGGCCAATGGGAGGCCGGCGGAGCGCTACTCCAGCGGCTGCTGTTGGGGAAGGGGGGGGGGAAGCGGCAACGGCAGCGCGGGGTGAGGGAGGGCGGCGGCGGAGAAGGAGGAGGCGGAGGACGGGGGGTGTTTTCAAACCCGACAGCCACAGCGGCCGGAGCCGGGGCTGAGCCCGAGCCCCTGCGCACCGCTGGTGGCGGCGGGCGGCACCGGCTCCCCTGTCGGATCCCTACGGAGAGAGGGTAGGACGCGTCCCGCCGCTGGCTCCCGGGAGAAGGTGAGGACCGGAGCGCACCTCCCCACCCCTTCCCGGTGCGCGGCGGGGGACCCCCGGTCCCGCCCGTGGGGTGCCACCCCCCTGTCTCTGAACGGCGGGGCGTCCGGGGAGCCCTCACCCGCTGCCCGCCTTGGGGTGGGGGGGTGTAACCGCTGCCCTGCCCTCCCCGGCGGCGGGCACTGCGCCTCCCCCGCCCAGCCCGGCGGGGCGGCGGGCCTGTCCCCGCGTTGCCCTGCCCGGGGGGATAGGCACGGCGGCGGCGGGCAGCGGCTGTCCCCTCTCAGCCTGTCAGCGCCGCGGCGGGAGCCATGGCCGCCGCTGTCACCGTCTGACGGCCGCGCCTCTCGCACGCCGAGCCCAGCCCCTGTCCCGCCGTCCGGAGCGGGGCCCGCTTGCGGCCGGGGGGCGACGGGTGCTGGGGCGGCGGTTGCCAGGGGAGGCAGGGCTGGGGCTGTGGGGAGGGAGGCGGCGGCGGGGCGGCCGGGGCGCGGGTGCCGAGCGTGGCATGGCGGTGTACACACATACACACACACACACACCCGCCACCGCCCCGCCTCCGCGTCGGGAATTTCGGTAGCTCTTCGCAGCCTCGGGAGTTGCTCCGCCGATTTGGGCTGTGCCGCCCCGCCGGGGCAGCCTGTCCTCCTCCCTCGTCACATAGAGACCCGGGGCGAGCGGGTGCGGCGTTTGTGGCGCCTTCCGTGGCACGCTCGAGGGGGTGGCGCGGTGGTTTTGCAGGAGAATACGTTCAGGCGCCTGCGGTGTGCCGGTACCAGGCAGCCGCCGCTGAGGTGGGGCACGGTAACTCGCACAGCACAGGTGACACCAGGCAACAAAGGAAGGACGAGAAATGAGAAAATGCCAGGCTCAGTTGCACAGTTCGTTCTAGTTCTAGCCTGACTCTCTACGTACCGTTGCTAATGCTGTCTCTTTTCTTTTCTTTCTTTTTTTTTATTTTTTTAAGGACTGGGTAGCTAATAAGAAAGGAAAGGATTTTTTTATTATTATTATTTGAACTCCCAGATAAAATAAGTAGTTCAATGCTGTCAGCTAGTGTTGCTGTGTTCTGTGCCTTTCTTCTGCGGGCCATGTGATGCAGAGGAAAATCTGAATTTTATACCTCTGAATTACTAGGTAGTTTATGGGATAAACCAGTGCTTTAATGACAACAAGTGAGTAAGTTGTGATGCTTGTAGGAACAAAAAGCTATCAGACAGATGTGGAACAGTCCAAATGTACTTATGTTCCAGGAAAGAAATGTTTAATCTTGGAACGCTAGGAAAGGGTGAGATCATCATGTCTATAAGAAATCACTAACTTTTACATAAAATAATTCAGTGTTATTGACATGCCATGAGTTGGAGGTGGGGTTTGCATCTAGTTTTGAAGCAGCAAGGGTTTGGGTGTTTTTCAGTATGCAAGTTGGTGGCAGCTTGGTTGTTCTCACATCTTAGTTACTCTAGGTCCTCACATCTAGGTTACTCTAGTGACATGGTGAGCTACCCACAGGTGCTGTGCAGCTGCAAAGAACTAAGTGTCCTGTGCTTTCCTTCTACTGTAATCTTCTGCTGTAGTTCAGTGGGTAAGAGTCCACAGAGTACCAGATCTTCAGAATGATGTGAGACATCAGGGCATTTCACCTGTTCTTGTTGTTTGAGGCTTGTGCAGATGTTGGGTGTCCCTTGCTTTTCTTAATTCTTTAGGTGGAAACCCAGACTCTCAGCTAACCTTATGACTCGATGAGCTGGGGACCTTAATCTTACCCTTGTATGAATTCAGTAGGTTTCTGTGCAAGCTTGAGAAATGAACTGTTCAAATAAAATTGCAGGTATAGCAGAATACTTCCTTGGGAAGGTAATAGTAAATCCACTGACTGTCTCTCTCTTTTTTTATTTTTTTTTCCCTCTTTAATACTTCTGCTTTCCTGTATGTGTCCTGTAAGCTAAAATGTTAAGGAGTGCCAACGTTTTTCTCGGCACCCGGGGGACTATGGTGGCATTCTTGTGGTGATGTCAGTTTTTTGGTGTACGGTATGTGAGTCCCTTTTCTGATTTCCTGGCTTTTCTGTAGTAATTACTGGGTGCAGTCAGTTGATGAGAGAGCCTCTGGTTCTTTCGCAAAGATGACAGCTCAATATTTCAGATATAAGGATTTCTGCCTTTCCATTACCATCTCTTTGTGTGTTCTTCTCCCACCCAGAGGTTTATTCAAAATTATTTGTGAACTCTGAATACTACAGGCAGCAAAGCTTAGGACAGATGTTGTGTAAGAAAGCAAGCTCTGTGCAACAAACCTAAGTTCATTTACAGTTTCTTCCAGCAGGCTTGCATAATAGGTAACTTTATTGAGGAATAGGCCTTTTAATAAGCGGGCTGAATGAGTGCTTGTATGAAGCTTCTGTTTGTTTGGCATTAGTCGTAGGGGGTACTATCTTACCACTTACCTTAGGTTTAAAAGCATGAACTGAAAATTGAATACCTTGGTTCGTTAAGTCCTCTGTTTGTTAAATTAAAGTCATCAATCATAGCCTCAAGCAGCAGCTTCTCTGCACCATGTGGTGTCTGTTTAAATTGCTACAAAACCCATAAACTGTTGCAGCTTTAAGTTAACTAGGTGGAAGAGTCCTGGATATCCTCTTAGGGAAAATATTGGCACCTAGAAATGGCTGAGCTAGAACTTCTTCCTCAATGTTGGGCATACAGATATATGAAAACAAATTCTATTTGTTGAACTGATTTACCATGTTTAGATGGTCTTAGGCTGATGAAATTGTCTGAAAGACTAGCGCAGTTGTTCTCTTTAAAACTGGAAAAAAATATTGATCACAAAATATATAATGATTAACCTGCCACCACACTGTTAATATGCACACTCAGAACAACTTATTTTTGACAAATTCGATCTTATCTTGTGAAAAGGTGGGCTGGGCCATGAGTGTTTGGTGTTTCTTCTCTTCCATGTTCTATTGCAGATGGAGTAGTATAAATGTTGATTGGTCATTTAGTCTCCAGATCAGACTACATTTTTTTAACTAAATCATTAGACTCTACTTAGGCTCTAGCGACAGATGGTATGAAATAAATATTAGCACAAACTCTTATCTTGCATTTTGTGTTACAATACTGAATAGTTCTATTAACAGAATAACAGAAGTCAGAGCCCTGTTAACATCTTTAAGGTTTTTTTCTTACCAGTTCATTATTATTCCAGAACCTAGGGAAGTCTTAGAAAGTTCCTCCATAAGCTTGTGGAGCCATACTTTGTATCTTACCTATGCCGTTGAGGATCTTTATTGCCACCTTGCGTAAATCTAAATATTCATTTAAAGAGAGACTTGAAGCCCTTGAGAGTATGACTTTGCTTTGGCTTATTTTGGGTTATCTCCCTGGATCCGACGAAGTGTCCTTATATCTGCTTTTATCTTTAGTAAGCAACAAATGAATAAACTGTCCCCAGTTTCACAGCTGCTGCTCAGAGTGTTCTAGGTAGTGATAACATCACAAGAGGATTGGTTTCACCCTGGTTTATGCTAAGAAAAGCCATTAGCAATGTTAGAGATACAATTATGATCTATATTAGAGACAAAGAGTAAAAGTGCAAGCTGATGAGGAAGACTTGAGATACTTTCTTTCCTGCCCCTGTCATGTGCTTTCTACTTGCCAGTAGCCTGGTGGAGACAAAGAGTATTGGAATGACTTTCTTGTTCTGAGGGCTGCATTCATGAGGCTGAAAAACCATCAGAGGTAGAAAGCACTTTTTTCCCCTCTTTGAGCCTCATAATGTGTTAAATACAACAGAAACCAAATAACACTGTATTTCCAGGAGTATTGTTGTGGTAGAAATCTTAGAAAGTTCCAGTCCTTCATGGCAGCAGAAATAAGCTTACTTACATGAAGACATTTCCTATAGTTTCCCTTCTCTTACAAAGATTTTTGTGTTAGTCCTACTTAATAGGTGTCTGGCTTTTCAACCCTTTCAAGCTCTGATAGATAGATAGCTTCCTTAGCTGCTTCATGGAAATATCTTCCTCTTGTTTATGTTCACTTCAAGATTGTGTACAACAAAGAACACTAACTGAGAGAAATCAGCTTTCTGTGGTGCTCCACACTGTTCAGCAACCTACTAATCTGAGTTCTTACCACTAGTTTACTGATAAAGGGAAAACTGAAAGATGATTTAGTGATATTCTCTTTCTAGAGTGAGCAATGCTAATCCATTTGTCTTCTGACTTCAGGAAGGGACAGGTGACTGGACAACTTGTATTACCTTTTTAAATAAATAAAAAATATTGTCTTTTGTCTTGAAAATAACTGGTTCTTTGCTTCCAGTCCCTTCAGTTCTTCAGATGACGTAGTAAAACATTAATGAAGGTTAATTGCACTATTTACTGTAGTTTTACAGCTCTAAATAGTTATACTTGTATGCAAACAGTATTGGGTTATTCTCTCTCCTCTGTTTCTAGAGGAGATGTTACCTCCTCTGGAGGTAACATGTTACCTCACTATCTCTTTTCCACCAAAGAAAAATTATTTCCATAAAGGAACTGGCATATGATTTTGTTCTGTTACTTTTGTGATATGTGGCGATGGCCAAGAGGTGGCAATAAAGACCGCTGAATATTTTGCATGTCTTCACAATTTAGCCAGGACAAAATCCTGTTATCCAGTTGGGGACCTGTAAGTAAGCCTAGTCAGAGTCAGAACCTTGCTTTTTTTCCCCTGTGTCTACTGTTTTAGGTCTTACTTGTGAACAGTAGCGCTGAAGCACGTTGTTTTACTTGTGGTGAATCGTGCTGAAGTTGAAGGACTGTGAGTAGGTGTTGGCAGTTCATCTGCTTTTAGCCTGTGAAGGGCTTTTGCATGTTTCTAGGTTATGTTCCTTCTGTCAGTGCTGCAGATAAGTTGTGGGTTTTCTTGGTGTTAGGTTAACTTATGAGGATTTAAATATAAATTGCTGAGTTTCTAGTAATAATGTACAGAGTAGTTTTGAAATCTCTTGTCTTGGAGATCTTTAGAAGGTTTCCAGAGGGGATGTAGATTCCTGTAGAAGGAATTTAAACTTAATTGGCAATAGGCTTGCTTATCTGAAGCTTGTCAAAGTACTGATAGAAAAGCTTTTAAGTTTTTCTTTGGTAGGCACTGTGGTAATGGAATAGTCTTTCTTAGTTGACAAAGATCAACTTAGTTACATCTTTAAGGAATAACCAGTAGATCAAAACTGAAGCTTACAACTCCACTTCTCCATTTAGCTTAATGGGAGTATCATATTATGCTAAACATCTGTGCAGGTGCTTCCTTTGAACCCATAGCTCATCCTAAAAAAGACTCAAGAGGAAGCACCTGTGAACATACAAGTTTTTTATACTTGTAGATTAGAAGGGAAGAGTAATGGATTTTGCAATAAGTTTCTTTGGCTCCTGAGAACCAGAGTTCTTGGGCAAGCATGGCTCTTTGATTCTATAAAGAGGAATCCTATTGTGGGAAAGAAAAGAATCTCCTTTATTATGAGAGACTATCCAGAATAAAGGGGGATCCCATCAGGCATTCTGGAAACTTATGTATGTCTGATTCTCAAGCGTAAAGAGGTGAGGTTGTTTTTTCCATGTAAATGTCTATTTCAACAGCTAGGTATGTCCCTCAGCAGGGATGTTGTTTGTATTCTACACAGCTGTCTTAATGATATGATTTAACTTCAGTATGACATCAGTACTCACAAGCTACATGGGTTCTTCTAGCCACCTGTGTAAGTCTTTGTTGGAATAAATGCTGTCCTGACTACATGGCATAAGTTGCTGGAGAATATAGAAGACTTAAACCTTTTCATATGCTGAATGTATCAGCAGGAGGAGAGAATTGCCAGTAGGCATACTGCTGCTGAGGTAAAGAACATCTACATTTTTAATTCATGTTACAGAATTATAGACTAGTTGAGGTTAGAAGGCACCTCTGGAGGTCATCTAGTCCACCCTTCTGCTCAGAGCAGGGTCAGCTAGAGCAGATTGCTTATAGGCATGACTGGTTGAACCTGGAAGTCACCCCAGTAATGGGAGTAAAATGTTACGAAGATCTAATTCTGGTTAGTCCATTGGGATTCCATGCTGAATCTGTTGCTGAAGGCTTGATAAATTGTAAAACTGTCAACGTTTTTTTTTTTTCTTTCAAATGTGGAATAGAAATGTTTTTCAGCTGTTATAGGTGATGTGTTTTTCCTGACTAATTTAATTTTTAATAGTCAAAGCATGCATTCTTCTTGTACTGCCTGTGTGTGGTAGTCTTGTAAAGCTGTGGTACATTCTACTAAGTTTTGCTATACAGATTCTTAAGGAAGTTTTTCTGGTTTGTTTGTTTCGTTGTTTTTTTTTTTTTAAATTTAAATGACTCATTAACTGGTTACATAAATAAGACTTCTTTGCACTTCATCTCACTTATTAAAAATGCAGTTTCTTATATTTCTTTTAAGAAAGAAAAGACAAATACATGAATGTCTCTTCTACGTTGTTTGTACCGGAACTTAGGTGAAGAAAGTCTCTTCCAGTGCCTGCAACCCAGACTGAGCTTATGAGTGAGAAACTGAAAGTGAAATGATTTTATTTTGTACTGCCGAAGGAGAAATATGAAAAGTAGCTAAAGCATAAATATTAATAAGAACATTTATTCAGAAATTATCATTTTAATATTGATAATATCTGAAAAGAAACATGGTATTTTTGATCTTGAGAAATTTCTTTCAAGGAGAAAAACAATTATTTCATCATTCTGTTTGTTTCTTTCCAGTGCTTCCTCGCAGAACAGCCAGCCATATGTAAAAACAATAGTGCTGGTATCTTCCATGAAAAGACAAAAGCTTAATCTTTTCTAGATTAGTAAGAGAGTAGAGAAATGCACTTGAGAATAAGAAAATACTGACAAACATCCTTCAGATTCCTCTTGAATTCTGACACTAGTTGCAGTTCCTTACTGGTCCACATGGAGGAATGCTCCAGAAATGGTATATGTGGCTCAGAAGGAATGATGCCCCTTGTCACTATGGGAGCCATTCCTGCCCAACTGAAATGGGAGCCAATGTCTGACTTCTGGAAGGCAGATTTATCACCATTTTGGGGAGAGAGAATGCTTTTTTTTTTTTCTGTTTGTGGTTAATGCCAGGAGTTAACCCTATTCTTAAACATTTCTTACATCTTGTCCTTCCCAATTTGGGGCAGGGGCAATGCATAAAAAGGTGCTTTAACAGAATTCTCTTAGAATCAGGGAGGACTTTCCACTTTTAAAGAATTCTAACCATTTTTAATAATTCTAACCATTCTCTGATAAAAATGTCATGTGGTTGATGTTATGCAAGTTCCACAAACTTTCATCTTTGGTATTTAAGCTGTTTCATTTAAAATTTGTTTTGTCATAAAATATTAATTTAAATGCTTTGAATGCAACACTTCTGTTGGGTATTAAGAGGAAATTATATGAGAAAATAGAGAGTTGTGATGGAATGATCTGCCTCTTTTTTTTTTTTAACAGCAAGATAGTACTGGCTTATTGATGAAGATTCTGCCATTCTTGAACAATCTGGCATGCCATTATGATATCAAATGTCCTACTGTTTTATGCTTTTCTAGTAAAACTAGCATTTTCCCCAATGCTGACATGAGAATTGTTAATTACTTAAGAGTATGGTTTTGCAAGTTTATTTGTAACACATGTATCCAGTCCACAGGCTTCACTATTAAGCAAGCCCACAGCCCTTCAAATGCTTCTCTGAAATAGTGGATAATTCTGTAATTTTAAGTTGTTAGGACTTCTGCAAGTTTATCCTGAATATAAATATCTGTACGATTGAGGTGTAGAACTACAAAGTACCTATTGTAAAGACAGTCCCTTGACCCTGTGTATTTCTTTTACTAAACAATTAACATTTAGGATTTCAGACTTGAGAAGCTATTTCTGTTAAAAAATAAAAGTGAAGAAATCATAGTATTTGATCTTACTTTTTATTTCTTCAAGTACCTTCTTATTCAGTGCTTCCCTGTATCAGCTGTCTGTTTATATCAAATCATCTTTGGGGATCCCTGTTGCAAAGCACCATCTTCCCCCCCTTGCCTGTTTTCAAGGTTGTACCACCCTGTCAGTTTAGGCCAGGTTTGTCAGCATTGTTTTTCACCTGAAATGACATTATGTAAATAAATTAATCCCCAAAGCCTTTTTCTTTTTTTTTTTTTTGAAGTGAGGAAGGAGGAAGGAGTTCATTATCCTAGGAGTCAACTGGGAAAGAATTAATCTCCTCCCTACTTCTTTTGTTTCACACCTTTTCTCAGCACCTCACAGGGTCTTTGGCAGCAGTCTCTTGGTGTCGTCTTTTGGATGGGGCTTCATGCAGATGGGTTAAGCAGGGTTTGGGTTCATAGATCTAACTGATTCTTTCAGAGTGTCCTGTCCTTTGAAAATGACACCTTTTCGGATACTTTCACTTTAATATTTAGTATACTTCTGTGAGGTGTTAAAGTAGAAGTAGAGCTTAGCACACTCATTTTCTTTAGTTCTTCCATGTTCAGCCATCTATGTGGAAGTCATTTATAGATAGCTGGGATCCTTTTGTTTCTTTTCCTCTGTCATATTCTGTTAATAATTTTTAGCTCTTATATGCCAACCAAGACTAGATAGTTTGGCATAGCATCTGCAAGGGTATTTTGTCAAAATGTTAGGTTTTATGGTTTTTCAGTGCCTTGGGAAGACAAAAACAGTAATTAATTCCATATGAGTTCAGAAGTCTGATATCAATAAGCTGCTTTTATTTTATCATAATCTTGATGTGCGGAGTGACGTTTGCAGTGGGAAGATCTCAGAGTCGATTTGAGGCTGGAAACTTTAGAGAAAGTAAAGGAAGGAAATGGGATTGTGTTGCAAAAGTAAAGCAAGTGCTTGTCTGTATTTGCACGCCTTCTTGCTGTATATTACAATGTCGCTAGCCTTTATGACCTGCTTTGTCAGAAATGCTGTCTGGCGTATATTGAGGTAGCACTGCTCACTTACCCTTCTGCAGATAGAAGAATGGGATCACAAGTTGATCATTTTTGTTTGGGACTCCACTTTAAATAATGAATGGGATGAATCTCTGTGGATAAATTGCAACTGTGCAGTCCAAGATGTTGCTCCAAGAGAAGTCCTGTTGCAGAAATTGAGATCAGTTCTCTAACTTATGAGGAGGTTGCAGGAAGAGAAAAGAGGGTCCCATGTTGAAGAAAGTTGTATACTGACCCTGAAAATTACCGATTTTCAGTCTGTTTTGGAATTCATGTAAGATACAGGCTTTTTATGAGCATTTGTCGAGTGTTTTCCTCACTTGTGGATAACTGCTTTGAGACTGTTTTACCCTTTTCCTTCTACAGTGGTAGGGAAGAGCAGTTGATTGTAGAAGCTGAAACTGAAGTCACTAGTAGCTATGGTCTCGCCAAGTATAAAGTACTATCTAATATGAAATCATCTGAAAAATAAAGCCTGTAACGTATTATGGGTATGGCAAATTGGTGAAACCCTTGACCTCATTATTTCTGTGAATTTAAGTCAGCATCTGTAAAATGAAGAGAATAATGAATTCTTATCTTCTAGCAATATTGTGAAAATAAATTAGTATCTGTGAAAGGAGGGTGAGCCTAAGCCTTCTTATTCCCAGTTTTGATTTATGGAGAGTAAGTTCTGTGGTGTTGTCCAGGATGATAGGTCCTCCTTTTTATTTAGGATGTTTTTTAAAATGAAAGAAAGTGATGTAGACATTTCCATCTCTAAGAAGGCGGAAATCAAGGCAAGCTGAAATGGCAGGGAAATGTGGTCTGAGTGACAAATAGATTATCTTTCTTTGGAAGCAAGTGAAGCCACTTGCTGCCTGTGTTTCTGGTCAGTGGTTCCTCAGAATTTCACCAGGTTGTGAAAAACTTTCACACAGCAACAGAAGCGAGTTTCTTCAATTGTTGTGAGAATTTGCCTTTGCCAGTAGTAAGAATGATCACAGAGAGATGAAGTCCACTTTTTGTCTTGAGTGCTAGTTAAACATTTCAGCGGGAGCATTAAGGGCTAAACTGGCTTAAAAGGAGTGTTCAGCCAATGAAGGTGTTCCTTGATCATGTCCAAGGAAGTATAAACAAATTCAGAGTTGTAAGATACCCTAAAAATCTCATCTGTTTTGTCTTGTTTTGTTTTCACTTTCAGAAGCAAATCAGTGCTAGTGTATTAATTTCATTCTGACAGGTAGATCTTGGAGTTTTAGTTAAAAGCGTGTGAGGCAAGTTATGTCCAGCGCTAGTCCAATAGGAGTTTCAGTCCTTACTTGGTTGACATCTATTGTAAGTTACAAGAAAACATTACAGTAAAAAGTGCAGGTATATTTCTAATGATGAGCTGTGACATGAAGGAGGAGCAATCTCTTGCTCAGCTACAGCTGTTATTGAAACATGGTCTATCTGTAATTTGTAAACCAGTAATACCTTTAAAATTCAAGTCAATCCATGCAACAAATCTCAAAGGCATATTGAGGTGTGGTATTTCGAATCAGTGAATCAGATTTTGTAAGTTAAATTTTGGGCCGAAGTGTTTTTTTTTTTCCTTATTCCACAGTGTGCTGCTTGTAAAACTGCTGCATGATTTATAGGCGTCTACAGTTAGTCGCGAGTAGTAAGGTTTGTATTTTCTGTGGTTTCTTTTACCATTTTTTTCCTGCTCTAGTAACAAACTCAACCTGGTCTATGTAAGGTACAAGAACAGCCAAAAATGTCTGACTGACTAGATAACTGAGGGTCTTAGATGACCTCCAGATGTCCCTTAACCTCAACTATTCTTTAATTCTACAAACAATGAAGTTCTTGGGTTCTTTGGAAAGCATGTGTTTAGTTTAAAAAAAAAAAAAAAGCACCTTACTAAAACTCAATCAGAAAACTCCAGATTCAGTCATGTTCTTTAATAGAGTGTATTTGTTAGAAAGAGGTTGACGAGTCTAGGTACTACTATTAGCACAGAAAATAAATTGAAGAGTATTGTGAAATCTGGGGAACCTGACACTTGAAACCAAGCACAAGTAAACTCAAGCTCTTAAAATATGGTTTTGAAGGTGTTCTGGGTAGGAGCCCAAAGTCACATGTAGGCAAGTGCAACAAAACCCCTGCAAAGAATCTTGTTTGTTTCCTGCATAGGAAAGAGTTGTATGTCCTCTCATTTTTTGCTTTTCCTAGTAGAAATTCCTAGACTATGAGATACGTTCTTTATTTTGGTAGGAAGTAGTGGTGAGTTCCAGCTGAAGTATTGGAAAATCTTTCTTGCTGCCTGTGTCGGCTGTTTTTTAGGGACTTCATCCTAGCCCTGTGTAGTGTAGTCTGGAATGCAATGAGTAGGTACTTCAGAGTGTATTAAAAGCTGTTCTGGAGATTATGAGTAGTCACTGCCCATTCCTATTTCACTATTCAAGGACATTTTTATAAAAATAGGGTTCAAATACTTAGTACAGAAAGATTTGTGTAATCCTTATATGTTTGGATCTCAATTATCTAAACGTTTCAAATTAAAATGTATAAATACTCTCTGAAAGGACAGCGAGTCTAGTATTCCATTCCATATATTAGCTAGGATCTGAGGGGGCTCCAAAATACACATATCCAACTTATCTCATGGCATGTTTCTGAAAGATGTGTTTATATTAGGCTGTTATTTTGTTTTCTTTGATTTTTAGTGTATCATCGAAAATCTGGTAGGGAGAATTGCTGCAGGGGAGAGGTAAGGCACTTTTTCTGAGGTTGCACAATAGGTATAGCAAAGAAAGGAGTAGAACTGATTTCAGCATTGTGTGTTCAAGCCACGAAGTCATCTCAAGTATTGTGCAAATCTTAAAGGAAAATTGTAATAAAAAAGAATTCCTCGCTTCTGAAGCAAAAGTGTTTTGTCATATTGTATCATCAAAAGCTGTAAAATCTGCCAAATTTATGACTCATGTCCATGCTGGGTACTGCATTTGCACTTAATACAACAGACTGTTGCCTTAGGCACCATTAGTTTGGGACTGTGTTGGAGCTTAGTTCTTTCATCGTAACTCTGACACTGGAATCTGCATAGCCTGAACTGTTGCAATCATGTGTGAAAAGAGCTTGTGAATATTTTCCAAATAAAAACATTCTTGTACCTTTCATCTGTAAAAGCCACTGCATGTATCATTCAGGCACTGTTCTCTCCAACATACTAAATTGGTGTACTACCTAAAGCCAGCAGCATTTAGTGATTTGTTTGCTGGTTACTGCTGGAGAGCTGAATTGGAAGTACAATGAGACGCCATGGATGCAGGGCAAAAAGTGCCTGGTAAAATGTTCCGTTCATTATATTTGATGGTATTTTAGTGCGCACCACATACAGGAAGTGGTGACGGTAAAAATTTAGTCTTAAATAATATAACATACGCAAATAGCCTCATATTTCATCTTTTCATCTTACGCAAAATGTGTTTTCCTTTAAGCTTGTAAAGGACAAGCTTCTAGCCTGCAGCAGGAGGCAGGCTTGCGAGTAGGGATGTACTGCAGTGTATGTTTAGTCCATTATAGCTGCATATATCTAATGTATTATCAGCTTTTTGAAAAATGCGTTGCTATATAGATCTCATACCTACTCAACTTTGACTTTAGCATCCTGGGAGTTAAGTTGTTCAGTAATCCTACTTAGCGGTAACATGTATGCTCAACTCCAGCAGTACCCTTGGTTGCTAAATGATTGGGGGAAGTCTTTTTCTTGGATCCACGTGACACTGTGGATGCACTACTGCACAGGGCTCTGCACAAGAAACCTAAAGCTATTTTTGCTCAAACGAAGCCTTTAATAGCCCTTTCATTGTCTTCATTGTAAAGATCAAATGAACTGCTGTAATGATTATAAATAGCTGTGCTTATATAGTCCTCTGCAATGGAGAACTTGGTACAAAACCTAATATTTTTTGTGGTTACAATCACTCTGAAATATTGAAATTTCAGAACAGTGTTTTGTATAATGTTCTAATGAGATTTTTAAATGCATGCCCTGAGCAATGTCCTGTTCTTTACCATCATTTTGGCATTCTCATGAGACATCAGCAGTGTTTAAGACTTCATTTCCACAAGTGTGCCTGTCCAAGGAGGTAATGGAAAACTCACTACAGTAGTAAGCTTGTCATTCATTCTGCATTAAAATTAAAAGGAGCTGGAACACTTGTCCTTTTACGGGGCCACAGGAATGGCAAGGCTAAAGAACTTTGGTTTGTGTTCCATGTTCTCAGGAAAAAATTCTTGTGTGTTAATCGTGGAGTCTCCTGTGCTTTCCTCCCAAGCACAATCCCTTCTTACCTGTCCTCTCAAGTTTCCCTCTCTGTTTCTTCCTCATCACAGTCGCATTCACTCATTTAGCTATTCTGAAGCTTTACTCCTCACAGGCATACTTCTGTGTGGAAAATATCAAGTAAAAATCTAGATGTTCTTTTCATGCATGTGGTGTTTAAATTCCCAAGTAAGAAAAGCCCAGCTTTGTACTGCTGGACATTATGACCCTGCTGCTGTGTTGTATCTGAATGGTGTCTTTCCCCACAGTCCCAAATTCCTGGTCTTGTGCCTCTTAGCATGTCCCCAGCCTCTAACCAAATATGCGAAATAATCTCTCGTTCCGTCTTGAGCCCTTTCTTCTTACTGGACACTGTAGGTGAAAAGGTAGATGCTCATCTGATACCATGTGCATTGCAGTCTCACCAGGAGCTGTTTCATTATGTAGCAGTAGGTGAGTAACTTTCTGTAGAGAAGCACTGAGTTCTGTACAAGCAAAAAAAAAAAAACCTGGCAATGCTGCTACATCTCCTATCACAACATTTTGTGTAGCACTAGTAATGCTGGAGTTCGTTAACCTCTCTTTTGGAAAGAAATTGCTTCTCAAAGTTGTTTGCTGAAGGATGCTCTTACTGTGAAATAAAATGCTGAAGTCATTTTCACTTTCCTCAAGAAGAAAAAAGAACCCAAAGAGTGTTAAACGTAGTTAAATGAACGTGTTTTTGCTAACATCTTTTTGCTTAAACTCTGCTCCTTACAGTATTTAAAAAGCCCAGTTTTCTGTGGATTTTGGTCCTTTGTGCTATACCCATTCCCTTTCTTCCATTGCATTAACCTCAGCTGCTTTTGACACTCCCACCAGAATACAGATAACATTTGGTGTGGCTAGGCAGGAGCTACCTACATACTTCTTAATTAGCCAGTATGTACATACGGGTTGGCCAGCTGGCCTTCTCTGAACAGAATATGTAACGTTGGCTTTTGCCTGCCTTTCCCTCACTTCAGCTGTTCTTAGAGGTCTCTCTCGTACCCATCAACCAGCTTTTTTTTTCTTTTTTCCTTTCCATAATAGAGTCTTAACAGCTTTGAGATCTAGATCATAGCAGTCATCTATAAATAAACTTGGAAGAGACAAAGTCTTGGGGGTGGGAGGGAGGAGACCGCTAAGAGGAAGTCTGTGTCAGTAGCTTAGTTTGAATAAGGAATACACCTTTAGAGTAACTATCCTTATCTCTCCTTGCTGTAGTTTGCTCTATGCGGTGGCCTCCGAGCTTGATTCCTCCAGTTTTCAGCTGAGAGATACGTTCAGGAATGTGCTGAATGTACTCCAGCCTTTAATGTGTGTTTAATGCATGGGACTGCACTAGAACTACTCCAGAACAAAGCTGCTAAATGTGACTAGTGTAAATTCTGAACTTTTGTTACCAGCTGTTCCACTCTACAGATCCGCTCTTGATAATTCTGTACTTCTTGCTAATGTAGATGTAGCCTTAGCTGTCATTTTCATAAGTTTAATTTTAGAAAAAACATTCTGAAGCACTCCTGTCAAATATTTATAGCAGAAATTTTGTACAGTCGATTCACTGTTTCCCAGTCTGGAATAAATCCCTATTGGAAGAGAGGGATAATTTTCTTCTTTTTTTTCTTTTTCCCCCCTCTGCAGATGAAATAGGATATGGGAAATATAGAAGAAAAGAGGCAGTTGAGAAGATTGCCTTATGCTAGATCCCCTGCTTTTTAAATGCAAATGCGTTCTAGAGCTCAAGGATAAATGCAATATCTCGGAAATTAACCCAGCTACTACTAATATTCTCAGAGTTTCAGTCTTGTCATTGGTTTGCTGTAATAGCAGTCAGCTAAGCTGTGTACATACTAGCTAATTAAGAAGTATGTAGGTAGCTCCCATCATTTTTTTTTTTAATGAAATAACCCTAGCTTTTTATATCACTGCTTGTAGATCTGTCAAAATGCTTACCTTTTTTACTTTAAGGAGAAAATAGAATTTTTTAATTCTTTTACATGAAAAAATGATTGAGAGAAAAGTTTAACAGTGTTGCAAATAATAAGACATTGATAACTGCTAATGAATGTGCACGAAAGACATCCAAACATAAAGTCAGAATATCTGATTTTGTTACATGCAGAGAAGTTTCTTTAGTAGGAAACAGATTCTGTGCTTTATTGAAAAGCATGAAATAGATCAGTTTGTTAGAGAAGCAGCACAGCTGTGCCTGTTTGTCAGATGAAAAGTGATGGCGCTGCTTGTTGTGACAGAGGAGAATAATTTGAATGTAGAGTTTAACTTTTAATTTAGGCTTCTGGTGATCTGAAATATGCCATCAAGACTGCCTGATAAACCAGTAATTGCATTTAGAAACAGCCCTGAAGGAAACTCAAAGCAGACCGATCTAGGTTTCCCTGGAAGAACCTGCTAATGTTCTACGCTTTCACTTTGAATGCAAATGTTTGTTACCTGTGTTTAGAACATAAGTTGAAATGGCACTGAATTGCAGGTGAATGGAAATAAAGTTAAAATGTCAGTAAAATCACTACTTCAGATCAGAATTTTATTGTAATATATATACTATGTGATCATGAGTTTAATAGTTGGATTACATTTGTGGACCATAGTGATATTTTATGAAATAAAAAAATATATCTACCCTTTATGAAAAGTTTGGTTTGGGGTTTTTTTTGTCCCCTCAAATATTTAAAGCATTTATGTCTGTCTGAAAAATATTTCACACAGGGATTGTGAAATAGCAACCTGGCACATAAAACATAATGGAAATACTGCCATGTGTCAGTGTGATAGTTGGGATGGTTCTGCTTTAATAATCCAGTACGTGATATTCAATTTTAGTGAACTTTCAAAACAACTTTCTCTTCAAAACATAATTGGCTTGTGGACAAGCATTGAATGAATTCACGTTTAATTTCGATCACGTGGTGAAGAAAATGGAAACATCCTATGTCTTCTGTTTTTATTTACTTGTATTTGTGTATTATTTGTGCTGTGTTATTTAAAAATACTTTTAATTTAAATTTATTTTGAAAATATTTTAATCACCCTCTTGCCACTATACAATACCCATAGCTTGAATATTTTTTTGGTCTACCGATTTAAAAAAATAAACTATTTCGGTTCAGTAAGAACTTCTTTTGTGAAGGAAGAACTCTTGCTCAGTTAATGTGGTTTAGCCCCTACTGGTGACGCAAATAAAAGGAACGGACTCAAGCCTAAACTGATAAATTTTACTAAGCTCTTGAAGTTGGATTCCTTCCTGTCAGCACCAGAAGGGTGTAGGGAATGGCATACACAACCAGGAAAGGAAGAGAAGCAAAGGAGAAATGGCGACAGTTTCAGGGAGTCAAGTAGCAGGAAAAAAAGGAAGGAAAGAAAACAGCAGCAAATGCAGTGAGAAATATTTTTAATTAAAATAACAAATATAACTTTCACACGTTGATCTGTTTCAACGTAGTTGTAATAGTGATGATAGATACAATGGGAATCGTGGCAAATGAAACTTCGAGGATTTGAGAGACTAACTGAGGAAAAGCAGATTTATGACTTGTGGGGTTTTTTCAACCCATGAAAACAGATATTTGCTGCCATGGTAATACTCTATGTATGGTGTAATTAGCACAGTAGTTGTTGTCTGTGAAGGTACTAACTCATTCCTTCTTTTAGGATTCAGAAATATTTTTGTAAACTACAGAAAACTCATTCTGGAGTACTCTCTATTGCACCAATAACATCCCCCCCCTTCCCCCGCAACTCTTACGAAAAGGAAATAAAAAGAAAAGACAAATAACCATGTGCTTTGATGTCCATTAAAAATGAACAATTGCTCTCCTTATCGGTAGGGCTGCATGAATCCTATTGACACTACATAAATGAAGGGAATAGACTAATGTTTCTTTTGTCTTGGGTAAGAGTAGAACAGTAGGAATTTCGCAATATTGTATCATAGTGGAGACAGTATTCAGGTTATTGTATGTGAGACAGTTTCTAATTAAGTTCTTCCTTGTGGTTAATGTTAAAATAAAATAAAAAGGAAATCAGATATGGGGGAAAGTGAGGAAAAGAGCAGACCTTAGCGTAGCATTTCTGAATTTTCTGACTGTAGAATTGAACACTTTGAATTTTCCTTCCCCTCCTGTTCTGGAAGAATAAGAAAGTAAGATGTTACTTTGTTGTATACAATGGTATTAATTTTAGCCATGTATTCTGTAATGGAATTTCCCATAGTTTAGGTCTTGGGCGGGGGGTCGGGTGTGTGGGGGTGGTGTGGTTAGTAGAAATCTATTTGAATATGAAAGTTTTGTATCAGGTCTAGTGTGCAAAACAGAATTCTCAAAGTCATCTGCCAAAGAGAAAATACCAGTCTCTGTTGTCAGTTACCTGCGTTGAACCAAAATAGTGACCCTGGTCCTATAACAGCAACAAATTCACTACGTGATGATCCCAAAATCTTAACTGTAAAGCAGCAATAGAAATGTCACGCCTGGAACAACGTCTAGCTGAGACATAAAATTACTACAAGACTCACTAAGGCCGTGATCGCTTCAGTTCAAAAAGATCCATAAAATGTCACCAGCTTTAAAGTGATGTCAAATGCAGTTTTACCTTTCATGTGACCTCTCCTCTCAGGCACTCTTACAAGAGTGGCTCTTCATTCTGTGGGAGAGGCAAGTCAAGCAAACCAGTGAGTTCAGTAAATGACTTTGTTGGGATTTTTGGTTACAACACTGTTCTGCTGTAAGCTATGTTTTTCTGTTAGATTTCCTGGTTTTCACCCTCAGCTGGAATTGGCTTCTGAGTCCTGGCTAAGCCACAAATCTCTTAATATATTTTGGGATTTACGAGGAGTGGTGTGTAGCGGCCTAACACGTTTGTCTGTTAACAAGCCTGAGCAGAGTAAATGAGAATCTCCAGTGCACCTTTGTAGATGTGAGGAGGCTGGCTCACAAGCTTCTCCAAGTCAAATGAGAGTTCTTGGTACAAATTTCTTTTAAGTTAGCTTTCTAATTTTATCTGCCATGTTTTCTTCTATACTCTTTTACTTAACGCACTGTAGTGAGCTGAGTTTGCCCTGCTGATTCCCGTCTCATCTTAGGCAGTTGCCTGAACCATGGAATACGGAGACAAGTTTTAGTTCTGTGTTCCTTGTTTGTTATTCAGAATTGATACTGTTTGCAGTCTTTTGTTGCTAAACTCACTATAGTACTTAATGGCTTGTGTAGTAGGAATTCTGGTGTGCTGGCAAGGTACTTTGGCCTGTTTGTTTATATTCACTTTTTTCTTTGTAGGAAGAACTTTGTAGTTCTTAACGTGGTGCTAAATAAATAAAGCTAAAAAGCACTAGACTGTGTTGCTGGCAGTGTTGAAAGTGTAGAGCAGTCTTCTGCTATGCTCCTGACATAAGTTTTTAGGACAACCTGACTTTCCCTGGTAGGTCTTGCAGTTCGACTTGACGATCTTAAAGGTCTTTTCCAACCTAAATGATTCTATGCATTAAAAATATTCTGCTTCCCTTGAAGTAGAAAAGCGGAATCAAAACTCACATGGAAAAATCAAAATTCCATTATGTGAATCTGTAGTGACACTTACTTGGTGTACCTTGGAGATGAAATGCCACAGAGCTCTCAGAGCTTCATATACCTTTATGTATATAGCAATGGCTTATATAATCAATTTGCTAGACAGTGGAAATTAAAGTTTCTAGTTCCAGGTCTAACCTTTATAAGATTTTTCTTCTAACAAATAGGATAGCAAATCACCAAGATTTGACCTTGTTTCCATAGTATTTTGGGTAGACAATATTTCAGTTTCCCAGACTAGAAAGCTTATTTCTCTTCACACTGTTGCTAGAAATGATCTTTTGTACCCTCCCAGTCTTATTACCTATAAAATTAAGTGAAGTATTAAACAAATAATCCATCAAATACCCAAAAGTGTTAAGTCTACCAAAGAGGTCAGAGCGATGCAGCAGTTCAGCAGCTGACTTGGTGGTTTTCTGGTGACACTGTCCCCAGTAGTAGCTGTATTAGACCTTTTGGGTTTTCACCCCAGGGTTCAAGCTGCAGATGAGTAGGAAGCTTGAAGTCAGGTGTCATTATTAGTCATCTTTTTGGGGTACCATTCAACTCTGCTACCATCTGCAGTAGCAACATTTTTCCTGAAATGACACTGTAGTGTGTATATTTATATAACATTGGTTGGTTGTTTTTCAGATACAGGATGAACCCACTGATAGAAGATACAGCTAGCTAAACAGCTATAAAATGCCCAAATTTGGGTCTACAAAAACAGTTCAAGCTGAAAATTCTGACAGTGACAGCACCATGGTGGAAAAAACAACTGCAAGAAAGGTAACAAAATTATATTCATGTCCATTTAATTTCAGTGAAATGAAGAATCTGTGTTCTGTCACAATTTTTGTTACTGTAATGCGAAGAAATAAATATGAATCTGTGTTCTGGTATCTTGAGTGCAGAAAAAAAAGTTGTTATATGGCTTTAACTGTAAATTAAATCGGAGGACAGAATTAATGCCTCTTATTGTAACTTGCAACTTAATTCAAAAGGAAGCTGAACACATTGGGTTTATTTGATGTTAGTGCATAGTTCACATATCTTACATCATATGAAGTATTTATACACTCACAAGAACCAATGATTCATATTTTTATTTAATTTTACAGTGTCTTACTCTCTGTAACAAACACATGAAACATTTCTGAAGGCCTGTGACAGAGCACAGACCAATGAACAAACATAAGTTTCCTATGCTCCTTTGTAACACAGGGGCTTGTTGCCTCTGTTAGGAGGACTTGAAAGACAAATGCTGCAGAAGGGTTGAGAGTAACTCCTGTAGAGGGGAGTCCACTTTAAAACCTCTACAATCCATTTTTGAGTGTGGGAGAATGAAGGAGTACACAAGCTCCAGTAATACTGAAGTGTGGTTTGTTGTTTATAAATGTAAAGTATCCTATTATTTTTCAAACTTCTGGAGCCAAGTTGCAAGTAACCCAGTTCTCTATTCTGTCTGCCTAGTACACTTGTACAACAGACGAGTTTATCTGTAGTACTAATGAATATCAAAAGATAGAATAATACTCTCTATTGTGAGTGATGCATTGTGTATTGCCCTAAGGAGAGAAAATCCATTTATCTCCCAAATGATGTTTAAAACTTTTCTCTGTAAAAGGAGATTCTCTGTGTGTGGTCATATTTACTGTTACTATTTTGTTGAAGTCTGTATTCTCTTTAAGACCACTTAATGAATGGATGTAAGACAGGGAGAGATGAAAAAATAGGAAAAGATAAGAACAACCAGCATCTGCTTCAAACTGTTTGTCTTCTGAAAACATTCATAGAAAACATTAGAGTATTAGTCTTTTCCCAGTTTGTTTTATAGATCCTAGTAAAGTGAGGCCAGGTAGTTGTTTCTGCTAGCTGTGTTGAACTACTTTGATAAGAAGAGGAAGACAAGAGTAAAATGGGGCAAGTAAATTGGTTTACCATTAAAGGGATGAAAAAATGTTGGGATTGTTCTTGTTGTTTTGTTCTGGTCTTTGTTTGTGATTTTGTTAATTGAAACATCATTCAACACCGGGAATAAGGGAGGGGAGAACTCTGGAGCCTACAAGTAGCAAGAATGGGAAGACTATTGCAATGAAATTTAGTGGTATTCAGTACTGCCTTTTTAGTTATACATTTGTCAATAAGCTACGTTTTATAAAGATGTTAGGTTATTTATTTAAGTAAAAAAATATTTTCTGGTTTTATAAACAGTTGTTATCTTGACACTTCAGTATTTCTGAAGAAAGCTTTTGACCCAGGAAAATCTTGAAGACAATCAACAGCTGCTCATGCTATGAAAACTGACGTAACTTTTTTCAAGCTTTATTTGTGTTTTTAATTGAAAAAATCTATAACACAGGTTAAAATGAATTTTAATCTTTTGTTTACTTTCATCAAAGCAAAAATAGTGTGTTTGCTGGAATGTGTCAATTTTCCTTTTTCCTTTTTCCCTGCTAAAGATACGGCTTAAAATGCTTGGAATGCATTTGTTTGTAGGTTTGAACATATAGAAATAGATTATCATCTTTTTATACTTGCTTCCTTCTTAGGCTTTCAATTTTACATACAAATTGCTTTGCAATCTGAGTTTAAGAAAAATAATCAAAATTTAAAAAATTACTTCTGAGGCCCTTTTTCCTCCTTCACTCTCCAAGTCTGACTCCCCCTCACCTCCTCTCCCTGTTGCTTGCTGCCATAGTAGAAAAATGGTGCTAGTTTCCAGAGTGGCTGTTGAATCTGCAGCCACTGCCAAAGCAACTGCCTTAGCAGTGATCCTTCTGCCCAGTTTAGCATTTGCTGGCTGTCTTGACACCTTCCTTTCCAGTAATCTCCTCCCTCTGATCTGCTAATGAGAGTAGCAGTTATGTCTGCTGAGCCATTTAACTCCCCTACCCTGCAACCTCTGCAAAGTTGCGTAGTCTTCCAAAACAGATATGAGTAGCTCTCTTTCACCAGAAGAAGATATGAATAACTCTTTCTAGGGAACAGAATAGCAAACATGGTGTCATTTATTTAACCACCAGGAAACATGGCAAATTTTGATTTAGAAAGGAGTAAATTAACATTCTATTTTTAATGGTTGCATAAAACCCTTTCATTGTCATATTGGTTTACATGAAGGTTTGTCCTTAGCTGGCTGCTCTAACAAGGAAATTCTTATTCTGAGAGTGATCACCGGTACATGAGTTAGAAGTATGGACAAATGTGCTACGTTCAGATTCCACCTTGCCTGCTATTTGAGATTAAGATGCCAGTGAAAGCAGGTTTACTTAGAAAATTAAAGTCTGGGGAAGATGGAAGTTTGACCAAGGACATATGTATGGAAACACGAAGGTGGACTAATTAGATTGATAACAAACAGTAAACTGATAAAGTGCTTGCACTGTTATGTTCAGTCTTGCTCATTATCCACCTTGGCACAATATATAATGTGAGATTAGAATAATGTAGGATTTGGTGTGGGGATTGTATGGTATAAGTTGACATATATAATATTGAAAATGTGAGATCCTAAATAAAATTGCAGAATTATTTAGTCGTTGCAGTTAATATTCCTGTATTTGTGTTTTTAGCATAGTAAGTACAGTTTGGTCGCTTCTGTTATACTTTGAGAAAATTGAATACATGGTTAAGATGTTAAGTATTCACTTAAATAGTCACGCGAACTGTTCTCTTAACACAGGCACAGGCAATTGTCAGCAGTGTTTAGCTGGCCCTTGAGTAATCTGCAATCTTTTCACCTGTATTAGAAAAAATAGACAAAATATTGCCAAAATGTAATCATTTTAATTCAGTTTAGAAAATTATTTAAAATTCAACAGACAATATGCTTAACAGTAAAATTTGAGTTTGAACAACATAAAATCATGAAAGCAAATCAGTATTACACACACAGACATAAAACTCTGAAGTGAATACTGACCAGGACAAATCAACAGTGGTAATTTTAAATGAAATATCTTCAGGAAGTAGTGGAAATTTCTGTAAAGCAAATAAGGATTTTTCTCAATATGTGCAATGTAGATATTTGCAACCATTAATTTAAAAACAATAGTCTTTGAAGCATTAGAACTTTTTATGAAAAAGTCACGGATTTGTTAGTCTAATGTAATTGATGTAAGGAAGTACTGATACTTCAGGTAAAAGGGATACTAAAGTAAAACTTTTGCTTTAGAGGCATTTTGATATGGAACTCTCTTGATAAATCTGGAAAATACCTCTTGTCCACGCACTTTTCTCAGTGTTGTGTGACTAATGAGTGACCAATCACTGTGCCATAAGAGATGCCAGTGTCTTTTAGTGGCATGAAAAGAGCCTGAGGTCATCAACATTCAGATAATTGCAGTGGTTCTTACTACAAAAAAATGCATTCAATTGTATTTTCCACATAGCTTTGGCTTTCTATTTTTTCTATAGAATAGTACAGTCAAACCACTTCTGCACTTTGCTGTGTAAACTTGCTCTTACTTGCTTCTGTGTCCACTTTGTTATTGAAGTGAAATGTCTTTGAACTACTTGTGGAGCTTAATCTCTATGACTGTAAGTGAACAGAAGACAGGTAGTTTAATAATTGGTGTTCCCTTATATATTCATAGATGCATTGTAGGCAGAGGAGGCCCAGTGTGAAATAATGTTCGTGCAAAACAGTGCATTTACAAATTCACCGTAATGTTGAAGGACACCACTCCCTGAAAAAATTCCTCATTCTTCTTCTCAAAATAAAAACTGTAATATATGGTGTAACACTATTCCAGTGGTTCATACATTAAGAAAAAAAAAACACTTGCAGGATTTGTTTCTTCTAGTAGATACAATATTTAGCTCTTACTAGTTTTGCACTCTTAGTTATTGACTGAGGAATGTAGTAGTTACTGTTGTTATGAGACTTAATCTTTCATATTTGTCCAGTGGAAGTTAATGCTTATTCTGCTGTTCTAGCAACCAGTTAATAGCTAGGTGAATCAGCTATGTGGTTAGGTCTTCTGAGAGCTTAAAAAAAATCATTAGGAATAACATTCCTGTTAATAAGCTGAGTTTATATCATATATGCTTTAGAGCACATGTATTTTTATTTCAGTTGTTCATCTTGGGAGCATAAAATAAAAAAAAAAATGTAAGAGCGTGTTCAGCAGATAGACCATTTAGTGTTTGCATGAGATATTTTATAAAGATAAGAACATAATGAAATCTTAATTTATCTGAATTTATACTTTAGAACTTACATGTCCAAAACTCAAGAAGTAAATGATAGGTCCAAAGGAGTAACACGTTTGGGGTTTGTAAGAATTAACTCTCTTCTTAGAAGAGTCCAACAATAGTGCCCAAAGCCATTTTAATACCATGCGGAACACACTTCAGTATATAATTATCTCTGATAGGCAGAAAAAGAATGCTTATTCTCCCAGGGCTCAGTACATCTGCTAGATTATATGGCACTCTTGTCTCTTTTTGTGGGTTGTCATTGATTGTAGCGGTAGCAGACAATAGAGCTGGAATGGGATATCAAGAGATTGTCCAGGCTGCTGTTTGTTAGCCTTCTGAGACGGTTTCTGTTGAACAGATTAAAAATGTGTTCCTCATCACAGCACAGTAGTATGGAGAAAATTCTTCCTTGTTACTACATCCTCCAGTGAGGCATGCATAAATGTTGAGACATGCAGATCCATTTCATCCATTTGCCCCAGAGTAGAATAAGCTGTACTCATTTCTTGACAGATGTTTGCCAGACCTTTTCTTTACAGCCTTGACTGATGGCAGTTCCAGTCTCCTTGGGCAGTTTATTCTGGTACTTAATTACGCTGACTGGCATAGAGTTAGATACTTAGAACAATAAATAACCTTTGCTTGTCTCCTGTTGCGGTCTAGAGCCATTAAATGCTCTCTAACTGTAGTGGACATGGAGAGTTATGTGATGCCTTTCTCTTTGCAGCAGTTGTTTATATATCTGAACATTACTATGTCTTCAGTGTTTCATTTGATTATCAGTTTGCACTTCAGATTAATGAACCTCTTTAGAAAGTCCACAGATATTCTAAGTTACAGATTGCTTTATAAAATATGTCAGCTTCGTTTTGGGTTGCTTCCATGCATCACACTAAATTAACACATAGACCTATTCACGGTGAATTTTGAACCTTGCTTTGAACCCTGAAAAAGAGACGTCCGTGCTGTTGCAGTGACCAGGAGTAGCTGGAACAGAGAATGCTCTCTAAATCAAAATGCCTGTTCTAACCTGCAGGGCTTGCTACCTCCTCTTCCCTTCCTTTCCTTGAAGTTGAATCCAGGAGGCTGTTAAGAGTTTTGTGGCTTTTAACATGGGGTCTTGAGATTGTATAGTTAATTATTTTTATCAGTTTGTAGAACCTTGGTTTTATCCTGGCTTTTCCTGTTTTATTTTGGTTTTAGACTGTCTTTCAAATTTGCTAGTCATTTTGTTTTCCTTTTGCCAGTGCTCATTGCTTCTCCCTCTCTCCTGGTTGTGATGGTGTCTGCATATCTAATTGCATCTCTATTTCAGCATTGTCACTGAAAATACTAAAGAGCATTGAATTTGTACAGACTTCTCAAACACCCTGTTCATTGCATCTTTTGGGTTGGAAAATTTTTTGGGTTGGGTGGCAGAGCACTGGAACAGGCTGCCCAGAGACATGGTGGAGTCACCATCTCTGGATCCATTCAAAACCGGCCTGGACGCGTTCCTGTGCAGCCTGCTCTAGGTGACCCTGCTCTGGCAGGGGGTTGGACTAGATGATCTCCAGAGGTCCCTTCCAGCCCCTGCCATTCTGTGACTCTGTGAAAGTCTGCCACTGGTGGTGGCTAAATGTGAAAGTCTGCCACTGGTGGTGGCTAAATGTTTATTTACACAATAACTAAGGAACAAAATCCCCTCATTTTTCAGTTTCTGTTTTCTGTGTATAGCCTGTTCCTTCATTTTTAGTTTGTCTTAATTTTTCTGAAAGCAAGCATTTTGAACTGTCTCTCCTCCGAATTAGATAATAAAAAATTAATATTCAGTGATTATCAAAAAGTAGTGCGTAATATTTAATATAACGCATACATGCAATTTAAGAATAAGAATAAATGTAAAGCTATCAAATTATTTAAGCAGTTTATGTCTCTTTGTGAGTACCTACCAATGTATTTTACTGATTAGTACCAAAAAAGTGATTCTTTTTAAGGCCTACCAACTGCAAAAAAGTTTCTTATTTTTTGTTTTTTGTTTTTTGTTTTTTTTTTTTTTTTTTTACAGAACAAGTTGAAACTAATGTTTCTTGCTTAGGAATTTTTAATTATTTTCAATTGATCCTTTCTATTTTACCTAACAGAAGATAATATTCTAGAGAAAGCAATAAAATTTTAATACCACTTTATCATATCATGGGAAATTTACATATGTACATATGAGAAATAATTGGATTGTTTGGAACATGGGATGAGAGAGCTCTTGGGGAGATCGGGCTGAAGTGGGGAAACTGTAGTGGAAGAGATTGCGATAGGCTAAATGGAGCTTGGATGTGCTCCTGTCAACTTTTAGATTCACTCGCAAATGATCAGTTGCATTAGATTGATTAGCTTCTTTCAAAAATATAAGCACAGACACTTTATCTTCCAAGGGCTTAGAGAAGTCTTAAGGGGTTTTAAATGTCTAGATTTTCTTGTTCTCACATGTAAGAAAAAGGCTGGGGGCTGTTTGTTGTTTCCTTTAGGGTTTTGGAGGAGGGCTGGTTTTCCTTTTGGTGTGCTTTATGGTTTGTTTGGGGTTTTGGGTTGTTTGGTGGTTGCTTTTTTTTTGGGGGGGGCGGGGGGCAGTGTTTGTTTGTTGGTTTTGGCTTTTTCCCCAGGTTTTCAAAATCAGAGTGAAGATAGGTTTTCTCTGGGGGCATCGACCTGTTGCTTCAGGAATTCTCCTGACATAGACTGATCCCTTCTTTGCAATTTCCCTGGTAGTTTGTCGTCTGAAGATTGTACAGTTTGTTTGCAGGTTCATTTTGTAATCACTTCCACCTATCCCTTTGGCAACACTTTAAACTCAGAGCGTCAGATGATATAATCAAACTACTCCTCTTACCTGTGTTTATTTTTAAATAAAGGAAAGATGCTCTAGAGAATAGTACCTTGACTTTGAGTTATTTTCTAGCTTTCCTCTAATCAGAATAAATCTTTTAACTTCTTGCTTCAAAAGTACCAAGGAGCAGCCTTTTGTTTTTCTGATTGGCAAGTAAGACTATGTGCCTCTTCTACCTTTAGAAGATGAATCAATTAGTAGTTTCGTCTGATCATCTGTTAAGAATGATATAAAGCTGCGGAGTTGTGATAGCTGACGTAGCTGGATAACGTGTTTCTGCAGCATGTAAAGAACAGAAGATGTTATGTCTCTACTTTTGCATCTTGATTGGTAGGCCAAAGTGTTGGGGTTTGCAAGTGTGGGGGTTCTCTCAAGGAGTCTTCTCATTAACCTGCTATGTTTTACATACCTTGACCTCAAATGTTATCAAAGTAATCAAACGTCAATATTGTGCCCGTTGGTGTTTTCCCCTGTTTATCCTGAAATATGTTTTACAAGGTGAAAATCCCAGATTTATGCAACTAAAAATTCCAAATAGCTTATATGCATTTTTTCTAAATTTGATACCAGTTAGAAAAGTTTCGTCATAGTTTTTTCTAAGTTATTAGCAAATTTTGCTTTAGAAAATGAAACACTACACTATTATTCTTGTTGAAATAGAAAGGGAGTTCTGGATGGATGGATTATGGCGTGGGGGTGGAGGCAGGAGAGGGTTGCTAGAAGTTGGTTTTTTATTGTTACTGTGTTACTATTCACAGACTGAATTGCAGTGTGGGCTTTTAATGTGCTTTTAATGTGATTATTATGTTGTGATCAGGGAGGGAAACTGGGGTGATTGTTAAAACTTATAAAATTCTTGTCCAGTTTGTGTTGTTCTTTTGCTTATTAATCAAGGCTCTAATAGTGAACAGCAGTTCTACAGTGGTGTATCTGGAAGTAGAAACAGCACAAAAGATACTCATTTTAAAAAGAAATAAATGCCATTGATTATTTTTAGTAAGGTTACTTTAAAAGTTTTTGAATAAACTACGTATTACATACACGCATGCACATACATTCTCACATAGCAGTCTTTTCAGTCTGTATACATTATAAGACTATTCTGCTTTATGCAAAAATTACTTAGTATACTTTTTATTTATATTAGAGCAAGGACAAGATTGCATCCTACAGCAAAACTCCAAAAGTGGATAGGAGTGATGTGGGGAAGGAGATGAAAGAAAAGTCTTCCATGAAACGTAAACTTCCTTTTACTATTAGTCCATCCAGAAATGAAGATCGCAATTCAGACACAGGTAGAACCTTTTTATTTCCTTAACTAATTATTTGTTGGTAAAATACATCCTAATTTAATTAATTGTGTATATATATATATTAATTGTATATATATTTTTCCCTAAAAAAGGATACTAAGTATAAAATCGCTTGCTTGCTTCTGATTTTTGCATCTCAGCCTGATGGGCTTTCATCCTATCAATAGCAAGAGCTAGCATGCCAGCATAGTTTATCAACACTTTCCAGTTGTTTCCTAACCTCATTCTTTTGCTTCTCTTTTAATTAATAAATCTCTCTTTTTGTTGTCATCTCTAGAGGTCCATTTGCTTAAACAGGTAAACTGATGAAAAGACATGTAAGTGCCTTGATTTGAGACACAGCTGTCAGCCTTCTGTAGCCTTTTTTGGGGGATGGAGAGTGAGAAAGATTAGTAGATGTACTGTCCTCCATATGAGAGAAAAAATTGCTAAGGTTATGGAACTAACTAAACTAGCTGTGGAGAGCGAACTTTTCTTTCAGTCTAAGTTTCTATGATCTGTTCAGGATACCTTTTCTGCACAGGCTGGTAGTTCTTCCTAACTTACGCATATTCTACTAGAACTGATTTCAAGACTTCAAAATACCATTCTTAACATGGTTCTTTTCGAATCAAGATGGAGGAATGTGGGTGTTCCAAGAGTACAGTTATCTCTGAATTTAGGTAATTAGTTATCTATGTCCTAGTTCAGTAATAGTTCTGTTGGTAACAAGACAGTATCTGTGCCCTCTGGAAGGCTACCAGAAGGCATGTTCCCCAAATTTGTCAGATGCTCAGTACTATAGTTTCTTATACAGTGCTCATTGTACATATGAATATTTTCATAAACAGGTAATTCCCTTAATATGCATAGATTTCAGTGCAACATAGAAGTATATACCTTGGTACATGTTTAATTTTTGTCCAGGATTGATGTAAAGCAGAAGACTTGGCTCCTGGATATTACATACATATTTTTGTTACTCTAAAGAGAATATGGTATGAAATCCAAATTTGAAATAGTCACATTACAAAAAAAATACTGCTGGCTTTAGATTTCTGTTTTCAGTGGTTTCACAGAATTCTAGAGTCTTACACTATTTATGATACCACTTGATTCTGAAAAGACCATGTATAAATTAGAAGTATGCTCCCAGCATCTGCTTTATTGAATTTATTGCTTGGTATTAGATGCTAACTGTTTTTCATTATGGAAATAAATATATTTACAAGTAATATTTAGTACTTATCTAATGTTTTCTGTGTTGGAAATCTTTTGTCATCTCACCCCCATCCCCATCAAATTCAAATAATTCATTGTCACAGCATCTTGTAAGGTAACGTAATTTTTTTTCGTGTTTCTCTTGCTATAGCATCTATTGTCAGTTGCCATAAACAAAATGGATTACTCTAGGCTTTTAGACATGCACAAAAAGACAATGTGACCACTACAAAATCTTTTTGTTACAAGTTGTAGCAGGGAGATGAAATAAGCAGTTCAAGTAGGGACAAGAAATAATTAATATAACAATAGAAAGCACATAGCTTTTAACTACTGTATAGCAAACATCATAGCTTGTTGTCCATTTCATTATTGCTGAGGTAAGTAGGTAAGAGCAACTACCCCATTTCACAGATGAGGAAGTTGATACCTAAGCTTTCCAGAAACTTAAGATGCAAGACTATTACTAGGATGAAAAAATAATTCTTATAATGCTGATTCTGTACCTAACCAATTAGATTAGACCAGTGGGAATTAACCAGTTTGACACTGACATCAGTGCTCATGAAATGCAGTGCTGCTTCTGATACAAACTAGTCATGAGACATTGAAAAGATTTGCCATCACTGGACTGAACTCTGACCTCTGACAGAAGTGTCTCCCTGCTAACTATGTACAGAAAATGGTACGTGTTATTTGACAAGGAAGAAAGTAAGTTTTTGGAGATGAGAGTGTAACCAGAGACAGAGGGGAAAAGAAGACATGATTAAAAGCTTCTTATCAGCTAGTAGTGCTACTGTTTAAAAATAAAATAAATAAATAAATAATGAATAATTAATAAATAATTATCAGTTTTCTTGTGATACTTTGTGAAAATCTGTAATGATGTTCTAGGGAAATGGTCAAAGATTGTGTATACAATTCATATTTAGGAAGATTCTGAAAAAATACATGGTACTATTCCATTCTTCCCACTGTCTATTACAGTTCCAGGATGTATTTTATCCTTTGCCTATAGTTTTATTTTTAATAACTTTTGAATATTTTTTTTTTGCAGAGTTCAGAATAGCAAAATATTCTTACTGCTTTGCTAAATTATTTCTCTGTAACAGATGATAAGACCATTGAGTTTGATTTTTTCAAATGTTTTTAAAGATTTTGTGTCTTCTAAAAATGTATCCACATGAACAAAAAATCAAGAAATGGCATAAAAAGTAGCTCTAGGATAAAAAATTTAATTTAATTAATGATTTAATTTAATTAATGGTTTATCTCCAAGATGCATGATAGGGTTGCTAGCTGATTGTAGAAACCTCATGATAATTTGGTTTCTTCCTGTTTAGGCAGGTAAGTCAGTCAAAGAATGGGAATACCTAGTTATTAGAGCTTTATGTCATTAGAGCTGCCTTGGTTCTATCTCAAGAGTATTCATTTATAAACTAAGATTTTTTGTCTCTTTTGCTTTATTTTTGTAAAAATTGCCCCCTGCAATTTTACCTCTTGCTCCTTTTTATGGTGGGGTTCATTTGGTTCAGGTGTTGCCTAGAAACTATAAGTTATAATAAACATGGACAGCCAAATGGAATGTTGACTTCATTTGGAAATACTTTTTAAAATTTGATTCCTACAAAACTATACATAAAGTAAATTTTACATCCAGTTGATTTTGGCAAGACTGAAATCAAACATCATTTGTAGTGTTCCATAAGAGTCTAGAACAATTCTAGTCCTCCTGTTTATCTAAATGTAGATTTAGATTGGTGGTTTTGCCTAAGAAACTGCTGCAATAAATTAGAATAGAATAGAATCATTTAGGTTGGAAAAGATCCTTAAAATCATTAAGTCCAACTGTAAACCTAACACTGCCAAGTCCACCACTAAACCGTGTCCCTCAGCCCCACATCCACGTGTCTTTTAAATACCTCCAGGGATGGTGACTCAGACACTTCCTTGGGCAGCCTGTTCCAATGCTTGACAACTCAACTATTTAATTAGTATTAAATATTTTCAGATTTAGCCTTTAGGTTACTTTCTTACTAATTTCATACCGGTTAGGACCGAGACCAGTTGCCTAAATGTAGTCATGCAATGCCGGTTGAGATGCCTGCAGTAGCTGAGAAGTCTGCACAGGGCTGAAAGATAACGTGAGTCACAGGAGACCTCTGGCCTTCTGAAGAGGCCAGTGGGACAACACCACCACCTGAAATGGCACTACATACCTGTCTTTAAGCAACAGCATCCTATTCTCAGTTTCTTTTGTTGTGCAGGGGTGCGTCTGTTACACTGTCCTGGTTTGTAAGGCTATCCTAAACTGAGGGCTCTGTTAACATATCCCCGTTTTTTTGATCAGAGCAACCACAAAAACCTTATAAAACATATACATATTGCAGTAAAATTTATGTATACTGCAAATTTTTCCGCATAGCTTTAACCCTTATTTAAGTTAAACTTAAGAAAGATTCTTATGAAGGCTTGATTAAGACTCACAGAATGGATGGTAGAAGAAGAAGCATTTCTCATACCTTTTTTAATAAGTCCTCTGATTTGAAGTCTCCCAATCCAAAAACATAATTTGATTGAAAAGCCATCACTTACCATCACTTACTTAGACTACTTAAATAGCATTATTTATGTTTTCTTAATTTATTCAATCATCTGGTTATTTTTTAAATAACCTCTGTGGTGGTTATCAGAATAAGAACAACAGGTAAGTGCTGGTTTTGTAAAGGACAAGTTTGTTTGCTTTCTCCACCCTACCAGTCTGAAGAGAGAAACTTGAACTTTTCATAATAATTAAACAACTGCAGATTGGAAACATCTTTTCATTGTGAAGATAAGCGTGGGCTGCTTTGTATTTTTTGTGTAGTCTTGTTGCATGGTCCATTATTCAGGAAGAACAAGAGTTACAATTACACTGAATGTGCTAATTTGTTGATCTTTCCTGGAAAATTATGTTCTCCAGATTTTCTGTTCATAGTAGCATCTCAGGTTTGTTTTTTTTGACCCCTTCAATTTCTGTCTTTAAAATAGTCCAAACATGGCACAGTCATATTTCTTTTAGCATGTAATTGACATCCAGAAAAGCAAAACAAGTGACCTCTTTGTGTTCCATGTGTACATTACAGTAAGACAATTTCTGTACTTGTGCTTCCCATAGTTACAGAGGTTAGTGTGGCTGTTAAAGGGGCTGTTTACACACTGTGTTACTGCTTGCTGGACTTGGACTTACTGTTCAAGTTTCTTGAACTGTTTTTGGGCGAGAGGCAGGAAAGGGGAGGTGGTTTTGTGTGTGTTGGTTTGGTTAAATAAATATGCCATAAACTTGATTAATTAGGTATTGCAATAGTACCTTGATATCTCTACAGTGTACACTATACTGTGAGGTCTCTTCATCGCATTCTAATCTTTCTTTCACTGAGGATAGGAAGCAGCAGTCAATCATGGTGTGTTTCTCCTTAAAATAACTTCAGTCAGATTACCACAGTCACACAGCTCTCAGTAACTCTGTGTCTCAACTTCATCATCTGCAGAACTGATCATCTTGACCTGTTGGTTATAAGCATATTAGTCTTTTGTTGTATATCACTTAATCTTATGACTTCCTTAGAAGCATTTATTTCAAGCAGTTCATTTTTTAGCTTTGCATGGTCCTATTTCTTAATCCTGTTAGTCCTTAGAATTTGCACTATGATAGGAGTTTTACATGAAACCAGACTATCATGAGCCCTGGAGTTTGAATTTGATCTCTTTGCTTTATTTCCTTTATCCACTGAGGTGGTTATTTTTCCAAATGGAATATTCTGTTAGTTTGGCATGATTTGTTTTGAGAAATACACATGCTTTGTTATTTAATAATTTATTTTCCTAAAACATTTAGAAATTGCTTGACTGGGAATTTGTAATTTCTCCAAATAAAAAACAAAAACAAAAAAACCCCAACCAACCCAACAAAAAAACTCCACCAAAACACAACACCAAAACCCAGATACATTATTGGCTGCCTTGGGATATAACCTGTCATGCATAAGTTCTCCAAAAATAATTGCCAGTGATTCTGATGTTTGTCATGTCAGTACGTTTAAGTAATGTGACTGAATTTCATGAAGCTCTTCTACAAATAAGTACTCAAATGCACCTAAATCACTGTTTTACATAACTTAGCTATTTTGAAATCCTTTTTTTATAGTGTTAGGTGAAAAGCTTACATTGTAAAAGGAAAATCTTAAAAAGAATGTTGTTCAGATAGATTTGGCTGCATATTTTGAAGGTTATTCAATAAAGATAAAAGTGAAGCCACTTGAAGAGCTTTGATTTTTTTTTTTTTTTAGTTTTTTAATAACAAGTAAGAAATTCCCTGATTTTCTGTTGAATTGCTGAAGAACACCAAAAATGACAAGAAAGTGAATGTAAAAGAAGATATTTGTATTCCGTAGACTTTGAAAACAAAATGCTCCAAATCTAAAAAAAAAGCCAAACAAAACCTAATTGACTTTAACAGTCAATTGTATTCACTAAATTCTACCTAAACTTAATTTCTTAAACGGATATTATTCCTCTATTAGAAAAGTTGTTACTGTTCAAATTGTATGAACATCAAGTACACAGCTGTGAAAAGTTTTCTGTTACCACAAGATAAAGAATAGCTAAAAAGTCAAAGTTCCTGAATGTGAAGTTGGTCTTCTCCTGCTAAATGAAGTATAGTGTACTGCATGATGACATTCTTGGAGCAGTGAAAACAAATCTTATAATATATTCTGCAATAAGCATAATGGGGGTTCCCAGTAATTTATAAGATCTTTTTTTTCTGTGGATTCGTGTAGCTTCTTTGTCAACAGTTGCATTGTGGTTTTCCTTGGCTTTAAAAAGAAAAAAAAAAAAGAAAGGTAGTTTTTTACTGTCTATTTACTTATCTATTTATTAATTTGTTTATTTATCGATGTATTAAACTTTCTCTTTTATATGCTCTACTCCCTTCCTTTTGCTTCCTTCCACCTCTTTTGTCCTATATTGTTTATATCTTGTACATTCAGAAGCAGGGCATATGCATGAGGTCTTGTCGGGGAAGAAAGCAATAGCCTCTTTCAGGACATACACCAGTTAAAGAATTATTGAGTGCACCTGCTGTAGTCTTGAGACTTTTTCTTTTTTAGACTTGTTTAGATTTACTGAAAATACATATGAAGTCTCACATAACTTTTAATAAAATTATGTCCTTTTTTTGAGTGATAAGGACGTAATCACAATATAAGCTTGGTGAGAGAAATTTTATTCTTATTTGGTACTTCTAATTGGTAAGCTGTAGAAATTCTTTGCCAACACTGTGTTAATAAAGAGTAATAGAAGAATAGTTTGCCCCACCACTGAAAGGCATTGGAATAAGTAGGGGAGGATCTTCATGTTGTTTGACAATGCTAAACATGAGATGGGAGTGAACTGCACTCATTTACTTAGTAGGCTTTTCTAAGAAAATTATTAAAAAACAAAACCAAAAACCAACAGATAAAAATACCTGGAAAAGCATACCGCATAGTAAAAAAGTAGAAGATAGATCATCCAAAGGTTTATTTCACTTACTTTGAAGTATTATTTTCTCAAGCTGAGTATAGCTATAAAATTACAAGGAATAATTCAGAATGAAAACGAACGTGTTTTTCAAGAAAAGAATCGTAAGCAGTAAGTAGCATAAGCTAAGAAGCAGCAGATCATGCCAGACAAACTGAAGTGTGTTATTTTGATGGAAGTACTAAAGTAGTCAATGAAGGATATGCAGTATATTATCCTTGGAGAGAGAACAGCGTATTTGCAGTGAAAAGATGAAAGTACAGTTTCATGGTAGGTTTTCATTAAATTTTCCTATGCAGATGTTCTATCTGGGTAGTAGTGTTGATTTGGATATTGAATGAATTTTTAGATATTCAAGGGTATGAGATGCATGCAGTTTAGAAAAATCTCATCAATTACTTCTGTAAAAGGGATCTTGTTTCCTTTTTAAACATGATGGTTAGATATGTAGGGTTTTTTTAATATGTATGTAAGTCTGTATCTTTCCATTCTTAAAATAGTCTTGATCATAATTGTTTAGTCTGTAAAATCATGTATTTCTTATTTGGTCATTAAGGAATTCAAGACGTGTGCTATTTACATGCCGTCCCGTGCCTCAAGAGCATTGCATTACTAGAGCCTGTGTCTGTAATCTAGCCTAGAAGTTGAGATTTAGAGAAGGCTAGGAAGGCAGAAAATGAGTTGAGAGGAAACGAATGAAACCAGGAGGGCCACAGAGAGGGCCTAAGGTAGAAGTGGAGAAAATCAAACGATAAAAATATGAGTCAGTTTGAGGCTTAATGAAACGTGGAATTACATGGTTAAAAACCTCAAAAAGACTTAATCTTCTAATTTGTAACTTCCTATTAATTTCGGTCTCTCTGCAGAAAGTCAGTGAATTTTGCCACGGTGGACTCTTCTGTTTTAAGATTTGCTGCTTTTGCAGATGGCAGATTTATTTTTTTGTAATGATGTTTTATATCATGCAGGTGTTTGAGGTTGACATTTAGGAAAGGAAACTGGGAGACTAATATAATCACGGGGACAGTAATAACAAAATCTCTGCCCCCTACTTTGATTTAGCTTAATTGCATTTCCACATATATTTTTTTACTACGGCCCAAAATACTAAGATTAACTGAAATTGGATGAACAGTGTCTCATCAGATGGTAATCGGTCACGTAAGAATAAGATGAAATAACTTATTATACAAAGAGCTAAAAAGATCAGTGTGGCAACCAGGCTTATTTAACTAATAGTAAAAATCATCAACCAATTCCCAGACAAATTCTAACATTTTAGTATGGTTAATGGGTTCAACATCTTTTCCCCCGGCCCCCCTTTCATTTATTATGTATTTACTGTTGTAATTTTTAGGTCTCAGCTTCGTTTCATGTTCTCGCTTGCTTTATGGGAATTAGCACATCAGTCGGCCACAGAGAAGAAAAAGCAGGCAATAGACATCCTTACTGAATTCTGTCCTTAACTGTGGTCAGTAGTTCAGCCTTGAGGTTGAACTGGGATGACCTGTGACTGTAGGATGCAGAGTCCTGTCCATCTGTTAAAGGCCTGTTGGGAAGGTGATCACTAAGGGAGGCTTCCAAAAGAAAAAGGTGCGGTAGAGAGAGATAAGATCTCTGGAAAAGCTAATACTAAACCCAGGCTTTTAGGGAAGAAAACCAAGGGAATTATTTGCTCAGAGTTTGGAGATGTTGTTTCTGTTGGTTGAGTCTGATAGAATGTTCTTCAGACCATTCCTTCCTGACAGAGGTGGTTAGAACTTTATATTTTTAACTCTTTCAAAAATTTTCATTCCAAATCACCTAGTTTGTGACTCAGGTTATTTGAGCCATCTTTTATATCCAGTGCGTTTATATTCAAGTAGTAATCTTAGGGGCTCTGAAGAAAAAGGTAGGTGTTATAGAGCTAACATGTAAGGAATGTAAGCTACTTAAAAGATATAAAATGTTCAATTTGATAAGAACTTGTTAAGACAGAAAGAGCAGTTACCTGGAAAGATGAGATAATTACAGAGAATGAATGGTCTTCACTACCCATAAATGCAAACTAATATGTCTCTAGAAAATACAGTTAAGCAATAAATACCAGGTAGGGAGAGCTGTGGGAAATTGTTGTGCGAGAAGAAATTTGATGCATTGAGAGTTTGTAATTGTTTGATGTTGAGATCATTACTTACTGCTCCAGATAAAAGTGATTTAGTCAAAGTCACTTAATCACAAATCAGTTGTTTTCTATCATACTTTAATCTAAATGCCTGTGTTTGGTTTATGAGACCTTTATATAGAAAATGAAGGAAGAACTTTCAAAAAGGATGGAAGCCAGAGTCCAAAGTTTCCAAATTACACAAGTAAAGTTGTAGTTTTCCAATTTGTTAGGTATTAAAAAGTTGTCTGTTTTCAGAGCACATTTAACCAATTTGAAGATCTGGGAGAGTTTGTAGGTACTGAATAGCTTCAGAAATGATCTGTTTATTCAGATGTGTAATTTTAGCTCCTGGTTTGAAACTTGGACATGAAATATTAAGCAACTTCCATAAATATTGATAAAAGGAAAGACATTATGTATATTAAATAGCTGTATGTTTTTGAAGGATATGAGTTTTGAAGAAGAAATTGCTCTAAGGTGAGGTAATGAGTTTGAAAGAAATGTTCTTTTATCCAATTACTTAACAAATACCAGTATTAAAAAGTCTTTTCCTAATTTTTAACATGGTGTCTTGAGAGAAGTATGATAGAGCACAGTCTATCTGACTTTTCAGGGTTGAAAGTTGACTAGCTGATCTTCCAGAATTTTTTAAGCGCCTGACTTGATTCTCTGAAAATTAAAGTTGCGACAGTCTTCCTGCTGTGAAATACGGTTTTCATCTTTTAGAATTTTTTAGTAACCCTCTTTACAGCTTTAAATGCTTTCGTTAAGTAGCTGCTTATCCTGATATGATTAGAACAGGTAACTAAAACTAATGCAAATGCAGTAAATTAGAAATGCAATTTCTAGTTTTCATCACCTGCCACCAATCACCAGTTCATGTATCTTAAAAGGATGTGTTTATTTCTAGAAAAGTGTTCTAATAGAACAGCAGTTTGAGTTTTTAAATGTTAATATTTCCAGAGAAGGAAGGTCCGGAGAAAAAGAAAATGAAGAAGGATGCTGGAAATAAGAAATCAACACCAGTTAGTATTCTTTTTGGTTATCCTCTGTCCGAGCGCAAACAGATGGCACTTCTCATGCAGATGACAGCACGAGACAACAGTCCAGGTGATCTTACAAAGTTAACAGTTTTCTTCTTCCTGTCTGCTTAATTCTGTCCCACTCGGAATATTCTGAACCCTGATGTTTTTCAACAATTCTGGATTTTTCTTGAATTTTTTATTAATTATTCATAATTCTGTTAAAACTCTATTTTGCATTGACAAGTAATTTGATGAAAAATTCTTGACCTTCTGTATTTATGTGCAAAGTTTTGCATTATGATAGCTGTAAAACCTGAAAATGTATTTTCTTCCTTTGAATATTTTTGACTCTCAAATGCTGTTCCATATTTAAAATGGAATTATTTAAAAGCTGGCAATATTATGGCATTATTTAAAAACCAAAATGTTATCTGTTTGTTTTTTTTTAATGAAGTTTAACTACTGTCTCGTTGTCTCAATTTGGAGCAGGATTTTAATTTAGACGGAAACTGGATCATTTCCTTAGGATTTAATGGGAGAGGGGAGGCACCTTGCTTTTAATCAGAACTTCAAACTATCCTTGGTCCAGTTCTATTTGAAAAAAATCTTTATGTATCTATGTGTTCTACAGGTGTAATGTTTTTACAAAATTGTCATTTAAAAGTGAATGGCTGCATTTCCTTAAGAAACTATCCAGTTCAACCAAAAACATTTGTGTTGGCACATATTTGTGGTGAGGAAGTGCATGGAGTACAATACTGGCATCCCACTACATAAGGAGGAAGGGCAACAGACCTCATCTGTCCTTGAAACCTACTTTAAAAAGAGTGAGATTTTGCAAAACACCGTTTTGCACATTGCAATAGGCATTGTGTTGATACATATGAAGTGTCAAATACATTCTGTATTTAAATATAGTTATTCACTGATAATTGTCATCTTTGAATGCAAATGTTAAGATGAGGTGAAGTAAAAATAGCATTAAGTAACTTACAGTGACCATTTAAAAACTTGTTTTGTAGATTCCACTTTAAATCATTCCTTACAAACAACACCAACACAAAAGAAAACTCCAAGCTCTTCTTCAAGACAAAAAGACAAAGTTAACAAGAGAAATGAACGAGGGGAAACTCCACTACATATGGCAGCAATTCGAGGGGATGTTAAACAGGTTAAGGAGCTAATCAGTTTAGGTGCAAATGTGAATGTAAAAGATTTTGCAGGTAAGTTGATACATGTTCTCTTAACTGTACAAATTCAAAATTAGTGCTGAAATTGTTATCAGAGGTTTAATTTCAGTTCATGCTATATGCAAATGAAAATATAGACCAAAACTTACTAGAAATCCTCAAATCGTATTTTTTATTTCTGATTGCCACGGTAGTACTCGACAGTATAGTGCTTAGTATATTATTCGAACAGTATATTAATACCTGGAGGTTTCAGTTGTGGCCAGGCCCTTTGCCT
The DNA here is from genome assembly GCF_963924245.1 of Chroicocephalus ridibundus. Classification (NCBI taxonomy): domain Eukaryota; kingdom Metazoa; phylum Chordata; class Aves; order Charadriiformes; family Laridae; genus Chroicocephalus; species Chroicocephalus ridibundus. Next base: position 113,507,461 of record NC_086285.1, on the reverse strand, counting down.
GTTAGGTATTTACAAAAATGTGTGTGCATGCTTGCTGAACTTCGTAGAATTGTACTAAGCAAAGTCAATAATTTATAATGGGATTGTAAGCTATGTGAAGAGATGCAAAGTTTAGTAACAGTGAAGGTGGTAGCACTGTAATGTACGTTGCCTTTTTACTGGGACAGCTAATATGTACCAAAGCAGGTGAGTGTGGTATAGCTTGCACTTGTTGTCTAGTCCTGCTAGATTAATGACAGTTTCGATATGTCAGTTTTTGCTGTGATTTCAGCATTGATTGAACTCTAAGGTAGGTTGTAACTTGTACCATATTTTAGTCTCCTTTATTTGATATCTTTTTTTATGGTCTCTTTGTCTCTAAGACCTCCTAAATAATTGGAACCTGCTGTCAAACTTTTGCTTATTTTGCTTTTGATACTCTCACAGTGGTTAAGTTTCTACATGTTTTAGTAAAAAATCTCCAGCAGAGTAAATATGAGATCCCCAAAGTAAAGCTTTCACAGAAGACAGAACCTGCAGTTTTGAGTTCAATAGTTGCCAGTTGTCGATTGGCCAGGCACCAAATTAAGTGGCAGCACTAGCTAACAGTTTCAGTAGAAGCAAAAATATAGTGAAGGTCTGAATGAGAATTTTAACAAGACCTACAGCAAAGCCTGCTAAAGATGCTCAGTTTAAGGATCTAAATGGTTATAGAGAGAAATATATTCTCAGCGGAAATAGGTGAGATGAACTGAGGTAGCAGGCTCCAGTGGGAGAATTTGAGAACTACATAGTACAGTTAGTTGTCATCTCAAATTTGACATCAAGAGAAGGTATTAATGAGAGGGACTAAAATCTTGGGGTTTTTAGGTAAGAAACGGATCAGTAATTTCTTAGTTTATAGAGAGTAGCTGAATTTGTGTTTGAAGATGAGGCTGCCCAGTACTAGCACATAGAGGAAGAAAAGAAAGGAAGCAGAAGTAGAACCTTGTGAGATCGTTAGAGAAGTTGAGAGGGGAGATGAGAAGAACTTGTTGACAAGAGCAATTTTAGAAAAGGAGGGGGAGGTTCAGGGGAAGACAGACCCATAGAAATCACAGGCAGAAACAGAAACACTTCAAGAAGAGATGTTGTGGTGGGTTAACTTTGGCTGGCTACTAGACGCCCACCCAGCTGCTCTCTTGCTTCCCCTCCTCAACAGGGCAGGGGGAGAAAGTAAGATGGGAAAAAGCCCTCATGGGTTGAGTTAAAGACTGTTTAATAAGAAAGGCAAAAGCTCCACATGCAAGCATAGGGAAAAAAAGGAATTCGTTCACTGCTTCCCATCGGCTAGCAAATGTCCAGCCACTTCCTAGGGAGCAGGGCCTCAGCAGGCGTAATGGGTGCTTGGGATGACAAACACCATAACTATGAACATCCCTTATTCCTTCTCCTTTCCCTGAGCTTTAATTACTGACCATGACATCATACAGAATAGAATATACCTTTGGTCAGTTTGGGTCAGCTGTCCTGGCTATGCCCCTCCCAAGCTTTTGCCCAGGAGGAGGGAGAGAGAAATCCTTAACACTGTACAAGCGCTGGTCAGCAGTAGCCAAAACACTGGGCTGTTTTGTCCCCAAATGCAATGCACAACACTGTATGGGCTGCTGTAAAGGAAGCTAACTTTGTAGCTTCATTCCAGCCTGGCCTAGTATAATTACTTAACTAATTTTAAAGGCAGATGAAAGGACAAGGAGAATGGCTGAGACCTGGTTCTGAGAATCAGCTGGGAGCAAGTGGTTAGGGACTTCATTCAGAACTCTGGAAGAGGTGTCTGGGATCAAGTGAGATACTTTTCCATTGGTAATCCAAAGTGAGAGACAGAAGTGGCTGAGCCTCAAAATCCTGTACAGAGGAAGAAGTCAAGAAGAGGGGGAGGATTTGGGCAGTGAGTCATGAGTAGAGAAAAATAAGAATTTAGGATGCAGTGAAGTTTAGAGAATTTACAATTTTTTAGCTAAGAACTTGGCAGAACTAAAAGAGCAGAAAATGAATTAGTAATGGAGGAAGTAACCCTGTTCATGGGATATCTGCCAGAATGATACTGCTGTGTGAGAACAAGAGTAAAGGAAACAGATGTTGAGAGCAAGCCAGGACTAGAGTTGGCAGGCTGGACGTTGTGATAGGACAGAAAGGCAAGGCAGTAAGACATGGAGAAGAATGCATTATGGAGAGAATAAGGGGAAAGAAGACAGGGATCAGAGGGCCAAGAGCAGAAGAGGATCAACATTGTGGGCGAGTGGGAAAAGGATAGATGATAAGAAAATGGAAACAAGGAGGTAATAGCCAGGCTATGTTGGAAGTGAGTGACCCAAGTGATGCTTGGAGAAGAAATTTAGGATATGAAGATCAGGAAGAAGTGTTTTGCTGTAGAATGAGGTAGAAGGTTTTTTTCCTTTTCTTTTTCTTTTTTTTTCTTTTTTTTTTTTTAAATTTATTTAAATGAGTGGCAGGAGAGTTGCATGAGAGATGAAGGTGAGAAATAACCTTACTGAGGGATTAGATAAGTTATGGGTTTCTTGTACCTCCTCTTCATGGATGTACAAGACTATTACTGATTAGATGCAAAATTCAAGTGAATAAACTCTTCCAGACTTAATGCTGGTTATGTTGGAAACAAAAGTTGAATGCTTTCCCAGAACTGGTCTTTGAGAAGGCATCAACAGCAGGGTAGAAGTTCAGGGCAGCTATGAAGTGGAAGGCATCGAGTTGGGGAGAGGAAATTGAGGGAAGGAATATAGCGTGTGTAGATTGATCATTGTCTTCACTTGAGAGTCTGCTACAAAAAAATGAGCACTGAGCTTCAGATTATCAATGTGGAAATTGAAATCGTTAAAAATGACTAATATTCCAAGAAATACCAGGAATAAGTTCTCTGCCAATATTTAATAATAGCTTGCTATGTAGACTAATAGCTGCTGAATGTTATTAGTGATTCCTGGTACGTGCTCAGTGGCAGTAAAGGAGCACTGGTTACAGTAACTTGCCATACATATTCTTTCCAATAGTGTGGTTTTCAAACTGTTCCCATATAGAATAATGTTATTTATATATACCTAACACTGTGTTCAAATGCTCACTAATCAAAGAATAACACCTTTAGCCTGGGGATTTTGTGCCAGATTTTGTCTTTTACTATTTGATTAGTGATTTTTGTGTTCAATTCAGTCACAATAGAATTTGGAATTTGGCATGAGGTTTAAAGTTGATAAAGCATGTATTGTTCATCAAATGGGTGGCATTACTGTCCTGCCAACTACTGTGTATATTTTGAAATGTTTCAAGGCAACAGAGATCTATTGCACAGGAGAAAAAAACAAACTTCAATCTTTGACCTTTCAAACTTACACTTGCCACTCTTCACTATAGGTTGGACACCACTACATGAAGCCTGTAATGTTGGTTACTACGATGTTGCTAAAGTCCTGATAGCAGCAGGAGCCGACGTGAACACACAGGGCTTAGATGACGATACACCACTTCATGATTCTGCTAGTAGTGGGCATAGAAATGTGAGTGTTCTGAGAGAGTGGGAGGGGAATAAATAAGTGGTTTGAAATGCTCAGTCATTAGTACAAATCTTAACTGTCCTGACTGCTCTCATGTGGCTTTATAATTCTGCTTCTGCTGTTTTGGGGGCATCTTAAAGTTGTTTTTGTTTTCTTTGTTTCATTTTGCTTTTCATCCTACTTCTACTGACAGATATTTTCTACCAGTATCTGTTTTCTTAAATATTTAAGAAGTTTCACTCTTACTTTTTTTAATAAATAAACATTTTAATGACTTTTTGGAGAGATTTCTACTGTATAGAATTCTCAAAAGAAAAATGTCTCCAAACAGAATATGGTGGGTTTGTGGAAGTACTTTTTTATTTCTGTGCATATATGAATGTAAATATGCTTTATATATATAAAAATCTTTTTTAAAGGTATATATCCTACATTTATTTCTATATATTGCTATGGACTTTGAAATAGAGCACAGATATTTTTTTAAATTTTACCAATAATGACTTCAAGGAGAAGATAAATGGAGCACTGTAGGTATTTTACATCTGATTTTGTTCTTGTTTTCTGCAAACTAGATCCCTTTATGTCTATCATTTCATTACTATGTGTGTGATCTGCTGTATAAAGCAAAAACCAGAAAACATCCTTAAATCAAGTGTACCTTCCAAACAAGATGTTCAGTTTGAAAAGATCTTCTGGAAAGGCTAGAAATTAATTATGATAATCTGATTGTGAAATTTTTATTATCTGTTTAGTAATTGTTTCTTACGAGTACCTAAACAAAAGTGGACCTTTATATCAAACTTGCATAAAACTGTAGTAGAGTTTTGGAGAACAGGATCTCTTGCTTATCTGATCTCAGTGTTGGTATCTGTGACCATCTCACCGACATGATGTATTGGAAAAATTATGCTGTCTGCTGAATTTCCCCATTTTTAACATGCAGGACCAAAAAAAAAAAAGTAACTGATACTGGATACTGTGCTGAAAATGCAGTGGCCTTGGTATCATTTAACAATTTTTTGCCCTTGATGCTAGAGAAACTGATGATTTTGCTGTATTCTATTCAGTTGGGGATGGGGGTAGTTTGTTCTTCCAATAAGATACTTGGATCTCTGTCAGGGCTTTTCTGGAATGCTGTGGAAACTAGTAGTAGTGCTATTTGAAAAAAATTTCTTGCTCCTTACAGTTAAGTGCTATAAAATTTGTGGCAAGGTGAATTGAGTGCAGAGGACTAGAGAGCTTGGTAGGTGAAGAACCAGATAAACTGTGTGAGGAAATGCTAGAACAGCAAGAACAAGAGGTCACTGTTGCTTTTCTTTGTGATGCTATGTCTGTGTAACAGAGAACAACTTTCTTTAGTCTTCCCTGTTACCTCTTTTAACGAGCAGGTTATGAATACCTGGACCTTGCATTCTAGATGACCTTGCAAAGCAAGACTTCAGCATGATAGGTAGGAGTTTAGGATTGTGTATCACATTATCCACATTCTGTTTGCAATGGAAGATTTTTATGCTGGTCAAGTAACATGTTGTGGAAAACCTAAAAGCTCATTTATTTAATGCTGCAGATCGTGAAGCTGTTGCTTCGACATGGTGGAAATCCATTTCAAGCCAATAAGCACGGCGAGAGACCTGTTGATGTTGCTGAAACTGAAGAGTTGGAAATGCTCTTGAAAAGGGAGGTGCCCATCTCTGATGATGAGGATAGTTGCTCAGGTAAAAGTAGCCATTTAATGGCATACTTCAAATGCATCTATTCGCCTGAAGTTAAGTGATTTTAATCTTTTGTATAGTGTTAGCTATTAAGAGTTGCTGCAGGTAGCGATTGCTATTGCTAAGGGTGTTTTCCACTTTTAGTTTTAGAGGTGGTTTTAAAATCTCTCAATTGAGTTATCTGTAATGTTTATTCAAACTTTTTTTCCTTCTCTCCCTTTCTCTTTAATAAGCCCTTCCCACTCTCCAAATCAACGCTACCTGAGAATGGTGGCTTTATCACAGGAAGATACAGAGAAAAATACCTTATTTATTATAATACAAAGTGGTTTCTGAGGAGTCTTCTTGTGGGACAATATCACCAAAGTCCCTTATTTCACATTCCTAGTAGATCAATCAGGAGCTAGTGTCTCACATGGGCATAACTTAGTTACACTTACTCAGTAAAGAAAAGTCCCTGCCAGTGGGGGAATCACTCCTTTGTGAAGGTGATCGGATTGTAGCTTGCTTACATAGAGGCAAGACAACAAACATGGCGATTTCTGCAGATTAGGGAGCAGGTATCACCTGTTGGGGCACAGAAAGAACTATTGTCTCCTTGGAAGCAAAAGATTCTTGAGCATGCATAACTTGCTTGAGTGCTAAGTAGGAATTTTTCATTCTGCTTTCACAGAATCTTCAGAATTCAGATTTTCTTGAGTAAAAGAAATGAGGTGGATTGAAAACTGGCTGAATGGCCAGGCGCAAAGTGTGGTGATCAGTAGCACAAAGTTTAGTTGGAGGCCAGTAACTAGCAGTATACCTCAGGGGTCAATACTGGATCCAGTCTTGTTTAACATCTTCATTAATGATTGGGTAGAGTGTACCATCAGGAAGCTTGATGGCACAAAAACAGGAGGAGTGTCTGATGCACTGGAGAGTTGTGTGAACACCTGGAGGGACCTTGACGTGTTGGAGAAATGGGCTGATGGGAACCTCATGTAGTTCAGCAAGGGGAGGTGTGAAGTCCTGCACGTGGGGAGAAACAGCGCCAGGCACCAGCACAGGCTGAGGTCTGACCAGCTGGAGAGCAGCTTTGTGGAAAAGGCCCCGGGGGTCTGGTGGACCACCAGGTTGAAGATGAGCCAGCAATGTGCCCTTGCCACAAACAATACCAGTGGTATCCCGGGCTGCATTAGGAGGAGTGTTGCCAGCAGGTCGAGGGAGGTGATCCTTCCCCACTGCTCAGCACAGGTGAGGCCACAACTGGAGTGCTGGGGTCCAGTTGTGGGCTTCCCCAGTACAAGAGAGACATAAACGTACTGGAAGGGAGATCACCAAGCGGCCATGAAGATGATGAAGGGCCTGGAGCATGTCTCCTATGAGGAAAGGCTGAGACAGCTGGGACTGCTCAGCCTGGAGAAGAGGAGCCTCAGGGAGAGCTTACCACTGTGTACAAATACTTGGGAGGGTGGAAAGAGGACAGAGCCAGGCTCTTGTCAGTGGTGCCCACTGACAGGACCAGAGGCAGTGGGCACAACCTGAAACACAGGAGGTTCCCTCTGAACATCAGGAAACACTTTCACTGTGAGGGTGACTGAGCACTGGCATAGGTTGTCCAGGGAGGCTGTGGAGTCTCCATCCTTGGAGATATTCCAAAGCTGTAGGGACGCGGTCCTGGGCAACTGGATGCCCCTGGGTGCCCCTGCTTAAGCAGGGGGGGTTGTATGAGACCTCTAGAGGTCCCTTCCAACCTCAACCATTCTGTGATTCTGTGAAAATTATATGAGGGAGAGCATTGTGTCACACGATTGTTAAAGTCAGTTTCTTTTTCACTGACAATAAAAAAATCCAACCAAACAAAAAACAACAAACAACAAAAAAACCCAAACACCTAGGAGTGTTTTCTATTCAAGATTTTGCTATACTTCAAGGAAAAAAAAAAAGTCATAGTCCCTATGTAGAGCTAATAAGTGTTCTGATGTTAACAATTTTGGCATTAGAAGAATTGCCTGAAAATACAGTCCATAGTCATTCTGTTTTAAGGGACAGTTGTGGCATTGCTCTACAGAATCTGCTTAAGCTTAGCCAAATCGTTAATCTTAAGAAAAATATTTTTACATATGCATAATATAAACTTGTTACTATTTAGCAATTGATTCCTCAACAGTTGTTTGTCTGTGCAAGGTATTGCTTAGTTTCCATGAGCTGGTTTCCAAGAGGAGCAGAATGTTCTCTGCAGTATCTCAAGGAATCAGGCTTAGAGAATAGGGGATCCTTCCATTGCTTTACCTTTAGTCATTAAGAAGTAAGGTGTCTGATGTGATTGGGATGGGGAAAGACTATTGAGAACAAAGCAAATAGGGACACAGAAGAGAGAAGAACTACCTTGTAGGAAAAGGGTGGAAGGAAGGCACAGACAAGCTACAAGGAGTAGTTAAGAGTTAAGGCAGGAAGATGATGGCATGTACATATGAATGGGGGGGTGGAATATATAAAAAGCTGATAGGGCAGAACTAGTAATGTATGTTCTGGGTGCTACAGATGAGATTAGGAACTTCTGGCATCTATTTTATTGATACTGTGTTGTTGAATACAAAGTAGCTGAGAAGCCTGCTGGCAAGGTATGTGTCTTAACCATTGTGTACAGGCAGTTGGTCCACCAAGGATCTACTGAAAATGCGGCGGAATCTTGCAGCAGAACTCTTTTTTTTAATTATTCAAACTTTTTAAAGCATTGTAACTGATTCATCACTTTCCTTACAGTATTATTTCAAACTCTTTTGTTATTTTTTTTTTTATTCAGTATGTCCAATCTTTAGTTCATGGTACTGAATATGACAATACTCAGCTCTCTTTAAAAAGCAAACTGATAGATTCAGCTGAAGAGGCTTGACCCTGGAGCCTGATTTGGAGGCAACAATACATACAGAAATACTTTTTAAAGATTTTTGAGTTCTAGATTTTCGTATGATCAGGTGGTGATAACACTTCATATTCCTAAATTTTCATTTTGGGAACAGTTGAGAGGTTTACATTTTGGACTTGCAAGTCCAAGACATCCAGTACCAACATACTTGCTCCATGCTGTGCACTCGTATAGCAGACACCAGTTGCAGTGACTTATAGCATGGTCTACTTTAGGCTGTCTGTATCAGGTACGTGAAGATTCACGAGGCAATTTTTTTACACAAGCAGCTGTTTGTCTTTTATTTAAGAATAAAAGCTCATCTGCCATTGAAACATGACTAAATAGTTCATGTTGAGGAATATAGTTTAGTTGTTAGCATTAGAGTTGATGAATTCCTAGAGGAATGAGTCATCATAACAAGATGTCCTTGAGAAAGAGTCAGGTTATGCAGGAATTATGCACAGTAGATGAGGTTTACAAAATTTAAAGTGCATTGCTTTTATTAGATTGGGATTTAAATGCTAATTAATATTTTTACATACCTGAGTGAAAACTGTAAAGTGGGGGGGGCACTTTGGCTTCATGACCTTTTGTTTTCTCTTAAAAAGCTTACTTCTAGTGAGAAGGCTTATTGTGTGTTTTGAGTGTTTTTTACTTTTTTCATTTTTATAGCAGTATGACTGCTGAACCGAACTGTTTTCTCCTAACTGAAGTGTGAAGAATGTTCCATCAGTATTCAACCTAATTTTTGGTTTTCTTTCTCTAGATTCTGAAGAACCTCCATCTGTAAATCCTTCCAGTGTAGAGGGGAATGTTGATTCAGAAGCAGAAAAGGACTCTGCAGCCAATGACAGCAAACAAATGGTCCCTAGTAAGGCACCACTTCCATCTGCTCTTGATGAGTATGAGTTCAAAGATGATGATGAAGATGAAATGAAAAAAATGATCGATGACAGACATATTCTTAGAAAAGACCTAAGGAAAGAGGATGAGACAGAAGTTGAAAAGAACAGCTTATTTGTGAAACAAGAAAAAGTTGTTTTTTCAAAACCATTTAAAAGCAAAAAGCAGAAATCATCTAGAGTTCTGTATTCAAGTTCTGAAAGTTCTGATGAAGAAATACTTCAGGACAAGAAGATAGTCTCTCCTTGCTCTATTTCAGAGACATCAAATTCTGATGTAAGAGTGAAGAAAGAATATATGGTCACAAACGAACACAAGCAAAAAGGCAAAGTTAAAAGGAAAGTAAAAAATCAGAGCAAAAATAAAGAGAATCAAGAACTAAAGCAAGAAAAAGAAAATGCTAGAGTAACAAATATAGCTACTTCTGGGTTAGATTCTGTAGATAAAACTAGAGAGGAGGAAACCTTTAAGAAGTCTTTCACCCCAAAAGACGACTCTTCTTTACATATATTTCATATCACTGCTGGCAAATCTCCAAAGCATCCCTGTGGATTAAGTGAAAAGCAGTCAACACCATTAAAGCAAGAAAACACCAAAACTTGCTTATCACCGGGAGGTTCTGAAATAACATTGCAATCCGAATTAGTTCGGTATGATCACAACACTGATTCTGAATGTCTAGTGGAAAGTTCTAGTGGCAAATCTTGCAAGCACAAAGAAAAAAGCAAGCATCATCAGAAAGATTTTCACTTAGAATTTGGTGAAAAATCTAGTCCTAAAATTAAAGAAGAAGATAGTAGCTCAACATTTGAGAATTCGGAGTATACTCTAAGAAAAATTGACAAGGAAGGTAAAACACTTAAAAAGCATAAATTAAGGCACAAAGAAAGAGAAAAGGACAAGCACAAAAAGGAACAGGATGGGGAAAAGGAGAAACATAAACATAAAGATAATGTCAAAGAGGTTCAAAGAAGTATTGAGTTTGACAGAGAATTTTGGAAAGAGAACTTTTTCAAAAGTGATGAAAATGAAGATATGTTGTTAAATATAGAACATGAATCTCTTTCTTCAGACAGAAAATCAAAGCTAGAAAAAGCGGTGGCAAAGGAAGATAAGTTAGTTAAGGAGAGACAGTTCCAGAAAGAGAGAAATGCTAAAGAGGAGAGAGAGAAAGAGAAGAACAAAAAGGAAAATGAGAAGTTTCTCAAGGATGAAAAAATGAAAGATACAAAAGAAGAAAAAGAAATTATGCTTGCAGATAAAGAAATGGAATTGTTCTGCTTTGGTGTTAAAGATGAGGCAGCCAGCATGCATTTAATAGAAAAGGAAACAGATAGTGAAAAGCACGAAAAGAATTTAAAGGAAAATAAAGAAAAGGCTGAAAAGCGAACCTCAGCCAAAGAAAAAGATGTTGAAAAAACAGAAAGAAAAAATGGAGAAAAAGAGAAAAAGGTAAAACATGAATACAAGACAGAGAAAGAAAAAGCAGAAGTAAATGAAAATATAGAGAAAGTAAAGGAGAAGCCCAACTTCCAGCAAGCAGAAAGATGCCATAAGGAAAATGATAAAATAAAAAGCACAAGTACTCTTAAAAAACTTGATGACAAAGAAAGAAATAAAGAAAAAACTGATAAGAAGCATGATAAAGAAAGGGCTGATAAAGACAGGCACTGGGCTGAAAGCAAAGAAAAACACTGTACTGAAAGAAAAGCCAAACAGCCTGAAAAAGAATCTGAATATACTAAATCAGAAAAAAACAGAACTAAAGACAAAGAAAAGGAACTTGAAAAAAAAGACAAATCCAAAGACAAGGAGATCTCAACAGTAGCAAACTCAAAACATGTGCAAGAGGAAAGGAGAAGCAGTACTACAGAAAGTAATAAAACAGCGCATGACAAACTGTCATCTTTGAAGGAAAAACCAAAAGATGATTTGTTGAAAACTCCAGATGGTAGAGAGAAAGATAAAAAAGATAAAGATATAGACCGGTACAAAGAGAGAGACAAGCATAAAGATAAACTGCATCAAAGTAGTTTACTTAAACTAAAGCTCGAACATGAGAAACTTAAGCCTAAACCAGCTCCTGCAGCAAAGGATGCTCGACCTAAAGAAAAAAGATTAGTCAATGATGATTTAATGCAAACTAGTTTTGAAAGAATGCTTAGCCTTAAAGATCTGGAGATAGAGCAGTGGCATAGAAAGCATAAAGAAAAAATAAAACAGAAAGAGAAGGAACGCTTAAGAAACCGCACTTGTTTAGAACTTAACAAGACGAAAGAAAAACCAAAACACTCATTAGCTGAAGTAAAGAGCAAAGAACTGATTCGGTCAAAAAGCTCAGAGTTACCAGATGTTTGCGTGAAGGAAAAGCAGCAGAAAGACGCTACAAGTAATAGATCGCAATCAGTAGATACAAGAAGTGTCAATGTTATAAAGCCTTCCTTGGGTTTAGATAATTTAAATAGATCCCCCAAATCAGAAAGTGAAAAGACAGGTCTAAACTCCAGATCGGTGTCCATGGTTTCAGTTGCAAGCTCTGAGGATTCTTGCCATACCACAGTAACTACTCCAAGGCCTACAATCGAATATGATTCAGACTTTATGCTAGAAGGTTCTGATTCCCAAACGTCTTTTTCACAATCACCATTTCTGGTAAGTGCCAAATCACCAGCCCTTCTTGAAAAAGAGACTGATGGTCTTGCCGAGTTGCCAGATCGTATTAAGCCACCTTTCGCAAACAGGCTTCCACCAGCATACATTAGATCAGCATCTGTTGAAGATGTTAAACTGGTTTTAAATGAGTGTAGACCTGTCGTAGAAGTTCGAAGGTGCAGCATGCCTGCTGCTGTTTCTGAACACAGCAAACAGCCTCGAATATCAGAAGAAAATAATCAGAATGCTCTGCCATCAGTTCAGACTTTTGCTAGCACTTCTCCTAAACCAGAACTACCATGTAGCATGCTTGAAAGAGATTTTCAAAGTAGTATGTCTGGTTTGCAGTCAAACTTTACACCATCTCTGACTGGAGCTGCTAGCAACAAGCAGTCAACAACAGGTACAAGTACCATTAAAAACACTGCTCAGATGAGCCCTTCGGAAGGCTATAATATGCATTTAGAGCCGTGTAGTCAAAGTGGTGTGACTCAGCAAACCAAATCGTGGGATGTGCCTTTTGACAGACTTAATTCATTAAACAGTGAGTTTAACAGCTCAGGTTATGGCGTATCAGAGCAAGATACTAACAGTGTTATAGCAATGCATAATTCTGAAACCAGGACATTAAAAGAGCAACAAGTATCTGAATTTTTGCCTCAGCATGCTGAAATCAAGGGAAATTCTACTTCACAAGAATCTGCGTCAGTTTTGCCTTCACAGTCGCCTTGTTCTTTACCTGTCCAACCACTCCCGGATGTGTCTAGACACATTTCTTTACCAGGCATTAGCAGTCAAGATTCATCATTTGTACAACAACAAAATCTTGTTCCAACTACAACTTCTACTTTCGATACAGATGCTACTGGTTCCAGAGAGACGGAAAATGCTTTCTTCCCTTCAAACATTAAGAAGGCAGATGCACCCATTGCTCTGTATTCTGAGAGCTCTACGAAGGATGTTTCACAGAGTTATGAAAGGGTGAATGATTTACCTATAGAACCGTTAGAAAAAGATATTCCTGAAAGTGATAGCAGTTCACAGTTAAATGTAAATTCGTACACATTCAATAAACTTGTCTGTAAGAATGCTCAGAGTGAAGTGGATAGTAACACAGCAGATGCTTCAGACATTAGAAATGAAAAAGGCCAACAAGAAAAGCTGGTTTCAGTGCATGTTGATAGTAAAGCCGATGCTGATCTCTGTGAACTAAGTTCAGGAATGTCAAAGGGAATTACGAATGAATCAGCTAATAAAAAACTCTGTGCTGCAGACAGTGTGTTGACAGATGATCCCCCACAGTACTCCTCTTTATCTAATTTGGAAAATAGTTCACAACAGATTACGCAGGAAGAGGTGAATAAATACAGCCAAGTAGTTAAACTAGAAGAAGAAATTGCTGAGGATCAGAAGCTGGAACAGCAAGAAGTACCTCAAAGAATCACGAGGAACAGAGCAAATGTACTTGCCAACCAGGGTAAGCAGAATCCTGTTGGCTGCACGCAGACGTCAGAAAAAGAGTCTGAATCGCCAGCATCTATGAAAGCAAGGATTAGATTAACTGAAGAGGATGATGCTCAGGTACATCATCCACGTAAAAGAAAGGTGTCACGTGTGCCTCAGCCTGTGCAAGTGAGCCCTTCTTTACTGCAAGCGAAGGAGAAAACCCAGCAGTCACTCGCAGCTATTGTTGATTCTTTGAAACTTGAAGAGATTCAGCCATACAGTTCTGAGAGAGCAAACCCGTATTTTGAATACTTGCACATAAGAAAAAAAATAGAAGAGAAGCGTAAATTATTGTGCAGCGTTATTCCTCAGGCACCTCAATATTACGATGAATATGTGACGTTCAATGGCTCCTACCTACTGGATGGCAATCCCTTGAGCAAGATATGCATCCCAACTGTAAGTAACGTGGTCTTTAAATATACAGTATAATGAAAGGCATGTTTTGGTTTTATTATTGTAATTTTCATTTTCTTCCTAACCTGCTTCTGAATACTTGTGCTGAAAATAGTAAGTTGACATGTATCAAATCAATATTGACCAGTAATGTCATATTTAAAAGCCCCATTCAGTGGAAATATAAACAGTGGTTTCACAGTCATTACAAAGCAAACCATCATGTATGACACCTGTTCAAGGCACGCAGACAAATACTATATTTCAAAGTATTTACTACTGTAAAGGCTATCCTTTCAAATGTGAAGTCAATTGTTAAGAGCTTCTCTAAATTTCTGCTGGCAATAGTTTGGTTAAAACTAATTATTCAAAGCTGTTTCATTTGGAGGGGGGTGGATGTGCAGTGCGTCAAAGTATTAAGGCCATCACCAAAACTTCTAAGTATGAGAGTGCCTGCTAGCTATCTCCAGTTTCTCCTTAATACTCTCCAGAGCAGCAGATATAATCTGCTGTGTCCCGGCGTTTGTAATCCATCAATTTTAAATGTTCTGGGTTTTATTTAATAATGTGACGCTCGTTTCCTTTTCCCTGAAGAACATCCATAGTTCAGGAATGCTTGTTTAGTTCGAAGCTCTCCATAGCTCTGACGCGGGCATATTCCTGCTGACAGCTGTGAAGGAGCTCAGTGCAGCGCAGCACATCAGCAGCTCAAGTGCAGTTGTTACTGTTTGCTGTGGAGGTGCCCCTCCTGTCTCACAATAACATGGTCACTGCTGGTCTCTGTTTTGATGTCAGCGTAATCACAGCACCGGAATCATAATTCTTTTCTTTGCCCCTCAGCACACCTGATTTTGTTCTTACTGTGTTCTGTGTGGGCAGAGAAGGGAGACCCAAAACATTTTGCATTGAGGGCTTTCTGATAGCCACTTTGAAGTATTGTTCCTCCTGGGAATAGACAGTGGTTCTTGCATCTTTTCAGTTATTATGTGATCCACTTAAATGGCTCTAGTTCTGAGGTAAAACATATTATAACTTGTTGGATGGTTTACGTTAACATACGTAATAGCTGGAATAGGCCGAGACCACGAATTTGATTTCCTAAAGCAGTTGTTTGGCTGACATATGGTAGCTTGCTAATTTCAGAATTAGTAGTATTTGATTGTATGCCCATTACTTAAAATGTGTCAAGTTAAGGAAGAATCTGAGTTTAGGAGGAATGGGGACAATATCTTAATCCTTGAATGGCAAAAATGCTACTAAACTGAACTCTTTGTGTGTATGAAGTCTCACATGCGACAAGCCAAGCACCCGGTTTTCAGCCTCCTTATTTCTGAACAGACTAGTTATATGTTGACTCATTTAAGATAACTTGCCCTTACTTGAGATGCTGCCTTAACTCTTTCCAATAGAGTTTAAAGATTCTTTTGATTAAGAAATGAACACAAATTTAATATATAAAAGTAAATTTAAAAATTGTTTACTTCGTAATCCCTGTATAAGGTGTTTCCTCTTACTTTTCCACTATGCCCCCCTGTGTCATTTGAAGGGAATTAATACATGTATTCTCTAATGTTAAGTGAGTTCTCTCTTGTTTGATGGTGACCACAGCTCTTTGAAATTAGTTAATCAATTATAGTCTTAGGATCTTATTTGGCTTGTAAGTGAACTAGGATGTATAGGAGGCTATGCTACAATGTACCAGGCTGTCAGCCTTCCCCAGTCTAGGAATCTTTCTCGGTTGCAGCTTCTATTATATATTTATCACCAGAAGCAGAGATTTTTATTTTTTATAGCAGCTGCTAGTCAAGTACATACTGTTTCTAAGCTACAACTTACTGATTTGGCATCACACTTCAGTGCTTAATTTGGGATAAGCGGAAAGTGGAGAAGCACAGCATGTATTTTTCCCTAGCCCATCTTCTACCTGGGCAGGAGAATTCATTTCCCTGTCATAAATGGCAATGTGTGTAGGCACTGTAAGAAAGGGAGAGTTATTAACTTGGTATTAAAGCATTGCCTCATACTTCATTTTGCTGTGTATAATAGGGACTCTGCAGTTCGTGAGAATAAATACAGGTAGTTGGGTAGTGCAAATTCTTGGGTAACTTACCTTTGGTAAATATCAGAGATGAATGTGTACTCCCTGTTCTCACAGCTTTTAATTACTTGTTGGGAAAAAAAAACAACAACCCAACCATCAATAAACTCTCTGAAAACATGCCTGAAGGATTACAGTTATTGATTTTTTTACCTCATTTGGATTTCTGAGTCGCTTCTGCGCACATGCATGTTCTGGTGATAATGACGTTTTAAACTGTTACTTGTTTTGTATATGCTTTCATGGTACTGTTAATCTACAGTTGTAGAAAGAACAGATGAAGCTGTTTATTCCACGGTAGGAGCAAAAGGGAAGGAAAAAAAATGCTGAGGAGCTGAAATAAATTATTAGGAAATTGGTGTTTATTTCCATTAGGAGTAAAAGTGTAAGAAAGCAGCATGAGTTGTAATCTAGAGAGGGAGATATTTTAGGCATCTTAGTTTTGTTTGTCTGAAAACAGTCATCTACAGGGTAACTGAATGCTTTGTTTAATTACCGTCATTTGTGTAAATACAAATTTTGATAAAATTTCTCATGTTTCTTTCCAGAAAAAAAAGATAGTATTTAAAAAATGATTAGTAGTTCAGATTTAAATTCTTTGCGGAGCTTGCTTGTGTATACAATTTAGTTTGTCACCAGTGAAAGTCACATTTGTAAGAGTTGCCATTACAAATACCATCAAAAGGAGCATTGCTAAACCAGAGATCATTTCATGCTCGGAAATGAATGTTTGTTTATACGTTGCACACATTGTCCAACAATGTGAAAATAAGGCCCATGCCTAGTCTCTCTACAGTTGTGGAATATTAACAACACATACATGTTGTTATGCATATAATGTGTAAGTTAATATGCAACTGTAAAATGACCTCTCTGTTGGGATAGTATTGTTAAAATTTTTTCTTAGGTGGTTCTTCAGTGATTCTCTGTTAACCTGACTATGTCCTCATTAATTTACATAGGCTACGTGAAAGTAGATGCTCTTTCTTAAGTTATTCCTGTATTTTAGGTATCACTGTGTGAAGGGCTACGTGAAGACAATATATTTAGCTCTGACACTCTGGGACTCGGAATAGTTTGTGTAACACACTGTTCTCTGCATTGGAATTTTAATGATGCACTATAGTTTATCTGATAAACTTCAAACATCCTGTAGGTGGGAACCAGGAGATGGTGTGCTTAAGTTTGATTTCCACAGCCTTATTTATATACTGTAATTTATGACCCGTATCACCTAAGGCTGTAAGGATAGTCACGTATGAGTTGTGGCTTCCCTCTCACCAATGCAAATACAAAATATAAGATAGGAGACATCAGGTCAGTTCAAAACAGAAGGAAACAAATCTGAATCTTCTAATAGAGCAAATTTAAATTGTACTTAGCTATGTTGCCTTTCAGATTGCTACAGCAGTATGTTATGCAGGGTTCAGTCATCTTTATCTGTACTGCCTCCTTAGAAGAGATAGGAAAATGATTCATTTCCAGCTTGTGATGGCTATCTAGCAGACATGTTTCTAATAAAAAGGATTTTGTCCAGTCTCTCTGGCATTGCCGTAGAAACTTAAGTGGCAAAAGCTTATGTTAGTGGTGCTACCAGAAACTGGCTTCCTACATACATGAAATATTATAACAGTAGAGCTGGCCAGTCAATTTGGGTGGCACAGGCAAGGGGAGATAGGGATGTGCTAAAATAATTGCAGAAATTTTGTGTATGTGTGAATCTGAGTTAGCTTAAGCGTTCTCTTTCTGGTAGTGGGCACAAATGAGGATTGATGAGCTGGTGTTCTTGTAGTTATTATGAAGGATGCAAAGCATGGAAGAAACTTTCTTAATTGATTTTGATGTGTTGGAGATGGTATGTCTGTTCAGATGGCTGCCTTCTAGTGACGCAGAGCAGAGGCGAAAGGCTGAGTTCCATCTAGGTTTTCTGGGTAGTTTGTCAGACGGGGATTAGAGAATGCTTGAGAAGGCAGGGCTCCGTAGTTTCCCTCTTTTCAGTATGCAGTCTGGGGCCCTTAAGAAACTAGCTTGCTAACTTATTTTAGTTACACAAGAAACCGAGGTCAACTTGTCCCTGTAGCATTTGGTTTCATGTTCTGTCCTTGGAAGTCCAACATATATGTTCATATCTTCCCTGCACACGTTTTGTGGTCTCTTTACTAACTGTCTCTTTGGCTAGAAGATCCGAGAGGCTCCTCTGGCTGTTCCTGCCTTGAAACCTTTAACTTCGGTTTCCTTTGAGACCAGGAAGTTTATTTCTGTTGTCCCAATCCAGAGCTGGTTCACAAGCTGGGATTTCCAGCAGGTGCCGAGACAACTTTCTGCAGACTCCAAAGGATCCGAGGCGCTTTCCTCCCCTGTTTCTAACAAGAGAGGAAATAATGCATAATTTTATCAATTAATGTAAACAAATTCAGTTCTGTATTTAGCTTCATGTTTCGGAAGACAGTATAGGGCTGACGGGAGTGAAGCGTTTATAAATTTACGCAGAGGCAGTGGTGATCTCCGGGCTCGCAAAAGCCTGCAGCCGCCGCGCAGGCGGCCCTCCGTCCTGCTGGCGCTCGGGGCTGGCGCAGAACGGCTCCGGGGGCAGCCGGGGGTCCCGCCGTATCCGGCAGGCCGCCGCTACCGCCGCGGGGAGCTCCTCGTCCCGGGGAACCGGGGGGGATTTTCGCCCGGCCCTGCCCCGCACCTCCCTCTGCCTCCTCCCGCCGGCGGGGGGCGCGCCCGCCCGCCCTCCCCTCCCCTGCGCAGCGCTGGGGCGCCGCCTGCTGGCCGGGAGGCGCCCGCCCGCCGCTCTCAGGGGGAAAAGCAGCCACCCGGTAAAGCTGTTCCGCGATCTGAAAAAGAGTTTTAATGAAAGCTGCGGTGTAATAGCAACTGCACAGAGACAGAGTTCTCTTCTACCTTCAATAAAAGCCCACCAAGTTCGCTGTCGAGGTAATTAGGTCCTTTCCAGTTGTTTCCTATGGTGTTGATTCCTATTTCTGTTGCAAAATTAAATGGTCTGTAAATTTAAAGGAATTACATTTTATAAGAACATTTGAAATTGTTCAGGTGATATGGATGCTCGCCAGCTCTGACATTTTTATTTCCAGATGACCTAGCTGCATAAACTGAAAGAGTATTTATAGTCAGATTGTTTATCTATCTTCTTATGATGTATGCTTCTCTATTAACAGAATCACTGAGATTTTTGAGAGATCTTTTTAGGGCTTAGTAAAATGAATTAAATAAAAGCTTGGTGTTACTACAAGCATCTTGTCTTTTTTTTTTTTTTTTGTTATTGAAAGACTATGACAGCACTGTTGTATTGTGTCCTGAATGCAAAGTTTCCAGGCAAAACTAGACTGCTGTATATCTCAGCCTGAATTTAAATATGCTGAAATCTATTATGATTGAGACAGATTATGCCAGTAGGTGTTTGTGGTTTGGGGTGTTGTTTTTTTTGTTTTGTTTGTTTGTTTTTAATACTGGTGACTTACACAAAATGGCATATGCCATAAACGTTACTCCCTGGTTTGGGAGCTGAACCATTTTCATTGAGAGAAGGAAAGTGTATCTTGTTTAGTAGTTTGAAATGTGAAGGAGTTGAATGTCATTTTATACCAAATAGTAACTTAAGGAATGCACTGCAACTAGTTATTCCATAGGTTCTTTAATTCCAAAGACGTTGGCCACCTTCCAGTTTGGGAAAAATTGTCCTGAAATAATTTTCCAAGAAAACAATAATCGAATAACTTTCGGTAGATAAATCGCTTTGTTACTGGAGTGTATAGGTGCACAGTTGATACTAGTAATGCAGTGTGTCCATATTTTCGTAATGAATTTATTATTTTCTTGACAGTTGCAGGATCTATATTACTGAATAGAATTATTTATGTCTACGTGTTTATGTTAGGTACAAGGTAGAGTATAATACCTGTAGGCATGTATTTCAGCCGTGCTTTCTGAGGATCAGTGGTAGGAAGCAATATTTCATTTAGTTTTGATGAGTCCTTCCAAAGCAACATCAATGCTCTTACATCTAGCAGTTGTTAAAAAAACATGCTGAACTGTCAGCCAGAACTTGCGTAGAGAAAAGTAAACTCTGGGTGGAGCCTTAAGACTCCCAAGTTGTATATTAGCTACTTCTCAAGAAACATCTGATTTCTGCAGTTGCCACGAGGGCTCCAGGTACCTTTTCAGTGTTTGTCATACAGCTCAGTCAGGATAGTTATACCAGTTGTCTACTATAATTGACTAAAAATGCAAAATGTTCAGAGTATAGTCAATCAAGAACAGTGTTGATAGCTCATTCCAGTGTATTTGATTTTTTTAAATTTTTTTAGGCATAAGCTCTTAAAAAAACTTATTTGAATAACTGACAGGAGGAAACACTTTTCCAAGCTACTGCCTGGGGCTCTAGTGCACTTGCCTGTGTTCTGCATGATTGTAAGATTAGGAATATGGTTGGTTATCTTTTGTGCCATATAAAATGCCAGTGACACTGTATAGATATATTGAGTGACTTATTTTTTCAACAATATTTTTCTTACCTTGCTTTTGTATTTGGCTGGGCAGTTTTTAACTTCTCAGAATGAACAGTTGTGCTTTAAAGAGTCTTTGAAATTGAAACCAAATTGTATTTTTACTATTTTCTAATGTATAGCCCTTCTATAAAGAACAGCTATGGCATGCTGACAATGACTGTTTAAAAGCACTAAACAGTTTGAAGTGCCATTTCCGTCAGGTTTATTAACTGTATGGTAAAGAATCCTTTAAACCTTTTATTGCAAATGGATTGAAGTCACATAATTAATGCAATGTACAGAACTGTAGTATTTTCCCTAAAAAAAATACCTTGATTATGTTTTTTTAAAATAAATGCTCAAATCATACAGGCCATGTTAAACGTATGTTAAATGCATATTCACTGTACTATTTATAAAACTTTTTCCACAGATTACGCCACCTCCCTCACTGTCGGACCCACTTAAGGAGCTATTTAAACAACAGGAGGTTGTAAGGATGAAACTACGTTTGCAGCACAGTATTGAAAGGGTGAGACTAAAATAATTTATTTTTTTATTTACCAACTTTAAGCTTTAGAGGTTTTTCTATTTCAATGGATAGACTATATTTTGCTCAATTTAACAATGCTTTATAAGTAATCTGCCGTCTATCCAAATTTTATGAATTGGAGAAACTTGTAAATACAAAAAAATGGTTTTGGACAACTGTTAGCAGAATACTTAAGTCAGTAAGATAGCAGCTTTTTCCTGTTAATTGCTCTAAGATGTGGCCCGCATTTTTCCCAGGGGCAGTAGGGAGTAGGAAGAAAGCTGCAGACTCATTTTGAAAGCTAATAATGGTTGTAGACTTCAGAACCAAATTGACTGAGTTAAAAGAACTGAAGGAAGAGTAGATTCTGTATTGGTAGAAGACATATGTGGCTCTAAGATGAAAACATTACTTGCAATATTCTGCTTGCAAAAACTGCCCAAAAAACCTGCCTAACCGTAGTTACAACTACATCTATAGGCTTCACTGAATTTGAACACAGAAATGGAGAAAATATTCCTGGTTTAAGAGTATTCTTTATTTCTACGTTGCCCCAACCTTTTTCCTTGGCAGCCTAAATTTAGGTGCCTTGTCAGTATTGTGAGCCAGATTGCTTGTAGATGCAGGCAGGGCCCTTTCCTCATGTAGAATGTATCTCAAGGGTTTCCACGCCGTTGTACAAGCAACTGGATCATTAAAACCCAATGTGGTAGTTTTTTGATTAAGTTCATTTCACTGTGACTTAACAAACCAGTTGAGGGAGGGGTTTCACTTGAATTCAGTATTTCAATGTAAAACTAGGTATAAAATAACAAGCATATGGAATGTAAACATGGTTTAGGTTCTGACTGAAAATAAATCAGTTGTAACCAAAGAAAAGATGCTCCTTTTCCTGTTTTCCAAGCTTTTTATAATCCACCTTCTTTTCTTTTGATAAAACTTGGAGCCATTATGTTCCAGAGCAGTAAACACACAAATATATTCTTTTAGGTCTTATAAAAATATGCATATTTTCAGGTTTTTTGTTCAAACAGACTGTTCTTCAAATCAAACCCACTTTATGCAACTGTAAGTCAAGTTTGGCCAAGTGAGCTATTTTTCTTGTCTCAGTTCCCGAAGGAATCTTTGTCCAGCTATGGATTTATGGAGTATCTGTATGTTGTTTAAAGAAAAAATAAATATTTAAATTATCCTGCAAATTATATTTCTGATTCAGTTTGCTTTGCCACTGTGCCTGGCATGACAAGCAGGTGACAAAAATCTTAATATAGTTGAGACTCACAAATCTATATCCCAACCCTATGCTCCTCATACCTTTCACCTTCTTCATTAACTAGAACTTTCCTTACTACCACTAAGTGGAAAATCTGGGCGTGACATTCAGCCAACCGTGGTGGTAGGGAAGATGATGTTCTCAGTTCTGACATTCAGGGAACACTCTTTGCATCATTAAATTGAAATTTTGGATTTGATTAGATGAACAACCTCTCCTCCCTCCTCCAGCCCGTTTCTCACACTCTTCAAAAGTGTAAGCCCTAAAAAAAAAATGTTTAAATGAATAGACATTTTTATGAATCAAACTGAAATGCTTAATTTACCAAATGTGTATTTATATGTTGATATCTTATTCAATTAGGAAAAGCTTATTGTTTCTAATGAACAAGAAGTTCTACGTGTTCATTATCGAGCAGCAAGAACGCTAGCTAATCAAACACTACCATTCAGTGCCTGCACTGTTCTGCTGGATGCTGAGGTTTATAATGTGCCTCTGGATGCTCAGGTAAAGAGATGTATTTCAGTATTTTTATTAAAACAAATTTCAGTCAGAACGTATTTTGGAAGCTTACAAATGCAGCTTAAACAACAAAAAAAATTATCAGACTATAAGATCATTTTTGTCACTAGTCCAGAGAATCAGAGTGCAGTAGCATGTGAAGTGGTGAGATTGGTTTGTGAAATTTGGAAATGTTTTGTGGAGACATTCACATAGTACTTTTTCCTCTTTATAAGGCAGACATTAGAACAGTTACATGAAAAACAGATGACCAACAGTGAAATGTTGAACACTACCAGACGAAATTTCTTTTTTTTTTCAAGATCACCTCAAACTCCATATTATTGACACGTGCCATGTTATTTCCATGTTCAACGTTGGGTTTTAGTTCCTGATTAAAACCTAAAATGAACGGTACGCTTTATAATTGGCATACCTTTTATGGACTACCACTTAGAGGTTTGCTGCAGCTGTATCTCTAAGAGAATATAATTTCCTGGTGTCGGTATTTTGTGAACAGGTCTGCTAACTAACAAAAATGGAAACAGCATTCAGAACCCATTTCAGTGACTGTGAGGGGCACATAATGCAAGAAAGAAATTTGATGTTACGGATGTAATAAAAGTGTGGATGCATTGGATGTTGGGCATTTTAAAATGAAACACCTACATTACCAACATATGTGGAATTCTGCTTTAGTCCTGGAGCCCCTTATAGAATTATTATAGCTTCCAGTGTTTCCTCAGTCTGTAACTACATTATTTTTTTTCCCCACCTTTCAAGAACGAGAGCTACGCACAATGAGGTGATTCAGCAGGAGATAGTAGTTTTATGGAGACTGTATTGTTCTCCCATTTTAAGCTTTGTACTGACAAATTTTTAAATCATCATTTTCTTAGTAAATCTAATTGATAAGGCAAAAATGAGATTTATTTTTTTCTCTTTTGTTAACAGTCCAGATATCATCATTGCTAGTTCTGAAGTTCAGAATGTCCGTTGCTTTTTTTCTGCCCCAATTAAGAGGCCCTGAGCTTTTTAGAAATGAGATACATCTGAGTTATATGCATATAACTGCATTTTTATAGTTTACATTTTACCATTAATTTAAAATAAGTTGATTCTATATTTGAATTGTTTGAAACAAGAGGAATCTTTATTGGGGGAGAAGTTGGTTTTGTCTGTTCTGTCCCCCCCCGCCAAGTACTGCAGCTTTTTTGACCATCTACATAATAACAACAGTAGTAGTAAAATGCCTCTCCTTCCCCCTCACTACCTCAACAGCTTTGTGTTTCAGTCTACGGTAATTTTACTTAGAAAATTATAACACTGCACATAATGTTCAGCAAATTATTAAATATATTTTTTATTATAATGGAAAACAATGTTTTAAACTACCAACTTGATGCTTTCATTTAAATTTGCTTCATGGGAAGAATGTAGATGCACAAGAAAGCATTCTCAAGTAATGCATTCTGCCACTTCCCTGTTACCCCACTAGTAACTCTTAATTTTGTTCTACAATGAAGAAACATTTCTGATTAATTTCTTTTGCATTTGAACAAATAGCTGGGAAAGATTAGTAAGCAAAGATCTGGTTTATTTTGCAGGAAAATGACCACCTCAGAACTGCTTTTATGGGATTTCTGAGTCTTTGGAGGCTTGCCTTTACAGCTGCACATGTTGGGCAGACCTTGAGAACTGTACTTTGCCGTCATATGGGCCAAAACAAAGATGGGAGAGGAAAAGGGCTCAGTTTCTGGTGAACAGGCTGTTAGCTGGTCACAGCTCGCCTAAATGCCTACAGTTCAGGGTTACAAGATCAGTGTTGTCGAGGGCTCTTTCTAGAACCAACCTGTTCAGCTGTCCTTGATATCTGAAATCTCAGCTGTTTTCTAGAGATTACAGCCTTTGCAAGTTTTATTCCTGGTCTTGCCCATTGCTACAGTGTACAAATTCCTACAATGTCTTGTCTATTTTTTTTTCTAATGTAACAGCATTTTGTTCTATTTGATTATTATCTAAATGTTAAATTGGCATCATTTAGGACTACTCGTAGAGTATCTAGTTTCTCATGATGGGCAGATGTGGCATTCCAGATTCTTAGTAAATAGTGTTTTTAAAAAAAAAATTATTTCATCGAGCAGGACGTTAAGACATGTCTGCACGCTTTTTTTTTTAATCTCCTTTTGAGGATTTTGATGGTAAAAATATTTTTTTTTGTTATTGCTTTTGAATACTTGTGTAGCTGGTTAAGTCAGGCTGCTTAAGTTTTCCTTTATTAATGTTTTTGCTTTTCCCGAGGGGATGATAATTTAATTTGTTACTGAATTTTAAAGACAACAAAGAGATAGCAATTTTGTGGAAGGATCTGCCTTGTAGTGATTAAGACTTTAAGGCATAAATCTTTAAGCCTCCTACTCTAGTTTCAAAAATAGAGTATGGTAAATAGCTTGAGGGAATCTGAAAAAAATACCCATTTTTAGCGAGCACCTGGCTCACAGTGAAAAGTGGCGGTCAACATATATGCTCATATATACCTTGATACTTTGATTCAGAGTTTAATTTTCCATCTAAAGCATTGTTTATGAAGGTCCCACAAAGTAGGTTTTATGTTTTCAAGTATGTTTAAGACTGAATCGAATAACTTACAGTTTGAATACTCTTTTTTTTCTTCAGACTGATGACAGCAAAACATCAGTGAGGGATCGATTTAATGCAAGACAGTTTATGTCATGGTTGCAGGACGTTGATGATAAGTTTGACAAATTAAAGGTACGCTTCTTTGTCTTTCCACTTTAAATAAAAACCCAAAACTCGAATGTCACTACGAAGATGAGATGAATGAATAGTGGATTTGTATGCAATATTATAGGCTATTGTAGAGGTTCTAAGGGCAACATAAAGGAGGATCTAGCAGTATAAAAACTAACCATTGCTGCTATATAGCTTAATGGAATAATCTGCAAATTCCAAATATATAGTGGGGAAAGCACTTATACCACCAGAGAGGCTCCTAGATAATTTTTCTATTTTCAAACTAGTTGCAATATTTTTTCTTTTCAAATATTGAAATAACTTCTTTCTCAATTTTAAAATAGACGTGCCTTTTGATGAGGCAGCAGCACGAAGCAGCGGCTTTAAATGCGGTACAGAGACTGGAGTGGCAGCTTAAACTACAGGAACTTGATCCTGCTACATACAAGTCTATCAGCATTTATGAAATTCAGGAGTTTTATGTTCCTCTTGTTGATGTTAATGATGACTTTGAATTGACACCGATATGACAACTAGCATCTTCTGGCTCACCCTTTCCCTTGGACAACTAGCAACTGAAGTGCAGTGATACACAAAGGTATTTTTCTTTTAAGAAAGAGCACTTAATTCTGTGGAATACTACCTTTCTCAATAATTCAGGTGTTCCTTCAGAGAAGTGTGGCACAGGCTCTCGTTCAAACACAGAAGATGGATGCTAATTTTAAAGTCGGTTTCCCAGTAAATGCCATTATCCGTATTTTAAAATTGCCTATAGCTTTAGAGCTTATTGCTGAAAAAGATGACGAAACACGGTGAGTTGACAGCGCTGGAAGCTGTTAATAACTGAAACAGCCACCAAAACACAAATGATACTTAAAATCTGCTATAGAGCTTTGTATTATGAAACTTCAGTAACAGTTGAACTCCCACAGAAAAATGATGAAAATGCCTGTGGAAGAAAATGTAAGACTTGGAGGAAAATAGTCTATTAATCTTATTGTATTTTGTAAATTACTGTACAGTTTTCTTTTTGGAAAAAAAGATGTAATATTGTCTTCATTTTTAAATAATTTATTTTATACATATTGTGCAAATGTAAATAGTCTTGTAATTAATCTTCAAACCTGTATAAAATAGATATTTTAACTGTAAAACTGTTTTTGTCTAATGTTTTATTGGACCAAAGTTGTAGTTTTTATTAAGTGTAGTGTGTTCCTGGTTGGCAGGTCTTTTTTCTATGGCATGTGTTTGATTTAGCTGCTTGTTTCATCACCATAACTGTAGAAGAATTGAAACTGAACTGTATTGCATGCTTCACAGAACTCTGAACTCCTTTACTTCAATAGCTGATACCTAAACAATTGTAATATTTACAAAATCATATTTCATATTAGTCTGCTGTTGTAACGCCATACCTATGACTTACTATACTGAAAATATTTTTGTGTAAAACAAAAAAAAAACCCTTTTGCTCTTATATGGTGGTCTCGTAATAGAGCCTATTTTTTCCAACAAAATGCCTTTGAATGAAAATTCTTAAATTGTATATTGTCTATTTTAATATTAATCTATGGAAGGATATGTAAATAGTTGTAAATATAATGTTTAATAAATTTTATTGGTCGTGTTATTAATTGGATTTCTTAATATTGTAACACTTGCTGTATCAAATCTTAGCATTCCTGAAATATGTAAGGAGGCTCAGTGAAACTAAAAAAAAAAAAAAAAAAAAAAATTCCCGTGTTGCGAAATTTAACACTTTTTTTTATTCTTGGTACTGTTAATGAGAAGACAGTTAATCATTTATTAGTAGGAGGTTACAGATATTCATGAAAAAGATTTGTTACCCTCTAGTCCCTAAATTATTCAAGAATGCTTGGGATCTGATGTCTGTGAAATTACTTCTGAAAGCAATGGGGCTTAGGCAAGAGTCCCGGTTACCTGGGAAAGAGCTTTTAAGGTACTTAATTTGAACTGATTTTTTGATTACTAGGTGAACTTCTACAGAGTACTTAACTCCTCCTGCTTGTATCGATGCCCAGGGTACCTTGTGATGGAGAGCAAAAGGGCACTGAACAAGGGGCTGTATGGACAGCAGGTTCCTTCCCATCTGCACATCACTGCTAGTTCCACTCAAGAATAAATTAATAGTAACTCAAGCATAGTAAAACCAATTAATATGTAGTTCCTG
Organism: Chroicocephalus ridibundus; assembly: GCF_963924245.1. Taxonomy (NCBI): domain Eukaryota; kingdom Metazoa; phylum Chordata; class Aves; order Charadriiformes; family Laridae; genus Chroicocephalus; species Chroicocephalus ridibundus. Next base: position 113,480,012 of record NC_086285.1, on the reverse strand, counting down.
CCCTGTAACTTTTTTTTCCACTTTCAATTTGTTAGGTACCTGTGGAAGGAGAAGTTGTTCCTGCTTTTATATAGGAATATCTTCCTGGCATCACTCAGAATTGAAGATGTACGGAGGAAAAGGCAAATGTCATACTCCTCTGAAAATAAAATATGCTTCTGAAAGTAGCTGTAAAATTTTAAAATTTATACAGAAATCTTATTATCTGCTTAAAAAGACGAGGGGGGAAATGGATAAAGCTGCAAGGTGTTTACAACTAGTAAGTGTGTGTGAGTTTACTTCCATCAGATACTTAGAGTAATAAAAAGTAACATATCTATTTGGAAGTGGCAGAACCCAATATAGACTTTTGGAAGTGTGGGATATGGATAATGAAGAGTATTTCATAAAGAACAGAAAAGATAAACTGGGTTGCTGGAGTGTTGGCTGTGTTAGGCAAGAAGTGGGTGACAAAAATACTTGGGATGGAGACAACAGGGGTGGTTTATAGGTGGAACTTGGTGCAGTTGTTCAGTGGTACCTCGGTGCGTGCTCGGGGAGACCCAGGACATCGGCGTCTCGCAGGGCTGGGAGGAGGGTGGGTGTTCAAGGGTGTTTTCTGTAAAACAAACGGAGAGTTCATCCTCTGGAAGTATCAGCAGAAACGTTTTTGTGATGAATTTTAAAATACCCTATATTTTACCCCAAGTTTACTCCGTGGGATGACACCTGCTGTGTTCAGGACACCCTGCTGTGGGTTTCTCTCAACAAGGCGGTGTGAGCTGGGAGGGGAGGAGGGATCAGAAGTAAATACAGTAATGACCTGCGGGGGAGGTGGCCGTGTTTCCCTGGCGGGGTCTTGCTGTCTCCTGGGAAGCCCGAGGGCCGCTCCGGGTTTCTGGGACAGGTTCCTCCTGGGCTTTTCTTCTAGGGACCAAACTTGGTACCTCGCTCCCTTGGAGCTCGGCGCGTCGGAGGACAAACCCCCCTCCACACACACACACACACATACGGCAGCGTTCGTGAGAGGCTCAGCGAGGCGGCCCCACAGCCCGGGACGGGGCGAGTCCCTTCCTCACCTCCCCTTCTCCTTCCTCCCGCCCTGCCCGTCGCCGCGGGGGTGCTTCCCAGCCGCCCCTCCCCGCGGCAGCCGCTGGGGGGAACCAGTCCGCGGCAAGGGCTGGCTTTTCTCCCCACAGCACTCCCGCGTCTTCCCCTGCGAGCACCGGGGCGGGAAGGGGGACGTTCGGCCCTTCGCCCCCGGAAGAAGCGCCCTCCCGCCGCCTGGCAGCCTCCCCCGGCCCGCTCGGTCGGGCACGAAGCTTCCCCAACTCCTGCCTCCTCGCCCCGCTCCGCCCCCGCCGCCGCCAGCCGGGGCGGAGGGTCCCGGGTCGCGCTGCCGGCGGCGGGGGGAGGGTCCTGGCGCCTGACGGTGCCCCGAGGCGGGGCGATGGGCGGCCGCGCCGCCGCCTCCGCGCTGCCTGCGGCCGAGGGGGGAGCAGCGGCCCGAGGTGCGCGGTTGCTGCCGCCGGCGGAGCAGCGAGAGCCGCCGGCGGAGCGGGGGGTGTCCGGCCCGCGGCCGCCGTCTGGTGAGCCAGCCGCCGGGGGGGGCGGGCGGGATGGAGCTGGTGGCCGGGAGGGGGCAGGAGGAGGAGGCGGTGGCGGCGGCGGGGCCGCGGCCGGTTCTTTGTGGAAGGAAAGTTTCGGTGCGGCTCGGCGCAGCCTGCCGGAGGAGAAGGGGGAGGCTGGGCCCCCCGCCGCCGGGAGGGGCGGCTTTCTGCGGCGTTCCCCGTAGGGGGCCCCGTCTGCCCCGGGCGGCTTGGGCAGGGGGGTGCGCTCCCTGTCACCGGGCCCCGGGCAGTGCCATCTTTGCGGCCCGGGCCTCCCCGGGGAGTGGAGGGGGGAGCGGAGCGGAGGTTGATCGGCCGGAGGGGCTTTGGGGGTGTTTTTCCGAGGGGGAGAACGGCGCTGAGCCGGGTCCGGGGGGGAGCGGGGACCGCCGGGGCGGTCTGCAGGAGCTGGGGGGAGATGCCGCGTAAAAGTCCGGGGAAGCCGCGGTCGGTGAAACGTAGAGGGATGGGGGAGGCTGGGGAAAGGGCAGGGGAGGCGGCCGGCCCGGGGTGGCTTCGCATCCGAGCGGGGTCGGGCTGCTCCTGGAACCGGCATCGCTGCGGCTCCGCTCCTCGGGGAGCCTCTTGTAGCGCGGCCCCTGCGCGGAGCCAGGCGCGGTGCGGGGCGAGGAACCGCCTGCGGAGCCAGGCGCGGTGCTTGCCCGGGCCTCTGCGCCTGGACTGCCGGCGTGCAGCGCCCGCCGGGGCCGGGGATGGGGCTGGACCGCTTCTAGCTGAAAGGGAAACTTTCTTTGCCCAGGGTGGCAGGGGAAGCGAGCGGTGACACCCCCCATTCTGAGGAGAAAGCTCCCCTGTTCTCCATGCCCGCCCCCCGGGTGATGCCCTCCCAATCCTGCGCCCAACTGGGAGAGGTTCAAAAGCCCTTAATAACCATTGTAAGAAAGATTAATCTGACGCAGGCTCGAAACGTCCAGATCGTGCCTTATTTCCATGTTGGCTTGTTTTTCTGCCTTTATTTTTTACGTTTGGGTATTGCTAATTGCGGGGTGGGGGGTTTTTTTTGAGTTCGTAAAGCAGAAAAACATTTCTAGATACAGCAAGAAAGAAATAAATCTAGCGCCCCATTGGCATTTTTTCCCCTCTTATGAGAACAATACAGGCTCACTGTGAGCTTGCCCAAACATGGGCTGCCTTTTATTATATATTGGTACGGTGCCTGGCGCAATAGGGTCCTCTCTTTGACTGGGCTGGGATGCTAAGCGCAAGTAAGAGCTGGCTGGCACACCACTATGGGCTGTATTTGTAACAAACACCACGGGCCGAGATGCTGGGCTTTCACAACGGGAGAAAGGTGGAATGCTTTGAACGAACCCGCTGCTTCTCGCTGTTTGAAGTAGCAGATGCTTCTCTCCTGCTGACTGCCGTCGCTTCCGTGGCTCTTGAAAGTTTCAAACTCTGATACTTTTTTTTTTTTTTAACGTTGGTGGCTGTAATTTAAAAAAAACAAAGTTAACGGCAACTTTGTGGTTCAGTTGAAAGCCTCTGTGACATCTGACTGTTGGTCTGAGAACACGTCTGTCGACATCAAAGCTGACATGGCAACTTACCTTACACTTGTCGTAAAAAGGTTGCTGTAAAGCTTTGGTCCGAGACACCTGTGTGTTCCTGTAGCCTGAGGAGATACTACATGAAACCTATCTGTCCGCTTTGTGCGTTTACAGAGTTAGGTCTCCACTGGTGGATTCTTCACTGGAAGCGCCTCCTTCACCGGAGGCGGTTTTTTTATTGTCACTATTTATACGATATCGTATTTGATATTGCAGACTCGGGATTTTTCACCTTGAGCGTATTGCAGTTTTAATCCAAAGGTGCAATATCAGAAGGCTCCAAATAAACGAGTTAGCTGGGGGAGGAGGAGTTGGGTCTGTTGTTAAGCTCCCCAATTTGACCTTTTTTTTTTTCCCCTAAAAAACGTGAATCTTCTTTGAAGGAACTGGAAGCGGGGAAGGGAAGTAGGATTTAACTTTTTTTGTTTTCCCCCAAATTGCCTTTTCAGTTGCTGTTTTTTATTTCAGTGCTGGTTGCAGTACTTGTGCAAATCGCTCACCTGCAGGAAACATGAGGTCGCAGTACGTCACGGCGCCCACCGTCACTCTCCTCCTGTTCCTGCTCTGGATCCAGTCGGCAGCAGGCTGCAATAAGGCTCTCTGTGCTAGCGATGTCAGTAAATGCCTGATACAGGTAGGAGTCGTCTTTCCTTTATGTGCTTCAGAGCATTTAAGAAACAGTTCTGAAGCTGTGTCTTGAAAAGATCCAGTGATACAAGTAACTGGCATTTTATGTTAAATACCGGGTTGTTTTTTTTAAAAGAAGTTAATTATGGTGTCCTGCATGTGTAAATGCAGATTAACAACAGTTTTATAGATAAGGGCATGTTTCTTCTTTTAATGGAAGCATTTTCAAGTCAAGGATGAGGATTGCTGGGTTATTGTTAGAAGGCACTACCAGTCACGCTGTTAGTTTTCAGTCTCTTTCTTCTTTTTTTGTGATGTTATGAACAAGCAGCAATTTAAAACAGACATTTTATTAGGGAGGTTTCTGTGGGCAACAGTTGTGGTTTTTTTAAAGATACCTGCAATACCAGCAGTTCAAACATGCTTAGCATGTTCCCATATCTGTCTGCGATGTTCTCCTTATCTGTTCCCCTTAACTTGTAATCTGTCCACTTTCTTAAATGTCCCGGCCCATGCAGAGGGTCGGTAGTTGATGCCTGATGCTCGCCCTAACATCATGTTTGTATGGTCGATGGAAAGATGCCTGAACTCACATGAGAGAACTAACACGAGGAGGAACCTAAGTTGTCTTCAAGTCCTGAGGTGCATTTGGAGAAGCTTTTTGATCATCAGGGACCTGTAGCTACCAACAGTAGTGAGCAAGCTCTGAAAGCATGTGGGTCTTACTTAAAAAAAAAACAAAAACAAAAAACAACCCAACAAAAACTTAGGAGTTGAACTGGTAGGCAGTGGATCTTAAACTCAAATCCGGTCACTGCTTTTGTGTCTGTCCGCACAGGGAAAGAGACAGACTGAGACCTGGTTCCTCGTCTTATAGTAGAAGTTCAGAAGCATGGCGTGCAGCAGAACAAAAGCGCCTTTTGTAGCAGAATTGCGAGCAGTTCTGCTATCTACCAAGTCTTTTTTTACTGATGGTGTACTGAGCACGCTTCTTGACGCCATATTGAAGAAAGGAGCCATCGCGTGGTTAGTTGCAGCTTCCTTGCAATAAATCATTTCTTACTGCCTCTTTGTAGATTGGAAATGCAAAAGCAGAGAACACAAATACCATATGCCGGTAATGTGTGTGTGTGCTTACTGAAAATGTATGATCACAGTCTGAAAAGTGATGCAGAAGTGGCATGAAGCATTTCCGTGTTTACTTCATTTCATCGACTTCTGTATGAAATTGGTCTGGTTTACAAATAAAAATACGTGCCAGGTTCACGAATCGTCCTGTGGAATGAAGCTGGCTGTAGGCTGAACTGTCTTCTTCCTGGCTTCTGCACTGCCATTGCTTTAAAGATAAAATAGCTGTTTCTCCTATCCCCACTGTGGTCTGTGGAGTTGTTAAATACAGAAGCAAGAAAGGGGCTTTTGACTTTTACCATTTCAAAGACGATGCCGGTGTTTTTGCCGGGCACTGTGCACCGTCACAAACTGATGCACTTACAAAGTTCCTTCTGTTGCCTTTTTTCAAATCACCCCTAGGCTTGAAGCCTTTAAAAAGTAAGATGCTAGTTGTGGCGTTGGATGTGCGAGGCGCTTAAATAACAAGTGTGGTGGTGCAGATTTGTTGATTTAGGGGAAAGCTGTTGGTCCACATGAAAGGAAAACAGGGAAGATTTATTGTCTCCTTTTCCTTTGCCGCTGATGGAGTCCACCACCCATGAAAGCACAGACATCTCCTTCCCAAGTAACAACTTACCTTTTATCGGGTCAGGCTTGAGACACCCAGCATTTAAACTTCATTTTTATGAGCTAGTCTGGATAGAGTACAGCCCAGGAGAAGGGGAGCTAATGCTACTGGAGTCCTTCCTCGGCTGGGAATAAGACAGCTTGAGGTTCAGCGCTGTTTGGAGGCGGCTCACACGACTGTGCTTTCCTTAGATTATGTTGGCATCCCTGTAGCGACACAGCCCTGTGCGTGCAGAGAGACCCCTGTACTGCCTCACTCGCTGTAGGTGTGTGCTCTCTTAACTTTGTACAGGTGATGTCAAATCCCTTTTTAAGGCATTTCCCTAAAATCGAAATCACATGCAATTCTGCAAGATCCTATAGTAACTCAGACCACGTGAACCGCGTACAATTACGGGGGAATGCCGCTGTTCATTTTCCCCGTCTGGCTGCTCTCTTCCTGCGAACAGGCCTGACATACCAGTCAGTATTCATTCTTTATAGAAGAACAGATCAGGTCAGACTAGTCTGATTGTGAATACGAAGATTCCCAAAGCTCTGGCTTAAAGCAATTGTCATCTTTCTTTTTAACCCACCGCCCCCCCCATTTTATGTTTTTAAATCTTCAGCACTGTTGTGGCAGAAGCACTGCACTGGTATGTGAAGTGTGTGTTATTTCTTGGGTAGGTATACAAGTAGAGTATATTAGTATTTGGGGTTTTTTTTTTCCCCTCTGAGCTCTTCTGGAGAAATCTGAACTTTAAAATAAAATACTGTGTTGAGTGAGTTTGCTTGACTATTACATGACATTCTTCCCTAACCTATTTTTATAACATTTCTAGTTTGGCAAAATCCGTGGCTTGAAACCAAGATAATGTCACTCGGAGACGACTGGGGGGGAAACAGAATGTGAATGTTTGTCATCTGCATCTGCGTGCAGAAAGCGAGGCTGCCCGTCTTGGAGACGTAATGAGACAAAAGACCTGCTCTCTCGAAAAGCACATAAATATTTTTGCCAGTATGGCTGAAAGTCAGCACAGTCATGACTGCGACTCCTTAGGAGCTGCTCTGCTTAAGGGTGGTCCCTGCATAAATATTTATTTTGTTAGATCCAGAACAGAGCGTGAGATCAACAACTTGCATGCGTTCAGCTTTCCTTTTACATCCCAAGGCTCTAGCTTCATCGGTGCTCTCGTAGTCTGCTGCTTGTTTTTCCGTAAGCAAAGACCTATAAGAAAATAGCTTGAGGCATCTCTCTGCGTAAGCTTAGCCTTCGCAAAAAAACTCTGTGGCTTCCTGTAGCTGTTGAAGGAGTCGTGGATAAGACTTGGGAGCGTAGGCAGAGTAGGACCACAAAATTAGTGCCTTTGAAGGCTTTGGATGTGGTTCCTTCCCGTGTCTCTGGGATTGGGGCATGGAGGTCAATAACTGTCTGTTACCTTGCTCTTCAGGTAGGCCACCGAGCCCTGGTTGCACATGGCGTGCGTGTTGCAGTATTTATTCTAGCACATCTGCTGTTGACTTGGACGCGTGGGTTGTTTTGATGTTTCCATGTGTGGAGGAGATGAGGAGGCCAGTTAGGCTGGCTGGGCGGAGCGGAGGCGTGTATCGTGTCCTTGCAACATGGAGGAAATCCTTGAAGGCAGAAAGCTCTGGGATGGGATGTTCCCACAACTGTTCGTAGCAAACGGGTTTGAGGCGAGTCCCAAGCTGGCTCTTGCGGTACAGAGCTACCTGCAGTGGCTTGGGTGGCTTCACGTCCATGTTGTGCTGGAAGCCGAGCTTTGCAACATCTCTTTAAACTACCGCTGTCTGTGGGAAACAAACAGTAGTATAGTTCAGGCACGGATTTCGGATCTCTCTAAAGAGGGATTGTTTTCCGGAGAATACAGAGTTTTCTCCCTGTGTTCACCTTGGCTGGCATGGTATTGTTCCAATTAAAAACTCTCTTCATCTTTGTCTTCACCTCCTGTTAATCTTGTGTACAAACTTGTCAGCTTGAAAGGATTTCCAAGACTTTTTAGCCCTGTGGTATGAAATAAACACCACTCCTTAACTTCAGGGCTCAGGCATTTAAAAATTACTTTTAGTGTCTGTGTTGTAGCTGTAGTACGTAACGCAGTTGGGTTAACAAAACAGTTCTGGATGGTTTGCTTCCAGGAGATTTTCTGTTATTAAGCTGTTCTAGGAAAAAAACATTAGCTCCTTTTCTTTCCCTCCCCCTTCCAGTTTGCAGAGATGTTGCCAATGCCTTCAGGTCCTGTTTCTCACTGCACGGAGAAAATAGTCTCTGTCATTTCAAGAAAGCTTTGAAAAAATGCAGATGTTAAATACCTTGTAAAAATCTTTATTTGCTCTCTGGAGCAGAAGTATCTTTATTGTACGAACATGCCTGCTTCCCATTTCGTGCTGTATTTTTAGACCGAGAGGCTTATTTCTTGCCTAGCAAAATACATTTCCCGATGCACCTTCAGTAGTTGAGCTTGGGAAGTTGCCAAGTTGACTTATGAGTAATATTTTCTTCCACTGACGCCTCACCACCCCCAGCTATCAACAAGGAGCGTTTCTCATTCTGCCTCGCTTCACCCACGTCTCATGTAAGCATTCTTTTAAAAAGATGTATCCTGCACCAGTATCCAGTGTGGATGAGTCAGGCAGAAGGACTCAAGAGTTAAGGAAACCGTGTACGTGCAAACGCATATATGGAAAAACATACAGTTATTGCCCTGAAGAGACAGCCCAACTGTGAGAAGGAGGGAGCTGGAGAACTGTGTAGAAGACTAATCAGGTTGCTCTTTCTGCCCTCCTCCCCTCTCCCAGGTTAAAAAAAAATAAAAGTAAGAAATAAAAATAGAAAATAAAATAAAAAATTATCCTGCTCATAAGCCCTTCCTATAAAAATAAAGCTGTTAAAATACTGGTAGGTGTAGCGATGCTATCCAAAACTAGTGCTTACACGTATCGAAGCTAAGCATAATTTTGTTTATTACATTGCAAATGTATAAATTAAGGTTACATTTAATTCAGTGAGAATACTCTTCTCTTAGATTCACACAGTGCAATCTATAAAACTGAAACAACTTAAATGTAGTGAGTTTTCTGGCTTTGCTTCATACATTACATTTAATAGTTTACGGAGAATCGCCTCCTCCCACATACTGGCTTGTTGGTGTTGCAATGTCTTTAATAAGTGTGAAGTTGGTTGCCCAGTTTTACTGTTAAAGAGCAAATATATAGGATATTTTTAATGCTAATATGTATTCATGCTATTCTCTGGCCAAGGTAACAGTACTTTACTCATGGTTGTTTTTAAAGTCGTTTTATTCAGGCTTTTTATTCTCAAGGCTGACACAATCTGTTTATCAAACGGAAAGATAAATATTTTAGAAATGCGTCATGCATTCACATAAGTCATCTTTCTAAGTTTGTGGTGTCTCCTCTTGTGGAAAAAAATTGTATATTTTATTAATGAGCCTGTTTTTCATCTTTTGCTTGGAAACGGCATAGTAATAGGTGACATTAATAAACTTTGAGGATGAAAAAATGAAAAAATCTTGGTAGCTTTCCACACAGTAAATAAAATTGCAAGGCTTATGCATGTTGCAGAAATGCATGTGGAGCAGAAGTAGTTCACGCTCGCTCACTCAGCAGGGCAAACAGTTCACATTCAACTCTGCAGGCAACAGCATTTCTCAGCATTACGCAGAAAACGCAACAGTTTGTGAATCTGGTTTCTTTGATGGCTTCAAGAAGATTTGTGATGATGCGAATGGAAAAATAACCGATCAATGAATTTATACTGCATTAATACATTGTCTGCAGCAGGTTTGGGGGTTTGTTCAGTTTTAGTCCAGAACCAGGAGCCCTGAAGCTTCATTTCCTTCAGGATCAAAGAGCGGGGATGGGCGTCATCTTCTCCTCGGTCCAGTGCGTAGCAGAGATTTGCCGATGGCCCTTCCAGTAAAACTGAGGGTGGGAAGGATCCTGTGGTCAGTGTTTCCAGTAATGGGATTTTGTTTTCTCACCGGTTGTGCGTAACGTGATAGTTAGACGGACGTCATCAAAACCAAATTCTTTGGACAACCAAATGACTGTCCATGTTTTGCGCTACAGCATGATTCAAGCCTATACATTATTGTCATGTAGCCACAGTCTTTCAGCCAAACTGGAATTACTAGCATGGATTTGAGCTAGAGGGAAGGAGACCGCCTGGTTTTTAGACTTCCTTCACCCATGTAAGCTATTTCCATGTTGCGAGGTCCACAAGCGTATGTCTTCAGCAGGACTGCTAAACCAGTGCCTTCGAGTTTAGGTAATTTGAAGCAAAGGGTTTATCTTCTTGCTTCCATGCCTTTTCCATTTTTCTAGCTTAATAACGATTAAAGAAAAATGCATATGCGTACCATTTCACTTCCTAGAGGCTCCAGAAGTGTTGGAAGTATCGCAAGGTGTCGGTTTTGGGGAGGAGGAGGGGGAAGGTTTGAATCAGCTGGAAATAATCTGGTCACTAATATTGCAAATGGAGAGCAATGTGCAACAAGCGTTCAGAGGTGCACGAAATCCTGTGGTCAGATGACTTAAGTAAGTTCCTTTTAGAATCCATGAATAGGTGTGATGATAGACGTCGTGGATCTTCTTGAGTATGCACATGCGGCTTATAGTAACTTCCTTTTTTAGCTAAATTATAACGTACTATTTATATATAAAGAAACATCCTTCTTTGAAGAAACATCCTGTTGTGATGGGAAAAAACACTCAAAGAACTTGTAGATTCAGGCATACCCAGGAGTGCACCCACCTTTCCTGTGAATAGGATTTTTTTTTTCCTCTTTTAAATCCTGGCTTCAGATTTGTCCCTAGAATGTCACCTTTTAAAAAAACAACAACAACAAAAAACCCCAACCAGCTTGCAAGAGATCCTTTTGTAAACTAAGATCAGTTCTTTGGCTGGAACTGTTTTACCGTTTACTCACTGTATTAGCGTACTAAGCTTTTTTAATGCCGTAATTTGAGTTGCGGCTTGAGGAAGAGCTGCTCTGCCGCGTTAGCATTTTACATCTGGGGTTGCTGCTGTGTGACGAGTTTCTGTCGTTTTCAGGAGCTGTGTCAGTGCCGCCCCGGGGAAGGCAACTGTTCCTGCTGCAAGGAGTGCATGCTCTGCCTGGGCACACTGTGGGACGAGTGCTGTGACTGTGTTGGTAAGTTTGCATTTCTTCGGGATTTTCTTTTCTTTTTTTTTTTTTTTTAAATTGCTTCCTCCTGCCACTTGGTGAGCTCACAGTCTTATAATAGAAGCAAAACATCGGGACAGAACCTGCGCTTTAAACATCTTACAGCTCATTCTGTGGGTACTGAATAAATTACTGTGTGGAACCAAACGTTTAAGGCTGTATCTGCTCTGTGGAGTTGGAGGTGGCGGTCGTCCAGATTTTGTTTGGTTAATGTCATCATAACTGACTATTAATTTTGTCTCTAAAACACAAATTCCTTTTCGAATTGTCATCTTGAGGAAGCTAGTCAGCACCTGCTTCAGGGGGTTGGAAGCTGTATGGAGGTTTCCAGCTGTAAAGTGTTTTGACAGATACTGCACAGGGACAACTTCAGGTTTGAGTTGCCTTGTGTCTCCTTGGGACTGACAGTAAATATGCATGGCCCAGTGTTTTCATCGTTCTTTTATTTGCGAAAAGAGCTCTTTGTGGAGCATAAGAAAGAGGTATAAAAGTTCTTACTGTAGGATTGGATGATAGTGTTGGCAAGAACAGCATTACTACTAACAGATAGTGTTCAGAGTGCCCAGGTCTTTGCCAGTGAATGCTGCCCCTGCTTAAGGAGGGTGTATTCTAGTTCTGTCTCTTGTTTTAAATGTATTGAAAGCTTCATCCTCCTGTGGTTGCTGGAAGTCTCCCTCTGCTGCCATTCAAAATCCTTCTGGCTTCCACGAAAGGGATGTGTCTTGAGTGTTGTACCTGCTCTCAGCTTTTCTGTCTGGCTGTGTCTTCTCTGAATTCATGAAGACGATTAGTGTCAAAATGCTCCTTTTCAGTGCATTGCTTCTCCTGTTCCATCATGATGTGAACATGGTTTCTGACATCCTGCTTTTTGCTTGGTTCTGGCTAGTTTACCTTTGCTTTACTGTCTTTTGGTCAGCAGGGGAGTGGTGTAGTGTGATTCTTCCCAATGGCATAAAGTATTTTCAGTCCCTGCACCTGCAGAGGATATATGTTTAGAAAGAGGCCCTAGAGTTTGTTTTTTCTATTTGATCTTGGGCTCCTTGAAAAGTGAAGAAAAAAACCCCAAACAAACATGTTTCTATCTCCTTTTTACCCCATTCCCTTTACCGTTTCAGTGTCTTCTTGGTTTTTGTAATGTAATACTGAAGTGCGCAGTTGGCATATTCAGTCATAGGGGTTAGGAATAGGATAGTAGGTTATTTCCCTAGTTCAGAACCATCATCTGCTGTAGAAATCAAGGCATAGTGTGCCGATCCCCTCTAGGAAGAACCTACCTCTTGGGATTGTGAAGAAAAAAAGCCAAGTCCACACATAGGTGGCTAGTTGTTTTTTTCTAAATCTGCAGATTACTCACTGTTCTGCTGCGCTTTCCCATGGTGTTATCTATGAGAGAAGTTAATGAGGTTTCAGGTTCAGTTTCCCAGTAATGACTAAATTAAAACATCTCCTGACGGTTCTCGGGGGTGCCTCAGACCTTGTTGGTTCTATGGTATGGTGCTATTCTTCTTCTCTTCACTGCAGGGTCGTCCTTGCCGTGGCCTTATTCAAATGAGGAAACAGGAGTGCGAGCCATACCCAGCTTCCTGGAGACAGTTCTTTGCTGATACTTGAGCTGATATTTAAGTCTCTCTATAAGCTGATCATGTGTAATGTAAAAGCAGATAGGTTGTCGTGTCTCTCAGGTCACGTCTGCTCGGAGGTCAGGAATTACCTCCTGCCCTCCAGCGCTAACTTTAGTGATGTTCAGCTGATGCCCTGCATTTTGTGTGGACGTTCTCTCCCTTCGCTGATGGGGAAAAAAATGCTGGAGGAGGGAGAACAGCAACAGGTTCCTCTTTCCTCTGTTTTTCTGAGCTTTGTGAGTTGAGCTCTTCTAGTCCCCCAGGTAAAGGCTTGTCTGCTTCCATCATTTCAGTAGCCCATTTCTGCACTGTCTCATCCCAAAGCAGTAATGTAGACGTGTGTGTTCCTTACCAGTTGCTCGTAAGTTAAGCTTTTTTATTTTTGTTTTAACTAATGCTACTATTTTATAATAATTATTATATATAAATATAAGTATTATAATTGAAGTACTTTTAAAAATAGTAAGAGGGGAAGGATCTTTCTGGAATGAGCAGTTACCCATTGAACTATGAGCAACGGTTTCTTGGTACCATCTTGAGACAGTATTTTCATACTGCATTGATATGCACACAAACTTGTACATATTCTGCAGTTAATTTGATAAACAATCTTGATGGTTTTTTTTCTCCTGTGCATCCTTCTTATCAGTGAAATTTATTTTCTGAATCCAGGGGGCCTCTAGAAGGGCTCACTGGTTTCCATTTCACAACATTAATACAATGACATCAACTAAAATATACATCTCTTGATGTATCCGTATGAAACTGTTACCTGGTTTAATATCTTCGTAATTAATTTTTAGGTGGGCATCCTTTTTTACAATTGTATGGTGAATATTCCAAGTGCTTACTAAAAGCTGATAATGCAGGGATAGAAGCTTTTTTTATTAAAGCAGTGAGTCCAGAAACATCTGTGAAGAACAAACCTAGTTGAGAGGGCCAGGAAAATAACTGTTTACAGTAGGAAGTTTGTGTAAGTGGAATTACTTTTTAGTGCGACCTGATAGTGTTTGGAGGAGAAGCTTAATTTTTTTCTCCTACCCAGTACTTGGCTCAGCAGGCTATCCTGTGTTGTTCCTGTTACTAAACGCTGGTAATGCTAACCCCTTGCTTAAGATTTGCCAGATCTCATGCTAATCGTCATGGACAAACTTCACTCTGTTCATTATGGAAATCCATCTACTTAGATGGAAAAGATTGTGGTTTTGTAGAAGGCTCTAGTTAAACGTGATTTCTGAAGCTGGAGTCCTAATGTATCTGCAGGGCAGGAAATGCGTCTCTAGTTGTGTGGGGCAGGTAGGCTTTGATTTATTTCCCATATCGCTTTGATACTTCAAGAATTGGTGTGCTTTGCAGCTGTAGCTGTCTAGAACTGTGTCTGTGAAACTACCTGAAAAGATATCCAGATGTACATGAGGAAAATGGATTTGTCTGTCTCTTGCCAGGTGACCTCTAATAGTGTTTTATGGCTTCTGAGTTTAAATACCTATGCAGATACAACTTTCTTTTTTAATCTTGGTTGTTTCAATGTTCGGATTAAATCAAAGATACCCTTTAGTTTCATTGCTAGTAATAAATGTCAGCGTTTAAATGGTTAGTGGAAAACTGGCACCTGCACTGCACATCGCAAAAACATTTTGTAGGAGGTGGCAAAGAGAAAAAAAGAATACAAGGTTTCAAAAAAGATACCACAAAAGACCTTGAAAAATAAAGAAGAGGTAACCTGGAAATAAGCATTTTGCCTGTAGTGACCCTTCTCATAGAAAAAGCAGGTTCAGCTTTGAACCTCATAGCAAAACAAGGTTCATCTCAGCTGTCTTCTAAGCAGGTAAAGTAATTCAGGCTCTTGCTCCCTCCTGATAGCGATCTTTGCATCTCTGGCAGACGACTAAAAAGATCTAGTGCACTGCTGCAACGGATGAGATCGAATACCTGAATTGCGATCAAAAGTTTCATGTACCTCAGGACTTGTCAAGATACGATCTTCCTTCAGTCGTAAGCTTTCATTCCAGATTTATGCTAGTATCGATTATACTGTGCTTTGTCTCTTTTCCCAGGGGAAGCAAACCTTTTGTTGAACTCTTAGTATTCTAAACTGTAATGCTAGCATAAAAAGGGAAGCGAAGTGCTGTTCAGATGAGGTTTTTCTTTTCACTTGGATCTCACAAGTCGCAGGTGCGTTCTGTGGAAGTCTGTAGAGATATGAAACCTGCCGTTGCGGAAAGCTTGTCCTGCTGTATTTGGTGGCGCTTCTGCTATTGAGCTAAAAACGGGATATATATGAAAGGGCTCTGTTCTGCTTAGCAAAATAAAAAAGAGCAACTTTAATTTTCTAAATATTCCCACCTGTTTCAAGAAGAGTTCAGGGAGTTTCTGTAACTTACTGTTTCATTCCTCTGCAGGTATGTGCAATCCTCGCAATTACAGTGACACACCTCCAACATCCAAGAGCACTGTCGAGGAGTTGCATGAACCAATTCCTTCACTTTTCCGGGCACTGACAGAAGGGGATACTCAGCTGAACTGGAATATCGTTTCCTTCCCTGTGGCAGAAGAACTGTCGCACCACGAGAACCTCGTTTCCTTTTTAGAAACAGTGAACCAACCGCAGCATCAGAACGTATCTGTTCCAAGCAACAATGTCCACGCACCTTACTCTAGTGACAAAGGTAATGAGCGTAGTGTCTGAATTCCTAGCGTTTCCTCTCATCTCTCCCAGCAGCCTTCTTAGTGCATATTCTGTGCTTGTCTGTGCTCGCTTCTTCTTTTCCCATAAAAAAAATACGAAAAGTTCAGTCAAATTTAGAGCATAACATAACAAAAGGAGTGAGGCAAAAGCATTGAGGAACATGGAAGATGGTGTTAAAGTGCCTGATGATCTTGGGAGATGCTGAACCCACATGAGTTTGTTATCTCTGTAATTCCTTCTGTGGCATGAGGCAGTTTGTTCATGTTATTTCATGTGCACTGTCATAGTGTGTTCTTTGACTTTGAAGCAGTTACCTGTAGTGTAGGAGACAGGACAGACCAAAAGCTGAATCCAACTCGGAACTTCCAACTTCGGAAGTTTGAGAAAGCCACGTGGCATAAACCGTTGTATTTGGAGTAGATGTTTATGTCTTTCATCTGAGCTGGCATAACGTGAACTCGTTAGAAAGATGGTCTGTAGGAAATCCAGGATTAATAGTAAACCTGAGAAAGTTTAGCAAGATGGCTTTTTATGTTGAGGAGGGATATGTGACAGACAATGTTAACAATAAGCGATCTGGGGGTAGCGTTTCAACTTACGGACTCATTCCTCTTATGCTAGTTTTTTTATCAAGTTTTTTATACTTCTTATCAAGTTTTTTATATTCTCACCTTCAATTTAGAGGACAGACTTCAGAATATTGTTTGCTGAGGCAAGGGGAAGATGAGAAGTTTGAGGTGGTGATAACAGTGGCATCAGAAAAATACTCTCTGCTGCCTGGTTTCCATACTAAACCTGAAATATTTTTTCCCTGCAAATCATTGCATGAGACTTAAAAGAATCTCATAAACAGTTCATACTCAAATTGCTGCTTGACAGGGAAAAAAGAGCATCTGATTTGTTTTATTAATGTAATTAATGCTTTGCTTCCTTCCCAACACACACTTTAAATATTCACAACCCTATATGTTGCTGTTGTAATGGTTCTTTTATCTTATCAATGAAAGATACCCTAATTGATGGCCGCGCTGCTTTTCCACACCATTATGAACCTTTGACCTAGTTACATTTCTGAATGGGACTGCTGTTGATTAAATGGGACCATAATGGCAACTTTTCTAATTTCCTTTGGTTAAGGCACGTTAGAAAAATAAATTAACTCCAGAACTGGGAAACCAGATGGTCAGAAAGCATCTCATTCATATGTCTTTGACGTTATTAAAACGCTTGCTCGCCATTATGAGAATGATGCAGAAAGCCAAGTTAAATGGCAAGCCACAAAAAGCCCTGTGTGCAAACACTACAGTATTTAAAGATGTAAATTATACTTGGGGGAAAAAAAAATTACACTACAATCTTGAATATATCGCACTGTACTTAGGTACTGCAGCCCAGATGGCTGTTCCCTGACAGTCCTTTACTACCATACCAACAGGATGGGCTAATGATAGTTTTGGATTAAACTTGGAATGTGAATTGCCTCTCAAGGGCGTGGAGAAGTTTTGAATTTAACAACACAGACAAATACATAGCACTGCAATTTTTTCTTAGTCAAAAGTCTCCTTCATTTCATTTACTAAGAATGTATTAGAGATTAGGTTGAGAGAGCTTTCACTGGAATGGTGACAGTCCAAAAACAACAGTTATATTTGGAAATAGTTACCAAATGCCACTGGTTTTTGGGTTTCAGTAGACACTTAGAGCAGAAATAAATGTCAGAGCTGTTCTTGTAATCATTGGCTTTGCCTCCTCCATCTTAGTGATCAGTGAAGAACTGGAAAAGGTAGAAAATGGCTTTCAACATCCTATACTTTAAGTATCTAAATATGTAAGACTGTTGGGGAGTCTCTCTTTTCTTGGTCACAATGTAGGTAACTTTCTAGTGCTCTTTTTTTTCAGAAGTTATATTAAAGTTTGCTTATAAAAGCATGGATGATTCGAGCATTGAGAACAGAAGAAGATGGAAGGAAAAGTTGGCCACTGGCCTTGGTCGGTTGATGTTTATTTTGGTGGAAGCAAGGGCAACTGGGGGAGCTGTACCTCTTGTGCTGGATGCTGTGTGAGCCATGGGCTGGCATTGTTTTTAATGCTTTTTTGATGAGTTCGTTGGGGAAGCAGTAACCAAAAGGTGGAGGGGTGGCAGGTCAAGGGCTAAAGAGGCTTGTGAGCATGGGCACCCGGGGGAGCCCAGGAATTTGCTGGAGTCTCATGGCTTCTGCCCATGCAAAATTCAGTCGCACGATCAAGCCACAGTGGTTTAACAAGCCAGTGTGTGTTAGGTGAACCGCTGAAAGAGCGGGTGGGTCTGTGTGTGTGTGTGTGCGCTCAGTGGGGGTAAATACAAGCATAGCCTGCAGTGGAAGAAACAACACCATCTCTTTGCCCCTTCCTTCTCCCCAGACGTGCTGCTGGGCTTAAGGGCAGATCTTGCAAATGGAGACATCCTTAAGGTGACTCGCTAAGCAGTTGTCTTCAAGGCCGTGACATTCAGGGATTTGAAAGAATGTTCCTGTGAGCAGGAACACAGATGCTTTATGTTTTCTTTACGGTGCTGTGTCTTCTCCGTTTTGTGGTTCCTCTGTGGCTCCTTGCATCCTTCACTCCAGCATGTGCTGGCAGCAGCCCACTGCCCTGCCTCTAAAGGGAGAGGGGCTAATGAGAGGTAGATTTTGATAAGGGAACAGTAGTCTCTCTGCTGCTTTCTGGAATGCATCCCAAAATTTGGAAATGCTCTGTCCGCAAGTACCCCTTGTCGTGTTGTGTAACGCAGTTTTGACTTTAACTTCAACGTGCGTTCACTCAGGGGTCGCCGTGAAGCTGGTCCAGGCTGCCAGACTTGCTCGATGCGGTTCTGGGTGAGCGCCAGGAGAAGCAGCACCATCCAGGGGAACCCACGAGCTGTGTGCCTGAGTGGCGTGAAGCCACCAGCCCCAGGAGGGTGGCTGTAGATCCAGGAGGAAGTTGGGTGCGGTGGGATATAAAGCATTCCTTTCTCGCCCCAGCCTACTGCGAGCCCAGCCGCCAGACCTTGAACTTCCCCGTTATTATCTTAATGAGTGTCTTCCCTTTCCTCCTGTGAATTGGCTTTTAACGTTTTAGCTGCCAAAGTGTGTGTGCGTGCGCTGCTGGAGCTGCTGTAGTTCTTTGTACCAGTAGTTTCTGGCATTTGAGCCACTACTTCAGAGAGGATTGCGGTGATTGTTAATCAAGAGCTACGTTTATTCTTTTTGCTTTGCTTTTAGCTGATACCCTCAGAGCTCTGAACTGTGAGTTCAGATGTTTAAATGAGCGTAATCGTTTCAGATGATGACAGGATGTTGGCAAGAGAGAAGGGGGAACTAGATAATCTTTTGGCAACTGATGAAACAAAAATCTGTGTTGTAGTTAAGGGTTTCTGACTTTGCTGCTTGGTGACACGGGGGATGGTGTCTGCTCTGCGATTCCGCTCCTCTCCAGTGCCAGCCAGGTAGAGGAGAGATAGAAATCCAGTAAAGCGGCATCTACCTCTGTAGGTAGTTTAGGAAGATTTTTTTATTTTTTAGTTTTAATGTTTCTTTTTGTAAGTTCTGATTGGCATAAAATGGTATGGCTGCTGGATGGACAGTTACCTTTTTCAAGTACTTTTAGAGCTACCGATAAACAGACGAGCAGGCAACTGAACTTACATAGCACCTTTCATTTCAAAGGTGGCATACAGGGAATTGTAATTAATTGGGAAAGCTTTTTCATCTTGATAGTCATTTTTCCTTAACTTAAAAGAACTGTTTTCTCTTCTCCACGTTGCTGAATTCCTCCATAATGCAGTAATACAGATCTCACTCGCAGCACAGACAGTATCATAGGAAAGCCTGATAGAATCGTGAGTCCATTTCTTCTGGTCGTTTTGAATTTAGACTTGATTGTTGTTTCTGCTACACAACCTTCATGGAGTATGAATTGCCGGGGGCGGGAAAGGTGAGAAACTCGTGTTCTGGAAAAAAAAGAATGCTGCTGCATCCTCCTCTCTCCCCACACCTGTAGTCTGTAGTCCTTCCTGTGTGAAAGTTGGCAAAATGCAAACAAAAGAGCTGTTCCCGCACTAAGTAACATCCTTTTTATCTACGCTGAGGGAGCCAAGTGATGACTGTGTAATTAGGTTTGTGAAACAATTTAAATACTCTCCCGGATCCCAACTGAGCCTGTAGGTATGTATTTTTTTCCCCTGTGTAACTCCGTTTCTGCAGCCTATAAAGAGGGATTTAGTGCTTTCGGCGAGGAACTCTCCTGCTTTCAGTAATTCAGCCTCTACACGGGCACACAGACGTTGCGGGAGGAGGGGACCAGGAGTGTCCCGTGATGAACAAAGTGCACCCTGGCCAATCTGACTCCTTCAGACCTGGCAAGTCTGTGTGAGCGAGGCTTCAGAAATGGTTTGGCAGTATATACAAGGAACATGTCCTCCAGCTGCCTAGGAGAGCTACTGGGAACCAGCCAGATCTACTGCTGGCTCTGGCCTGCCGTGTCCTCTCCTCTTCACAGCATTTTTGGACTGGTCCTCTAGGACCTAATCCTCTTGGCTTGTGTGCAGGTGGAAATAAACTTTCTTTTTCACTCTCCAGTCAGTCAAGATTAGTATCAGTGGCGGCTGCTGCCACCTTAATAAGGTCGAGGTCTGGCTTTGGTTCCCATTTTTGTAGTGGGAGAGTGGTCGAGGAGACCAGTTTCTCCTGGTTTTGCCAGGGTTATGGGCCTGGTGCTGCTGCTCGTCCTCTGGCCTCCTTCCCCCCGAGAGATGTCTTCAGTCTCTCAGTTCAGTGTCATTGATCTTCACATCCTAGAAATCACAGGCTCTTCTTCCACAAGAGGTTTATTTCAAGTTTCTTTATTTCAAGACATTAGCCGATGAACTGGGCTTCTCCAGGACTTCTGAACTGGTACTAATACAGATGAGGCTGTCACAAATGAGATTAACATGAAGCTGAACACAGATGTCTCCTAACACAGAGGGGACTGGTCATTCCCTGGTGTAATGCCAGCCTGCAAGTGCTGGGAGCAGCTAGCCCACCCTCAGAGTGAGCACAACTTTCCTGACATACTGTAGGTTTTCCTTTGCATCTTCCCAGTCAGAGTTCAGTGATCAACATGACAGCACTGAGCACTTCTGGCAACCCTTTCGAGAGGACTCTGGTTTCTAGAAAGACTTGTTCCACTGCTATCTAGATCGAGCCATGACTCATTTTGCCTTATCAAGCTGATCCAGCGACTAGGTCAGTCAGGTGGAGATGGCATCTCAAAAGCTGATTTTGCAGCGAGAAATCTTTCTGGACTAGCTAGGATTGCCCGTTTCAAGGCAGGGGCTCTGTGCCTACAGCTGACACCTTCTAAGACAGACCCTACCTATGGCATTTAAGGTCAAACTTGAGAAGAAAAACACAAAAAGGTATCAAAGGAGTGAATTGGGATTAAGCAAGAGGGTTCAAAGAGTATGAATATGTCTTAGAGAGGCTTCTGTAAGGTTCCTGTGCTTGCACGCTAGCACGGAACTGGATGACTGATGGGACAGTCAACTGGTGGTTAGATTTCATGAGGAATACTGCCTGGAGTCTCACCTCTACTCTCTCACACCCTACCCTTCCACTGAAAACCTCCCATGAGGAGTGAGGGGGGACAGATACCTGGGAATGTGTGGGCCTCCTGGGAATGGGTGGGTGTGCTCCTTCTTGGACCCTGGCAGTCTGAGTTTTTTATCGTTGGTGATGAAACATTGCCAAGTTCTCCATATCGTTGGTGATGAAATGTGCCATGTTTTCCATAAGGAGACGGAGCTGCTGTATGGCCTCTGGGTGGATTCTTGCCTTTTGAGGCTGTGGTGGCTGCATTTCCCTACCACTTTTCAGCTCTGGCTGAGCACTTTAGGTGTATACCTGGCTGGTGGTCACTCTTTGTACATAGTACCACAGCATACGCTTCTGTTTTGCTCTTTCCCCCTCCACTCTGTGAATCAAGTGTCCTTACTGAAGCTGTAGATACGTTGTTTGGTTTTAGGCAGAGGTTTTGTTCTCTGAGAACTCCCTTCCTCTGGTTGCTGTGCCTCAGGCTTTACTATACGGGGTCATAGATATGCCAAGAATGGGACAGGACTTAACACAGCCACAGTATACTTTGTTGACATTCCCAGCAGTACTTCAGGTACTTCAAGATTTCTTGGACAACTGCAGCTTTAAAGCAGCACAGCTTTTCTGGGAGCAGAAAACCACTTCAGCCATGGGTCTGCACTTCCTCCCCAAGATCCATATTGCCTGTTGCACTGTGTATGGCATCTGCGAGACATGTACTGCCTGAATAAGGCAGTGAATACTCCCATGCTTTCAGTGGGCTGGCAGCAGGTCCTGTGACCCTCTTGCGGCTGTTTCGGTAGCAGTAAAATAGTTTGACAGTGCTCAAGGTTCCCTTGTACATGTTGTAACAAAAGATAATTCTTAAAAGGGTAGACAGGGTTTCCAGATGTCAAGGAGGAGGATGCTTTGGCAGAAAAGCTGTTGGGTACATTGTGCTCTCCTGTACGTTGTGTTGTCCCTTGTCACGTGCCCAAAAGCATGGGCACCACAGAGATCCTCTGTTGTTGGTACTGGGTAACCCAGTACCCACGGATGACTTGTAAGGTGGTAGAGGCCCTTGGTGGCCTCAACTCACCTTTGGACCTCACCTTAAGAGCTTGCCATGAGATGTGCATACTACTGAGGCTGCTAATCTATGGGGCACCAGTGTTTTGAAGGGGAGGTTCTGGTGCACTTCAGCCTCCCAAGACTTGCTTACAGATAAGAGACTACTCTAAGACTAACGCTACTCTGAGAGCCCTTTGGCTACTCACCCGTCTCCGTATCTCCATAATCATTCAAAAAAAAAAACCCCAAAACACTGTCTTGATTTACCATTTACATTTGGATTACATTTTTCTAATCTCCATTGGAATGTAGGTCAGTATGTTTCTCCTGAATCCACACACAGTAAGCAGTAATAGGCCAGAAAGCCCTTTGACATCTCCTGCTCACAGACCTGTCTGATGTGTGTGAGTGAGACATTCATGTTTGCAGACACTTTTCAGTTGTGCTTTTCCCTAAAGCATGCCAAGTTACACTGGGGGTAAACGTGATGCAATCAAGGCCCTTTGGAGGATGAACAAAGTTACGGTGTGGTCACCTGGTCAGCACAGAAGAAAGTTGGTAGAATCTGTCAGGTTGGAGGATTGGAAGTAGACTGAGGAGGGATGTTTTTGGTTTATAGTTGTGAATGCCTCAGCTCAGCTATATAGTGAATGCCTCAGCTCCAGTTTGAGGTTGTAACACCAAACTTCATGGCATTTCAAGTAATTGCACGGACGTTAAAGAATGCAGTCAACACTTGGGCAGAAGCGGTTTCTTTATCTTAGCAGTAAAGCTGGTGGTGTTGCTATAAAAGGAAGAAAAAAGTGTGCAGTTTCAAGTTGAGGAAAATGGGATTCTTTAGCTCAGCGATTTAATGTGGAGTTTGGGGGGGGAGGAGGGAACATTTAAATAAGTGGGTTTTGGTGGTTTTTAAGTAACTTCTCTAAAGCTGAAGTTTTTCATGATAGTATATAGTAACTGCTGGCAACTGTGAAAGTGATATCTTGATACTACATTCAGAGGAGACATGCCTGCTTGTTCTTTTGGCATAGTCCATCCTTACACTTTAGAAGGTATCCCCCGTAGCTGGGGGACAAAACCCCAAAACATTGTTGCCTGTGACTATATGAGTAAATTAATACAGAAGGAGAGCAGACAACAGATTGAGTTGTAGACCCTGAAAACCTGATAGATTGTACCTTGGCTCTCTGCCTCTTCTCTCTGCTGCTTTCACTATCACCTGTTTTTTTTTCCTGCTGCCTCATAGTCATGATGATTTGCAATCCTACTTCAAAAGCTGCACATTTAATTAATTTTTAACTAACCTTTAAAAATATTTTAAGCCCTTTTAAACCAAATTTTTTCCCCCCTCTTGGTTTAGAACACATGTGTACTGTGGTGTATTTTGATGACTGCATGTCAATACATCAGTGCAAGATCTCTTGCGAGTCCATGGGAGCTTCCAAATACCGATGGTTTCACAACGCCTGCTGTGAGTGCATCGGGCCAGAATGCATCGACTATGGCAGTAAAACTGTAAAATGTATGAACTGCATGTTTTGAAGCAGGAAAATTGTATTATAGCAATACTGAGGCCAAAGTAATCTCTCTCGGTTAAAGAGATGGGGATTGCAAATACTGCGTTTTGGTGGAGTGCCTACTGGTTGCAATTAAATGTACCTGCTTGAAAAAAAGATGTATAAAATCTGAAAACTTTTTGTTGTTTTTTTTGTTTTGTTTTGTTTTTTTAACTCATGTAAGCAAGGCTAACAAGTAGAAGTTTCGATGCTATGTTTTATTTTTCTTTATTTCTGCTCAAATGGTACAGCCATGCTCATCCTTGCTGTTCTGATAGTTTTCATTTGATTTGAAAGTATTGACTATACTGGTTTTCAGAATGTAGTACTATATCTTGTAGTTTAGAGTAGGGAAACCTTAAGAATATGGTAACGAGACTTCCATCATTTAGGTTCAACAAATAATTGAATGGCTGATAGGCTGGAGGGGGGTGGTTGTTCTCTAGCGGCTGGGTTTTTTTGTTTTAGTTTATGGGTTTGTTTTTTAACTTCATTACCTTCCAGTTTTTGAGCATAGCTTTCTGTTGTGAAAATGGTATTTGGGGGAAGAAGTCATGCTTTCTCTTCAAGTTCAACATGTGGGCTGTCATGGATAAAATCCTGACTTCTTAGAAGGGCTGCCCAACAAAAACACTACGTATGGGATACTTTTCTTCCAAGTTTCATTTGTGCATCTCTCGTAAGTATATTGGGGCCTATGTTGCATAATTTATATATTAGGAAAAAATTTGTTTTCAGTCTTCTCTTACATGCCAAAATAAAGCTGTTAAGTGCAGTTGCATCTCCCTCCTTTTGCATTGTTCTCTAGGGTTGCTTATTCTCTGAACGTTCAGTCCAGTAAAGGAAACATGAAAGGTTATTATGGATGTAATGACTAAATGAATAAAGAAGAATGAAATGACATGAACTAGCGAGTGGTACAGGGCTACCAGTTGAGCAGCTGGCAGCAGGCATGTTCCCATTTAGTAGTTCGCTGTTAATATTTATTCCAAAACATAATTCTTATTCCCCACCCCCAAAAATGTTGTCACCTAAGAAGGGAAGATGCCTCTGTAAAGGCAAAATTAGGATGTTCTGAGCTTAGAACACTGTCAGTTTTTCTAAGAGTTTTGATATGTTGACAGTTACATAGCAGTTACTATGACCCAGTTAGGGCTCCATCGACAATGGTACTAAGTACAAGAATAAAGTGTATGAGTAGTTAATGATCAGCTTTTGGTATTTATAATGATGTGTGGTTTAACTCCTTGAAAATTTTTTTTAATGCGTATATGCATATGCACACACAAAAAAGAATTTGACTATTCATGTTTCTCTCACTAACCTCAGTCTAGAGGCATTAAACTGTTTTCTCGTCACACCTGTCTATCTGTACCATGTACAAATGAAAGCAGTCATTTTAAATTTATGTTGTTGAAAAGTTTGCCTGAATGTTTTTTTTCCATTTTGTCTGATACAGTTCTTTCAATAAGATGAAATAGTAATAATAAAAAAAATCTACTCTTGTGAAATAATGTTTCTTTCTTCAATGTCATTTTCACTTATAAAGAAGTACTTGAAAGATGAATGTTTATTGTTTTAAACTGGTGGATAATGGAATACTTTCATACTTTAAACTTTGCAACTAAGTGATAAAAAAATCATAGATGCGAATAGAAAAAACTTAGCTTAATCATGAAGGAGTTGTTCTTTTGGTATTTGACAATCCACATTATCTTTTCTTCTGCTTGAGTTTCTTAAAATGAATGCAGAGAAAGAGCATGTTAGAATAGCTGTGACTGTTTTTAGCTGGAGGGTGATGCATCATCGTTCTTGACCAAGATAGGAGACATACAGGTCATTAGCGTGCTTCAGATTCTTGCGATGTTAAATTATTGGAAACATTATGGTAGCTCAAAATCTGCTCGAGGGAAAAACAGGGCTGATGTTTCTGGTCAGGCACCTGCTGCCCCATGGATCGGTGACAAAGTCTCCGTTTACATCACCAGAATTTCACTGTGTGAGGTCAAGTCAAGGGACCAGGGAGCGGGAGGGAAGGGGGGACCGGCCCAACAGCTGTCCAGGAAACGCTGTGGGGAACGGCATGAGCATGTAAACACAGTTGTCTGTGTAACGGCACTCTTTCCGGGGCTTACCTTATTTTTTGTAATTCCTCATGCTGTCTAGAGTTTGCTGTAAGCATTGTGTGTATGCAACTGTCATACAGCAACATCCAGTGTGTTTTATTACGATGAGTGTTTTAAGAGGTATTTTAATAAAGAGACATTACTGGTTTGTGTGTTTTCTTTCTCAAGATTTTCTCAGGGCAAATGTTACCAGGAAGCGTATTATAAAAGTTACTGATTTAGATGGACTGAATAATATGGAGAATTAACTCTTCAGCTGTTTTTTTTCCAAAACTAAAGTTGTAGTTTCGAGGTTTTTTTCTTTACATAGATGAATAACATAGAATTGTATTAATAGTCAAAATGCTTTTTCTGACAAATCTAACAATTTTGGAAAGTCGTTTATTTAGTCTTGCTCATTTTACAAGAAAAATCGTAATTTATTTTAGGGGCTCTTATTTCACCTACATCTGGATATCAGCAAACCATTGCCTACACGAGTGCTTTAGAATACTTAAAATAAATACTTAAAAACTTTTCTGGATAGAAATCTTCTGCAGGTAAAGCATCAGCCAATTTTATCACTGTCCTTCGGGACAGAGTTGTAAATCACTGAACTTAAAGGGAAGCAAAAAAGGGAATTCATACAATAAGATGTACAAATCCCGAGTCTGTTGGGGTTCTGACTGAGAAAGGGTTGAAGGCCTTTTGCTATTCTTTTTCTAAAAGTAGAGAAGGTTTTTGTTTAGTTGCTTTGGTTTTCTGTTTTGGGGATTTTTTTGTTTTTCCCCACAGGCACTTGTTGCTCCTAAATTTCAGAAGCATTGACACAGTGCAGAGAGAGCGAGTACAATGGCCATAATGTGACATTGCTTTCCTGTCATTTCTTGAGGTTCCTGGCTTGCTTTTAATACATTTAATGTATTTCACATCTAGTACTTAAAAAATAAATACCAGAACACTTGCTTGTTATCTCTAATAACATATCTACAGTCTCTCTAGTATCCATCCCAAAATTATGGCTACTTTGATACTGGCTCGTCTGGCTTGATGTTTGCTGGTGATTGCACACTGATACACAGACCCACACAACGCGCTCCGGTCTCGTGGGCCGCAGGCACCGGAGACGCACAGGCCCCTGTGACTGGCACTTACACCTCACACAGCACAGAGACCCCCTCACCCAGGAGAAGAGTTTAATGAGGCAACAGGACAGACTGTGCTGATGAGGTACCTGCAGGGCATGGCCAGACAAGTGTACTGACTGGCCCCTTTTATCTTCCTACCCCTCTTTTTCTCCATATTTGTTGCTCCCCAAGCAACCCTGATGCCCCCTCCCTTTCCCTGCCTTTGGTCCTTCAGCTACAAATCCTCTTAATAGATCATGTGCCATTCCAAAATGTTCCCTCTGTCCCAGGAGTCCCATACTCCTGTAGGCATTAACCCTCATAACTCACAGTGATGGCTGTCGTGGGACAGCCCTGGGAGGGGCTCGTTCCTTTGGGTACTGTATTGGGGTTCCCCCACCTGCCATTGTGTCGCTGCGCTCCTTCGTGCGCATGGAGAGGAGCGTTGATCGCATAACGTAACAGTTTGCTGATAATAGTGACAGTTGGGTTTTGCAAAAGAAACACCTGTACCAAGATCTGCCACATGCACTTGGCATGACGTCTTTTACCAAGCAGTGCGTCATTAAAATTTGTGCCACTCGCATAGGAAAACAGATGCAAGACATTGCAAGGAACAAAGCAAATCCCTTTCAGACAAATCCAAAATGTAAGGCTGCCAAGACCCAAATTTTCTTATATCCTCTTCATTGCTTAATTACTTTTAAATTTCCTTCTGACTGCAATGATGGGTGGAATGGTGTGACTCCATAGTAGTGCTCATGGGACTTGTATAGGCAGAGTTCAGTGTCATACAGCTCTTTTGGCTCTCTTCTCCTGCTGTGTGGTACTTCTTACAAATAACATACTTTTTCCTCAAAAGGCATTAACTAATCTACTTTTTCTAGGCTTTCCTTTGTATATGCAGGCTCTCTCATTGTTTCACGTGTGTGGCCAACCAGTTTCTTTCACACACCTCTTTATGACTGCTGTGTATTCCTTTATTGCTGATGAGAATTGCGTAATGTGTCTAAAGCTATCCCAGGATAGTACAGCCCATGCAGACTCCCATCTCTCCAAGACAAACTCAACCTCAGAACTGGCTTCCTTGAAGTAGTAGTATAACTGAGAGGGAACGAGAAGGAATTATTCATTTATTAACACAGCTCTGCTTTTTTCCCTTTTTTTTTCCTGACCAAATGCTTTCTAAAGCTTCCCTCCGTTGTTATTTTATTACGTTTATGAGGCTCACGTACATCAGCAAGACTGAATTCCAAAGCAGAGAGCTGGCCACCTCAGAATCCTTGCTAGACTTTGTCCATGAAGCAGTAAGAATCTACAGAGTGAATGTGGGGCATGGAGGGTGTAAGAAAGTGCCTCAGTCTGTGTAAGTAGGCCTCAGACCACAATGAGTTTTGTAAGTCAGAAGTCATCCAAATGTGTTTCACATGGCAGTAAATGGGTATAGTCGGCACTGCACACAATCACTTATTTGTCCTCGAAAAATGGGAGAAGATTCATTCTGGGTTCATTAGCTGATGGGCCCATTGTGTGTGAACTTGTATTGGCAACAGCCTCTGATAATACTTATTCTTCAGAGTTGAGAGCCTCTGGCGACTGTCCTTCAAGTGGAGATCCTCACAGACAATCATCTCAAATTACTACAGGATGTGACTGAAGTAATCATTCTCTCTTCTTTTGCCAGAAGTAACCTTTGTATAACAACAACAAAAAAAAATACTAGCTGCGATGTTAAGTAAACCAGTAAGCCCTTGCTGTTACGCTGTTTCTTCTGGAGGGGAGGAGGTAAATTGGAAGCTGCGTGGTTATGCAATATGTTGTGGAGACAATATCTCTGTGCTCCAACACTAATCGGAGTGTTTACAACCCTCCCTTTTGTATTTTCTACTGAATAGCACAAATTCCTGTGGGGGACCTTTTTACATTACCACAGGAGGTTGCACAAAGAGCCCATTTGACAGGGACTAAGCAGCATTGAATCTCAAGTGAATAAATGAAGCAGGTGGCACGCTGCCACAGTATTAATGTGTCCAATAGCCCAGGGATTATGTTTGAGGCTGTGGGAATGAATCGGCCTGCTTCTTACCGAAACAAATTCCCTTGTTGATGAGGAATCCTGAAAAGGGTTCAAATTATGCAGGTGCTTAACGTAACAGAAACTTGCCTTGTAAGAGACAGAGAATACAAAATTCCTTTTAACATCACTGTAAACAGGATGCACGTTGAGATAGAGACGTGTTTCTTGGCACAGGTCCCCCCCAAGTCGCATCCAGAGCAATTCTCTGTTTTCTTGTATTCCAGAGACTGGCAGAGATGATTCGAGGTCAAATTTGTTATGCAAGATGAAGTCGAAGGCCGCTCCACTGTGAGCTGCAGATGTGGAAGTTGGTAGCAACGTTATTTGGAAGGCAGGCCAGATGCAAACACCTCTACAGCCCTGTCAGCTCTTGCACTGCTGGTAACGGCTTTTCACGTCCACTGACTTCCCACCGTTACAAACTTTATCTCGCAGGGGGCTTAGTCATACACTGCTTTAATCACTGCTAAAGCTTATACTTCCTTGAAAATCTGCCCAGAAGAGCAGTCGGGTCACGGAACACTTAGAGTTGGGAGGGACCTTAAAGATCATCTAGTTCCATCCCCCCTGCCGTGGCTGCCCTCAGCGGCCGCAGGAGACTTTACAGAGCTCCGCTACCGGTGTTTCCCCACCTCACTGAAGCAGGAGTGACCGCTGAAACCAGCTCCCCTCACACTCGGCCTCCCTGGGCCTGAGGGGCTTGCAAAACGGGGGGAAATTGAGCGAACCAACGCGCAACGACCCCAACCATCTTCCCCCCCCTCGCGGCGCGCCCGCCGCTGGGAGTTATAGTCCGTCGACCGGAAGTCGGCCAGCTACCCGCTTCCGGTCGTGCGCCCGGAGAGAACTACAGTGCCCATCATGCACTGCGCGCAGGGACGCTCCCCGCCCCGGCGGCGTTGCGCATGCGCAGAGCGCCAACTCCCACTAACCCCCCCCCCACCCCACCCCACCCCCCCTTCATCCGCCCCCGCGCAGCCAGCCGGCCAGCGGCGCGTGCGCGCTGGGGGCAGCTCGCGCCGCTCCCCCGGCCGTCCTTGCCAGCCGGGCGGCGCGAGGCGGGATGGGGCGCGAGGCGGCGCCCGGCGCCTGAGGAGGTCGAGCGGGACCCCCACGGTTAGTGCCGGGGGACGAGGAGGGGGACGGGGGCGCGTCTGCGATCCGGATCTCCGCCGTCCCCGGTGAGGGGGAAGCCGCTTCCGGGGTTGGCGGGGCCGGGGGGGGGGGGGGAGGTGGGTGCCCGCGCTGGGGACAGGCCGCGGGGTCCCAGCGGTGACAAAGTCACCGCTGGGACCCCGCGGCCTGTCCCCAGCGCGGGCTGTTGACTGGCCTGGTAGCCCCTCGTTTGCCTTCACCTAGAGGTCACACCTTTTAAAAAAAAAAAAACGGAAAACTCTTCGCGTTATTGTCGTTTTATTATTTGTTTTTTCGGCGTCTGGCGCGTTTAACAAGTTCTTAGGGATTGCTGCGTTTTCTGCCTCCTGACGTTGTTTTGAAGGCGCCGTGGGTGGGTGGGTGGGTGGGTGATGTAAATCAGTAAATAAGCAGACCTTAACTTTTGTTGCCCTCAGGTATGTTAAAACCAACGGCGGGGCAAACGCCAGCGGTCCGCGTTGATCCGTTTGAAAGTTCATGGGAATGGTCTGGTTTGGATTTCTGCCCACCCCCAACCCCCGTGTCACCCTTAACGAGGAATAATAATAAAACAAAATAGGCGAAGGCCTGTATGTCAGCCGGGCTTTATGTCAGCTAGGGCCTTTGTATCAACTCTAACAGCCAGCTTGTCCATTACTTGCCTACACCTAGAGGTCACATCGTAAAAAATGGAAAACTCTTAGCGCTGTTGTCATTTTTCTGTGTCTAGGGTGTTTAACAAGTTCTAAGGACGCTGTCTAATGACGTTTTTTAGAAAGTGTGTGTGACCGAACATCGTAGGTCAGTGTGCGATGCGTGAGTAAATAAATGGGTCTTACTTTTGAGCGCTTAGGTATGTTAAAACAACTGTCAAACAAAATGCCAGTGATCCACGTTGATAATTTGAAAGTATCTGTTCATGGGAATGGTGTGGTACGGATTTCTGCCCCCCACCTTGGTGTCCCTGAGGTTAGTGGTCATCCTTAATGAGGAATTATGATTAAACAGAATAGGCTAAGTTGCCTATTTTACAGTTGCAGATAGCAGTTGCATAAACCAGATGGATTTGTGTAAGTCTTCTGTTACCGCACAGCAAAACAGCCATAATTGCATTCTTATACCTATTTCTCATCTGGAAAGTGCTTGAAGTGCTTACCATGCATGTTCAGTGTTGCTATAATGCGCCCATTCAAGGCTGATGTTAAGGCTCTGTTGGATGTGATGCAGGATTGTAATAAATGTGAATTTATTAGCAAGCTTAATTCCTTAGATTTTGGGTTGGGTGTCATTTTGAGGTGTTGCATAAAGCTTCAGATGAATGATGCCGTACAGCTTCTTCAGTTCATTTTAGTACAGTCCATATATAGTATCGTTATGGAGTCAGTGTGATACATACTCTTGAGAGGCTCTTTTCCACAGAGAAGTAAAATAGAAATAAAAAAAGCATCCAAGCTTTTGTGGGTTTGAGTGTTTACTGTGTTTAAGTGTTTGAAATTTACTAAACCCACTGCTGTAATGTTCTAGGTAGCTAGGTCAAAAACACGGTGTTTATTATGGAGAAGCAGGGAACTTTACGCTAGCTGTTCTAGGGTTCTTGTTTCTAACTGTAAGAAAATAAGTCATGTTCTTCTCACATCCGAACTACAAGATAGGAATAGCTGCCTCAAAATTGTAATACTTCAGGTGCAACTCTGGCATTATATTAAGGTATATTCAGGGGTGGGAGGGCATGTTTTATGGTTTGGTTTGTTCCTTCCCCCCCACCCCCCACCCAAGAAAGGATTTCACTGTAAACCCCCTGGTATTATTGTAGTTATACAGCTTTAGAGCTGCATGGCTTAATTCTGTAAATGTAGTTAAACCAAAACTGATGTGCGTATGCACTGTATCTAACACTCTGGGATTCTGATCTCAGTAGTACCCTTTAGGCACTTCCCTAACATCTTTTAGCTGTATTTTCTTACAGAAAAGGCTTGAATATTTTCTGCGTAACCACTGCTGTTTCTTACAAGCTGTTTTTAGGCTAATAAAGAAGATGCTGTTGTTTAGCAGTAACTACCAACAAATGCAAATCTGCTTTCCTCCTGTAAAGCTTGGTGTCATGTAGTTGGCCTCAAAATGCCAAAAAAAAAAATATAGTATGACTTTTATCTTCAGTTTATTGTATGTCTAGTATAATATACTAAGCTTTTCTCTGTACTAATGCATCTGATTATTTTGAATAGATGAGTGATTCACTACCTTTAAAACTAGTCGTGGTTTGCCATGTGCCTGCTTCAGATTTTCATCTGAAGAATTCATCAGCTTGTTTGGCTGTTCGCCTGAGCCTCATGGACCATAGTATTCAAATTGTTGCTCAAAAGAATAAGAAAATATATCAGATGAGCCCATAGTTAGGCTGTAAGTAGCCTGTGTGAGTCTTGCACTTAAGCTGCATCCCCAGATATGGTGATGTTGAGAGGTGATTGTCCAAATAACAATTACGTCTTTTGCCTGCCATGGCTGAAAGCAGAGAAGTAAGGATGCACGTTGATATTAGAATAAGGAAGGGTATGACTCTTCTTCTGTCTATAGTTATTCTTCCCATCCAGGCCATCCTTCACTCTTTGGGCTTGACATCAGCGAATACAAACTTGGTTGAAGCTGTGAAGGTATAAGTAGAGTGAAAGAGCCTTTGATGTTGGAGGCAGCAATGTCAGGCCTTCGTCTCCGAAGCTGAGTAACAGCAGCAATCCCATGCTCCCTGCTTCCAGCTTTTCTTTAGGCTGCAGTAGAAGATGAAGGATGACGGCTTACTTGGGTCAGCTGCTGGGAAGTGGGATGGGGAGGGATATATATAAATGCCAGAATAAGGAGTGGTGATCCAGTAAGTAGGCTCACACAAGACTCGGCTCAAATACATCCAAAGAGATTATAGTTTATTCTGTCCTGCTGCTAGAAGATAGTGTAGTAGGAAAAATTATTTGTTTATTTTTCATCAATAAAGTGCTGTGACAGTTTTGAACTAGTAGGGAAGAATTTGTGAAAAAGATAAATACAAAGGACAGTGGCTGCAGTGGATAAAATAATTTATTAAGAAGGTAAAAAACAAAGTTAATACTTCAACAAAATATGTCTGACCAAAAATGTTTGGGAAATACAACTGGGGTTCTTAGTGTTGTTTATTATTAGTTGTGCATTGAAAAACCAGAAGGCATCTCATTTTCTTGTCTAATCTATGAATTCCAGGTATGCATGGGAGATTGAGATCTCCCAATTCGAAAACATGAGATCACGATGTTTAGGAGCGATCAGTTCACTACCTACTGTAGTGAAAAAAAGTAGTGAAAAAGTAGTATTTCCTTTGGTAACTAAATAAGACCTGTATTTAAATAGAGAACATGGTTTGATATTTTTCCCTTGTGTAGCTTCTGTAATACTAAGTGAACAAAAGTATAGATAATAAACATGTCCCAGTTTCTTCCAGAAGCAGCTTGGCATACCATCCTGAGAAAAAATAGCAACTATTTAATAAACACAGAATTTTGTAATAAGAAAGAAAGAAAGAAAGAAAGAAGAAGTGCTCACCAGTTGCTATAAGAATAACAATGTAAATCTGAATAAGTATAGTGAGCTGTTTAATAGCACAAATTAATGTGGTGTGTAGCCCAGTTTAAAACATTAGTAGAGAAAATATGTTTAGTTTTAAATAATGAAATTTAGCATTGTCTTCTATGTGCAGAATTAAATCATGCAATTGTTTAGATATAATAATAATTGAAGAGCGTGATGTAAGTTGCTTCATCCTCATTGGTGTGCCCTTAATTGTTACTAGTTTGTCATCTGTCCATTTGTTTTAAGTGCTGGGAAGGAATGTAGAAATACAAATCTTAAGCACTCACTGCAACTATAAAATTTCTTTAAAAGACAGGTTATGATTCTTGGTGTTACAGATTAATCTACGGTATGACCCGGTAGACAATCCCTGGCTTGCTTCCATCCAGGCTACTGTCTTTCCTGGAGGATGCAGGGAATGCCTTAATGATTCGTGCCAGCTATGGCCCAGCACGAAGCACAGCGCTGGGGAAGACCTTGCGTAAGTGTGCAGAGATGCACTATTTTAGCTTCTGGGGTACACGCGTTTTCTTAGGAGTAGGTGCTGCCCTCTCCTGCAGAGCAATGGGAGGGGCAGCTGTGCAACTAGTAGGAACAGATTTCTCATTTGCACACTGCCTTCTTCATTCTCCTTCTTGCTCACAAGGAACTGAGCTTTTTTAGACCTGCTATTTTGGTCTCTGGAGGCACACAAGGAAATAAAGGATGAGTGATGGCTGCTTGTGTCAGGTGGGAAGGGGCCAGATGGCTTCTGTAGAGGAAGGGTGAGGAGCGGGTGCTTGGTGGTAAGGTTTGACATTCCAAATCGGAATGCAAGTTTGGACCAAACTGAAAATTATTTCAAGGAAAATAAATTTAGTTTCAGGTTAGTTGTTTTGTACATTTGCTAGCAGCAAATAACTCTCCACTTGAATGTATAGATAAAATGTATTTTTGTTTCTTTTTTGTCCTCTGTAGTATGAAAATTTCACATTTCTGTGATCTAGCTTAAGTACGCGCATGAAGTTTACTTCCTGTTTTACAGTTTGAGTAGGATCCCTGGGCTTCTGTACTACAAGTAGCTGAGCTTCATGCTAGAATATATACATTTGTCAGAAAGGAGCTCTTGAGACTGAACATAGATCTCTGGTACTGCCAAACCATGAGCTGGATACATGTTTTTTAAAAACACAATGTGTGATGATAATACTATTAACTTGACGCTTGTGGAAAAAGAACTATCACAGTGATAAAAATTGTAGCTTCTATTTTTCACAAAAAAATTAGTAAGAATTCTGCAAGAACATCACTTCTCTTTAAAACCATACCTAACTTTTTAAAATAGGAGTTAACGCCTAAGAGTTAGAAGCTAAAATTTTAATGTTTTTTCTATAATAACTTTTGTGAACTTTAGCATTTGACTTACTCTGGTAATTAGGCTAACGCTACTTTAACATTTCTAGCCTGTCCAGGTGTGATTTTTAAATATGAGCATCACCAGTCAAGGTGCAGAATTTTTTTGGATGTTGCAATGAAAATAAATTTTCACTGATTTTTATTAGCATGGATTACACTGAATGCTAAATGTAAATTCTAATGCTAAACATGCCACCAATGAAACTCTCTCATTTCATTGTATGAGTAGTGTTTTTCTATAATGTTACTGTGGAAGTCCATAATTCTTGGTTATTGTTTTCCTCTGTCCAATACACTGCTTTCACATACTTAATATTGAGTGTATTAATTTAATATTGCCTGATGTAAGATAATTATATTGGCAGATATTGTAGTATATTTGTAATAATCTGACTCCAGTAGATTTCAATATTGTGAACCAAATGCTATATAAAAGCATAATGCTGATCTGTATAAAACCTAAAATACCTGTTTTTCTTTTTTTAGTTGAATTTGAAGAAAAGTATCATGTGATACTCTCCTCTCTTAATTTTCAATTGCAGTGGCTTCAAAGGAGATGCTGTTCTTTTAAGATAGCCTAAAGAACTTTTCATATTTGATGGGATTTTTTTAATTGATTGAATGGACTAAAAATGTAAGAGCTTGGGGTGGGAAGAGGGTGTGGGGAACAACTGACTGAATAGATTTACCCAGAAACTCCTTGGATTATTTCAGTCTAGTGGTTTTAGCTTTTCTTGTTCTTTAGATGTTTTAATCTTTACAAATTCTGTAAGTTTTCTTTGTACTGACCACTTGCAACCTAATCGTAGATGCAGAGGTCTTTCACAGGTCATGCTTCTGAAGTTTTAATCCTGAAATTTGGAGTTGCAGTTCCCCAAAATTTATACAACTCATACCACTGGTGTATTTTTATCAGTCATGTTTTGAAAAGGATTTTAGAAGTTGTTGGGGGAAATGAAATGCAACTTTCCAGCTGAAAGAGGAAGTGATGAATATGTGGAGTTCTTACTTTGTTGTCTAGATGGTTCAGTAAAGTAATGTCACTGACATACTAAGATGTAGATTCAAATCGAAGTTCCTCAACAAAGATAATTAAGAAGAACTAATTTTCTGGCAATGACAATCACAAATATATCTTGGAATATGCCAAAATCTATATACTCTACCAAAAAACAATGGAGAGGTTGCATCAGTTGTTCCCTGCAGCACTCCTTTTGAGTGCTACGATTTTATGATTTTTTTTTTTTTATGATAAAACTGGCTTACAGTTTGCTATTGTGGTTTGTGTTCTTTTGCTTGCTAGTTTTTTATAAATTCTTTTGTAAGTCAGTTTTTAATATGCTATTTCAGACAGACTTTAAAGATATGTAAAGGATACACAAATGTATGTCACGGAAGTTTGCAGTTTGTGTGTATCATTAGAACAGTCAGTTACAGATGCATATTTTTGACAGGTAATTACGTTTGGTATTTTTTAATACTTAAGAGCAAGGATTTCACCACTCTTAAAAGTGCCTTATACCGACGGAAGCAGTTTATTTTCTTTAAGGGGCAGGGGGGAGGGCGGTGGCATTATTTTATTTTACGTATACTAGGGCTTCCATTAAACTACCTACAGTAACCTACAGCATGATTTTTCTTGTGTAGAGAACGCTACACAACAGATTTGGGAATGTCAGAACTTGTTTGGTCCTGTGCTATCAGATATTGAACTTTTTTGCCAACTTTGAAGCATACATATTTTTAGTGTCTATTTCTGTTATTATTCAGTTCAGTTTTACTATATTTGTCAAGTAAGTTGAAAACAGCAATCATGGATTTCATAAGGTATGTTTTTTTATGATACTCTGAAGCCATAGGTTTGTTGAAAATTACTGCATTAGGTGCTACAGACTGAGCTGGAGCTTGTTTTAGAAAATATGTGTGAATTTCATTTTAAATTTTAAGGATGTTTATACATTTTTCTGGAAAGCTAGTGTTTCATGTAAGTTTTCTGGTAAGGCTGTTTGGCTATGTAAATTGGCATAGAAGACAAATATTGTGGACTTGTGGGTCCTGCTGTTGTGTCAGTAATTGGTAATCTAACTGATCAGTCTTCCCCCTTGTTGCCTCTGAAGAAGCCTTTGTTGGCTGTGGAGGCAGGTTCCTGTTTCCCAGCTGTCCCCTGCAGAGAGGAACCGTGGAGACCAGCTGCTGCCCCAAGCTGGGTGGTGCCGCACCTTGCCTTGAATGTATTTGTGAATGTTTTCAGCGTTCACATGCATGACATTTTGCAACATCTCAGCCCTGGAGGTGGTGATGTTAATCATAATTAATAATCTACTGAGCTTGTAAATATTTAAATTGACTTTCCCCTTGGGTATTGAGTGAATCTGGGGCAGAGGTGGAAAACAGAACTTGTTAGTCCCAACTCTAGATATGGTACTGAAAAAGATAACTAAAAATTTACAGAAGGGCTAAATACTTCATGCGATCTTGATGAGGACTTGGCATTCGCAGGAGTATGTGTGAAAAGAGGAGATGACATAGTCCTCTTCTTGTGTGGCAACTTATATATCATGGTAAAAAAATAATTTTCTTTTACGTATAGCATGAGTTTGTCAGACATTGGCATCTATTCCAGCAGGTTGCGCTGCTATAGATGTAATGTGGATCGATAAAATTGTTTTGTTGGCATAGCTCAACACAGATCTTCAATGAAATAAATTACATCAGAAAAAAATCTTTTGGTGGGTGAAACTGCATCTACAATAAGGCTTTGCTAAAAACTGCTGTCCTTGGAGCATGGAAACATTATACTTCTATCCACTATAGTTAAGTTGGGAAAACGTTTGCACAC
This sequence comes from Chroicocephalus ridibundus, assembly GCF_963924245.1. NCBI lineage: Eukaryota > Metazoa > Chordata > Aves > Charadriiformes > Laridae > Chroicocephalus > Chroicocephalus ridibundus. The sequence goes on along the minus strand of NC_086285.1, from coordinate 113,442,499 downwards.
AACCCAATCTGCAGTTGATTTTACTCAGTATGGGCCTAATAAAACAACTGGTGAAGGCAGAAGGGGAGACTTTCCTTTTACTTTGGTTTCTAGGTCAATAGCCACTGATGTTAGCTTGATAATATACAGGCCTGTTAAGCCAAAAACAAAGGTGGTGCAGATAGACATAGTTATCAAATAATCACTAAAAACAATCAGCAGATAGACATAGTTATTAAGTAATCACTAAAAATAATTAGAGAAGCTGTTATATAAACAGTTTTCCTAGCTCAAAGCCTTTCTTACATTTTCTTTCTGCTGTTACAGTAGAATGAGTTTTATCTCAACTACCATAGTTTAACCTAATTTAATATTCACTAAAAGTTGGATGTAAATAATTTAATATTCACTAAAAGTTGGATATGATTTGGCTGTGTTACATTGGAACATGCAGGGTTTTAAACATGAAAAAAAATCATACATGGAAACTGATCATCTGTGTCGTGTATCACACTATGAAGAGATCCAAGCAAAACTGTTCTTAGTTTCTCCTTATGTTACAGAGTTGTCAGTTCAAGTGGCAGCCTGTAATTTATAGATCTCTTCATCTGTGTTCAATACATGGCAGCAAAAATTCAATGTAAAGCACAAGAAACTTAATTTTCACAGTTTTAACCTTAAAGGTTTGTGTGTCATTAACGTACTTTCAGAAAATGCTTATTTCTGGGAATGATAAGGCCTCAGAATTGAATATTCTTCGCCTTCGGGAAGGTAAACTAGACTGTTCATGCTGACCTCGCAGTTAAAGGATTAGGAAGTGAGTTTTGTCAAATGAACTTAATGCTGTTTGAAAATTCTGTGAATAAAATAATGATCGCAATTCAGCTAATTCAGTGAAGAAGCGTGGTACTTCTAATTGACTTTTCTGCATCCAGTCTAAAAGATAATATCTCAATAATGGATTAAAAAGGACATGGATTCAGCATGCAATACTTCAGGCAGCATGTGCGCTCTTTGTCGTTTCCTCTATGTATTAAGCCAGGTTTATGGGATTGACAAAAGCGTAGCTGGACTCGGTGTCCTAGTAGGTGGTAGCAAGTGGCTTTTAAAGGACAAACCAGCAGACATGAGTTAAGCGATGTTTGTAGGGGGGGCGTACCTGTTATGGGCATGAATGAGATGATGATATGCAGCAGCATTGGCATCTGCCTGTACACGTCAACTGTGTGTGTTCCCGAAATTTCCACAGAGCTTGAACTCTACCTGCTGGCAGAGGAGCCTCACAAGGTGTTACTGCATCTTTACTGCTGCTGTTGCTTTTGCCAGGTGAATTACTGCTGTTGCAGAAATGCCAGTGTGTTATATTACATGTTTGTGGTGTATAGGCATGTCCCAAATTTGTTACCAGTGTTAAATCCAAAGCAAAGTGTCTTTAATATTTGCTGTTTACCCTTGTCATTTCTAGTATTTTAGCATGTGTTAGCTAGTGCACTCTTAAAAAACCAAACAAACAAACAAAACAAAACAAAACAAACCAGAAAAGCCAAAACTAGGCTATATATAGCCTTAGATTTTTCTAATTGGGCAACGTAACTGAGCGTGTAGAGCTCTGGCCTGTCTGGAAAATGGATTCTGTTCTCTGTTGTGTGTTAATCTGTAGCTAATTGTTGTGGGTTAATCCGTAGATGCTCTGGAAAGAATAGCAGAAACACTTAAAACTCCAGTAAAATATTTGATGACAAATCTGTTGACTTCTCTTCTGCGTCATTTGGGGTTTTTTCACTCTGATGATTGGCACTTGCTTTTTTAACAGCATTTGTTGTACATTCAGCTCAACCAGTCAGGGTTTTGGGGTGTTTGTTTTTAACTGACTCCGCTAAATGGACAGCTGTTCTCAAGTTGGCTGAGAGGACCTGAGTTCAGGTACTGGAGTGTTGCTGAATAGTGCCATAGTTGAAATCTCTGATAAGGGGAATTTGTTATTAAATAAACCCAGCCCAGGAACTGATAAGAGTATAAAAATTAGTCTTAATTCGCCAAATCTTCAATCGCTGTACAACTTGCTCCAGATCTTTGGTGACTGGGGATTCAGCAACTCTTCTACAGACTTGTCAGAAAACATGAATTGTAAAAAATTTGTGTATAGTCCTGAGGGCAAACAAAACCTGAGGTGATACTATGTTTACAGCGATTGTTTAAAAAGTAAACTGCACACCTTTTATTGCCTTTTTCTGCCTTCCTCTGTTAAGTGGTAAAAGTAAAACTTTCTTGTTCTGTTTTACAAGCATTAGTGCTGGCACAAGTGGTAATTTGGAGAGGTGGACAGGAGAAAAGGGATGGGGTTGTCACACGAGGACTAATTCTAAGGCGAATCTAAGCAATAGTGGGTATTGTATATGTTGTACAATGTGGCATTTTTCAGACGTATAGGAGGGTTTGTTACATTTGCAGGACAGTTCATAATGTTCAATTCAGCTCCCAGTAGTTTAGCCCTTATCGAAAGTTACCACATTTTCATTTGGGATCAAAAATTCGGTTTCTTAGGCCAGTATTTAAAAATTTAAACAAAGAACATTAAACAAATTCTTCACACTGTTTCTGAGAATTGAGCTAGCAGGGAAGAATATCTCTTTTCTGTAATAAAAATATTTTGATAATCAGGCAAAGCTTTTAAAAACTATTTGTAATTCAGAGGGGAAACCTAAATTTGGGTGAAGACCTCCCAGATTTCCTTTCTTATGTGTGGACCGTAATTTTCAGAAGCCTTAATGAGAACCAAGGGTGGGAGAAATAGAAGGTGACAAGGGAAACCTGGGAAACAGTGAGCAGCCAAAAGGTGAGGTTAGTTGTGGCACTGGGCGTGGAGAAGAGGAATGCTAAAACTGAAGTTGCACAGGTCTAGGTGCTGAACACCTGCGTGGTGAGGAGGAGGTTGTGAGAAAGAAGAGGTACAGTCCTGGTGGTGGAGGAACTGAACTGCAGGAGAGGGGAATGAAGAAGCTAATGGAGAGGGACTGAGCCTGGGAAGCAGTGGGACTAGACCACGGAATGGGAAACTAGTGTACTGGGATTGAGTACGATTACTGGAGGAACTGGTATTGGGTTACTTTGTGGTGGGTGACAAGACCGTGGGAACCCGGAGCAGGATTCACAGGGGCCAAAACTAGAGAATCACCAACAGTGAACCAGCATTTTTGCAAGAATTTCGAAGAATGAGAAGTTATTCTCTGGGTGGGCAGTAGCAGTTGTGATGCAGGTAGCTGATTAGTCAAGATATTCTTGGAAAAGTCTGGCTTGGTTACAGTGCCCACGTGCCTCATGATGTGGAGTCAAGACCTTCTGCTTGTTCCTTCAGAAACATGCAATGTAAAGCAATTAAAGAGCAGTCTTTCCAGTTGTTAGCTGGCCAGTTATTTCCAAGAATGCCTCTTATATGTGTGGTTGTGATCATGATATAATGCACCGCTTTGAAACTGCTGTGGGAGTTGATTCAGCTGGGGAAAGACATGTGGCAGGGCTTGCTGAGGTATCCCTGAAGGATGGGTATGAGCACGGGAGGGCATAATGTGTGGCACAGTTTGTGTAACCTCTGTATACAGCTTTGGCCATTACCCTGCAACAAAGGTTTGTGCCTAGGCTTTTCTCCTCAACTACCTGCTTTAGCTTGCTCTGGAACAGGCAGTGGGATGTAAACTGTCACAGCATGCCTCACCAGGGAAGAGGGATGTTACGGCTAAACAGGCAATGTGACAGTATAGCCAGTGCGGGAGGCAGAGTCATGGGACAGGGGCTTGTCCTATGTGGTTATGGTCAGTCTCTTTTCAGGTGCGCTTTCTGGAGCGAAGCACTTTCCTCTCCGCAGGGGATCCCAAGTTTTGTTTTACCCAAGGCGTCTGTTGGAAACAGCCTGTGAATTGCATCCTGATGGAGCTCTACAGAATTTGTAGAGTGGAGGCTGTGGTACTGTTTTCCCTGAAGTAAACCAAACTGGGAAGCATAGGCTACCACATATGTGGAGGTTTTATCTTCATGTGGTTATGAGATTTTATCATAATGTGATCAGATATCATGTTTTTGATAGTTCTAAAATGTTTAGGGTAATATTTAATTATTTATTTTAAGGTTGGCTCTTCTGAATGGATTAATGAAGAGCTGGAATACCCTCAATAATAGGGAATAACCTGGATACTGCTACATATTCTGAATGTCAGCTGGCTCCTCCAAGAGTCCACTCAAATATGGATGTGGTCTACAGCTCTCTGATTGTTGAGAGCTAAGTAGTTTTGTATATTTGTATATCGCTACTTCTGAGCTGGTATGGACTCTCAGAACAGACCTTGAAATACTTTGGATGGTACTGTAATTGTGGCAGACTTTATCCACCTACAGGTAGATGAGAGAACACACAAACCTGTTTATTTTACTTTTAGAGCTGATCTGATGCTGGCATTATTTTTGAAAAATGTACAGCTTGCTCCTGTGTGACTTGAGTTGTGTAATTACGCACTTTCCTTTCTCATAACATCGCACATCCTGTAAAGTAATCTTAGGTTTAGGAGCTGGATGTTGCTCAGCAATTTGTATTTTATTCTCTTTATCCAAAAAATCTTGCGAAGGCCCTTCTTGAGGCCTTAATTCTTGACAGTTATGAAGAGTGCGTGACTCACAAGGGAGTTACTTAATGCTGTGTTTATGTGAAATTTCAAACTTGCTTTACCTGTCTAAATGAAGCACTTCCCTTTCTCCTTTCATGGCCATGTTGCCTTATTAAAGAAAGGAAAGGGCACTGTTTATGTACCTAGGTACTGCTTGTTAAATAATAGATGGCCTCTGATGTCATTTTGCTATTTAACTGTATGGCAAAATTTCAGTCTAAGAAATGTTTTGTATTAAGGTTCTTTCAGTATGTTGTAAAAATGCATCTCTTTATTTGAAAACACAGTTTAAGCTGTTGTGTTTTATTGCAGTAGTAAAACCTCAGAACAACTCGAATAAAACATAAATGATTTATTAGCTTTAAACTAGTAAAAAAGTTGTTCTTTGCCTAAACTGTTGCTGTAGCTGACACCTATCAGTAGTTATAAGATGATTAATTTGAGGCGTACTTAACAATATCCTCTACTCTTGGAAGGACTGTGGTTTTAATGGCCTCCCACACTTTGCGATAGTCTGAGCAAGATACAAAACTTACATGTGTCTCAGACATTTTACAGTCTTGATAAATAACTTATTTCTGACTCTCTTCTCATCTCCAAGTTATCTTTTTCAACCATCTCAGCAGTCGTTTGAGTAACACTCATAGTTTCTGAAGTGCTTTGACACGCTTAGACCACAAGTGATAAGTTTTTATTCTTTCCTCTTATGGTTCTTTACTGTCCAAAATGGAGCTATGCCTGTTCCTAGGATAATTTTTGTCCAAAAGTGGTGTGCCTCATTTCTTAAGTAACATCAGTTTCTTTACGTCTGTCCAGATCTTTTGGACTTGAAGGCCTATGATGATGAGGCACTGCTGTGTTCTGGGTCTTGCTTTTGGGAAGTTAGGATAGAGCAGGTTCTGGTAGCCGAGTGAGCGTTCCCACTCTGCCTCCATCCTTTGATTACTGACTTCTTGGGACTATTTTCAGTGTAACACCCAGATTTTCAGAGTGTGTCTGTTTGTGGCAAAATGGGATGACCTGGGGACACCCACCATGCTTCAGATGTGGTCTTGCGTAATGCTTGTTGCAGAAAAATTCTCCATGTCCTTTATTCCACCCAAGAGCTTTACAAAATAACATCTGTGCATGCAATCACCTGCTGTAATTTGCTTCTGCTGTTGCAATTAGTTACAAGGCACCAAGTCACAATACAGACTCAGTGCAAAACAGAATTAGTGGAGCCTTCTGTACTGAATGAGAGCTGTGAGTTTGGTCTTTCTGACTATGCCTCTCTTTAATGTGTATAAAACTTAAATGACAGACTATAATAAGAGAGATCTATTGATGTTGGCTGTCGTGTCTCTCTGTCTTCAATTTTCTATGGTTTTCCCAAACCTCGGGTGTTTAATACTAATTTTTACTTAGTAGGTATGTAGCTGAGGCTGATTTTTTTAGGAAAGAGTTCAGCTGTTTTCAAAAATGAGGCTACAAAAAACACATTATTTTGCCTGCGTAGGCATCTTCTTTCCTCTCCCCAGCCCACATTCCTGTGCTTGGTGTATGGTCTTGAAAGATGGTGCTGACATGACAGCTAGGAGTTTTTGTGTTAAGGACATACCTTCAGCTTTTCACGTTTAAAATCTCTTTTAATTTAGTCTTTCCTTGGGTGATAGAGGAAAGTTCAGTTCTGCACATGTTCAGTGAAGACTGTTTATCTTTGACACTCAGTTATTCTGAAGGTTTGACTCCATGTTGATCATGAAGATGGTTCAAGAAACAGAGGAAGAAGAGGGAGAACTTTATCTGCAAGGAGGCGGTGTGCAGCAGCAGAGTAGGAACCAGCTGAATAAAGAACAAGGGGAAGGGAAAGTGGGAGACTGAGCTTGGGTCACAAAGACCAAAGCAGATGAAGAACATGTTGTGTGTGACATACTGGGGGTAAAAAAAGAGAAATCAATCAAGACAGGAACCGTGGGAGTACTGGCACTGGGTGGTAAAGGAATCAAAACTTGAAGTTATGGGGAAAATACTAAGAATGAAGTGAAATCCGGGGAGATGAAGCTGTGTGTGCAGCATCACAAGACAGAGCTGCCCAAAGAGGGAAGCTGCACTCCTGTCATCGTGGTTCTTCCACTCCTCTGCTTTCCATCTTTAGTCTTTGTTGAGCTCTTCCACGAGCCAGCTGGGCAGCAGAAGCCTGTTGGGAGCAGCTAGCAAATTGAATCATCTCACAAAGGGGTCTTGGGAGAGCCAGCTACTGGAATTGAAGGGGTATGTTAATGGGAGGAGTAGAATGATCTTCCGCACGTGGCAGTAGTGAGGTGTTAAATCTCCTGGCAGGTGACAACTGCATAGGTGAAAAGAAGCAATTTGAAGCAAGGCGCCCGCTGCAGAGGAGAGGCGGGACTGAAGCGGTAACAGATTGGGAAGAAAGGGTCAGGTCTGAGAGGGAGAAGTTGGCAGAAGAATCAGCCTGTTAAAAAACGTTCCTTCTCACAATGCTGAGAGGATCCGTGATTTTTTCAGTCTCACCATTTATTGCTGTCAGCAAAAATTTGTAAAAGCCAGAAGAAAGGTGCAGATTTGAATGGCAATAGGAAATTAACATCCATTAGTGAAAGTGGAAAAGGTTTTTGTGGCAGGTCTAAAGGCTCTGATTCTGCTGATCAGTCTTGATATAATTTGAGCATTGTGCAATTTATCCCTTGTTTAAAGGCCTAGGAAATTATGCACAAAGGAAATTAATGCTTTCTTAAAGCTGTAAAATAAAATATATGAATCGTAAGTGCAATCTTAATTTGTTGCATTTAGAAATATGCACCATTATCTTTATTTTTAGTCAGTGTCTCTGCCTTAGCCAGAATAAAGAATGAACAGTATTGAAAGACTTCATGAATATTTTGTTTCTCATCATAATTCTGTCTTACTGTGCCCTATTCTTATTCTGATCTGAGTAACTGTTAATTTCCATAAGCACTCTGTGAGTGATCTCCTGTAGTGAGATACTTTGTTTCATACCTACATTAAATTTTCACTATGTTCTGCATACAGAGAACTGAAGGACGAGGGTTTAAAAAAAACCCCACCACCAACCGTCCACAAAACCCACTCCGCTGAACACATTTATAATTATTAACTTGTCAAAACATAATTCCATATTATGTTTTTCTGTATTCTACCAATCTGTAAGTAAGACCCCAGGAGTTGAAGAGTGTGGTGGAACGTGTGGTCTAAGTCTGGCTTCATCCCAGGAGCTCTGCTGGGCTCCAGAGGCAAAAGCATTTGCATCCTCATTTTCCAGGACAGTGTTTGTGCCTTTGCAATGACATTGTCCTTTCCCTCTGTGCACTTGCCCATCTTGCCCACTCCAGATGTGGGCTTATTGTAGGTGTGGTCCATCCACTGCTTAAAAAAATTATATGTCATATTTTTATTTTCATTCCATGGGTTACTGTTGAAATACTGTCTATTGTGTAGGAGCTTTTGGTGGGATGTTTTGGGTTCTGCTTTTTTTTTTTGGGCGGGGGAGGGGTTGGTGGAGGAAATGCAAACAGGTTCTATGCAGGAATTTTACAGATCATTCTGACAGTCAGGTGAGACGCAATAGTATTGCTAGTCTGTATCATTGGTAATATTGAAAATGCTTATATAATTGAAAGCTTTTACCTTTTTTGATATCTGTAAGTTTGAAGCTCTAGATACCTGGACTCTTCTCCTAAAATGTCTTATCTGAGCATGCCATTTACTTGTTTAAACGGAATATCAAGGTAGTATAACAGTGGAGTATTTGATATCAATTAAAGGTATAAGAAAACCAACAAGCATGAAGAAAAAAAGAAAATGGCTGTGCCTCATGTTAATATTGTTCTCTTTTAAAGAGGCTTTCTGCTTTTGCATAAGAAGTTACAGTCTGGTTTATATGTTGTATCAGGAGTTCCTGCTTAGCCAGTAGATATTGTTTAATTCCCTAAATGAGATTTTTATAAAATACTGGGTAACCATAATTGTTTGCCTAACTTAACAAAGGGTTGCCTACTTTCTTCTTAATTTTAACCTATACGTCAGCATTAAATAGCAGGAGTACCAGAGGTGACTGCAGAGTCCAAAGGCTAATAGCCACAGCTATTATATCTGGATACACTCTTGTCATAATTAAAAAACTCATGTAAATAGGTTTAATATGGCTTTTGTGTGTAATCTATAACGTATTTTAATTCTGTTTTTTTGAGGCCATGGCTACACAGCCACCTTGATCACTTTAAGTCTGCAGTGCAGGGCACCTTCCCCCAGCTCTCAGCCTTCCTTGTGCTTGCCCTGGCATAGAGAGCCAGGTTGTGGAACTGATGTACCAACAGATCCATTTCCTTTCAGCAGCAATGCGGTAGCACAGATTTAAGTTGTATTAAAGTTAGCATGTAACCATGACTTGACCTGTCATCCAAGTGTACCAGTGGGTGTGGGAAATAGATTTTTATTTTTCTAGGGTTTGCCCTGTTTTCCTTTCATCCCTTGAAAGAAGGGCTCATATCTGAGGGTGACCATTTAGACACAAAGGGACAAATTCAGCAAAGCGGACTCCAGAGGTATGATGTCCCATACAAAGTATCTGTTCTGTGGAATTTCTGAAATTTATCTATGCTAGGCAGAATTTTTTGTTTATGAGCTCCATCACTGAGAATTTATATATTGGCTTCCTTCAGCAGTTTTCATATTAGCTTTTATTTGGCTATAACTCTCAAGCAAACAATGTACCAGCATCTGGGTGCAGATGACCTGATATATCCTCTTTAAATGTGAACGTGTTGTTGTATACTAGAAAAACTTAATAATTCTTTTTCTATGTTCTTTGATTTGCATTAGCATAATTAGAAGATGGATTTGCTTTAACTCTTTTTTTAACCCTTATTGCAACAGGCTAGGCAAGTTCTTATTTGCATGTGTAAAATATGCTTGGGAAAGATGAAAATGATCTTTGCCTTAAGTGCAGTGCTCACAACACTCTGAGGTTCCAAACAGATCTATTTTATGTCAAAAATTTAAAGTTAGCTAGCTATTTTATAGTAAATATTACCAATCACTGTGCACGTTGCCTATGAATTTTGTAAGAGTTATTTCAAATCTTAAAATATTCTGATACTTAATATATAATGTTTTATATAATATTTTATATACTATAAAGTAGAAATGGCTAAAATAGCAGCTCTCTTATTATGTTAATAAGGCTTAGGAGTTAATGGACAGATTTTGCAAACACTGAGCTTAGGACCTGATGTTACGTTACTGTGTCTTGACGTAAGTTGGAACATTTGTTGTAGAAGGTACTGCTGTTTGTGTTTTCAGGACAGAGCTCTAAACAAGGTGTTCTGAATCCTGTTGCTTAAAATTGTGTGGGGCTTTTTTGTTTTCTCCTGCTGCAGGTGTGATGGACAGGTAGCAGAAGATTTCACTTTGATATCAGGGAATCAGAATGACCGAGTGCTTCCTGCCTCCCACTAGCAGCCCCAGTGAACACCGTCGGGTAGAACACAGTGGGGGTCTTGCTCGTACTCCCAGCTCTGAAGAAATCAGTCCGACAAAATTCCCTGGATTGTACCGCACTGGTGAGCCTTCACCACCTCATGACAGCTTGCATGAGCCTCCAGATATAATATCTGATGATGAAAAGGAGCATGGGAAGAAGAAAGGAAAATTTAAGAAGAAAGAAAAAAGAAGTGAGTAGGGAACTTCTCTTATTTCACGCTTATAATTTCTCTTTCTCTCTTTTTTTTTCCTCTCTCAAAATTGCTTAATATTCCTAGTAGAACTTGTTTAGGTGTGAAGGAAGGTAACTCGTACAAACAGGCTTTGTGCAATACCTGTTTCCCTTCCAAAAAAACCCACACCCTAACCAAAAAATGGATTTGTTTTTTGTTGCACGGATACAGGTGCCAAGCACGTGCCCAGAATTACTAATAAACATGTTTATCCAAAACCTTTAACGATGCATTGGTAATTGCCTGGCATGAGGTTCTTTCTCGTTATTTCTTCTCATTCTAAGTAGAGGTTTCCAAGTATATTTCCAAATGGATGCTTTTTGAAATCGTAGCTGAGGTGCTAGCTAAAATAAAACTGTAAGTTTGACCTGAATTTTGTACTTTTAAATTTGGAAGAGTCAGTTTCAACAACTTTGACTCTTTTCCCTTGTCTCCCATATGCAGAGTTTGTTGTTGTGTACCATCTCAGGTTTTTACGTGCACACTGCACCATTATCTGAAGAGTGATAAAATCTGTGTCCTTTTTTTCTTTAGCTTCTCAGTTTAGTCTGACCATGCAGTTTCCCTCCAGCAGTGCCCAAGTACCATTGCAGAGTTCAAAAATGTGCAAGCCAACATCAGGATCTGAATTTACTAGAACTGACAGAGTAAAGGTTAGAAGAAAGTAAGGCTTTGACTATAGAATCTATTCTGTGTCAGTGTATCAGTGTCCAGAACAGAAATTTTCATTTATAAAGCGCATCCCTCCTCCAGAACAACAGAAGAGAAATCTTACTTCCCACCTTTAGATTTGTGCAGAAAATTTTGGAAACGTGACTCTATTATTCAATATAGTCTTTCTACGTATTCTAAAAGAACAAAGCACTTGGAATTCCTAAGCTGATACTCCGCACTCTCAGTACCAGAAAAATCCTTACTGTCCAAGTCTCTGAAACCTAAATATCACATCCCAAATGTTAGTACTTTTTTAAATGACATTTGTTTCAGCAAAATACTGAAATAATGTTAATTTTCTACAATGCCCATATCTCTGATACCTTGGAAGTTCTGTATGCCAGTGTACGTTGCCACTTCTTATATGTCAAATTTGGAAGATTAAAAACAACAAGACAGCATGCAACATTCTGGCATATTAGGATGAATATGGTGACTATTTGTAATATACATGCACATATTTAAAGAATTACTCTTTTAAGAATTTGCTACCGCTGCACTGCTTTTAATCAAACCTGTTTCCTGGAATGCAGGATTTTTTTCTACCACAGTTTAGAAGGACTATTGTTATTAACTAAAGTCTGCACATCAAGGATACTGTAACTCAAAAATATATTATCCTCTAGTTAAAACCAATAGTTTAAATTCTTGCAGGTTTTAAGAAAACCGATTCTTTAGTTTTTTTCCTAGTGTAAACAACAGTAACCTAATACAGAATATTGAATTGGTGATGAACATTCAAGCTATTAGTAACTGTTTTTTTCTTCTTTGCAAATCAGCTTTCTGTTATAACTCTGGATTAGACACCGCTAAATTTGGAATTGTTACAGGTCAGCATTATACATAGCGTGGGTTTCTTTGTGGTGTACTTCTCCGTGTCTCATGGCAATAGTCTAACTGAAGGCTGAAGAGGAAAAATGCTTCTTCAGCAAATACATGCAGGTCTGTGCACATTAGCACTCTTAATGACTTTCTTCCACAAGTGGTTACAGCACATTTTACAGCTGACACGAAGCAATTTTTGTTACTTAAAGGAAGCTTTAAAGGTATGAAAAATCCTCAAAAACGCACAATTAGCTAAACTAAACTATCTTTTGAAAGGACAGTAGTATCATTGGTATGAGCTCTCCTGAAATTTTCAGGAAATATTTTTGAAGACCAAATCCCTAATGTTTTGGGCAGGGCCTCCTATATATTCTTTTGGGATGTGGATGAGGGCTGAAATATTCCTGCTGTTAACTTGGGGACCTGCTGCGGACAATCTTTGGTCCAAATTGGGTGTTAACCTCTGTCTTCTTCCTGAGTTGCTGAATTGAGGTTCTACGAATCTGCAGCTCTCTGCTAGGTACCACCAGATGGAAGATACCTCTCTTCCATCATCTTAAGGGATTTTTCTTCAAAATAATTTCTGCTCAGGAATGTGGACATCCAGCAATCATGCAAAAGCTCTAATAGTATTCCCAGCTGTTCTAGGTAGAGCAATGACATGATAAGTTGTCTCTGTGCCTATGATCCTTCATTTCTGTGCAGAGTGGGGGTGGTCTGTTAGAAATATTGTCATCCTACAAAGTAACCAAGTAGCTGCTATTGCAAACAAAACATTATTTTGACTGATCTGGTATGTGGAGAAGCTCTAAATACAGTTTCCAGATCTACAGAATAAGAAGTTACTGGAATTTTCTACCCGTGATAAACACGAGAGGCTCTTAATATCAAGGTTTATCTTTCTGTGTTGCTACATCCTATTCTACTGAGAAATTACTATGTCTATCTATCTCTATATATATGTATTTATTTAGCAACCATTTAGCAACCAAAGTACCATTTCCAAATAGTTTAAAAGTTTGCCTTTCAATGCCACTAATTATTTTAAATCAAAATAAAATTAGGCAAATTTCATATTTCAACTTTATTTGCTGTCTGCGCAGTAATCTGAATGCAGAATTTGTTTGGGAGTGCTGTGCTCACACCAGTGAACTGCATGTATCTCAAAAGCAAACTGATCTAATTGAAAGTTGGATAGTAAATGTTGGTGGTGTCTGTAAGTTTGAAGTTTCCGTTAATAATAACAATACATCTTGTGTGTGAGGAGAAGAAATAGAAGCCATCTACCCAAGCTCATTATGTATCCATGTGTGTCTTACAGTTTTATTTAGAAATAGTATACAAGTTGATGGCAATCCCTCTGACAAGCTGAAATTAAATAACTCATGCTAGCATTGCACATCGGGCTGTATAGTCATATTTGACCTAATTCTTCTGTATGTAAAAGCGATCTATATTTTCTTTCAGTGAATTAATTACAGATGCATGCAAATTTCCTCAGGGAGCCAAAATCAGATGTAGAGGTATAAATGACTTAAAAACTCATCAGAGACCTGATCTTGTGGTAGGTTTGATAAGCGGCAGTTCTACATAATGCAACCCTTGATGTTGACAATAAATAACTATAGCATGAATTTATAGCTTCGTTGTAAGAGTGATGCAGGAGGAGCATTCCCAAGTATGTAGACTGATAGAAACAGTGGCCTTGCTGCATGACAAAGCTCCTAAGTGTGTAAGTTAGATTTTTCCGGGGTAACACTGGAATTTTTTTATTATTATTTTTAAAAGAGGTTTTCGTAATTTTCAGTAAGATAAGGGCTATACTTGCAGCATCACGTTTAAAATGACTGTAGTGAAGACATGCTTGTGGAAGGTCTAACAAAGCTCAAGCAAGGAACTGGCAGGTAGTCCAGTCGTTATGCTGGTGGAATTGGAGTGTTTATTAAATTAGTGCTGTTCTCATATAGGTGCAGGAAAATGTCACTGACATACATTAGAGTGATGGGAAAATGCAGACTATTAGTACTAGAAGTCTTGGGTGAACAGAAATATCAGTCTCCTAACAGTAGGTAATACTTATTTCCACGTTTAAAATTACCTGATTTGTCAAGTGCTCTTGATAATTTTTCTTCTGCATAAATTTAGGTTGTTTATATTTCAACATATTGTATCACCGGTGAAAGGGATACAGTAATTTTTTTACCAGAAGTATGGTAAAGAAAATTGGGCTACTCTGAGAAACATACAAACCCCCTCTTGGTATGGGTGGGAGATTCTCTGTGAATCTGTAATTAATATATATTTCTAAATGTTGTTGACTTACGTTACTGAGACAAATTAAAATAGGCTGGGTTTGTATTTAACTTGCTCCTTCATGTCTTCTCGTGAAGTCAAGAAATACCAGTTTCAGTAATGCACTATTGCTGGTGTTACCTTACCACAGGTCTAGAAAAGCACCAAGTGGTGTTGCAACATGGAGTGTTGAGAGACGTAAGGCAGGTGCTGTGTTGGTGACACCGACCTCCAAGCTTGGGTCCCCTGTGCGGACCCAGAGGACGTGCTGACGCTATTCCTAGTGTGTGTGGGGGAACCCTGTGCTGCTGGACTGGCAGCTGTTACAGCAGGAAAGATTGAGGGCAGATTTGTTTTGGGCTCTGTCTGGTGAAGATCTGGCTTTCTGTTTGGAAATTACATCTGTGAACCCCATCTTGAAACTTGTTGCCAGCCCCATCTCATTCCCATAAAACACACTGATGATGTGTGCTCCTCCTTTGTCCCGAAGCTGGCGCATCAGCAGTTCTTAAGTTCACTCTTATCAGAGTGAGATGTGAATCCCTAATTTATGCACTGCAGGTTTCCTTACCTGTTTCTGGTTTTAGTTTACAAAAAGAGTGAATGATGGTATAGACTGAGACCTGGTTGCCGGTTGTCCTCCAGACAACATTTGCATTTTTATATTAAAATTCACTTGCAGAGGAGCAGTGCTGTGGTCTTGCTCTGTCTTCTATGAAAGCGCGTGTTTGGTAATCCTAGCAAAGAGTCCAGGATGGGAAGGGTGAGCTGGTCAAACAATTGCAATGATTTTGTGGCAGTTCATGCTTTAATACATTTCTTATC
The DNA here is from genome assembly GCF_963924245.1 of Chroicocephalus ridibundus. Lineage (NCBI taxonomy): Eukaryota > Metazoa > Chordata > Aves > Charadriiformes > Laridae > Chroicocephalus > Chroicocephalus ridibundus. The sequence goes on along the minus strand of NC_086285.1, from coordinate 113,427,474 downwards.
TTTATTTGACTATTAAAAGCTACTTTCTACAGCGCAGCCAAGGAGGCTTCAAAATACAGACAGCTCCTTGGATGTGCCGAAATAATGCTGAGAAACTCTGCAGCTTAACATAGTTTAGAATTTGAAGAATAAAACACTGATTGCCCCCTGGTTCTTTTGCACAAGGTCTTTCACCTGTCAAAATTTCAGCCTGTAATCTCGTCTGTGATGCGCTCTCTTATATTCTAAGGGGGTAATTTTCCACCACTCAAAACCATTCACGCAGGAAGAGCACTTGGCTGTGCCTCCTCGCTTGGGCAGAGGCACTGCCTGGAGGTAATGGAAGAGCCTCAAAGGATCTGTGTAATGGGGTCTTCACGTTGAAGCGAGAGCTTGCTGCCCACTGCCTTGGGGGAGACCTGGCTGGTGCACATGGCACGTGAAATGTCGTCTCTGTTGACCAGGTTTCAGGCTTACTTTGCTTATATGTGGTACCGTGTATGTGAAATCACAATTAATTGACTTGGAAGTTGTGTTAGTTTGTATGTTGTTGGGTTTGGTGGTGGGTTGTTTTTTTGTTGGTGGCTTTTTGTTTTGGTTTGTTTTTTTCCGTAATCCACCTTTAAAGATTTCCTCGTTCTTGCCTGAAGGCTGGGCAGGGCTAGCTGCAGAGGCGTAGGCAGTAAAAGCACCGGTGCGCGTTTTAGACGGCACTTGGTATTCTGCTGCTGAAACAGTGTACTTAGTCTGTGGACTTGTTTGAAGCTCTCGCATTTGCTTTTTAAGGCAAATAGGTAACTTCTCAGACAGGTATTGTGCTAGTGTTACTGGAATTGTTTTATTTGGCTAGTGGAAAAGTAAGTGTGCTTGGGCTTTATTTGGTATTTTATTCGAGGCTGAAACTTTATTAACTTCATACTTATCTTAAAATTCATAATATTCTGGAAAGGGATTGGGAAGTTGAGTGGATGAAGTTTAGTTTGTTCTTAATAGAAGTTTTTTAGATGTATGTGTATGTAGTAGATGATCCTTAACAGCGACTCTTATACTGTTGATTACAGGAACATAGAGAAGTTGCCAGACAGTTGTTTTTATTTTGCATTTCCTTGACTATTAGATGGGAAACTAGCCCATAAGATGGACATTGCCATTATGAGTAAGTATATAAAGTATTAATTGTTTAGATCGTTTAGGAGCTGTGTGGCTTATCTTTGATGTCATTTTGCAACCTTGATTTAATCCTTGTCCGCTTAATTGTGTAACAAGTGAAGAAAACCTTCTGAAGAGTCAGGGAGGCACTATTTTTTTTCGTGTTGCTTCTTCTCTCTCCTCCTTACATATTACTTCTTGTTCTCTCCCTGTTATAATATGCTGTCTAGAAACTAAACAGACTTACAGCTGTCTTCTTGCCTTCTCCTTCTTTGCCTAATAGCGGAAGGTTATGCTGCATTTCAAGAGGACAGTTCCGGTGATGAAGCTGAAAGCCCTTCAAAGTTGAAGCGGTCCAAGGGAATACATGTCTTCAAGAAACCCAGCTTTTCCAAAAAAAAGGAAAAGGATTTTAAAATAAAAGAGAAACCCAAAGATGAAAAACACAAGGAAGAGAAACACAAGGAAGACAAGCATAAAGAGAAGAAGTCAAAAGACTTAACTGCAGCAGATGTTGTGAAACAGTGGAAAGAGAAGAAGAAAAAGAAAAAGCCAATTCAGGAGACAGAGATACCTCAAGTGGATGTTCCCAGTCACAGACCCGTGTTTGGCATCCCTTTGTCTGACGCGGTAGACAGGACGATGATGTATGATGGCATCCGCCTGCCAGCAGTTTTCCGTGAATGTATAGATTACGTAGAGAAGTACGGCATGAAATGTGAAGGCATCTACAGAGTTTCAGGTACTCCTGGCACGCTGACATGCAGGTTCCTAAGGTCTTTACTTGCAATTTTCTTACTATTTTACTATTTTCAACACCTAGAGACTCTGTTTATAGCTGCAATAATTTTAATTATCCAAAAGATAATCAGGTAGCTGAAGTTAAGCAAACCTGTAGGTCTGAAGTACCAGAAAAGTTGCTAATATGGTGGTACTGCTTAATGGTAGTAAAAATACACTTGTTTTTGCTTTTTGTGATAGGATGGTAATGATGAGTAAAATGTCTTGGTATGGCCAACTTGTATTTTTTTACTTCTGCATTAGAAATACAATGCTAGTTGATTGCAAATCAAAGATGAGATATAACCATTTATTAAGCTTCCCACTAAGTTGCGTTTTCCAGTTACTTCCAGCGTAGGATTATTTTTTTTCTTAAACTTCTTTTCTTTGAGCAAATACACTAATAAGCAGAAAATAGAAGTTTCAGTGTTTAAGCTTAGCAACAGCCGGCTAATTAACCATGGTAGTTGCGTAACAACAGCTTACATAAATGAAACATCAGTTTTAGTCACGTTAAACAAAACAGTCCCTTTATTTGCAAACATCTGCAATATAATCTGTAATATTTACTCATGTAAGTACTTCTGTGGGTATGTTTAAGGGAGCAAGAAAAAGTGAGAAAGGGAATTTGAGGAAGAGCATTTGAAACCGGTTGCCTAGCACTGTAAATCAGTAATTAAACGATTTTAAAGGCTTCATTAAGCTGTCTTCATGCTGTCGATCTGCATGGTATTTGGTAGTCATGCGTAGACACTGCAGCAGCTTAAGAGGTTTCTTCGTCTATTGGAACATTCTGGTTGTGTGTTTTTTTCAAGACACAATGTGTTGGGAATTTTCAGAGAAGGTGGTGTGTTTTCCACAAATCATTTTTGATGTTTGTACTTTCTAGCTGTTCTCCAGTGCAATAGCACCCTCTTGTGTGTGTGAGATTGTTTAAATTGAGAGCTCAGAGTGACAATTGCAGTGGCTTGACAACCTACCAGCCCTTGTGATGAATTACTTGGCCATGCCACTGAGCATATTTCACCTGGCGTTTGCCGTGGGCTGAGTGCACCCGGTTTGGCTTATTGTGTATGAGCCAAGCCATGGCACTGCATTAAGTTGGTGTAACTCAAGTGGGTGTTTGAGCTTTAAGAATAAAATTTCCCCAAGTTTGGGAAGATTGGAATGTTACTGAGTTATGAAAACAGCTTACAGAAGATCTTGGCTGGGTTGAATAATTATGTGAACACACTTTTATTCATGCTGTGCCTCAAATCAAGAATCCTGAGATTGCTCCCCTGAGGCGGGACGACTGGAAATCTGGAAACTAAGAAGTGTGGGTTTTGTTTTGACAGAGGAAAGCTGTTGTAGGTAGAACTTGTTGCACAATATTCGAGTTGATAACATATTTGCAACTTGGCTTAGGGCTGTTATAATTGAACAGCCAGAAAGATGCTGAATGCAAATACACAATTGATCTTATGTTCCCCTACCCTTCCTCACCCTGCTTTATATTCCTTGATGCACAGGAGGGCTGGCGCCAGTTCTGATTCAGAGCTGTGGTTTTGCGTCATAGTAGTGGTAGTCAGTGCTTTTAGAAGCAGTGATCAATGACTGCGTAGTTCTGAGTCATGATTTTAACATTGTTACATGTGGGTAACTTTTAAAAGATATTCTTCAATTAGCTTAAGTTATAAGGAGAAGTAAAATAAATGCATCCAGAAAAAAAAGTTTAACTATTATACATTTAAGTTGAAGATTTCTCCTAATTCTTGATCTAAATTTTTTAAGGAATAAAATCAAAAGTCGATGAGCTAAAAGCAGCCTATGATCGAGAAGAATCTCCCAACCTGGAAGAATACGAGCCCAATACAGTAGCCAGCTTGCTGAAGCAGTACCTACGAGAACTGCCTGAAAATTTGCTTACCAAAGAGCTAATGCCCCGCTTTGAAGATGCTTGTGGGAAGAGCACAGAAGCTGAGAAAGTCCAGGAGTGCCAGAGGTTGCTGAAAGAGTTGCCAGAGTGTAACCACCTCCTGATTTCTTGGCTGATTGTGCATATGGACCATGTTATTGCAAAGGAACTGGAAACAAAAATGAACATCCAGAATATTTCCATAGTGCTCAGCCCTACTGTCCAGGTACGTGCATCACACTGCAAGCGTTAGAGCAGAACTTTAGCCCGAGAAAGACTTGTTTGTAGGAATTCTCTTGCAGGTGGGAATTGGGTATTGTCTGATACAGTGAAGCTAAATAACATCTTCTCTTTATACCTCAGGAACTTAAAATGCTGGGAAAGGGGGAACAAAAGACTTTCTGAATGTGAGCTTGCATACTGTGGGTCTGATATTCGGGTTATCACAAGAGCATATCAAACACTGCTGTCAGGTTTTTAATTCTGTTGTGAACAAAGTAATTTAATGTTGAATTTGTCCAAGAATTTGTGCAGATACACAGTTTCTGTGGGCTTGTGATTCAGTGATAATTTACTGAAGACCATATTGTTGCTGAATTTTAATACCAAGCCAATGAACCCTGTCCTGCAAATAGATCTTCCTGGTGCAGTGATGCCTTGGGTGTAATGGCTTTGGTGTCTGCAGTCACGTTGCTGGGGAAAACAACTGACTTCGTTTTCCAGTAAGATTTTGTGGTTTCTGGATTGGTTAATTCCTTAATAAACGTCTTGGAAATATTTAATTTAAATACAGCTCTGAATTAGCCCTGTGCATAATGGAAACATGGCATTATTGGGTGTGGGTCTTCTAGAAGAAAACCCACACTTTAGAAAAGCTCAGCTTTATAATTAAGAGTCCAGCTGGAGGGCCGGTAGCAAAAGGGCTGGGTATTACTCTTGGCTATTTTGCTGTGCCAGACACTTTCTAGCTAACAAAAGTAACAATTAATGTAAAACAAAACAGGCCCAAACATGTTTTGTTTTTTTTTTTGTTAAGAAGATTTTTAACAAGTAAAATACAGGTAGTGACTGAACTCTATAATCTTTCTTTCAGGATAATTTTTTTTTTTATTTTAATGGAAGATACAGTATCAGAATAAGTTATTTGCTTCTGTCTCATGTTGAAACAAGAAATAATACAGTAGCATCTCCTTTCAAATTAGTTCTTCTACTATATTAAATAATCTGAGAGAGAAGTTGTAGAAAATATTTACAGTCTGGGGGAAGAGAGAGAAGGTAGCCAGCAACCAGCCATAGTGCAGGATGGTTGATGTTCCCGCTTGCCTATTGCTATCACTAACTACCTTCACATGAGTAAAAGAAAGAATTGATACATTTCTGTACCTACCAGTGATGGAAATAACATGGTCGGCTAAGGCATATGAAAATTCTGAGTGAGTTTGGCGTGAAAATGCCTCACATATACAGATAAGAGAGACAGTGAAGTGATTGCTTGAGGCCAGCACTGGGTCATCTAAAGTATCGTTTTTAATCCCAATTTTAGTCTTTTTGGACAAACTGACATGACTGTGACTCACAGAAAGGCACCCTCAAGGCTGTTCTGTTTCCGGAGAAAGATTCTGTGCTTCACAGACAAAGATGATGTGAATAAATCAGCTTAACCAATATTTTGTCTGTCCATCCTTTGCAGATCAGCAACCGTGTCCTGTATGTATTTTTTACACACGTTCAGGAGTTCTTTGGGAATGTGACCCTAAAGCAGGTGACAAAACCTCTTCGCTGGTCAAACATGGCAACAATGCCGCAACTTCCAGAAACACAAGAAAGCATCAAAGAAGAAATCAGGCGACAGGTTGGCAATTAGTTTAGTGGTTTTCTGTTTCTCTTTGCCCTGGCTTTTATACATTCAGTAGTAAATTCTTATAAGCTTGCAATAAGCTCTTCAATTCTGTCACGCTTGTCCTGTCAGTGGAGACCACTAGAAAGAGCTGGGTGATGTTCTTGCCCATTTCCTGCGTGGAAAGTTGTTCCTGTGATGATTAGAGCCGTGTCTTTTGTGGATTGCTTTGCTATGCAGTGCAACGCTTTTATCGTGGGAGGAAGGCTAGGAGAACATGTTAAAGCATGTGGTTTCTTTAATCCTGCTCTTGGGCCTGTTCTAGATCATGTGCTGAATGTATGGAACACTTGTTGTTGGTCGGCCTGTCAGGCACTGAAAACCAGAACTCCAAGCCTGTTTCCACAAAGCCAAAAAGATTTTTCTTTTCAGTCTGCCCTGCTACGATCTACTAAAGACACTCATTTCTTTGGCAATATTTCTAGGAGTTCCTACTGAACTGTTTACACAGAGACTTGCAGGCAGGGATAAAAGACTTGTCCAAAGAAGAGAGACTCTGGGAGGTGCAAAGAATTTTAACAGCTCTTAAGAGGAAACTACGAGAAGCTAAGAGACAGGTGGGTAACTTTTCTACTTGTTGGCCAGACATCTAAATCATGGATCCCTAATTTGTGACAAGGCAGAGGGACCCAGTTAGATCCAAACCACTTTTCAATCTTACTGGAGATTTTTTTTATCTTAACTTTACACGGCTGAGGAGCAATTTCATTTTCTGTTTAGCCATGTCTCCCTAGGGACAGCAAGATCTTCATGCTCCTTCACAGCTGTTTACAAAAATAATAATGTATGATTAAAAACTTAGTGTTTGACAGAGCATCTATTCATTATATGCTTAAAATAGTGTGTCCTGGAATACCAAGAGGAATTACTGGAAGACTCAAGGTTAACAAACTCTGGAAGCTTTTTTTTTTTGAACTCTCATATGTCCCACAGAAGGGAGAGACCTTGCAGAAAACTTTCAAGACAACTGAGATGGTGATTCTAAATCTGGAAAATATGTTCCAAGAAGTCTTTTTTACAGTAAATAGAGTGACTGGGGAAGCTTTTCCTTTTAAAACCTGTTCTCTTTCTCTGGCAGGAGTGTGAAACAAAGATTGCACAAGAAATTGCTAGCCTTTCAAAGGAGGATGTCTCCAAAGAAGAAATGAATGAGAACGAAGAAGTTATAAATATTCTGCTTGCACAGGTAGAAGGCAGGCACTTACCTCTTTGTCTGCTGGTGTCTTCTTGTTCCCTATCTTTCAGAAGTATTAAACACTCTTTTGTTCCTTCTGATGCAATGGGAAATGGAAGGCTTAAAGGGGTCTCTCTGCCCATTAAAATACCAGGATTTGTTTTAATGGTAAATAAAGTAGGGGAGGAATGCTGACTGCAGGAGTGAACCCAGAGCTGAGTAGGGTCTTGTTAACAGCAGGAAGGAGACACTGTGCAACAACAACAAAAAAAGTAGCCTTTGTTGTTAATGCACTTAGAAAGCACTTCCAAATCTAACCAGTTTTAATACCGTTAACTACTCTCCTGCTGATCAAAGGAAATGAGGCAACTATTTTGGCTTTTTTGCCTTCCTTTGCTTCCCTCAGTAGCTTTGATCTTCCCTCCACTGTACTTTCCTCCTTGTATCCATCTTCAAAGACGTATTCTGTGATTCAGTTTTTCTAGTTATTTTACTGGTTAGCCAGAGCTTTCCCCTGCGATTTAAGGAAATGGGCAGCCAAGCATGCCAGAATTTGGTGCGTCATCTCCACAGCTATCCAGTACAAAAATCATCTTGAGGATTCAGAAGAGACATTGCTAGTTTTGAACTTGCATTTGGCTTTGAGGTCTTGATGAATCAGAGTTCAAAGCAGGCGTGCTAACCACTTCTGCTGAGAGTATTGCAGAGAACAGCAGCATCTCATCCTTATCGTATGTTCCTGTAGAACATAAAGTCAAGGCTTTAAAAGTGAACTAATTGATCATTGCAGGAGAACGAGATTTTAACAGAACAAGAAGAACTGCTGGCCATGGAGCAGTTTCTGCGGAGACAGATTGCCTCGGAGAAGGAAGAAATAGATCGTCTTCGAGCAGAAATAGCTGAAATACAAAGGTAAAAGGGAGACTGCTTATATCAGAGCCCCGGCCAGGCAAGCACTCTTTGATTAGAAGAACATATATGCTCTTCGAAATAATACTCTAAACTACACTTAAAAGCTCACCCTGTGAACATTGCATTTGAAAGCCACCACTTTTTATTGAAATCTCGGTGACTTTGGACCTTTCAGGGTATTTTTCAGGCCAGGCTGGATGGGGCTTTGAGCAACCAGGTCTAGTGGGAGGTGTCCCCGCCCATGGCAGGGGGCTCGGAACTAGATGATCTTTAAGGTCCCTTCCGACCCAGACCATTCTATGATTTTGTGTTAGTATAGCAATGGAATTATGATCTAAAGGAAACTGGACCCTACGCACTAAAAAACTCCCCCTGGGAAATCATTGGTTTGAAAGGAAATTCTGATTTGGGTTTTTAAAACCATTGCAGATTATTCAGTGGATGTAAGTTAACCCTTTTACATTGCTGTACCTCTGGCAGACTTGAGGAAGTGTTTAAATCGGAGTTTGTCCTTGGTCTTTCAGTCGCCAGCAGCACGGCCGAAGTGAAACTGAGGAGTATTCTTCCGAGAGTGAAAGTGAGAGTGAAGATGAGGAGGAACTGCAGGTCATCCTGGAAGACTTACAGAGGCAGAATGAGGAACTGGAGGTAAGATTCGACTCTTGGTATTAATTGGTTACTCTTCTCCTTCGTGCTTACTTGATTTAGTCTGTGTGGAGGTGTTTACCCACGTGCAAACGGCTCAGTTTTGCATCTCTTTTGCCTGAGCATATAACCCACGTGCTCTGTTTAAAAATCACTGTTGTGTGCAAGTCCACGTTGCTGTCAGAAGGAGCCCTGATGTTTGTTTTCCTTCCTTCAAAAGATAAAGAACAATCACCTGAACCAAGCGATTCACGAGGAGCGAGAGGCCATCATCGAACTGCGGGTACAGCTCCGGCTGCTGCAGCGAGCTAAATCGGAGCAGCAGGTGCAGGAAGAAGAGGAGCCAGAAAAGCCCCGCGGGGGTGTTCCTCAGCAGCAAAGAGACAGTGTCCTGGAGACAAAAGCAGCCAAAGAGCAGCCAAAAGCAAGCAAGGAGCAGCAAGTCAAGCCATCGCCCAGTAAAGACAGGAAAGAAACTCCGATTTGATCCGGCTCCTTGGGTATGCATAAAATCAACTGAACTGTGCAAATTACTGTAATTTGAGTCAAACTGCACAAATTATTGCTGGCTGTGTACATTCTGTAAAGAAACGTTTCTTTTAAGCCCTGGAGACTTTTGTCTCTAATACTTGTGGCTTCTACTCATCAGACTCAGGTGAGTTTGGAGAGGCCAGAAGAGTTTTCCAGTTAGTATCAGATTATTTCAAGACTGGTTTCCTTCAGGTGATTTAAAAAAATTCAGTAACAGTTTTATTTTAAACCAAAATCATTATTTACATTCATTGGAGCAGAATTGGAAGATCTCATTCTCCGTAAATAAACAGAAATCCACCCCCGCACTTACTAATTATTTGCCTTGCGAATCTGTTCATCCTCATTCACCATTATTTCTGCTTATTAACCTAGTCACTTCTTGCTTGTGCCTTTGATACCTTTCTGATGCAGATTATATACAAGGGAGCTTTAAATTTATTCTGGGTTGGCTGAAAAGTTGGGAGACTGGGGGGTATCGTGTTTACCTAACATGCCCTTAAGCTTCATTTTTGTTCTGAGATGTACTGAATAAATGTAAGACTTGAGAGATGTTATTTATGTCCCTGTAGGATGGAAACGTCCATGTCTTTTAGCAACGTAGGTAACCCATTTGCTCATTTATAAACCACCCTCATCACACCTGGTTAGGACGGGCCGTGTTCACGCTGCTGCCGTACAGCTGAGACCTTTTTTTTTTTTTCTTCTTCATCCATTTTAAATGTTTCGGTCCCCGGAGAAAGCTGCTGACGGATGCTTTAGGCAAGTGACAAGGCTGGGTTATGTTACTTAAGATAGATCTGCCTGACCGAGCAATACAGCATTAATTAATGCAAGTCACTTGTGCTTTCCCAATGGGCCTGCAGAGCCATGCCGAGGGGAGGCACTGGGGGGGTTCAGCAACAGCCTCTTCTTTTGGCTGCTTAAAAAAACCCACCAACCCCCACCTGGGACTTGCTTTTGGTTTGGCTGTTTTACTGCTTCCACCTGCCGCCAGCCTCCAGCCCCGCAGGCAGTTAAGGGCCATGCGTTAAGATACACACTCATGAGACTCATCCATCAATTCATACCTAGATGGCAAACTCCACAGAGTGCGTACAGGCTATCTTCTTTTTTAATCGGTATATTTATTTTCAGCACCTGTTGGACGTGGTTGTATTCTTTATCTATTGCACTGTTGTGAATCATTGGCCATGATTTGATTTTGTACAAATAATGCTTTGATATGTTATAGAAAACAGCATAGTATTTTTTTAAAATTTGGAAAAAAAAAGTTTATAAACACAGAAAATGTGGTCAGATGACAAATGTAAACTAAAGCATTCTCCCTTGCCTTCGTTACATACATTTTATATTTGCTGGCAATATTTAAACCTGTTTTGTTTTGTTTAATTCACACTAATTCCTATTGAATTGTCATGGATTTTTCTAATGTTCTTCAGACAAATCTCTTAATATTGGTTAACTTTTTATTTTGTTAGGATTGTATTTATCAAGCAAATAAATTCAACAGCCATTTGAAAGTAGTTTCTGATATATCTACTTCATAATTTTTTTTTTTTTCTCCACATCTACTTTGGGGGTATCGGCCAACAGCCAGCTGAATATGAGCCAGCAGTGTGCCCAGGTGACCAAGAAGGCCAACAGCATCCTGGCCTGTATCAGGAGCAGCGTGGCTAGGAGGACTAGGGAAGGGACTGTCCCCCTGTACTCCATGCTGGTGAGGCCCCACCTCCAATACTGTGTCCAGTTTTGGGCCCCTCACTACAGGAAAGACATTGAGGTGCTGGAGCGGGTCCAGAGAAGGGCAACGAAGCTGGTGAGGGGTCTGGAGCACAAGTCTTATGAGGAGCGGCTGAGGGAGCTGGGGTTGTTTAGCCTGGAGAAAAGGCGGCTGAGGGGAGACCTTATCGCCCTCTACAACTGCCCAGGGGAGTGGCTGAGGCACCATCCCTGGAGGTATTTAAAATTGTAGATGTGGTGCTGAGGGACATGGTTTAGTGGTGGACTTAGCAGTGTTAAGTGACCTTAAGGGTCTCTTCCAACCTAAACAATTCTCCGATTCTATTCTATGACAATGTATAATATCATCTTCTAATGCAAACGATAGTTACTCTTCTTGGGTAGCTACCAGCAGTTGAGAAGTTTATGAACAATTAAGTAGCACTCATCTGAAAGATCACTGTCTGCAATGGAATGTCATAGAAAGCTTCCATGACTCCACTGAAGATCAAGTTTAATTTGATCAAATTAAGGATTTTGAGTCTTTGCTTCTCTATTACTACTAGATATTTCAGCTGCAAATGTAAAAAACAATCCTGTAAAAATCCTGTAAAAAACAATACTTCCAATACATGAACACCCTTCTTTCTCCTGCAACTTTACAAGGCACTTGAAATGTGTCACCACTGAAGTCTTAAATGAAGCTGGAATTGTTGCTCCTGCAGTAATATAGCAACTGTAACCAGAAATTTAGTTTCAAAACACCTCAAAGATATTTCTTTGAATTTTTCTTTCATATTCTTTTAAAGGAAAGCTCTGGGGAGACTTTATAGCAGCTTTCCAGTATCTGAAGGGGGCCTACAAGAAAGCTGGAGAGGGACTTTTTACAAGGGCAGGTAGTGATAGGAAGAGGGGCGATTTAGATTAGCTCTCAGGTTGCCCAGGGAAGCTGTGGATGCCCCATCCCTGGAAGTGTTCAAGGCCAGGCTGGATGGGGCTTTGAGCAGCCTGGTCTAGTGGGAGGTGTCCCTGCCCGTGGCAGGGGGGTTGGAACTACATGATAATCTTTAAGGTCCCTTCCAACCCAAACCATTCTGTGATACGTCCGATGAGAAACACAGTTATAAAACCCCTGTAGTTAAAATCCTATGAGCGAGTCAATGCCGGCCACATCAAACACACCCCAAAGCCTGACAGCCCCAGACGGCAAAAAAACCAGCCCCTTGCAAGAGCACGGAGGGGCGTGGATGAGAGGCCCTGCCTCAGCCCCCTCCTCAGGGAAAGGGGGGCCGGGCAAGGCCACGGCGCCTCCTGCCCCAGTAACCTCCACCAAGGGCTTTGGCTGCCCTGGGTCCAGCATGACCCCAGCGCCAGCCCTTGCAGTGCTGGTGGTGAAAAAGCCACCCCAGCAGCAGTGAATTCAAAGATTGCATGCAGCAGTTGCAAATAATTTGCTGGAAAAGCCAAAGCTCATTTCAAATAAAGTGGAGAGTAATTACAATACAATAACCTGAGTGCATTGTTCAGATATCACTTGATGAGCTGCCTTATCAATCCCGAGTGCCTTACAGTGACATCTGGGAGCTGCAGCGCTCAGCAATCGCCTCCCAGGGCGCCAACGATGCCTGCTCAGCAGGCCGCCTGCACGAAGCTAAATCAAAGTCTTTTAAACACATTTAAACTGACTTAAAATAAGGCTTTTTCCAACAATGTGCAGCTTGTATGTGCCGAGTGCAGCAACACAACCTCTGTCAGACCCTTCGGACAAAATCCCAGCCTGACTTACCTTGACTGAAATGACGAACGAACAGGCCTGCAACCTTAACTCTAGTCTTCTGGGCTTAACAAAACTTCTGCGACAGTTTGATGTGGCCCTTCTGCTTTCCTCTTGAAAAAAGCTAAGTGTTTCCACCGCAGAGCATTACTTCAGAGAGGGAGGGGGATGACGGGACAGGGGACAACTCCATTCCTTACTTGTTTTTATAGTCCTTTTCAACACGAGCCTGGAACAGATTGTGTCAGCTCAGGCCGTCAAGAACCCAAAGGAGCCAGAAGCACCGTACAGACGAGTCCCAGGGACTGCAACGCCAGCGTGAATCGGGACACACAGCTGGGTTTGGCCAGCGGCGGGATACTCGCATCCAACTGGACACGTGAGAGCTTTTATACTCATTGAAATACTGCAACTGTACGATGAACCGACTTCAGACATCTTGCAGGTTTGGTTTTTTTTCCTCCCAATAAAGTCTTTTTAGTCTGAAAAACAGCAGCCTGAAGTGAACTGGTATTGCCTGAACAGTTGAACAAGGTGGGGCTTTTTTAATTTATTGAAAGATAAGAAAAAAAAAATAAACAAACAACGAGCAGTAGTCCTTTCACATCCCTTCCACCAGCCTAAAAACACCAGCTTGTGTCTAACACCTTGCAAGATTACAGCCGACCTTCCAGGTCTCCTGGGCTCTGCGTTGTCCACACCAGGTTTCCGATGCTGGCTCAGCTTCTGGCTCTCACGGAAGCAGAAGCTGCCAATTCTGGTGCGATTCTGAAAGGTTTCCTCCCCAGCACGGGGAGGTACGTTGAAAGCGCTGTCCTACATACAGGGAACCATAACAGGTGCCAGAAATTCATCATCCTTTGTGATGAAGATGAAGATCACTGTACAGGAAGCTTCCTCCTCCCTTCACTCATTCCCATACTAGCACTGGGGGGATTCATTTTTGCCTGTGTCCCCCATCAGATTAATGAGCTAAGTCTAATTTTTAAAGGCTATGTACTGAAGCCAAGAATTTTATTCCTGACCATGTAAGACTATTCTCTTCCCACTAAAATAAAATAAAATAAAAATTAAAGTATCAACCTGAATCTCTGCCAAGAAAACGTTTGACCAAGCCTCATCTGTCAAGCTTATCATTTTTCAGCATGCACCTCGGACTCATCGTGCTTCATCTGTAGAGGGAAAAATGCCTCATCCAGACCAAATATGGCTTATATCCAACAGCACAAGTTCTCTACAGTGTTCTTTAAAACACGCTCCAATGGCAGAAGCCAGCGGCACCGTGCTCCGTACCAGATAACGGCTGTCAGTCCTTCCTGTCCCAGGGAGATGAGGCGCAAGCTCAGTAGCACAGCTGTGGGACAAGCCCTCAGCTGCTCCTCCATCCCGTCACAGATGCGGATACACAACGCAACGCCTGCTGGAATGGACCCTGGGGTGCTCCGTGACTTCGTCTCAGCACTGGCACCGTCACTGCTGACCCGCTCGGACATAACAGACTGCGACCAAGTTTCATCTGGAGTTTCTTGTGTTGCTGACTATCTCAACAGCGCCATCAAGAAGGTCCGCCAAAGGATTATGTTGCAAAGCACGCGGCTGTAACCAGACAGCCCCACTCCCATGCACTAGAAGAATTCCCCGTCTGAACTGCAAAACACAGGAGTTCTCCATACAGCGAGGTCACTGCCGCTCAGGGCAGGGAGAGCAGCCCTTGCTGCCTGCTGGCATATGCCCCATGGCCCGCCCTGGCCCTACCCTCGACTATAAGAGAGCCGTAACAGCAGCTGACAGCCCTTCTACAACTTCCACTAACCCTGCCTGAAAGTGGGCCTGTGGGGAATAGTGGAGGGCAGACACCAGGAAAAAGGCCAAGAACAAAAGTCACTGCATCCCAAGACTTCTAAGGCTGTTGCTCAAGTTGTTTTGACTTGTCAGCCGACTCCTGCCTAGATAGTCCTAGATGTTCCTCCACACTCTCCTGTCAGGGCTGCTCCATCCTCCAAAGCAGGAACGCACCAAAGCCACTCGAGAGAGACCAACCCACTGTGGCCTGGGGCTCAACGGCGTGCGCCTTCCCCTTTCCAAATCCCTCTTCTCTGCTGGACTCACAGATCCAGGAGAGGAACTGCAGCACCATCCCCTTCGCCCACAGCCTAAAGCTCCCCTTGGGAGGGGGAAGGGAGCCGGCAGCACAGCCTTGCTTAGCTACAGCTCAGCGGACGGCTGGGGAAATCAGCAGTTGAAGTATTTTGGTTTGACAGATTCCTGCACCAAGGAATGTCATTTGCCAACAAGCGAGAGGTCCTGATCAGCTCCTGTTGCTGCACCCTCCCTTACACAGAACCCCCCCCGGTACTGTGAGCCACTGCCTGTTTTATCACAGTGCGGGGCCTTGAGGGAGGACGTCTCTGCCGACCGTACTGCTTGGGGGACAAAAATCCAGAAGGTGACTGAAAAAAAAACACCAAAAAAACAGAAAGAAAACCAAAGCAAAATACAAAACCAGTCAACAGACCAGAACAACGGTGAAATAAATGACCAATACAAGAGAAATGGCCCAGCCCCCCTTTGAACCTTACTCAAACCAAGTTTATCCGGGTTCTTACTTATACAGGAAACCTGATTTTACTCAAACACAACCCTGAAATTTCTTTTGGTGTTCAAACAGTGCATCTCTCCTCTCAGTAACCTCCTCAAAAAACATGCAGAGAAACATGCTCAGTACCTTCACTTTTCACAGTCGTGTTTCAAAACCAGCTGCAGGTGAATCCTTTTAGAACACTTCCCATACAGAAACATTACTACACCTCCGCAGAAACGGGTCACGGCATTTCACACAGACCATGATCGGAGGCTGCAAGATGTTTAAACATCTGTTTACTTGCCTCTGCTAAGTCTCAGCGTATTTTAATCAGCTCGACACAGTCCCACCTCAACAGCAATTGAACCCTAAAGCATTTCCGTTGCCTTGGGCTCTTTACTTATTTTTCTGATTTAACTTTTACTTTACTTTTTACTTAAGTAAAACTAAAAGGCCAAGTCTGAAAGCACGCAGGGGTGAGGAGGGAGGAGAAGATCGTGCACGTTTTAAATGAGCTTTCCTGTCATAGTCTTCTATTTTTAAGGCAGTCTGTCAGTATGTCCTAACTCTGCATACAAAGAAAAGATTAATCACTTTAAACGCACTTTCCACGTTGTCCAAACGCCAGCACAGGTAAGAAGGCGAGCCTTTCCCATCAGTATCAGAGAGGGGAGAACTGCCATGAGAGAAGTGGAATACACAACCAGCTTTTGCTGTCTGCCAGCCTCCCGCTCCTTCCCAACCCACCAAGACAGAGAGGTCCCTGGGCTGAAGTCAGGTCAGAAACATGAGCGCAAGTTTCCACACCAAAAGACAAGGGAACAAGAGGAGACCTTGCCAAGGGGAAGGAACCCAATCAAAGAATGAGTGTGCCTGAGCGTGCCCGAGCCACAGGACAGACTTTGCCCTTCTCCCCTCTCTGCCCATCCACTGACAGTTCAAATCAGCCACCTCTGAATCCTGACCTCTGACAGTGCAGAGACAAGAGGGCAGGCACTAACAAATACGGAGTAACTAACTGAGGGGTCATGATCCCTTCGCTGAACGCAAAAGCCATCACGGTCAGACCTACACCTGCACAGGAGGGTTGCCAAGCCCACACAAACATTTATTTCAGTTGGGTTGAAATTCGCCTGCTGTTCTGCAGTCCTAATGAACATAGGATCTTAACCGCAGGGCCAGGAATTTGTGCAACAGCCACCTGGGACATTCAAAATAGCAGAAAACCGGCTTCCGAGCATCAGTCATGTCTTGGTTAAAAACAAACTGCCCTCTAGAGGGTTCCACATATTTGCCACTTTTATTAGCATGAAATCCGCATGAAAGCGTGGTAAGGAAACAGCCCTACCAAATCCTGACGGGTCTCTGGGGAGGAACAACCAAAGACAGAAGCTGCTGCGAAAAACAGCAAGCGGGAGAAAGGCAGACAATGCTGCAACCAGAACATGGGAAAAAAGGGATTTCCCACGGAGAAATTCCAAGATAAGTGAGCCAAGAGATCAAATAGAAAACAACAAAAATTTCTTGTGAAGGACCGATTTGGTATTCTACCAAGAAGGTGGGGGTAGAGCTATGATACTGCTTTTGGTAAACAACAGACCAACAGATGATGATTCGGGAGCCACCTGACTTCCTGCTTAAGAAATCCCGACCAAAAGAGAAAGGAATTGAAATACAATGCTCGAATCTTTCTTCAGGGGAGACACACACATGAGGGAATTCACCAGGATCTTTGGCAGCGTTCCCAGACACTGCCCCACGGAAAAAAACAGCTCCTTTTTTTTCACCACTCAGAACTGAGATGCACATTTCCCCAAACCCCACATCCTTAGGGAAGAGTTGAAGCTTGAATTACTGACATGGCTAACACTGCCAGCATGAGAAAATTCCCTATCAGAGCTAAGCAATAGAGACAACATCCCTCAGGCTATAGAGGAAATGCTCTTGGGCAACACTGAGAATAAAGCAAGTCTTTCCTTGCCTTTCACTTCTTGGGAATCACCAAATGAAGCAGAAAAGAGGCAGGCAGATCCATGACATGTTGGGTGAAGAAAAAAGGAGAGAGACAGCTATTTCTTCTCTTCCCTGAAGATGATCTTTATTTGTTACATGCCAGGGGAATTCGAGCACTCTGCAACTGAAAACGCTCAGTCTTTCTTAGGAAAAGCCTCAAACTCTCCCTCAAATTCACAGGCCTGCACCAGCACTGCGGAAACAGAACAGAGAGAAATAAAGCATCTGGAAGATCTTTATCATTTTTCAACCTACAGGTGTCTTACCCTTAAATAACTGGAAAATACCTAAAGGTATCACATATAATGCTTCATTTTACTGGACTGGTGGAATAGTACATTAGTACAGTAACAAATGTAGGTTGGGACATGTTCATTCTAGACTCCAAACACTAGGATTTATTTTAAGTCCCAATACTTCTACAGTGAATACGGCACTCCATTCGCAGTTAGAAGATGAGCTGAAGCATGCTCTGGTCTAAACAAAGAGCTGATCCCATTCACCTCAGAAATCGCACACATGACCTAACAACAATTCAGTTGTCATTACACTAAGGCAAAAAAAAAAAAAACCAAACAAAAAAAACAGACAAAGGGAATTATGTACCCTGAGCAAAATGCAGAAATTGACTGGATTTCAATCACCTAGGAGAGGACTTTAGTTGTCCTCCGTATGGCAGCAGGGAGAGCTCAGAAATCCTCCTGCCTGAAGAGCTCATTGCTTTCTGACAATCTGCTGTCACCCAGACACAGTGCTGTCACACTGCCTAGTCCTCTATGGATTTGCACGTGATTTCTGAACAATTATCAGAGAATAGGAGGAACAGAAAACCTGATAAGAATATTACCTATACCGCAGGAACTTCTGACCTGGGCATATTGTAGCTTTTTCAAATTTTAAGCCGATTTTGAGAAGAAAAGGGACAAGCAAAGGAAAAACCTTAAAAAAAAAAAAACCAAAACCAAAACCCAAACCTAAAACAATAACAACAAACCCCAAAACCAAAACAAACCAAGCCTAAAAAATAATAAAAATCAACACCCCCCCAAAAAAAACCCCAAACTCACAAGCTTCAAGGCAGACAGAGATAATTCTGTATCTTAACTACCTCCATGGCCATGCTCAGGAGTAGAAAAAGCAGGCCTTTGAGGAGTAAATAGCAACTTTCTGTTTAGCAGAGAAGAAACTGCAGAGCCACCTGCAGAGCCACCTGCCTGAGGCTGAACTGCCAGGGTATCGGGCACCTGACTGATAAATGAAAATGTTCCGCTGAAAGACATCAAAGATAAGCTGCCATAGCCACTTCTACCTCCTCAAGGAAAATAAGCTTCACACAGGTTTAGCAGGCTGGAGGAAAGGTGATTTAAGCAAGTTGCCCCTGGAAGACATTGAAAGAGATACCGCATGAGTCATTTTAAATGAGAGGAAATGAAAGCAGTCAATAAACTGAAGGCAGACAAAGGGCAGTTTGAGCTCACAGCTTCCTGTAAATCTGGACTACTGAGGTGGATACTCAGGCTCACTTCAGCAAAGATGCCATTCACACTGGAGTGACAGGTTCCCAAGCACAAGACGGATGCTTGAAAGAGAATCTAGCAAAACCTCAATTACACAAGCCAAAGTATATCCGTGCTGTAGTATATTCCATCTCAAAACACAAAATTCTTCACAATCATTAAGCAAACCCCTTCCCCCTGCAACGCCTGTCAAAAGAGTAAAGAACCAGGAAAAAAAAGGCCGCTTAAATTTCAAATTTATTCTTTTAATGTCTTAAAAAGGTCACAAGATTGTTTTCAATCTTATTAATAAATTTTATTTGGACAAGTAGAGAACAACTTGTATCACAACAGCTTTAAACAACATGATTAAAGACTGCAGCACTCCAAGGAGGCTCACAGATATGTACAGTATATGAAGAAAAAAGTTGCACCTCAGAGCTGATCATGATCAAGTTAAAAATACCTGACTTAAAGTACATGTGCTAATAAATTTCCTTTAGGTCATGACCAGCATGAAAATAATTAGGACACAGGTACTCAGCAAAGTTTTCTGCTAATGGGTACAGCAATATGCTGCATTTAAGGATTAAAATCAAATTCTAGTTTAGTGTTAGCACTGAGCCCTTAAGAGAAATCCCAATTTCTACTTTTCCCCATTTACAAACATCAAAGCTATTCCCACTTAAGGGTGTGCCCAGCTGCACACAAATCAAGTCCTTGAATGATAAAAACTTTTAGCGCTAATACTGGAGGTCTTACATCCCGGTATAAATTTGCCTTTCTGGCCATTTCATCTATCAGTTGCTACAGAAAATACTTGCTAAGTTAACTCCTCAGGAGAAACAATGCACGTCGCTGGAAATCACGTCCTTTCTACAATGAAAATGATCTGCCAATTCAAGTTTCATTTGTTCAGGAAGACAGAAGATTTAAGGCTTCGGTGGCAAAAATAATCCTCTGAGCAGTATTTTTCTAAAGTCAAGCTGACACAGGTATGTTTACTTTTTCTTGACTTAAAATCCCTGGTATCAGGTTTAGATAACATCCACCTGTTAAATCTGGCAAGAAATCACTCCTTCCAAAGAGGTTGTCCTAGGATCAACCATTTTAGAAGCATTTGAGGATAGTTTGTTTAAATTTTTTTTAATTATAGCAACATTCAGACTTTTTAATAAGTTGATGAAGCAGTGCTCATGGCATCATCTGCAATTTTGGTACTGGCAGGGTGTATGCTCGCAAAGTATTTGACATCATTGTCATCATCCATTTGAAGCGCCATAATTGTTTGCTCCACAGCTTCTTGATGAGAGTTGGCAGAATTTAGAAAATATTCTGTAAGAGAAAATGCACAAGACTTTATAGAAGGAAAAGATGGCAGATACTTCAACGCAAACCTCAGCATACTATCTCAGGAGACAGTGCATGTGTATAGTCAAACTGGAATATCTGAACAGGCACAGAACACTTCTGAATAAACCTATGAATTCGCCTTAAAAAAAAACCCAAAAAACAAACCACAAAACAAAAACCATTCCATGTTTCAGAGCACAGTTGCTCTAAACACTGCTGTTAGAACCCAGGATTTCCATGGTGCTTAAGTATAAATGTAAGCGTGACTCACTCCATGACCAAAGAGGAAAAAAAAAAAAAACCTGCAAGAGACTCAGCAGTGTGCTTATATTTGTGATGGAGGGAAGGTACCACAAATCCATGGCCATCCCACTCCATTTCACTGGCAGGCTTGCCTAATAATTATCAAACAGAACTAAGATAACATGAAATGAAAGAGTGGAAGAAGTTCCAACATCTGACAGTTTTCATGAACTACACAACACAAGTTGCATAAAACAGCGTAACTACAAACAGGTCACAGGAAGAGCCATTTAGATCTGAGGTTTAAAAACTTCTGAACTTGTTTTTCAAATCTGCCTTTCATAATCTACCCACCATCCCTAATCATACACACAACATCTTTGAGGCAGGGACTACCTGTATTATAAGGTTACATACAGGCAATGCAGAATGGAAGTGTACCATCCAGGTGGAGAACACAAAAATAACGAGGACAACAACAAAAACACCAATATTACATGATAACAGGAAGAACAGTGACAGCATTAGCACAGTTAACAGAGAATAAATGACTGCACATCAGCTGATCCATCTTAACTGTCTACATATGCTTACTCAGGGTCTCCAGCATGCACGAGACAACTCGCAATAGCCTACTTCTCACTGTGTTGGCACCCTTTGTGTTGTCCAGTGTTTTGAACATTTTGCATTTTTCTTCACACACTCTACACTAGAAAAAGCAGTCTTCAAGCCAGTGTATGGTTTTGAGAAAGAAAGCGTCCATAACTGGATGAAATACTCCAAGTGCGGACACTGCTGGTTTACAAAATAGCATAGTATCTCTATTTTCCTTTGCAGCACTTTGGAATCTAAGCACTGATGACTCTTCTGGCATCTGCTGTGCATTGGGGATGCTTTCCTAAGCGAAGTCTGCAATTTGAAAGTTGCATGTCTAATTTCCCTGAAGAGACTCCAGAGAAACTTTCTTCCCATTGCTACCATAAAACATAAAAAACAAACAGCAGCCATCTCTTCTCTCCCAGTGGGAAAACAGATGGTGGATTTGTATGGAAGGATTTTTCTTCTTTATCCTCATTACACAGAACACCAGAATTTTTTTTAACCAAATGAAAGGCACTGCTCAACAACTCCAGAGTTGCTAGCTGTTCATTTGTGCTTGCTGTGCCCTGATGATGCCTCTACAAACTAGCTTGTTCAGGGAAAAATAGTACAAAAAGAGCAGGCTGGCATAGGAGCAACAACTCTTTTTTCCCCAGCGTGACACAACAGTGGCTCTGATACCACAAGGTTCATGGTTTTATCTCAGCCAAGGTAACATTCCACACACAAGGAGACTGTAAAAACAAGAGCAACCTGCATCTGATGTTGTTTCTTCTTTCCCAGCTGACTATAGGAAAGTGGAGGGACAAAAAGATACACCATCAGCCCATTGCAAATCTTTCTGAGCACTAACCTTTCTCTAAAAGAGTTTGCTTCAATGTTTTTGCAAGCAGGACTCGAACATTTGGAACCCTGTCAGAGGCCAAGTGTAATAAGTGTGGTAACAGATGCACAGCAAACTGGTCCATGGGCAGGCAGTCATCCTCACTGATAGTCTGGCAAGAAGACAGAAACAATTTCATTAGATTTCAGCCCTGTGAGGACAAAATCCCCACGCACAATCAGAGCTGACAGATCTTATTACCTTCATAGCACAAATACAGTGGGTAGTATCCGCAAAGTTTTAAAACACAGTACAATTTTTCTAGCACAAAGTCATATACAATGAAGCAAGTTGGGGTTGAGGAAATTCAGGGTCAGTTAGAAGCCCAGTTTATTTTGCATGAAGTCTGGCAACTTCCTTATTTTTATTGGTGTTTTGGGGTTTGTTTTTTTTTTTTTTAGTCACTGTATCATTTGAAAATGGAAGAAAAGTAAAATACCTTCCCAATCCTTTTTAAGATTGATTTAGCCTTTGTTTTAACTAGGTACTGTATTAAGAACAAGAATGGCCCATCTCAATAAACATCCATCGTACGGAAACCTGTTTCTCTAAATAAGCTCAAAGCTCACATTTCTCCAAATGCCTCAAAGAACTGTCCCACTTGGGCAGCAGTCATGTTCGTTCCCAGTCTACACCTCTGCTACAGCCTCCAAATTTGACCATTTCCTTGGGACCCCAGCTACTTGCAACTCTTCTGCTTATTTTGCTGAGAATACATTGTTTTTGACCAAGCTGTGCTACCTGGCTAAGGAGGTACAGGCAACTCCCAGCACTTGATTTCTAAAGGGTAGCCCAAAAAAGTGGCAGACTGCTTCAGCATATTATAAAAATCTCACTTTGTGCTGAGTGAAAAAGCAGCTTCCCAACTCAGGGATTATTTTGCTATGCATTTGTTTCATATTCAACATCAGATTTGAAAACCTGATGTTAATATGCTAAGCTAAAGATGCATTCAAGCTCACGTAAGGAGCAACACTAAAGAAAGCAACCATGAAACCTATTCCCTTGGAAACAAAGTTCTCAAATATTCATTAGAATAGCACCAATAGACAGCTAAAGAGTTCCAGCTGCTAATCCCCCCTTCATTCTTAGCACCACTTCCCAAAACTTAAAAGATGAACAAAAAGACATTTTACCTGGCAAATAAAGACAAAAGTTTGCCGACCAGACCATTTGCGGCATCTACAGAACTTTTCAACAAGTTCATTCATGAGGTCTATCACAAAGGTTGATGTTGAAGCCATGTACAGCTTTTTTACCATTTCACTAACCTTGAAGAAATGAGAAGAAAAAAAAAATAATATAAAAATTGCTTCTGACCACCAACCGTCAGAAGTTTGAACTCCTAAATTTACTTAAACTGCTTTACCAGCTTGTAAGAAATCCAACGGACAGAAGACACTTTGTCTGCACAAAGGCTGAAAGCGATAGGTCGCAAGTAGTCGTAAATGTCTCTGGCACTGTAGAGATCTAGAAGCAAGATCAGCTGCCTACAGGATGGAAGAAGAACCAAACAGAGTACATTACAATAAGAAGAAAGGTAGCTTTACCTGTGAATATGATATCATATGACAACACTTGCTAAATATGCAATATGGCCATAATAATGTTACTGAAAAATAAAATCTTCTATTTTTCAATGCCATGAGTTTCACTATGGGTCTTTGACTATGACTTGCAAATTTTAAATTGCCACTTATTCACAATAATGGCAAAATGCTACATGAGCTCAAAGAATGAAAAACTAAGGGAGGGGCAAAGGAACCAAGGTTGCATTTACACAGCAGGGATCCCGATATCTGCTACAATGTACGTGCAGCACAGCAACCAGATGTGAATGACACTACAGTGTGCACATACATTTGAATACCTGGTAAATACATCTCACACATATAACACATGTACAGCTACAAAGCAACTACTCTGACTTGGTTTGATAAGTATCCTTGGTCACTTAAGTATGCCGATTTATCAAATTATAAATTTCTACTTCAGAGTATACTGGACAACTAGGGAAACTATCAGTCTTCAGTTTGTAATGAGTTAGGATTTCAGCAGGTTTGCAGACACAAGTATGCGTCATGAATGGTAGAAAGCATATCAAAACAAGTGGCATGACATGTTACAAGCAGACGATTCAACATCTCCATATCAGTAATAACAGGTGAGCAATTTGTAGATACTAAATCAAAATAGCATTTAAATAGAGCAAAAACATGGCATTATGATCAGTTATTAAACTAGGTCTCTTTAAATTTAATTCCAAAGGTAACACTGTAATTAGTCATTACAATATGCTCATTTCATCATTGCTGCTAGAAAAGCCCTGGTCCCACAGTCTCTCTTCACAGGGCATGTGCTGCAGTCTTGATCATCCTCATGAGTCTTTGCTGAATTTGCTCCAGTTTATCAGCATCTTTCCTGCATTGGTATAGATGCATTACTCCGGATGAGATCTAGTGAGTGCTGACCAGCGGGGGCTAATCTATTCCCTTGATACACTGCCTTTGCTCCTGCTGATAAGAGCCCTGGATTATGCTGCCAGGACACACTGCTGGCTCACGTCCAGTTCACTGTCCTCTATGATATCCTGGGTCTTTTCAGCAGAGCTGCTTCCAGGGCAGCCAGTCCTCAGTCTGCCTCACTGTCAGAGGCTCTTCCTTCCCGTGCAGAGGAGTTAGTGTCTCTCCGTTGTCAAATTTCGTAAGCCTCCTGTCAGCCCCTTCCTCCAGCCTGTCTAGGCCCCTCTGGATGGCAGCCCTCCCTTCAAGCACATTGACTGTTCATCCCGTTCTGGTGTCACCAGCACCTCTGATGAGAGTTCACTCTGTCACCCCCCTCCAGGTCATCAATAAAGGTGTTAAAGACGAAAGGTCCCAGAATGCACTTCTGCAGCACCTACAGCTATGCTCCAGGTAGAGCACAAACTATTACCCACAACCTCCTGAACCCAACCATCCAATGACTTCTACTCATCTAGCTTCCACCCACCCAGTCCAAACCTAGCTACAAGAATATTGTGAGACATGGCATTAAAAGCCTTGCTAAAATGGAGGTAAATGACATTCACCACCCTCTCCTCATACAGAGTCAGTCATTTATTCACAGAAGGGAAGTTGCTGAGATGTGATTTACTCTTGGAAATTCATGCTGACTGTTTTCATGAAGGAGTGCCAGAAATGGTCTCCAAAAGGACCTGCTCCATCATTCACAGGGCCTGACATAAGGCTGACAAAATTTTAACTTCCCTGATAGTACCCCTCTTCTAAAAGGCTAAAAGCACATCATCTGCCTTTCTGTAGTTCTTGGTGACCTGTCTTCATCTTCACAGCCTTTCAAAGATGATGGTTAATGGCCTCGCGAAGACATGGGCCAGGTCTGTCAGCACCCTCAGTTGCAGCCCGTCTGGTCTGATGGATATACATTGGTTGAGTTCTCAAGCAATCCCTTGGTTGATCCTCAACTACCACTGAAACCTACTTTAAGCATGGAGGCCTGGGAAATCTTGTCAGCACCTCAGCCTTCTTTGTGCGCACCATCACTAAATCATCCACACCATTCAGCAATGGTCCCATATTTTCCCTGTTAATTCTTTTTGTGCTAAGGTAACAGTACTTGACATCCCTTGCAAGTCTCAGTTCTAGCCGAGCTTTGACTTTCCCAGTATAACCCTACATGCCTGGGCAATGTTTCTGAATTCCTTCTGTGCACCCTGTCCCTGCTTTCACCTCCTGTATAATCTCTGTTTGCACTCAAGCTCAGTCATGAGTTCCTTTCTTAGCCGAACCAGGCTCTTGATACATCTCCTTGTCTTCCTGAGTATCAAGATGGACTATCCTTTCACTTGGAGGATGCTGTCCTTAAAAATCTGCTGGCTTTCCTGAGCAATTTGACCCTTCAGCGTTGCGTCCCATAGGAGCCCACCTACCCGTTCCATGAAAAAGCCAAAGTCTGCTCACATGAAGTCCTAGGTCACTACTCTGCTACTTGCTTCCTTTACTCCCCTCAAGTTCTTGATCTCCTCCGTTTCACGGTCATGAATTCAGCCTACTCATCAGACAGAGCAACTTGAATTCAAATTGCTAGAACACTTCTATTGACTTCAACAGCAAGCAGATGTGGTCTTCTCTTTTGGCAGCTTCTTTTTTATGGAAGGGTAATGTTTTCAGCATATGGTGATGGAAAAGACATTCAAGTTCCAACTTGAGCTCTTATAAATGATAGACAACTACTGGGAATTTTTAAGCAAGAGGGACAGGTGGAGGAGGCTAAAGACTATCCGCTACTTAAAAAAATGAAATGAAGAATGTCACTAAGACATTCATTCTATGATTTCAACATCTTTAAATATCCACAACAATAAAAACAAGCACCCAGAAAAATACGTACTCAGCAAGCTCTGCACGGAAACGCCAGTTCCGGCTGTTATCAGTCACTAGGAATTCCTGGAGCTGATAAAGATACTCTCGCCTTTTGTCAAGATGAAGAAGCTGTAACAGTAAATATAAGCTTACAAAGAAATGTAGGCTACCATCATCAGACAGAACAAAAGCTTTAAAATACAACAAGTGAAACACTTGATTTTTTAAAAAATAATAATCTTTAGCAATACTGTTGCTTTTCTGGGCTAAACCCTATCATGCTTAAGTCTACAGAATCACATGGGGCACTACGGAAAGCAAAATCAATCTAGTCTCTGCTTTTACTCTAGGAAACAAGAAGGGTAAGCAGTAAAGATCGTATTGATTTTAAAGGTCTTATGATTTGTGTCTTTCAGCTCCAAAAATGAGGCAGTTAGAGAAAAACTCCTAAAGAAATTTGAGAAGTTGTGCAGAGAGATTAGAGCCATCAAAAAATCTTAATGCTATCCACTGGCACCTATATATTGAATAAAAATGCACAAACCAGGCTCTTCAAAGAAAAGAAAGTATCAGCAACACAGATGTCCTGCAAAATATACTGCAGTATTCAACAGACATCTGGGTTACATCCAGATTTGTATGGATTCCCACAAAGAGTTATACCAGTGTTATGTTAAAAAGCAAATGCGTGCAAAGAAATGAAGCAAAATACATAATTTCACTTGACCAGAGTTGAACACAGACATACCTTCAGAAAGTCATGCAAGTGTTTAAGCACACCTATCCTGACTTCATCTAGATCTTTTAAAAAGCCATTGAAGACAGGAACTAAATCTCCAGCTGTAAGCTGATCTCCAAGGATGACAGCAAGTTCATGTATAGAAAACGCTAGTGTCCGCCGAACCTTCCACTGGAAAGATAAATAAATAAATTTATTTTATTGATGTATTATCTGAAGTGCTCTATTTTAACTTGAGTTAAAATATCAGTATCCAAGCTGGGTTCCCAGCGAACTACAGTTACAAATACATTCAACGCTATCTCATGTAATAATTGAAAATGAAATGGGAAATTAAAAATAAAAAAGAAAACAGGGGAAAAAAAAGGCAAAGGAAAGAGAGGAAAAATTATGAGGTATTATTTCTTCCACCTGAATATCAAGGAACCAGGCAAATGAAAGTAATGAAAATATTTTAATTTTCCAGGTGTCAGGAAGGAAGATAGTGCTCCTTGACATCAGTATTCTTCCACACATTACTCTCTGCTTTAAATTTTTTTGCGTAAATTAGTTCCATACTACTACACTCTCACTCATTTTATTTATAAAAACAGAACAGGATACATATCCCACAGTATTTCAGCAGGCATATTTTAGCTTCCATAATAGGTAAACTTTCACCCACACTGAGTGCCCAGCAGTCCAAGGACCAGTAGAGCTTTTATTCGCCCTAACTTGAGGGGGCATTTTTTTAATGGATTAATTATTTCAAGTAAGTCTTTTTAAAAATAAAATAGCATCTATTCTTTACCCAGCAGTTTCCAGTTAGCATGAGTACCGTTCTTTTGCCCTGGTTTGGCAATTCAATCTTAATTCAGATTAGACTGGTGATAAACTCTGGACAGTTTTGAACATAGGATAATTTGGTTTTACTAATGTTTTAAATTTATTAGCTGGTTGTTTTTAATGGCTGCAAAAGAGTTTGGAAAACATGAGCAATAGCCATGTACAAAATTACTCACTACATATCACTGAGATCTGCTGCTCTGACACAGCAAGCAGCAAGTTCAAGAGAGGTGAAGTAGCCTGAGAATGTTTAAAAAAAAAAAAAAAGAGCATCTCCAAAAAAGGAAACAAGGGAGGACTGGGAAACAACTCTAAACCAACAGTAAAATGCACAAAGCCACCTCCTTACCACCTGACAAAAAGGAAAATATTTCCAGTATTTCTTTTTAAAATAGCAGTGCTGCACGATGATAGTGATGTTATTCCCTTATGACTAACTGGATGCAGAACCAAAAAGGCCACCGAAAGGCCTGGCAAGAGGGTGACTCACTCCGCTTCAGACATGCCTGCAGGGGCACGTATCTGCTCATGCACAGCAGCGCAGCCCAAATTTTCATACCTATGAGACTCCCAAGCACTGCCAGAAGATCTCAATTGAGCAGAGGAAATTGGTGACCTCTCCTCGCATTCCCACAGGAGATCTACCTCCCACACAAAGTGCCCCATTTCCTTACTACCTGAGCACCACACACATCCCGTTTCCCAAGACAACAGATACACTTTCATTCATCTTATGAATAACTAATACCAGCAACAGAAAGCTCCACATGAAAAGCAGAGCAACCCAACACCCAGTAAACAAGATAAATCATTATAGAAGCTCAGATTATTCACTGTCACCTCATAAAATTCCAGATTATTCACTGCCAGAGCTTGAGCTTACCTGCATGTCAGATGCCAGTGTCTCATAGGTATCTTTCAAACAGTGCCAATTCTGTCTGCCTAATGTAAGTGCCACACCTGGCAGGCTGTAGGCACAGTGCTTGGCAATCTCGGTATCAACTGTTTGTGCGCGAGATGGATCAGTCATTGACAAATACTGATCCAGCAAGGCTTGAGGTACAACATCCTACAGCAAGAAAAGGATAGAGTGTTTACACTATTTTCAATAAACCCTCATAAGGCTTACTAAAATTCCAGGGCACACTATCAGAACATGCTTTTTGCCACAACTATAGAGTATTATTTAATTACAATCTCTTAATAAGAATGCAAAGATTTTGCATTTCATAAGTTCCACCAAGAAGTTCCAAAGAAACGATGACATCACCGGGGGCTATTTGAAAATATACAGACCAATGTAACAGATGAGTGGGTAGATCACTGTCTACTTAGGCAGACCAGGAAATTAAAAGACTACATTCTACCTTTCTACAAACTTTCAGGCTCACAGGCCGTGCAAATTGGCCATTTTAACTCATACATAAAAAATAGGCAGAACAGCAGATGACAAGACTTGCTTAAAAATATTTTCCTCTTCCTCTCAAAATCTTGGCGAGCAGAAAGCTAAATTAAAATGCCTTGGGGCAGGGGGGTGGGGTGGGCAGAGTATAGTGTGTTCAGTATTGCTTCTGAACTCCCTAAAGAGTCAGCAGGGAGGAAGAGACTTCTTCAGAGGCAGAGATCTCTGGTGAAGACCAATCCTTCTCTCCACTGAGAAACTAAAGCATCTGAACTAAAATTTTGTGAAAACCTCTTTGTGTTGACTTCAACAGTAGCTTTGCTTCGGCTGTTGTCAGTTTATCTCAGGCACTGACTCTACCCAAGGGGGTGCGAAAGAGCATTTCCGTAACACTGCAGCCGAATAGCTCGGCACACACAAAAGCAACAAGAGGGACTGAGGTCCTCACTCAGGGAATCACACTGGTGCAGGGTGGCACACTTAATCCTGAACTATGTAACAAAACCATTCTATTCCTTTTTGGGAAAAAAAAACCCAAAAGAGACAGTTCAAGCTTAATGAACTACTTTCACAGTTTTTCTGCAAAAAGCTGTCATGGGGTAGGGGTGGTTCCACTCAAAACATTTAACAAAAAAATCTTGTTTCCTCAATAACCTAATTTCCGTGACAGGATAGTTTCCATAGAAAATGAAACCAAATGAAACCAAACCCTGGAAGTTTATGACAACTGTTCTTATATCAAAAAATACTGTCATCTTTTACACGTACTTAAATCAGAAGCAACTACTGAATTAAGCCATTATCCCTGGAAACACAAAATAAGTAATTTTAAATTATTCTTAAAGGTTTGTCATATTTTACAGAAACTACATCACATCAGAAATGACTGAAACGCATACAAGAAATACTTACATAAATAAAAAAAAAAAATCCACTTATCTGATACATGTAGGAAAAACAGAGACCACTGTCATTTACCTGTACTTTGGATTTTCTTTCTTCTTCAGGGCTGAAACTACTGTTGGTGCTCAAATCTGAATCATTATGAATATAGTGAAGTGTAGAATCCATATTCTATGGAAAATTAAAAAAAAAAAGTCACACAAAATATACTCAAGGATTAAACAAAAAACAAATGTCAACATCAAGAAGTGCTGTCCTCACCTCAAGGTCTTTTTCTTAGATTAAAGGAATACATGTTTTAATATCAAATACAATTTTGTTACAGCCTGAAATCAAAAGGCCTGTAAGATAAATCTTTCTGCTTTCAATTTCAAACACAGACTCCTCTTATCCTGCTCCATTTTGGTTCTTATGGAATGAAAATCACAGGGGAGTAGTACCTTTGAGACTGCATTAAGGAAAATGTAACTAACATATGGGTCACATTGCTTCTCCCCTGAAAGGAAAATGAGAAAACATCTGTAGTGGATTTTATTGGATTTGTTGCTTTGGATTTGTGCTAGAAAAAGGTCAAAACAAAGCTACCCTCACACTTAAGAGTAGAAACTGATGAGACTTACGCTGTTGCTCCTTTCCTAGAGGTGATTATTCTGTAATCTTCTCCACAGATGAGCTTCACCTTATAATACAAAGTCCTAGTGGACCATAGCTCTGACACTAGTCATCACCCCTCTCAGCAGTTCTATTAAAACTGTTTTTAGCAATCATTCAAGCATCCTGGCTACACAGCTGGGCCTTGAAGATAAGGACTGAGACTCTGTTTCAGAATGCTATCGAGTAGCAGAGGTTTGATACTCTATGATAAACTGTACTGCTGAGGGGATGCTCTGTCGCTTTCTGTATCAGTGGAGATCCCCAAATACAACAGACTTTACATAATCAACCGTGAATTTCAAGATGTGATGAATATTTGGAAAGTAGATCAGGCTGCTACCTGGTAAAACAGGACAAAGGCATTTTTGCTAGATATGAGTCAAGGTATCTATTCACAGATGCTGCAGGGTGAGCTCTCAGGGTCAACAGAAGCACTGAGAATATGCCTACTCTACCAGCTGTTCAGATCAGTTTGACAACGAGAATTTTCAGCAACCTACAAACTTCTTCAAAGAAGCCTCCAGGATACCATCTGTCTTCCTTGGTTTGACTTCAGACAGTTGCTTTTTCCCGTTCCATGATCTGCTTTCATCTAAGCATTAGGTTGTAATTTTAGTTGCTGAGGTGTAATTACAGGTGATAAAGAACAGGCAGAACTGTGAGGCAATTGCATATCGCTGGCACAGCAGCCTAAGTCACCTGTCAGACATATCAAGCAGCAGCAAAGAGGTGTCAAAGAGGCAATGAAAGAACAGATCTGCAAGTGACTCTGTAACTAAATGTGTCTAGCAGCATACAACTCCAACTATAAAACCTCCAGAGGCTCTGAAAACTATCTCTGCAGGATTTTAGTTTGCCAGTCAACTCTTCACTCCCTTTTAGCCTTATTTTTTTCAGAAAAAGAGACAATTTTCAGCATTGCCAGAAAGTCACCGGCTTTGACCTCTGTCAAATCAAGAAATTAGGAGGCAGCCTGCACTACCTAGCCATAGTGCTTTCCATGAGTTGCCCAGGTGCATGGAACTGGGGGCTAGTCATCCATTCTGCTACAATAAAAATGGAAAAAACTCATCTCACAATCTCTGCTACCCCAGCTCTAAAAGGATAAGTTTAATTAAAAACAAAAAAAAAATAATACTTTACTGATTGAACTAAGTTGAACAACTAAATATACCGAAGGGCATCACAGATGGGAACATTTTTACCCAGACACTTTTAAAGTCAAATATACATTCCAGAAAGGAAGAGCTTCAGTACAGAAGAACCACAGCATCAGTCGGTATTTAAGTCAATGCAGTATCTCTATTCCTGCAGAGATGAAGTCCCATCTGTACTTTTTCCAGATAACATGCACATACTAAACTGAGCACTGCAGAGAGCCAGAACATAAAAACTCAGCAGGGTTTACCCTGAAAGCTTCTTGTGTACCAAATTTGTGAACCACCACCTCTGAGATGCAAAATCTTTGTTATAACCTTACAAATCTCTTACATGAGGTTTCCTTTAGCTGCAGTGTAACAAGAGCTCCATGGTTGTGCTCCACAGACCCTTGCTCTGTGCCATGGCTTGCACACAAAGCCCAAAGCACCAGGACAAGTGGTGTTGGTCTTTCCTAACAGGGCTGCTGGCCCAAACACAAGAAGAAGCCAGTCTCAGGGTTCAGGTCTCCTTCTGACATACACCCTCTTCTTAAAGAGAGGTACTTGTGCCAGAAAGGGACAGGCTGATTTTAGTCCAGTTTCCTTTCTCTTTCTTTTCCTTCCCTTCTCCCTCTACCTCCAACCAAAATAATAAAAAAAAAAAAAAAATAAATAAAAAAAGAGGACTTCCACACCTATCCACTGGGAATACGATTTAGGGGATTTCTTGGGGCTTACAATTGTTTATCAAACCTATAGAGAGTACACAACCTAAAGAAAATAAAAATGTTGGCTCTGGAGGAAAAATAAAACAGCCACCCTCCTCTTCAACAAACAAGCATCATCTGTGTTGCAAAATCTTATCTATTCACTCCATTACAACATCTCTTTTCATGTGAATAAAGAATCTCTCTTTAATATGTAGCATTAACTCCTTCGGGAGCCAATACATCTGCAGAAGGACAAGCAAAGCGTGATTTTGCTTTGTGATACATGTGCAGAACTGTGAAGGCTGCTTTCAAATACAAAATGCTGTAGCTTGATTTTTCTAAAGTGTCCAGAACCCGGCTGACACGTTGCTATGCTGAGACTTAAAAAAAAAAAAAAAACAACAACCCAAAACCAAAACGACAACAAGAAAAACTAAACACCTGTGAAAATCAGAGCTCTCGTCACTGCTAGGGGCAACAGTCCACTTGCTCAACAGATCACAGCTTGATTCCCAAATTCTAGGTCACTTCTATAATATCCTTTCACTTGTAAAATGAGGACTTGATTCAGTGCCAGTAACAAACAAGGAACTGACAGATTAAGAGCATCCTTTTAAACAGTAAAACTGAAACATGCAAAACCAACATATACCAGCAATGTAACAGGTTCTTAAACTTTCTGTCAGCATCATACTCTGATAAAGTAAAGAAATAAAATGCAGGACAAGTCCCTCTGAACAAACCCCACCTTCATTAACCCCAAAAATTAGAAGGACAGAGGATACATCTACACTATCATTTTACATGTTAGGATTAGAAAAAAGTGACTACAACAGATCCTACGATAAAGAAATATATGGAGTCTGACATCAGGAATTGGGGGCAGGTTGTTTTTTTGAAACAAACAAACAGAACAACCACATTTGTAGTGTTAAATTATGATTGCATATAAACAGAAGTATCGAAGTAAATGTCACATTCCTCCACTCGCTAAATGTTTTTGAGCTACATGGTAGTCCAACAGCTTAGGTGAAAAGTTAATTAAATGTCATCTAGAAACATTGTTCTAATTAAGGAAGGTTGAAAATATTTGCACTGGACTGATGTTAACTCCTAGACTTTTTAGAGACATTTATCAAAATTTCATATGAAAATACCATTTAGGCAACGTGATTCAACAAATCACTCGCTATGGTTTCATGGAGCTTATTTTGGAACCGTTGCTATCTACATAGCTATAGCTTTTAATACCACCAGAGCTTATGTCACTATATGCAGTGAACATAGTGGGTTTGGCCTAATATACAGTACAGAACAGAGAACAGTATCAAATGCAACAGTTGGGAAGGGAGCAGTGGTGGGGTGCAGAAAAGGTAAGTGCAAAAAAATTTGAAGTGTTACTGATTGCTAGAATCCACTTTCTCTTTCAGCAGTCCACACAACATCCTAGATTGCAGGTTCTGAACTTCTCTTATGCAGGTCAGTAAACTAATATAAAACACTTTGACAGGGAGCACAGGGAACTAAGTACCTCTTTCTCCAGACTGGGGAGGGGGAGGGAGAGAGGCAGCAGGGGCGGGACTGGAGAAGGAGATTCCCTTATTATCAGTGG
Organism: Chroicocephalus ridibundus; assembly: GCF_963924245.1. Lineage (NCBI taxonomy): Eukaryota > Metazoa > Chordata > Aves > Charadriiformes > Laridae > Chroicocephalus > Chroicocephalus ridibundus. The sequence continues at coordinate 113,393,500 of NC_086285.1, read as the reverse complement.
GGGCTCTGTTTTAAGGAAGGCAATTTCTCAGTCATAAACTGCAGTAGCATTAAAACATCTTAAAATGTCATAAGTCACAACAGAGATTTTTAACAGAAACAATTTCAATAATTTACATGGACAAGCACAGAACTGACAAAAACAAAGGCACCAAACACAACTCATTTTAGTTTAGTAGCTAGCGCTTCAATACCAGCCAACAAAACCAAATGCCACACTAGCCCAAAGTAGGAAGCATTTGTCTGCAATTACTGCATTAATGTAAAAATACAAGCTCTATTACTGGAGCCCTGGAAATCCTAATGGGGAAAAAAGAAATAGAGTACAAAATTTGCTTCTTACCTCAACAGTGTCACCAATTAAAGGCACAATATCACCCAGTATAGGTTTAAAATTTTGTTGGTCATTGGTTAATTCAGTCTGTGAGTCTGTTCCCTTGCCGATACTGGCCATTGTCTCTTCTTGAGGATCCAAACTGGATGCTCTGAGTGCAGCAGACAACACCTCCACTTGTGCTGCAGCATGAGAAAAAAATACACGTGAGACTGAACTGCAATAAACTTTTGGCAAGTTCACAAAGCAACTTTTAGACAGTGACTACTAATTAACTGAAAGATAGCAGAAGAACTATGGGAGAGGCACAAATTTAAGATTATTGACCGTTAGTAAATCCCAAATTGGGAACAATTAGTGTAAAACGTAAGGCATATTAGCACTCTGCTCTTTTCCTAGGGTGCTCAACCACACTATAGTTCAGTGAAATTTGTCTTTAATGTAAAAAAACACAGGAGTAAGAGACTGCTGTTATGACAGGATCAGTTCTTTAAGAATCTCGGTACATGTTAATGGTGCAAATAGTCTTTGTGGCAAAGTAATTCAAATAAAGGTTGAGAATAGGTTTATTCATACAGGAAGGATTTCAGTTCCAAAAGGCTGTGTCTCTCTCTATATAAGGTCATTAAATTCTTATGTCTTTATAGCAACTCTAAAGCAAGATCTAGATAGGAAGATGCTAGACCCCAGTAACTCTTTTCTGGACAGGATACTTTAGCCTCCTTGCATCCTCCAAACAAATAATGAAGGTTGCACTGTTTGATGTTGTCTTATTCACCAAAAGGGAGCATTTCACACTCTGCCATGCACTCTTTTGAAAAAGATCCAGCTGTTCTGAGACTGCTCTGCTTTCCATCCCTCTGCTTACTGCTAATTAAAAAAAGCTTTGTTGAGCAAAGTTCCTTGGATATAGCCTGACCTAAGCAGATCAGGTATCAGAGGCAATCTTAGCTGCAAGCAACACACAATTCAGTGCTGACTTATCTACTCTGCCTCTCCTTATCCACTTCATTCCAAGAAGGTAAGGAAAAATAATCTCCTGACCCATTAAATTTACCCCGCCATACAGAAGATCTGCTCCTCATAGACTTTGGCTTTTCCAAGGTTTCTTAAATGCTCATCGTGAAATTAAACGACAAACCATATGCTTATTTTTAATCCCACATTGCCATACTAAGTTACAGAAACTGAATTTCTCCCTCTAACTTTTTTGATAGGGTTATTAACAAGAATTAAACAAAGTAAGTTGGATAGAAGAAACAATACATATGTCACAAGAAGCAAAATTACAACTCAGCATAATCCTAGCTAGCAAAATTTGGAAAACACAGTACAGGTTCACTGGTTCCTAGGTGGAGTCTGATGACCAGGAGTAAAGATAATTCTTTACAATATGCCATGTTAGCTCTGTAACTGCATCAAATGTCTAACAGAATAACTGAAGATATTCTTGCTCTACTACTGTAATTCACCTCAACACAAAAAACACAGCAAGTTAAACACTTAAAAACAAACACAACAGCATAGTAATACTTCCAAATACATAAAAGTTAGTTTTACAATTTTTAAGATTAACAAAAGCTTGCTATGACTTCACTCAAAGTGTTAGTTCACTGACAATAAACCTCTGTACTTTTAAGGCCCATGAGAATAAACAAGATCAAGGTTAGTAAATTCCTCCAAAACTGAAAAGTTAAATAAATCATCCCAAAACCATTCAAACCAGGTGGTCATTTCAGAGCACTTGCTAGGGCAAGAAATGCCTGTCTGATTTCCAATTTATTCTCATTTAGAGAAGTCAAACAAGAAAATTAAAGAGAATTACGTTCTGCTGCACGTCAAGGAGAGATTTTTCATGAAGACTTCTTTCATGAAGGACAGTTTCATGAAAACCGTACACTCCCCTCATTTTCACTTAAAAGTCAAGAAAGCTTACCCTGACAAGGTAACACATACTGCTTCAACACTGAATACGTATTTACTGAAAAATCCAGAGCTCCAAAGATTACTTCTAGTAATAAGAGTGAAGGTATCTACAGCAGTAATTGGGAAGTTTCCAAGACATGTTCCCCACCCATACCCCACTGTCAGCCTGTACACCTGGACCACCCTTGTTTAGGGGCTTAACAGGATAGAGACTACATGTATCCTGATTGCCTCTGCCTGCCCTAGAGGAGATATGGCATAAACGTGCTCCTCCTCAGCTTCTTGTCAATTCTACAATCCCAAAATATGAGGCTGAAGGACAGGAGAGGCCAAACTCCCAAGGATTTCATTGGTTGTCAAGTGCCTTCTTTCTTCTTTGAGTGCATAGGTCTTGTCACCAAGGGTGACTCCAGTGCTGTCATCCACTGAATACTGAATGACCTGAAGTCCATAAACATCTTAAGGTCTTAGCCAAAAAAAGACCCAAGCACAGTCACTAAGGAAGGCTCCAGAACGGTTGAGTGCTTAGGAAAGGAGGAAGAGAAAGAGAGTGCATGTGTGAAGTGAGTATGTGCATATATGTGCACAACTCTAGGTGGCTGCCTTGAAGATACTGAAACTTGAGACAGCATCCTAGTGAGCTGTCTTCACCACCCTGGGCTCCGGTGCCAAGGCACATCTCCATGTAATCCCACCACACACAGACACAGTCCAAGGTTTGTGTTGATAGTGTTGATACCCTCCTAACCAAGACGGCTGCTGCTCCTCCCCATCTCCCACAAAGATCTTTCCTACAGCCATAAAACAGGCAATGTTTTCCAGAAAATCATTAAGAGTACAGGTAAAGGATACGGCTCCCCTCTCACGCATGACACAGAGAAATGCCTCAGAGCTCTTGGGAAGCAAGATTTTGTGGGGAAGACTGGAAGGGAATCTGATAGCTAACTAGCTTTCACCACTACCTTCAGTAAAAACTGGAATGTAAACATCAGTTTTGTGCATAACACAGAACTCATGTATTACATTAGTAAGACAAAGTCAATGTTCACTGGATCTTAAACCATCTGCTAATTAACTCTTTCTTCCTTTGACTTTTGCTTCAGGTGAGAAGTATTTTTCAGCAAGGGATTATTTACTCTTCGCTACTGTACCTGCATCCTAAATAACTGGCACAATCTTTAAATTCAAAACCACATTTTACCTGGCCTTATTAAATTTCCTGATCCTCAGAAGTTTCTGTCCTTGCAATATGCTTTATTGTTGTTTTCTGTTTCTCCTCATGTTTCACTAGTAGACATTGATATTTCTAAGTGACACGATCCCTTCTTTTTTCTAAAGCATCTGCCTTTCTTACCCTCACCTCTTACTCAGAGACAAAAGCTACGGGTTGCATCAATGGGTACAGAGATGCTAGTTATTTAAACATAAAAATAAGAAGAGTTTCTTCTCTACTTTAGCAACATATTTTAGACTTTTACTGCAGGCAGTGCTAGTAACCTAAATTATAAACATTGTTTTTGTAAAGCAATGGGATCAATTGACCCCACATTTGGGTTGGTTTATCTCTGTTAGGTCTCCATTTGGCAAAGCAGCCTATAATAAGCCACAGTTAGCTCCAGTAACCTGCAACACAGGCTTTCTCTCTTCCCCCAAATAATATTAAGAAAAGCTGACATTACATAATTTAGCACTTTCTATGCAGAACATAAGGAGATAAAAAAAGCTGAAGAAAGCGTTCCTGGAAAGAAAAACAAAGAAAGAAAAACATCTGGGGAAAGAAAAACAGCCTCTGAAGTAAGTGAAGATGGCAGCAGTCTCAGGGAACTGGAAAAAGGTGACCTGAATAAAGACCCTGTAATAATTTTAAAAGAACTGGCACACTTCAGAGGAATGTGCAGGTTTCCATCCCCCAGTTTGAGACCCTCAGGATGTCTGGCCAGTGGATTAGAAAGGTCCTATTAACAGGGATTACATACCACTGCTTAACTTTGCATAGCTTGCGTAGCTCTGCTAGCCAGTAGAGTTTGTCTGTGAGAAGACCGGCTGTCTTTACTTTGGTTGCTGACTGCTCAACTACCTATTACTCAGTTTTATCACTTTGGCACAAGTGAGTTCTGGAAAGAAAGCCTCAAGGTAAAGATTTTTGGGAGTGAGATTCAGTTAAAGCAGTTCACCCCTTTCTGAGAATGAGATTACGGAAAAAAAAAAATACATTCTATGGCAGTTGCTGGTCACTGTTAAAAATTGTATTTGCTAGAGACCTCATCAGTCTCCATACCTAGGAGCAAGGATTTGAAGTTTGAAATGGAAACTGCTCTGATGATAGGGAGGTGCGCTACAGAAACAAAGAAAACACAGTCAAATTACAAACCTAAAAAATCCCAAAACAAACAAACAAAAATACCAAAAAAACCCACACAACCACAAACAGTTCTGTGTATCTAAACAGTAATCTGTTAGTGCTTGGCAGCCAAGACATCTGGAGGATTGGGGTACGCACTGAACATAGCGTACTCCGGGCTGCACAAGCTGGCAATGCCGTGCCTTTCAAAAGATCTTTCCCCTTGTCATTGTATGCTGACGTACCCCTTAGACAAAAAATGAAGTTATTCTGTTCTCAGTACTTCTGCTATAATGATGCAAGCAGATGAGGAAAGAAGCACCTCACACAACATAGAAGGGTGAGGTGAGACATGTGAAGTAGAATGCAGAATCCAGAAAGGAAGAGAAATGAAAACAAAAAAGGAACCAGGAGGGGAAATACATACGGAGGGAGGGTATCGGGGTAAAAAAGTATAGTAGTTGCTATGGATGCATATACAGCGCAAAGCACAGAAAGAGCCTCAGCTGTCAGGGACTGGCTCTGAAACCAACTAGCAAAATGGAAATCATCAACCTCTGCTGATTGTACCATTAAAGACATCACTTTACGATGATCACCAGTTATTCTGCAGTCAAATAATAAAAATTCAGTGTGATCTTAAGAACTTTCAAAAACCCTGCGCCAATGACCCTGGCCAATATGGTTCCACACAACAGGTATTAATTTTCTTCTTTTTTTAAGTTGAGAAAACATTCTCCAAAACAAAACGTGGTTAAGAGAAGGATGCTGAAGTTGCCCTGTCAAGTACTGACAGGCTAGGTACAGCCAGAGTTAAGGTCATCTGAACAACTTAAGCTTATTGACACATGCACAACATCATACACTACAGTCTTATTCCCAAACTATACTTTTGCTAACTCATCCCCACTTCATTGCGTGATGTCTCTAGGATGCTTGCCCCATTTGCTATAGACACCAGATGATGTGTACCTATAGGAGCTCCCCCATATGGCAGGTCTCTGCTTACCCACCACAGAGAACACAGCATCTTCTGCTCCCATCCCTTGACTGAGAATGCAGCAATAAAGACAGGAGCACAACATGGAAGCAGGAATCCAGGACTTGGGCAACAGCAAACCAATGAAGAAAATAAGCGCAAGGAAAAGAGAAAGAAAGGAAAAGAGAAAGAAAGGAAAAGAGAAAGAAAGGAAAAGAGAAAGAAAGGAAAAGAGAAAGAAAGGAAAAGAGAAAGAAAGGAAAAGAGAAAGAAAGGAAAAGAGAAAGAAAGGAAAAGAGAAAGAAAGGAAAAGAGAAAGAAAGGAAAAGAGAAAGAAAGGAAAAGAGAAAGAAAGGAAAAGAGAAAGAAAGGAAAAGAGAAAGAAAGGAAAAGAGAAAGAAAGGAAAAGAGAAAGAAAGGAAAAGAGAAAGAAAGGAAAAGAGAAAGAAAGGAAAAGAGAAAGAAAGGAAAAGAGAAAGAAAGGAAAAGAGAAAGAAAGGAAAAGAGAAAGAAAGGAAAAGAGAAAGAAAGGAAAAGAGAAAGAAAGGAAAAGAGAAAGAAAGGAAAAGAGAAAGAAAGGAAAAGAGAAAGAAAGGAAAAGAGAAAGAAAGGAAAAGAGAAAGAAAGGAAAAGAGAAAGAAAGGAAAAGAGAAAGAAAGGAAAAGAGAAAGAAAGGAAAAGAGAAAGAAAGGAAAACCAACATCTAGTCTTTGCTGTCAAGAACCAGCTCACTTATAGTACAAGACTCATAAAAACGTAATAGCTAGTCTTGTGGGGCAGAGGGGCAGGGAGAGACCCTAAGCACTGCTTGGGACCAGTGCTGTTTGGCAAACACTTGTAAGCCAAATATACTGGAAACAAAGTTATCTGTGAAATTAAGAAGTTTCATAAAATTTCTATAAAAATAACAAATCAAGGCAACCTTTGGACTGAATATTTATACCATCAGTTTGCAACAACAGTTTTAGATGGTAAAGATGGAAGGATTATTCCTGGTATTGCCATGAGCAAAGAGGCAGACAGGGCTCTCATCTTCTGGATCACCCCCAAAGGGAATCTACTTCCCTCTTATCAGAATATATGGAGGGTATGGTCTAACACATAGGCATTAAGTCAGCTACTCAGGGACTAAAGTCTGGACACCTACCACTACCACTTCTATGTGCACTTTAGTGTTTGAGACAAGCATGCAAAATGAACACTATTCTATCAGTTTTGGTCTCAATTTCCTTATACCTCAATACACTTTGTGTAAAATTAAAATAGCAACATTACCAAAACAGGCATGTTGTTAAATTCTAGCTTCTGAAGTATTTAGACTGAATAATGAGAGTATAGGCGAGAGGGGGGGGGAAAAAAAAAAAGAAAAAGAAAAAAAGAGTACAAGGGTTAGAAGGTGTGTTTCATGGAGCTTCCCTACACAGCCTTGACCAAGTCAGAGGTACTGTACAGAATAAAAAGGTTACTGAGTAATTAAGACCACCCGCCCCCACCCCACATTAGAAAGCATGGCACTGATAACCCTAATTCAAATCCTTCCTAACTTGTGGGTACCAGGAATCCATGGTGTTGCCAACAGTTTTCTTCTACTGAAACGCCCAAGTGCTAGTCAACAACTGCACAGAAAACCTCTTGACACCCAGTCAAGAGAGCTACAAAAAAAAAAAAACAACCTCTGAAACAAGACACGAACACACACAACGGAAACAACCCCCTAACACAGAACAATTCTGGATGTATAAATAGATGCCTACATAAATCTTCATTAAAAGTGTTTAAGATATGTTCTGTAACTGGACAGAACAAGGATTTATAAAACAAACCTAAAGAGCAGCACATGTTTTAACAGTGGGCTTCAGAGATGGGTTATGTGAAGACTAAGATCATTAGCAAGGATGAATGTTTTTTCTTATGTCTTTCCTTAGAGAGAGTGCCCAAAGTAACAAAGTTTCATCTGCTGACTTCCCAACAGATTAAATAGAAGCAGCCCAAAATGGATTTAGAATCATAGAATCATATAGTCATAGGGTTGGAAGGGACCTCTGGAGATCATCTAGTCCAACCCCCCTGCCAGAGCAGGGTCACCCAGAGCAGGCTGCACAGGAACGCATCCAGGCGGGTTTTGAATGTCTCCAGAGACGGAGACTCCACCACCTCTCTGGGCAGCCTGTTCCAGCGCTCTGCCACCCTCAAAGGAAAGAAGTTCCTCCTCATGTTTAGGTGGAACTTCCTATGTTCCAGTTTGTGCCCATTACCTCTTATCCTGTCCCCGGGCACCACTGAAAAGAGCCTGGCCCCATCCTCCTGACACCCACCCTTTAAGTATTTATAAGTGTTGATAAGGTCCCCCCTCAGCCGTCTTTTTTCCAGACTGAAGAAACCCAAATCCCTCAGCCTTTCTTCATAAGAGAGGTGCTCCAGTCCCCTAATCATCTTGGTAGCCCTTTGCTGCACCCTCTCCAGCAGTTCCCTGTCCTTCTTGAACCAGGGAGCCCAGAACTGGACACAGTACTCCAGGTGCGGCCTCACCAAGGCAGAGTAGAGGGGGAGGATGACCTCCCTCCACCTGCTGGCCACACTCTTCTTGATGCAGCCCAGGATGCCATTGGCCTTCTTGGCCATGAGGGCACATTGCTGGCTCATGGTCATCCTGTTGTCCACCGGGACTCCCAGGTCTCTTTCCATCGAACTGCCCTCCAGCAGGTTAGCCCCCAACCTGTACTGGTGCATGGGGTTATTCCTCCCCAGGTGCAGCACCCTACACTTGCCCTTATTGAATTTCATAAGGTTCCTCTTTGCCCAAATCTCCAACCTGTCCAGGTCTCTCTGTATGGCGGCACAGCCTTCTGGTGTGTCAGCCATGCCCCCCAGCTTTGTGTCATTGGCAAACTTGCTGAGGGTGCACTCTATCCCCTCATCCAGGTCATTGATGAATATGTTGAAGAGGACTGGACCCAGTACTGACCCCTGGGGAACACCACTCATCACTGACCTCCAACCAGACTCTGTGCCCCTAATCACTACCCTCTGATCTCTGTCTTTCAACCAGTTATCTATCCACCTTACTGTCCATTCATCAAGCCCACTCTTCCTAAGCTTCCCTATGAGGATGCTGTGGGAGACCGTGTCAAACGCCTTGCTTAAGTCAAGGTAGACCACATCTACTGCCCTCCCCATCCCCTCATCTATCCATCCAGTCATGCCATCATAGAAGGCTATCAGATTAGTCAGACATGATTTCCCCTTGGTGAATCCATGTTGAGTACTTCTGATAGCCTTCTTTTCCCTCACATGCCTTGAGATGACGCCCAGAACGAGCTGTTCCATCATCTTTCCAGGCATGGAGGTGAGGCTGACCGGCCTGTAGTTCCCCGGCTCCTCCTTCTTGCCTTTTTTGAAGACTGGAGTGACATTGGCTTTCCTCCAGCCCTCAGGCACCTCGCCTGTTCTCCAGGACCTTTCAAAAATGATGGAGAGTGGCCCAGCAATGACTTCCACCAGCTCCCTCAGCACTCTCGGGTGCATCCCATCGGGGCCCACGGACTTCTGAATATCTAATTGATCTAATTGATCCCTCACTCGATCCTCCTCAACCCAATAGAAGTCATCTTCTTTCCCCGTTACTTAAGTTTCCCTAAGGAAAACTTATTAGCATATCAACCTACTAACAACAAAAAGAAGCTGAAAGCAGCATCAGTTTATTCTAAAATATTTTTGCCACTCCCAACTTGTCCCTCTTTTTCCTTCCTACTTTTTCTGGTATAGAGGAATGCTTCCCCTAGGGATTCTTCAGCTCCAGAATAATACAGCTTCTTCTTTAGTGGTACGTCTGGACTTTCTGACTGTGACGCTCAAGCTTGATGTGCCTTAGAATCAATACCGAGAAAAACATATTTCCAGTAGGTATGTGTGAAAAAGTCAAGTTGCCTTAGCCCAGGAGGTATCTCTGAGGTGCTGCTCCACCAGCTGTTCATACTTATGAAACCCTTCCACACCTTGGAAGAGCTTTTAAAATGGAGGATGTGCATTCACTTCAAGAATTCAGTTTGGATCAACAAACTTGACACACTTGAGTCAACAACATGAGACTGCAATAATAAAGACCTTGCAGAAACATGGAGAAGACTAAATTCATTAACAATAAAATGGATAATGCATAGAATGAAAATCATTTATCACACATCAGTATTTTTTTTTTAAAATATCCTAATCTGCTATTACAAGTTAATTTCCTGATTAACAGCTTATGACACTGAACCATCTATTTGGTTATACTGTCAAAACAGGCAGCCAGAAGTTTATACTGCTAACTGTTATGTGTATTCAGTTTATGGAAGGAATCATACTACCTTTAAACATCTGTACACAAACGCAAGTTCCCTTTTAGTTCATCATCAATTTTCACAATTAAATCAAAATAGATACAATCTCTTTGGGGACCAGGAGAAAGTAGTACTTCTGACTTATAAAACAACTGAAAGGTTAAAGCCCAAACCGCTAAAGCAACATATGTGTATCTCCAAACACTAAAAATGCTTCAATATCTTTACTATACCTTTAACATCTGGATCGTCCATATGGGGTTCCAAATTTTCTATCATTTCTTCCAATTCTTTCCTTGTTGCCATAGGAATGTTTGAAGACACTGGCATAGTGAGTTCCTGAATTTCTCTATCGAGTATTATCTCAGAAGTCTGCTGAAGCTCGAAGTCAATATCTATTTCAGGAAGTGGAGTCCTCCAGAAATGGAAAGAGTTATACAATTCCTGCTCTGAAAGAGAGGTTTCTTGTGAATTCAGACCAGCCTCCCGCAGACCTGCTGTACAGCAATGAGAACTTCGCTCACTCTCCTCAGCCATTTCCCCACAAGATTCTGAAGACAAAGTGCAACGGAAGGATGACTCAGTTTGGAAATCACTTTCCCTCTGGGAGTTATTTGACACTGTATTTTGATCTTCCATGGCATTTTCAAGTTTTGTTACAAAATCATCATTATCGACATGTGAAGACAGATCCTCTGTGCTGTTGTGCTCATCCTCTGTTGTGACATCTTCTGTAGTCCTGACTTGTTCACTGTTGAGTGCCAAAGCAAACGAACATTTAAAAAACAAAATACACTTGTTGCAAGCAGATGCTCTTGAAAATTCACACACATCTAGAGCAAGCTATCAGCTTGCTATTTATCAAACCAGATTTACTTACAACACATCAAAACAAATCACAGAATCACAGAACGGTTGAGGTTGGAAGGGACCTCTGGAGGTCATCTGGGTCAACCCCCCTGTTCAAGCAGGGCCACCCAAAACCAGTTGCTCAGGACTATGTCCAGATGTCTTTTGAATATTTTGGAGGATGGAGACTCCACAACCTCCCCGGGTAACCTGTGCCAGTGCTCAGTCACCCTCACAATGAAAAAGTGTTTCCTGATGTTCAGAGGGAACCTCCTGTGTTTCAGGTTGTGCCCACTGCCTCTGGCCCTGTCACTGGGCTCCACTGACAAGAGCCTGGCTCTGTCCTCTTTGCGCTCTCCCTTCAGGTATTTGTTTACATTGATAAGATATTAAGATCGCCTCTGAGCCTTCTCTTCTCCAGGCTGAGCAGTCCCAGCTCTCTCAGCTTTTCCTCATAAGAGAGATGCTCCAGTCCCTTCATCACCTTTGTGACACTTCACTGGACTCTCTCCAGTATACCCATGTGTCTTTTATAAGGGGGAGCCCAGAACTGGACCCAACACTCCACCTGCGGCATCACCAGTGCTGAGCAGAGGAGAAGAATCACCTCCCTCGACCTGCTGGCAACACTCCTCCTAATGCAGACCAGGATACAATTGGCCTTCACTGCAAGGGCACATTGCTACCTCATGGTCAACCTGGTGTTCGCCCTGGCCCTTAGGGCCTTTTCTGCAGAGCCACTCTCCATCTGGTCAGACCCCAGCACATATTGATGGCTGGGGTTGTTCCTCCTCCCCATGTGCAGAACTTTGCACTTCTTATTGAACTTCAAGAGGTTCCTGACAGCCCATTTCTCCAGCCTATTGAGGCCCCTCTGGATGGCAGCATGACCCTCTGGCACATCAGCCACCCCTCCCAGTTTTGTGTCATCAACAAACTTGCTGAGGGTACACCCTGCTCCACCATCCAGATCATGAATGAAGATGTTAAACAGGACTAGACCTAATATTGATGCCTGAGGTACACACGCAGCCGTTGGCCTCCACCTGTGTGTCACTGATCAGCACCCTCTGGGCTCAGCCATTCAGCCAGCTGTCAATCCACTTCACTGTCAGCTCTTTCAGCCCATACTTCATCAGCTTCCCTATGAGGATCTTATGGAAGACCATGTCAAAAGCCTTACTGAAATCTAGGTAAACTATATCCACCACTATCCCTTGTCTATCAAGTCAGTCATTTCATCACAGAAGGTATATCCTAAAGTATCCTAAGTTACTGAATAGTCATGTGTCTTTAGTAAATAACTGAAAATTCTGGTAGTCTATTAACTAAAATGATAAGTTGCAGGTCTTTCCATTTACCAAGATAAATACTCAAGTTATACAGGAAATTTTATTTTCTTAACTTGCAGTTCATACAGAAGACAAACAAGGAAGAAAAAAAAAATCTGTAGATTTAGCAAATTCTTTACCTGTTTTCCTGTGCAGAACCACAATCTTCTGGGTTTTTACCATCTTCTTCTTTAAAGTACTGGCCACTGCTGGATGGATTAGCAAAAGTTGATATGAAAGGCCCCAGAGACTGAAAAGCTGCTTGACGGACCTAGTGAGAGGGTCCAAGATGAAAAAAAAAAAAAAATTTAAATATATAAAGCTTGCTGTCCTATAAAACATAAATGCCTGCTACTAGGAATTGGAAGGGTAATAAACCTACTGAGGAAATCAACAGCAGAGGCTCTTGTCTGGAAAGAGTCAGCCAGCTAAAGTGCCAAGTAAAAAAAAAGTTAAGAAAAAGCAGGGTAAAACCAGTTGAATTATAGGTAACTAAGTTGACAGGCCTATTGCCCACAACCAAAGAAATCAAAATTATTTATACAGTAGAAGCAGATTCTCAGTTGAGAATTTTAACAACTTGAAAGGAAAAAAATTACGTGCAGTGAACAGACATTTCACTACTATAGGTCTGACTGATGATAAGCTCTGCATTTCTTCCCCTTTCCTATTTGTTTATGTTGTTCATTTGCTCCTCCTTTCTCCTACTATTTATTCTCCCCTTCTCAACAATTACCATATCTACCTCCATTTTTATTATTTGGTTAATTCTGCTGGGCTACAGCCTGCACGACTTTCCAGGATCCAAGAACTCATGCTCCCGTCCAAATGGTCTACTTTTGGCTCTCGGAAGTAGTCTGCTCAATAACAGACTTAACAAGGTTTGAAGAGTATATCTTCAAGACAAAAATAAAAAAAACCCCAAAACAAACAAAAAGCCCCCAAACAAACCAAAATACCCAAAACCAGAACAAAAAAACCCCACCAAAATTAACAACACACACACACACACAAACCCCTACTGCACCACCCCACTCCCCCCCCAGAAAAGGAGGTGGTGGTAGGGAACCCGAAGAAATACAAATAAAACACATCTAATTTTCCAGTTTTGTTAATGACTTTCAGCAACGTTAAGTCACTGGCAGCTCTGCAGCTAAGAAAAGCTCTCCCACTGACAGTTTTTCTTACATGCTGCAGTGAAAACGTGAGGGACTCTCTACACCCATTGACAAACTAAGCAATCTAAGAAGAATTTTGCTTGAGGTGCATGAAACAAGTTGCGTTATCCACACCTATGGGGAGAAGTTCTATACAGAATATCGCAGTAAAATCCTTTAAATATGACAACTATTCAAGAAATAAAAAGCAATGCTTACCCATCGTGAAGGATCACTAATCAAATTAATAAAAAGGGTTGACAATTTTGTCCTCCGGACTTCCTGTGATGTTGCACAAGAAACTGCCATGAAGCATTCAGCACAAGCTTTCCTAACTCCCCACACGTTATCAGAGCAGAGCTGGAAAAACCTCGGCAGCTGTTAAGAACATAGTGAGTAAGTATGCAAGTCTTAACAGGCAGTACCTGTTTCAAAGCAAGTTCTTTTTTCACATTCATTCCCTTCATCTTGTTCTCTGCCCTCATACTCAGATGCATTAGTTTAACATTTGCACGACAAAGAACACACATTCAGTATCACCACTCTTCCTATCAGTTGCTCTCATGTTACATACGGGTACAGGTAAGAACAATTCACCTGTCCGAAGAATAGCAAGGAAGCACTAACTTTCTAACCTGATTTATGTAAAAAAAAAAAACCACAACCAAAACCACAACCCAGACCCAAAAAACCCTCCAAAAATATCCCCAAGCCCAGAAAACCTATTGTAAGATGAAACCTCACCTCTACACCATTCTTTTGAAGCAGATAACATTGAAAGAACAAAACCATCAAGAATACTGATGCGTTAACGTTTTAACTATCAGAGACCTATTCAGATTTTTGTAAGTTTCTCAATGAAATGCAAAGGAAGAGCATCTTCAGAAAGAAAGAAAACCTTTCTTTTCCACCTAAACGTTTCGTTGTCAGATTTATCAATCTCTGTCACCAACTACCCTACAAAGCAGGACTTTAACTGCATAGAGAAATAGGGGAAGGAGAGAAACACTGCATTTGGTGCAAGAGAAAACAGGCTGGAACAGAGCAGTGGTTTCACTAATAAAACTGAAGCATTTTGAAGTTGCTCAGGCGCTCCCTTGTTTTGGAAACAATAATGGTAAGGATGGAACAGCGGACAAAGTGCAAATGAGTCAGTCAAAGACATGCAGGTCATCACATGGCTGCCTTCGCTTGCAACAGGCAGAGTGGTAAGATGCAAGTAATACAAGGACTGCGCTACAACTCTGTTCTGTTATTGATGTTCAGCTGTTCCTGCTTTCTGCAGCAAAGTTTTCTGGACTTTACTTCTGATTAAAAAAAAAAAAAAGCCATATATGTTACAAAATGAAGTTTTATCTAAAGCTATTCAGCTTTTTACCTATTTTTTTTTTTTTTTAAATAATCCTAAGAGAGCAGAAAATGGTATTTTCTGTTATGGAAAGAGATCCCCAATCGTCCAGCCACACATTATTGCACCATCTACAAAGTTGTAATCCAAATTCATTACATGTATCACTAAGAGGGCATTTGTGTGAGAAATCAATTTACATCCCCAATGACGAAACATACGGGATGTAAATCTGTGATACTTCATTATCAAATGAATCGCATAGTACCTAGGGAAAAATGCAGCAAATGCTGTAGGAAGATAAGAAATGCCTTGAGGGTCACACTAGGTGTACCTGTCCCAACACCACATCTGCAGTAGGCTGCAGAGCCTCTTGTTAAAGCCATGCCTGCATTTACACTCTCTCCATGTAAGTCCCTCGCTAATTCATGGCACTGACTCATCAACCTCCTCTGGCCCTCCATAAGCTCACTGTCCGCACGCCCCAAAACAGAAAGCCTGAAGAAGGATCCCAGAGACTGTCAGGTTGATTTCTGCTCCCTAGCCCTGTCATGTCTCCTGCCCAGCAACATCCACCAGCTCCTTGGACCTGCCAGAGGAATGGGGGGCACTGTTAAGGATCCTCTGCTCACTGCTTCATCCAGCTCCCCGCTTTTCCATTTTGAATTTGTTATCTCTTCCCTTTACTTCATTTGTTATTGCTCAAATGTATTTATTTTCTCTGCCTTTCTTTCTCTTTCAGTCCTTCCCAGGAGGGTTGTGAGACTTTGTTTGAGTCAGGAAAACTGACTTTTTAATGTTAAATAAATGAACAGCAGCATTAAGTGATGCCGTTAAAGAGACCACATAAGACTCACCGCTTCTATCAGTCTATACCCGCCGTGCTCCTCCTGTATCTGCAATCTCTCATTGCATTTATAAACATTAGAAGACATATTCCTGCCTACATCTTGCATAATGTATATTTGAACTTGAAAATACTCTGTCTCCACTGCCCGAGGTGTTTTCTTCAGTCTGGTTTAAAACCTTCTCCCAGATCCAAAATCGAGTACCCCTTAGCTCTGGACTGTATGACTTGGCAAGTAAGAGTTCTGTATTCATAGTAACTGTCTTCAAAATTTTGTAAATGTCAGTCATACCCTCACATCAGCAAAACTGAAGAGTCACAGCTCTTTTAGTCTCTCCCTACTAAGGGAATGTAGCAGTTGTCTTAATCATTTTAGCTGTCCTTCTCTGTACCTTGTCTAACTCTGCTACTGACTTGTATTAAAAAGAAAAATCCTTTAAGAAACGGCTTAC
Source organism: Chroicocephalus ridibundus (assembly GCF_963924245.1). Lineage (NCBI taxonomy): Eukaryota > Metazoa > Chordata > Aves > Charadriiformes > Laridae > Chroicocephalus > Chroicocephalus ridibundus. Next base: position 113,377,615 of record NC_086285.1, on the reverse strand, counting down.
CAGCATTTCTTCAGTGGCTTGCTGCCCAACCACACTGCAGATATCTCCAAAATTGGCTGCACATACCTTGCAGACAAAATGCAAGAAATAACCACAAAGATCACAGTTTTAATACCGCAAACAAAATCAAAGGAAAAATGTAAAGAGCTGTTAAAACCATAAAAACAGGTTGTGGTGCAAACTCAGTCTCAATAACTTCCCCATTCCATCAGTTCCCATGGTTTAAAAAAAAAAAAAAAAAAAAAAATGTTTTCAAGTTTAATCGGCCTTTTTAAATCACAAACCAACCCAGAACTTCAGAGAAAAGCAAGGAGCATAAAATGCATTCAAAGTGTTGTCAAATGAAAGAATAGAAGCAGTTATTAAGGTAAATAAGCTATGCAATGTCAGGGTGAAACCAAAACACAGCCTCAGCACCTAAATACCATGATGGAGTACTGGTTTATTTCATCTTAATGAGCATCTTTAATTCCATCTACACACAGAGATATGAGCTCAGGTGGCTGACGTCCTATCAGTTACAGTTTGTTCACGTTTCCGTAGCTACCTACACAACCATAAGGAGAAGCAGATTCTTTCTTTGTTTGTGATAATAAAGGTAGGGACTTTGGAAAATACTGAGTGTCAAATATAAAATCTGTGGAAATGCAAGCTACAAAAGAAACCCCATAGCTTATACATGTCACAGATGAGATCTAGCAGAAAAGACAAATATAAGTCCCAAGTTGATGCCACTCCTTTTACAGATAATCCAGATCAGATGCTGATAATTCATACCTTACGAACATGAAACATTCTGCAGTCACAGCACATCTCGCAAAACCTAGGAAGAACAAGTCTTTCCGTGATGTCCTTTCCCACCATGGAGGCCATTTTGCACATTATCTAATGGCAAGACAAACACTAATCAGGGATGCTTACACAACACACAATTCCATGTCAGTTAAGCAGAGGCTTTTTACATTTACTTTTCATTCTGATGCACATTGTTTTATTGAAAACTGTGAAAAATATTGAAAAAAAAAATCCGTATTTTGAATTGAGAAGGTTTGTCAACTTCTGCAAAAAAGCTTTTTCTTTTTTTTCTTTTTAACCCTTCCCCTGTCATGATGTAACACAGCTATAGAAGACATTGCTCTTTCACCAAACTAAATCAAATTCCTAACTAATGCAGATAACTGAATTCTCAGAAATTACTCTATTTTACCAGACTTATAAAATAATAAAAAAAACACCAAGTACAAGACTCTTTTACTAATCCAATACTTAATGAATATATATTTACAATGAACAGAAAATTGCTGACAATTAATGTGCTTGACTTACACAACTTCTGTATAATTTAAAAATTAATCACAACACTCCATACTGCGCGCACACAACTCCCTAACATAAAATAACTGAAAAAGCATATTGTAACAAAGAAAGTGACAGCTTTTCCCTCTAACTGCTCTTTTACTTGGATTTTTACTACATCTTTTTAAAAAAAGAAGGTAATCTAAAAGAATTTTATGTTTAACTTCCCTAATCACATCAGCAGAACTACTTAATTCATTTTCCTAGAAAAATAATAAATTGTTATTATAACCTCTAGGGGTTTGATGAGCTATGGAAACCTTTCTCAGGATTCAATATCTTCAAAACAACAAAAATGGATAAAACAATTCTGCTTTAAATTTTATTCCCGTATGTATTTGTAAGCTTCTTCACGAAAGTACTAGAAATTTGGTGCCAAATACAATAATGCACAGCCTGCTTATAGTTTATGAGTCTAGCCACATCATGAAAGTAAAATATTGATGAGGGCTCCCTCAACCAAAAAGAATTTAAAATAAATAAATAACCCAGCAAAAAGCATCAAAATAAATTGCAAAAATTCAAGGAAAACATAAGCACCATTTCTCCTTTATAAATTAACTTATTAAATTTCTTACTATTTTAATTTGTTACATAATGATTTTTAATTATTAAGGTTGTGTCTAATGCAAAAACAACCCACTTGCCAACTATGATTTCAACTCAGATGCTTATTATTTCATCCAATAAAACAAACCAAAATCAATAAAGAGAACAGACACACAGCAAAGACTGACAGAATTTAAGCATTAAAGATTTTCCACTGATGGAAATTTTCCACATATGCAATTTAAGCTTCCATAAAACAAACAAACCTGAAAAAACTAAAAAGCCATCAATAGCACATGCTTTAGAAGTCAATAAAATTAATTCTCTGCACTGTCTTGTCCAGCTGGGTTTTTTCTTTACAGCATGTATAAGCTATTGACTTTAAATCTAACCTTGACTTGACTGTAACACAGCACGGAAAAAGTTACAGAGTAGTCGTGGATAGCAATGTAATTTTTTCTCCTTATTACCACATGGATGTGCATCTTGGAAACACACTACCATCACTGCAACATCAAGCACTGAAGCAAACGTTATACTGTGTGATTTTAGTATTGCTGTTACTTACAGCCACGGCTTCGGTCTTCACATCATCATTGCTGTCTGGAGCTGTCAGATCTATCAGAACAGGGCATACTTTGGTCTCCACATCATATCTCTCTATAAGTTCTTGCTCCAACAGAACTAACAATGCTGCCTGGCTTGTTTTTCTTACCTATCATAAAAACAAAAATTGAACAAAGGAATTTGAAGACAGTTTTTTGAGGGTTTTTTGTCTAAATATGTGTCCTGTATTTTGGAAGCTGTACCTCTCTACTGCCACACACCTACATCAATTGCACTCAGCAAAAGGTGCACCAAAACCACTTTTGCAAACACTTCATGTTTGAAACAAACTATGTTTCAACTCAAGAAATCCTGCATATTGTAAACTAAAGCAGTGCTATTATAAAAGCGCTCCCTACATACTTCCCAAAACACAGGAAAGCAATGTCAAAAAAAAGCAATCATGGCAAAGCTCACGCAAGAAAAACAGCACAACTAATTGGGAGTAACAAAGTTCTAAGGAATGTGAATTTTATTAAACAAATCCTCTTTTTCTGAGATTAACAAGCTTGGCTGACAATGAGTAACTGTTTTTACTTCAAATGTATGTTAAATGCTGAGAGACAACTTTGCTTAGTCCCATCTAACAAAAAAAGACTGTACAAAAAAAATAAGATAACCATTAATATAATTGACTTCATATGTGGCTAACCCCTGCCTCTCAAAAAGTAAGTTAATCAGAAGAGACATTACATAAAACAAAAGACTATATACTGCAGTGCAGGAATTTTGAAAATAGCTTTGAGATCTTTGTTTCAGAGCAAACCAGACAAATGAACTATGGAGTATCAACAGAAGTTAAGGTGATGAACAGGACTGCTGATCTGCTAGCAAGAGAATATCAAGCAGAAGTATGGTTCTTCTATAACACATGAATTAGCAAACAAACAATTAAGAAAAATAGGGTTTGGTACCTATTTTTAATTATGGAAAACCTGGAAAGGGCAAGAAAAAGAAGTGACAAACTCAAGAGGCTTAAAATACTTACTTAAAGCAATGTATCACCTAGGATTAGTCTAGTCTGAAATGACATGGAGAAGCCTAGAGAAAGCTTTAGACAAGCTAACTCATACTTGCAAAGAAACAAACCACACAAATTCAATCCAAAAAGTTTATTGGATGGATATACAAATCACTGGTTATGAAGATACATAATAGCATTAAAAAATTAAATTATACCAAGGAGTCAGTTTTTCATAACTACAGTTCCTTTTTGCCAGAATTTAATTATGTCAGCTTATCAAAATGACTGTTTGATTTCATCTATAAGAATACAATACCAGATAAAAGGGTCCAAATCAGAACAGATCAAGTCAGATGAAAAAATGTTGGAAACTTTCTTTAATTAAAGTTCAGAGTGCCACGTATTTCATGTCATTCAAAACCTTTTTACCCTGAAATATTACACACTTGTATGATACTAAATTACTTAAACTGAAAAACCTCACACCAGATATATTCAACTGAATAATAAACTATTTGTAAAAGACACTTACCTGGTTGTTCTGGTCTGCAAGGTATCGTACCACAATAGGCAGTAAGTATTTGGAAAAAGCATATGGGATTGAAGGTCTGTTTTCTTGACAGAACATAGCAATATGAGGCACCTGTTCCATCAGTTCTGCCCGTACTGTTGGCTCTGTCAGGGTCAAAATAAAACCAAACAAGGCACAATAAATATTTAAAAGCATACTGCCAGAATAAGCTTTTTATAGTCCCATACGTACAAACTATGTTCTCAAGTGTTCATGTCAGCATGTTAATGTCAAGCTTCATTTTGACAAGAACCATGATTTTGCAAAACCAGGCACAACTACACTATGTACTGCTAAACTACTAAAAAGACAAGCAAAAAGAGAACAATCCACCAAACATTGTGTGTATCAGAATCTGTCTGAACTCCCTATGAGCATCACCTACTTCCAAGAATCCTGCTAAGCAGAAAGCGAACGCCACTGGTACCACTCTGAGAAGAAACAAACTGAGGGGTGCTTCTGAGCACAGCCTCTCATGCAGGAAACATCCCACTGAGCAGGACAACCAACCACAACCACCAATGCTTTCTTTCATTCTTTGCTTTTTAAGACTACTGATATTTCCATCAGACAGAAGAAGTCCTGCATCTTTGCCATTGCTTCTGTTAAACTTTTCAGGTATGTTTTTCATCAAAGTTGGTCACTATTTAAAAATAATATTTAATTCATTCTTTTAATTCAGAAAGCAATGCACTGGCACTGCTTGAATGAATCCTACTCCCCATGGAACATGCACATCTATTTGGGGGATGAGAGGAGAAACATGAGAAGAAATACAAACGTGGATTAAATTCCAACTATTAAAAATACAGTTTCAATTTAAGAAGTAGGTCATTACCACATGCCTGATCAGACCCAAGTATTTCTGTCCTTTCAGAATTTGCTGACATCTGTAGTTACTACTAGAGAACTGATTAACTAGAAAAACCACATAATGAAAACTCATCAATTATTCTCAAGTCACAGTAATTTCATTTCCAATATTTTAAGTAATAAGATGTATACTGTTCACAGGATACGCATGCCTTACTAAATTGTTACATATGAATTATTCAGGTAAAACTTAATGTTATGACCAGAGCCACCTTCCTTGGAATACTTCAAATTACCATGATACATTAAAAAGACAAACTTTTGCTAGATAGAAGCATGTAACTTGCATTTATATTTAATATAGCCAATGCATGCAGCACTTGGCTTTCTTAAACACTGGTTACAAGAGACAACTTAGGCCTGAATAAAACAAAACAAAGACAAAGCAAGTACCATACTGTGTACTGTCTCTTCTTCACTGAGGACAATATGAACAGAACAGATCACAGCACATAAAGTAATCAAATGTCTATGGACTCCATTTCTTTCGCTACAGACTTAAATTACTTTTCCTATAAAAAAAACATACCAAAGTCCTCTGTAAAATTTATTAATTGTTGACAAAGTTCCAAAATACAAAATGAAATCCTACATAAATCAATACCAAATAGGTTTGCTGTTCACGACCATAAAGAAAAAAAGTCTTCTAATCTGCTCTGTTTGTCTTCCCAAAACAGTAACAGGAACACAAAAGATAAAAGCTTTTTTATTTAAACTTTAGGTGTTCTGAAACATCCACAGCTTGAAGTCCATAAGCAATACAGACATCCTGAAGTTTGTATTGAAAAAGTCAGATCCTGCAGAAGACTACTGAAAATTATGTGCAAGTTTTAGCAGACTTGAATTAATGAAAATGAACTGATAACAGAAGGCTAAATTCTAGCACGGTGAACACTATGTCTGTAGCACTAAACATGACAGTTGACCGAAATAAGCACCTGCAAATAGGACAAACGTAATAGTTAATGACATCATAAATTTTGAAAGATAAATTCGACATATGATGGTAATGTAAGGAAAGGAAATGGGAAATACTACTACTTGCAGTTTTTCTAAAAAAAAAAAAAAAAAAAAAAAAAAAAAAAAAAAAATAGAGAATAAAATCTTACCAACCTCAGTCTAAGTTTCTAATTTCATTCTAACTTCCTACTGGGAGCTTGCAGCACCTTCTACTATTAAAGTTGCCTTGTACTTCCTATCATAGTAACTCATCTTTCGCTTCCTTATAAAAATTTGCCAGAGCACTCCTTCGAACACAAGATAGCATAAGCTGCAGTTCTTCATGAGGATGAGGTTTTCTCAGAAAAAAAAAAAAAAAACAAAACAAAAAACAACAAAACAAAACAACACAACAACAAAAAACCAAAAACCACCAAAGTACACTAGCTGTTTTCAAGACTAAAGCTGGCAAAACTATCTGTTTTCTTCCTATGTTGAATTCTGGTCCTCTTATCTGACAAGGCCTAGCTTCTTCACTTCTGGAAGAAGGGCTTGAAACATGCCAGAGAAAGAAGTCTTTTTACATCTCAACATGTTTTTTCCATCTGTGTGAAAACCTGCCCAAATGTGGCTGAGCTAAGAGGCCTTGAAAACACCCTACATTTGCACCTGCCCAGTAGCTGACAGAGAGCACAGCAGCTACATATTGCAGAGTCCTTCCTTGCTGAACATGTTTTGAGATGGAGAAAGCCATCATCACTGCAGACAGAATGTACACAGCCCCTCTTCCTAAGAGCAACTCTTTTGAAAAGGCTACAGATGGGAAACAGCAGAATGAGGAACCACCAGGCTGGGTAAGGAGGGATGGAGGGCTGAGGTGAGTGAGAAGGAGATAAATGTAGCGACTAAAGGGAAGGGAGACTGAAACCTGCTGGACAAGAAACTGGAACCAGGACCCAATGCCAGTGCTGGAGGGACTCACTCCCAACTTTCCCATAAGGCTGCTATTTCAAAACATGACCAGGACATGATCTAAGGGTACAAGAGGCTTGTACCACAACGCTAGGATCTCGTTCTCACTTCTTAGGACCCCTGCCTCATTCCTTGCAGCAGACAGAAAGTGACTGATGTGGGGAGGGGAGGGAGGAAAAGAAATTTGTCTGAGGCTGCATGTTTGGCAGCAATGCTTCTTAAATTGCTTCCAGATTTGCTTCAGGCAGTTCCCATCCTCCCAAACCGAAAACTTGCTGCTGGCCTTTCCATTATGCCAACACAACTGTTCATGCAGCCAGGCTACAAACCATATCAAAGAGCTGATCTGGCTGATGCAGCTTTTGCCCCACCACAGCAGCATGATTAAACAGCAAGAACTGGCATTTAGATTGGTCTCCCTATGCAATCACGCAGTTCCTTCACATAGCAGAACTATCTGATGATGGAAGCAAGCAAGCAATGGCAAGAAGGTGCAGGAGCTGCTCACTGTGATATTACCATCAAAACAGAGTGAAAGAAGTAAAATGCTGAGAAACCTTGTTCGTTTCTTTGCCTAGTGTGAAGCTGCGCAAAATGCTCAAGCCAAACTCTTCACAGAGTAATTGCACACTGCTCATTTGATTGCAGTCTCAACTCCATGTCTTCACTGCTGAAGAAATACCACCACTACAGTGAAAGCCAACAAGAGCCCTGTATTAAGCATGTCAAGAGCTATGTATAAAGCTTTGGACACTAGGCACTCAAAATGGTGACATTTTGATACCTCTACAGTTTGCCCACCCACTGGTAAAGTAATGGCAACACTCCCTTTCCCAAAATTGACTATGTTTGCTGTGAAATTGAATTCATAAATTTCTTTATGAAGCACTCTAGTAAGAGAGCAATGAGTACCAAAAACATCAGATCCTTTTTTCTTCAGAAGAGGTTTCATCTATTATGCAGCACTTAAGAGAGTGGCCACGTTGCCTGACAATATTGAAGAGCTGCTCACGTAAAGTGAGCCCCCTTCTTCCTCAGCGACTAAGTAAGCTCTGGCTTTGTGGGGATCACAGACAGATGAGATGATGCAATTAAAGATTTGAAAAATTCATGCCCAGGAATGAATTAGAACTGTAAAGTCACCTTAGTTCTTACATTCCTTAACTTTTAAGTACATGGCTCTGCGATCTTAGTAAGGTCAGTTCAAACCAACAAACAAACCAGCACTGTGTACGTAACTGCCTTGGTAATACAACACCATAATTCACTATCAAAAAGGCATTTGTGCTGTTCTGGGGAATTCCGGCTGCTATGCAGGAACCTGAACCTTAAGCTTACCAATTTAGATAAGAGCTCAATTATTCCAAATGCTGAAGCATATGTTCCACTGTGTACTGAATAGAGCCTAATCTTGCAGTCTGATGGGGTTACAGTAGAGCTTTTTTTTTTTTTGCATTATGTTTCCTATAAAGACCAAGCAACAACACCAAAAATTTCCACTAAAGAGTTCTCATTCTTTTCATCCATTCCTCAGCTTTGTCTTTAGCTTAGATGGGTGGCACCTCCAAATACAGATTCAAGCAGGCTTCAATACTGCAGTATGTGTCTGCCATTTCAGTTTAGACTTTTCTGTTGTTTATAACCAAATTTATGGTTTGGTCATCACCACAGCAAACAGAGCATGGCAGTATCAGTTAAAATTATTGCACACGGCTTCTTAAAGCAGAAGCTCTTACAGCTGGGGAATACGTCTGTATTATATATTTTTTGCACTGTACAATACAGTCAGGACCAGGCTTTCACAGAGTATAAACAAAACCTGGGTGGAGAATTTTGCTTCACATCAAGACTGAAAGTTTCTATTTTAGGCACTTTGGAAAAATCACTGTGTACAATTACATTCTCCATAACATTTGCTTGGAACAGTATTTTTCCGTTTGGCAGAGGAAGTATTTTTAAGTGCTCTTTTCAAACTATCTCCTGAAGGTACAAGTCTACGCCTTAAAGTAGCAGGCTACTAGAAAAAAAGCTGCAACTTGTCAAAACAAAAAAAACTGAAAAGAAATAGTAATATAAAAAATTAGATCTCAGAAGCAAACTCGTACTTGTTTTTCTCATTCATTAGCACTTCATTTCATTCTATCAGGTCTCATGTATTCTCTAGATACAGAATCACATTGAACTGAGTTTTAGAAATCAAGCAAAACTAAAAGAATCACAGAAGAAAGTGAAAATAACTTCCATTTCTTCTGTTTGTGAAGTAACTTTGAAAAGAAGTTGCCAGAATAAAATGAAACTGTTCTGCTTCTCTTGACTTCCAGACCACATGAAAGCAGCAATGTATTCCAGCCAACATCTCTAGAACCTGGCCGCCTGGGCGGATTTTAATCTGCACACACCAGCCTTCAGTTTTATCTGTTTCACAAATCACCATTTAAATCAACTTCCTAAATCATGGAATTCACAAATTCACAAATCAACTCCAAAATCATAGAAGTAACTAACTGTTCCCTCCCCACTCATGAAAAAACATTTAAATTTCCACTAGAATTTGACACCATCTCTCATGTAAGCGGTGCCAACATATTCATCTAGCTACTCCTAGCACATACACTTAGCTTTCCTATATAAATGTGTAATGTTTATTTCATCCCTGATGAAGCTTCAGTTCACTCTGTATACCACTTCAGCTATAGGAAGTAAAGCACCACAGTTGCTCTATACTGGAAATTAGAAGGGGATTACTGCAGAGCCGCACAGTGTAATACTACCTAATTGCTCCAGAACAGTTATTTGTAAATGAAGTAATTATACCAAAGCCAGCTCACAACTAGAGCTATTTCACAATAGCTTATTCTACAACAACATACAGTATTTAGAAGAAATTCTGCAAAGCTTTCATTATCCCAAAATGACCATTCTGGCATACAAGCAGCAGTCAATTTCCCCTACATTTGTGAGAGGCTGTAAGGTTTTTCTGTTGAAAAAGCATATATGAAGAACAACTACTGGTGATGTTAATGCTGCTTTAACTGACAGTTTTGATGAATGTTAAGTACACCTGAATATAAATATTATTAATATTTGTTCTTATTAAGAGTTGTGAGTAAGAAGTAAAGGTTAAGTGTATCGCCTTGCATTTACACTTTAATTCTTTAAAGAAAAACATTTTGGGGAAAGGCAAATGAAAATACTGATTTATATGTGCTAGAGAGAAACAAGCAGCACATGCTTCATGCTCCTGTACAGATCCCCATTTCTATATTCAGTCTGAATATAAGGTCCACAGCATACTAAAATGCCAATCTGTCAATAGCATGGCAATAGTACTGGATTTGTATACATGCCCATTCTCAAACTGAACATAATTTGCATGATCAAAGACGACATTTATATAAATTCTACTATCAAACTTCATGTATCCCCTTCTTTCCCAAATATAACTTTCCCGTCCCCCCCTTTTTTCCTTCCGGTGTCATCCATATTCTCCCTTTCAATTTCTCTCATTTCCTGTTTCATCTGTGCCTCCAAATTTCCTACTTTTTCTGAAGACAAAAGAAAACCTAGACAAGTGAAAAACAGACTGTAACCAGAGCCTGTCCCTTTTAGCTTAGGAGTCCATCAGAAAGGCTGATGTGTCTGATGTGTGCTGCTTCAGTAGTCAGGTTTTTTTCTCTTACTAACCAGAAATGGACTTCATTACTGACTGGCAGAGTGAGGAGTGAATTACAGACTAATGAGAGAGGCTAAAGTCACCATTAGTCATCCATCAGATGCATGGAGAGACAAAAGAGGACCACATCAAGTAAAGGAAAAAAATCTTAGTGTAGCAGGTGATGGGATAAGAGGTATGGAAAATGCAGAAACATGAAGATGAGGGAGGGAAGAAAAAAAAAAAAGTGGAGTTATTGACAAATGGGAAAGGCAAATATCAGCATTCTCGTTAATATTGCTTACATATGAAAATTTTGTTAAATTGAAATGCTGTAATATGTGTATTCGACAGGTATTGTTGGCATCTCTCACTATACCAACAGCAGTAATTGAAATGGTCTTACTAACATAGGTTAAGCACACTATTAAGCAATTAAGGTTGTGAGGCCATCCACATTAAGCCTGATTATATAGCTTCAAAACTTAATGACCAATTAGTCTCGTAATTATTTTTTAAAATCAGTTTGTTTTTCAAACTTCATTCACAACTGATTCTGTGCAATAAAGGGACTGCTTTTCATTCAGGAGAAAAAAATTCTAGTTGGTCATATTCAAGCAAATAAGCACCAGTCCTCCAGCAAGTCCCATTCTTTTTCCCCATCATTTTTTTTAGAAAGATACCTATATGTATCTACTTCACGGTACATTAAAATACCACATATATTTTAGAAATGAAGATACAGACTCTCCCCCTGAAAGAACCTTCAGCAAATGACATTTAAAGCCTCCAGTGCCCAGTTTTGCAAGGACATTGAGAAAAATGCCAATAACGCAATAATTCTGGCTGAGGCTAACTTTTGAAGCCAGTTACTTGTACTTGTGTGCACAGCGATGAAGCCTTATATCATCAGATAAACCATTCACAAGCTAGTACCAAAAAAAAAAAAATTGAATACTAATTTACTCAAGTGAAAAACACAGACATAAGGGCCTTGTTCAAGCTCACATAAGTCCGCGGCTAGTCTATGTTTGGGAATGAAGAAGGCCCAGTTGTTTTAACACAAAGATAAGCACTTTATCACTAACAAGGGATTATGGGGGATAAATTAACCTTTGCCAAGCACTGAGCTTCTACGCCAAGCTGCTTCTTGGGCTCTATAGGTTCAAATACACCGTAAAAACATTTCAGTGGGAAGCCATAACCAACATCCCTAAAGAAACAGAGTGATTGAACAGAAGATTCAAAAGCAATACAAGGTAGCACCTTTCTTACCACAGCTGTAACTGTTCGAGGGAACTTGCTACCAAAGACAGTAGGGAAGTCAGAGTTCGGAAAGACTGAAAAGTACCCAAACTCCACAACAAAATCACAGACTTAGCAGTAACACCCAACTACAGCAATGAAGACAAACACTGAAGAAAATAAGCCTTCCAAACAACTGAGATTTGGGGAAGAAGTTTGTTTGGCAAGTAAGGGGATTGGAGACGGCAGATTATTCCCCAACTGCCACTGATGGGTTTCCTCCACTGGAACAGCTATTCTGTGCTGCTATTTACATACAGCAGGGCATGATACCAGGGCACAGCAATTCCTGTGTTCCGTCAGCACTGGGGGCAGCTCATTTCCAATATCACCTCAAGTGGACAGTTCTTCCCAGTAGAAATATACTAATGATCTTAAGGCTGCAAAATCACATGTAACGTGGAACTAATTCATTATGAAGAGTCCGAACTTCCCTGTCAGAAGATGATCCACTTTATATCATTTGTATGTGCAGTTACACAATGGTAGTCAGAACTCTCCTTCACAAAATACATTTCACTACAATTGCTGTCTGTCCACCTGCAACATGGCTGTTGACAGAGAGGCGTTAAAACATCACCTCACATTCTTTAGGCGTAAGTAATACTTAATTCTTCCCATCTCAAAGAAACTTTCATAAATTAGTGATATTAATAAGATATTACTCAAAGAGTCCAAATTAATTCCCACCAAAAACTATTGCTTTGGGAATTTTTTGTCAACAGCTTTTAAAAACTAGTTTTAGAGCTGATATTTGCCTCAGCCATGATGCCTCAAAAAAATTTATGTCATGGCCAGACAGTTGGTATGTCAAGATCTGTGTCAATCATACCAAACCATAGTCTCATGATTTTTTGGTGCCTTCCATCATACAAGCATATATTTGGACCCAGATCTTTTTCTAGTAAAAAATAATTTTTATTACACATTAATGCAGTGTTTAGCATAACAAAGACGACATTTAGGTTCTTAAAGGGTTATCACAGTACCTCAAGAATAATAATTGTTTTGAAAGTCTCTTGCTCTCAAACACAGAAACGACTGTCTCACTGTAGCCCCAGCTTATTTTTCTTTTATTAAAAAAAGGGGCAAAAAACTCCCATACAACCTCCCCCCCCAAAACACAAACAAACAAAAAACCCCCAAACAAGTGAAACCCCCAAAAAACCTAAACACGTTTATTTTTCAAGCAAAGAAAAAGATCAGCCCACCTACAGGGCTTCTGAAGTTGCAAGGTATTAACAGGACAGAGGACTACTCAGGCAACTTTAGGACAGTTGCTATTTCTAGTTCACTGCTGTACCCCTACTTTAGATAGCAGCAGCAGCAGCACAAAGAGAGCATGGATATCGTGTACCCAGGTACATTCTTCAATTCAAACCTCATTATACCAACTACCGCCAAAAGAGAAAAGTACCTTGCTTTCTGTGACTTGATTTGAAAAGAGAAGACAAATACCTCCAAATGTTAAAAAGCAAGCATAAGACTAATGAGTATCACCTATTAGAAATGAGAAGACTGTACATAGTTTAGTTTGGCTTCCCAACAGTTTGTTTTATTTTTTCTTTATTTATGCATTTAAACATGAAAGTTTGAGTCCAGCATGGCTTTAACCGTTACTCTAACCAAGCAAGTCAAAATGCACAGATACTTTTGTAATGTTTTCTTATTCCAAATTCTTTTTTTGTTTGTTTGTTTTACAGAACAAGTTGGAGAAAAATGTAAATGGAAAAAAGCATCAGATCACAGAAAAATGAAAAACAAGTCTAGTAATAGCACCCTTAACAAAAAAAAAAAACAAAACAAAAAACCTCACAAAAACAAAACCCCAAAACAAAAAAACAAACAAGGCTCGCTATCTTGCGGTTTGAATAATAGTCAAGCACATATATTAAGAAGATACAAAGCAGATCTAGTTTTCTAATGAATTTTCACACGGTTTAAGACACAAGGATATTCTAATAACCTGTCTTACAGAAACAGGCTAAGTCCAATACTGTAACTGCTCGAGGCACCAAAATAAGTTAAGTTTGCAGAAATTTACTTTGTGGGGCAGCTGTAGAATCCAGTGCTACTAGTTTGGCAGATCTGAGACAACTTCTACAACACAGGAAAAGCCTGAAATGCTGCTTTTACTGACACTGAGAAAATATCAACCCTGACTAAAAATGTACTCCACCCTTGCTAAAGGAAACAAATTGATTTGAGCTCAACTCTTGGTTTCCATTACATTTCTACCTAAACAAACTTCAATTTGACACACTTAGTGGGTCACAAATGAAAAGCCTAAGGCTACAAAATTGCTGCACAAGGCCATTTTCCCCCCAGACACATCTGTCCTATTTTCCAAACTTGAAACGGAGAAAGTTTTTGATGTTCAAAACTGTCAACATGATCACACAAACAAGCACCATATAGACAGATTTCAGAAACAGAGCTCTGCTAGGAAAGCACTCTAGAAACAGTAGCACACCACTGTTCTCAAAGACACGTTTAATCTTAAATGAATAGTGACTTTTTTTACCCTCTTAAAGAATCCTTGGAGAGGCACTCAATACAATTATGTAATGCTTATAACAGGCTATTTTCCTGGCTAAACAAGGACATTCCCTCAGATAAATAAAAACACGCATTTTAAATGAAGACAGTAATGACAGAATAACAGAAGTGAGCAGAATACCTTTTTACCCTTGGAAAGCGTTATGTTCTGCAATTCCAAAAAGGGAGAAAAACTAAGAGACATTAAACAGAAGAAACGTTTTCTTCTCATACAAGACTTAATACAAGTTTCTCTCCATAGCACTCCTACAGTGACAAAAGACTGAACTTCAGATCTTCTCTGATGTTTTGCTGCTAAAGCCTTCCTTCTTCCTTCTGGTTCTATCAGCTATGTTGAAATTAAGCCCTTAAAATTCCAGGTTGAAAATGCTCTAGAAAGAATTGTTGCAGCTCTGTCCGCACCATTTTTCCCTTCATCCACTCCCAGACCGCTTTTTAAGCGGTCCTTTTCTTTCGTATTTGTTTTTCATTATTCTTCTGCTGTTGCCTTTTATTCCAAACACCCAGTAGTCTCAACATATTAATGAGCAAAAGCCCCTCTGTAGCTGTAGAGCCCTCCTACTCATTACTTATATCTGCATCTTGCTTACCAATTCCTGCTGCCTCTCTTACCTTCACCAACCGGTTGCCCAAAAGGGAACTTGAGCATTTAAATTCTATCAAAACTAATGAGAGTTTTGCACAGCTGTTTTGCAAGATTCTTTTCAAGGCAAGAAATTAATCTTTATCTACAAATCTGAAATAATCACATAGATCCGTTGAGTAGCCAAAGTACATAACAAAAGTTATTCAAAAATGTACTGATGGAAAGTGGTAATCCTACATTTTGAAGAGGCTTAATTCTGTTAAGGAAAACAGTACGGAAAACGGTCATCTTTAGGCAGATGATTTAGCAAAATGAAATTTTACAATATTTTATTGCATTTGCAGAAGCCTAGTTTGAATATTGAAGGCGAGAAAGAACACAGTGGTCCTGGGCTGAACACAGGTTCAGCAATTCTGACTTTCCCTCAGTAACCCAGTAAAATATTTAATGCTACCTACCTGAATCATCAGCTAATCTGCTGATTCTCTCCAGCACAGCAATACAATCTCTCTCATCATCACTGACTTCCTTCAAAGTGTCCAGCAAACTTCGAGCCACCATTTGCCTGGTTTACAAGAAAGATTAAAAATAAGCATTATTTGTGTTCAGAAATACAGCCAAATCAAAAAGTTGTGCAATCATACAAGTTTCTTAAACCAAACAGTAAAATTTTACATAGATTCACTTTTAACTCAGTAAATTTAGTTAGTCCTGCTTTGGGAATTCTTAATTCTGATACCTGGCGTAATCCTAAAGAACCGATAATGTTAAATGTAACATTAAAAGTATCCCTTTGGCTTACAAGGATAAGGGAAACCAGCCACAAAGATAAAAAATAGTAATCCTCTGCCAAGCGGGCAAACAGAAGCTGAATGTTAGGAAGTGAGTGTCAGCCTTCCATCCTCACCTCTGAATTCCCTAACTTGTTCATACAAAACAAGACAACACCACTACTGTAAGAAAATTTTTAAACAGATTTATGAATTTATTTCACAAACAGAAGCATGAACACTCAAGCTGAAGATTTCCATACCAACGGTGATGTTTAGAAGCTAAACTTCATTCAAATGCTGTACAGAGCAATGGGTATGTACTGTGAAAATAAAATGTACTAGCCTATGCGTGCCTGGGACATACATTAAGCAAAGTAGAAAATGAAACATTAAGAAACTATGAAACAAGTCAGAATCAACTCAGTTAACTACTTCTAATGCATGAGAAATTTTTCTAAGGATTAACTTGTCAGTGACAGGATACAGTCAAATTTGGGTTTCTGTCCTCTAAGGTTCTGTTGCAGCCTGTGTTACAAAGTCATACCCATCAGCTACCTAGAGAGCCCTAAACATTAAGTTTTTAATAATGCAGCTGGCAACGTGTGACAATCAACCTTTCTCCTCAACAACAGCATGCAATGGCATAACTCATTTTTTTTCATCCTTTTGGACAACGTGGGTTGAACATTAGTTCAGACAGCTAGCAGGATTATCCCAACAGTGGAATCAGCCAAGAAACAGTGTCCAACACACTACTATCTCTTGTACTGCCCTGGAGCAATTTATCAAAATACTGAAGCAGCAAGGGTCAAGTGCCAGATATTTCCATAACTGACTGACAGATACACTCTTAGGATGTAGCCTAGATGTAAGCACTGCTGACAAACAGCAGTGCTGTGGCCAAGAGCAGAAGCATAACTAAACTTGATCATGTTCACTACAAACAGTGAATGTGAGCGATGGTCACAAACTGGAAAAAAACAGATGGTTACATTCCCCCACAGGGGAAGCTTGGGAACTTCACGATTCCATGCAATCGGAGAAATGTAGTTAGGTTTTCACGAATTCCCAAAGCTAAGCAGGCATTTCCATTTTCTCAGACTGAAAATCAATAATTTAAACATTTCAAACTGCACACTTGCAAAACTATCTTAAACTAAACTGTTTTGACATACAGATGAACAAAATCCTCTAAAAAGCAAACTGCAAAAAACTGTTTGCCTTTAACAAATTTCCTCTCCCTCACTCTTTTCAATTTGGTAAAAGTGCAACATCTCTCAGCAAAGATCTTGATATGTAGTTGGAAGTTCACCTATCGAAATCCTAGTGGAGGGAAACAGACTATGTGACACACTAACCTAGAAGCAGAGTAGGCTTGGTCTTTTAAAGGGCTGGACACCTCTGAAAAGAGAAGAGGAACAGATGAGGCATATTTCATAAACCAGCCTGCCTGGATGCATGTGTCTCATAGATACTAAGCATAATCTTGGAAAGCAAGAGACAAGTCAACTGACCCACTGAGTTGGTCTCAGCAAGTAAGGAACCACAATAAACAGCACTACATCCCATTTGGCTCCTGGGAACTATGGAATGACCTCCTACTACACTGGGAGTTTTGAGAAGACTCTCAACTCCTCATAGAGCTTTGTTAGCAGTATCCTGAAGTGTGGTGGCTGGATCCCACAGTTAAGTCTTTGCTCGTTGCTGTGAGTGGGACAGATGGCTATGCAGAAGTAACCACCCCATTAAGCTGAAGGCCACAAACGTTATGCTCAAGAGGCGGAGATGAAAATGTGAATCCTAACCTGAAGTAGATCTGACTTACTTATTAAATCCACTCAAAGCTAAGAAGGGACATTCAACTTTTTCCCTGGACTAAAGGTAGAAGATGGCCCCACCTGCATCCAGATGGTATTTCCTTCTTTGTCTTGTAAAGGAATCAATGAATCTGCTTTTACATTTAGCAGATTCTGGTAAAAAGCACTACAAAAGACAACAGGGCAAGGTAAGCTCATTTTAGAAAACCTAACTGGGTAGGTAACCAGTAATGACAGGGTAATCTCCTTACTCCATCCATCCAGTGTTCTGGGAGACGTCCACTCATGTCCTCCAAACATTACAAGCTCTGTCCTAGTTCTGCCACTATCCCCAACAATCTGCCGAAATTATTCTTGTGCCTCCAAGGTGCAAACATAGGACACAGAGCTAAACCTGCCTTGCATTTGCCACAGGCTGAAAGCTTGCATGTAGGCTACTAACGCGGAATGACTTGAGCCCTGCAAGCTTACACTTCAACATGCTCCACTTACTGGAGAGTTGATAGTAAGCAAGGGTCTCTGGTGCCCTGTCTAGCAGTCTCATCATCATCTCCTGCGAGCATTGGCGGTTGAGCTATAAAAAGCCTTCAACAGAGGACTGTGATGAACTGTCAATGCACAGTACTATAACATAAGGCAAGCAGTAGCTTGCCCAGCAACTTGCCAGGCGAGTACCAGGTGAGCATTTGTGAAATTGTAACAGAGCTCTGAAGGATGACCTGTCTAGTCTAGACACAAACAAAACAACAAAAATAGGCAGACAAGCTTCATGCTCAAGAGGCAAGAAGATACCTCCTGTGTCAGGGAAAAAGAGGAGGAGCAGATTTCCTCTAGGGATAATGACATCATGTCTCCATAAACTGCATTCTAAGAGGGAATCAGACTCCTCCAAGTACACATGTGACAGAAATTACTCCACCAACGTTAATGATGGCAATATAAATTATTTTAGTGGCATACATTCTGTTACTATACGTTACTCCTGGTTATCAGGGCACAATGTGGGACTAGGATTGACGGTTTCTTGCCATTTCCCTCCTGCCACTGGCTTGGGTTTGTGCAGTACTTGCCTCTAATGAGATACCAAGCTCCACTAAGAACTTCTACCTTTACACATTCCCAGTGCCACCAGAGTTGTCTTCATTGCAACAACTAACAGAATCACATTTTCTTGCCCATTCAGTCAGATCGCGTACCCAATTCTAAAAGCTTCTAGGCTATTTTCCATAGTCACAGACATGTAAAACCTAGGTTTATACTGTGACTGTTAGAGTCAGGAATCAGATAACCACGTTAAAACAATTCACTGCCACACGTGGTACAACCTCCTTTCTGATGCCCATCTCTTCCATCTGGACTCTAGAAAGCAAAAAGGCTACCTTTTACAGACCATATGAGAAACGATGTCTGTGCCATGAAGTCAGAGGAGCATATCTTTTAGACAAAAAAGACAAGCTACCCAGAATGCTTTAGGCCAAATCGTCACCTACACTGTAGACAGCAAAAGTGCTACTGATAAACTGTACATGAGTACACACACCTCAGCTTAATCCCTCTTTGAGATCCCATATATCCTCAGTTACTGCTGAGTGCTGTGCTACAAGTATTTTGAAGTTAAACTATTTAAAAAAAAAAAAAAAACCAACCACAAACCTAGTTCAAAAGACATTAGGTATTCTCCCAAGGCAAAAGCAAAGAATTACTTCAGAACACAAAGAAGCATGGCAAGAGGATAGCTTAAAAATATCTACACTGACAGGTAGATATAGTCTTGATAGCAAAGACTGCTCATAGTGATGAATAAGAGTCTGCTGCCAAGATCTGCTTTGGTTTGAAGAGCAACAGTTCCTCAAAAAGTAGGCTGATCAGAAGGAAGGGTCTGTTGTTCAGCAACTGCTTCACTATTTCATCAGATCTATTGATGAGTCTTGCATACATCTGAGCCTTCTTAATGAGGAATGGAAGAAAGTTAACAGCAATAAGCTCAGGAAAATCCACAAAGGATTCTTAAAATGAGAAGAGACAAAAAGCTATGCTCCAATTTGCACCAGCAATTGTTTTTTAAAGCAAACAGCAAATGCTTTTTTAAAGCAAATAGCAAATCACCCATGCATGCATGCACGCACACACACACCAGTACTACCAGGAACAAGGAGATCTTGTGTTTCAGGGCAATAGTCTTAGCTTTCTGCTTGTCATCTACTCTTGCTGAAATATGATATTGGATTAAGGCATATTTAGAGATGTGTCTTAAATCCTGCCTGGAGGCTGCCTTTTCATTAATAAAACCATAGCCAGAGTCCCATTTGTCTTCATTTTCAGATACAAGGGGCATTATTTACTGTATTATTTGTCAGGTTCCCCTCCATTATCATAAACTAAGACAACATCTGTGGTGCTGATCAGCAACGCTTAAAACAGTGAGGATGTAGACCATAACATGCCAAAATTGTCACATAGAAACTCCTTCTACAATTTGGGAAGTCGTTAGAGGATTCCCTACCTCACTCTCTTTTTTTCAGCTCATCCTGTCAAAAATCATACATATTTAAATGAAGAAACAATTCCCATTTGCAATTTCCAAGTCCATTCTGCTAAAATTTCTTAGGATGCAGACATAGATTCATTTCCATCTCAGAGCAACTTGCTTTGGCCTTCATACACCAGCTGAGAAATTATGAGTCCTCAAGGAATCCACTCAAAGGAGACTAGGCTTTTGTAGTAATTGTTAAAAAAAAAAATCACTTCACTTTTATCATTCAACATAATCACACAGTGAAAATGTGTGTGATTACATATGAAGATGACTAACCAGATAGAAAATGATAATAATAACAAATGCAAAGAGAAATAATACTTAAAATGAAATTTAAATATTAAAAAAACAAAACAAAACACAAAAAACAAACCACACACTAAAAGCAAATTCATCCATTGAAAGAAAAAAAAAATCTTACCCTAATTTACCCAAGCTCAATGATTATGTTTCAAGGGTTTGGGCACCTATAATTTGAAGCTTCCACACAAATGCAGGTTCAAGGTCACAGAAACAACTGAAATATTATTAACTCAATCATAATATAAAATAATGTTAAATTACATATAAGAAATTGGATGTGATTATACTATACTAAGAGGCATAAATTAAATTACATTTAAGTTGTTCATTCTTATCTTTTCCCTATGAAATGCTCCAGTTCATCTGTCTAGCAAAAATCTCTTCAATTATTCCTGACACTGACTAATGCTGAATCATCATAAGCTTCCTGCAATAGTTACTCACTATCACTAATGGCTATCATATGCTATTTCCTACATTTTCTTATGATACATAACACAGTAGGCCTACAAAAAGAGCTAGGATTAAACAACTTGTTTACAACAGCAAACAAAAAAAAACCCAAAGAACAAGCACCAAACAAGCAAACACAAAAACACCCCAGGGGAAAACTAGTTACTCCACCCATCTTCCCCTGCAGAAAAGCACAGGCAAGCACGGGATGCATAAAGCTGGATGGCGTGATCAAAAAGATTTCAAGCTTATGCATGCCCCATACCCCAATACAATCCATACTGAGAGACTCAGAGAGACAGTTTTTTCTTAAACGGGCAAGTAAAATATTAGGACCACTATTCTCACTTAAAATTCAAGTCGCACAACTTGAATTTATGAGTTTGTTCTCTGCCCTACTGACTTTTAATACATAACTGTCACCTGTAGCCCTAAAAGGCTCCTCTTCCCTCCCTCCCCACGAAAAGTCAAACACACAGAAACTCTCTTCTGGTTGGCAAATTGCTGATTTCATCTCAAATTGTAAAATACCACAAACTTTGCGATTTCAGGAAAACAAAAAAACTTTAAAATCAGGCATTTCAGAACTAATTTATGCATTCAGATTTATGCAGGTTATAGTAATAGAAACCACTCTGTAATTGTTAACTTCAGTTCAATCAGAATGAAAACCTTCCAAACACAGGATGTTCACACATGTCACATAGAATTTAAAGTATACTTCACATGACTAAAGTTAAGCACAGGGCTAAATCCTTACAGAAGTCAAGCCATGAACAACAAAATAGAGGTTAACCTACAGGGTGATTGATCACTGGCTTATCTTCCGCATACTACTGAATTAAGAATTCAACATAAAAGTAAACATGCTTTATTGAAGATTTAGTTGGAGCCCAACTAAACTATGTTAAAACAAAACACCAGAAAACCCTCAACCTTAACATATTTTATACATTTCTGTGATTTTTGTAACTGTTTGCAGTTACAGTTAAAATAAGCGTTGGTTTTGAATTTCTCCATTTCATTGCAGGGTGCCTCTGTGCAGGTGGGGAGCGTATGTCTGTCTAGAGTACGCTACAATACCTGTGCTTTTAAATGTAGTAGTATTACAGAAATAAAAACGGGGAAATGTCCTAGTCCTGTGTCAGCAGGAATGTTAACATCCACAAAAAACCTACAAGGATGTGGACCAATTAATGAAAAAGTTCAGGAAGTCCTGAACTATAGCTGCTTAAGCGAATGCTTTTCTGTTATCATTAGTACTTCATTCTGTGTAAGTAGAAGGAGTATCAGCAAACAGAAGGAGGAGTGGAAACTGAAAAGTTTTGTAAAGTTGTTGGAGTTTTTTTAAACTATTTGTATTTCATGCAAATTAACTTCAGTCAGATTTGAATCAGATGAATAGTTTGCATACCATTAGCCAGACAGGACATTTAAAAAGCATACCTGTTAAATATGTTCTCACTTGCAGCGTACTTGTCCAGTCTTCCCAAAGGCGTCAACATTTCATCTTGTGAGACAAAGTCCAGGGCTGAAGGTATAATAATCACATCAGACTCTGAGCTGTAGTCATCCACACCAACTATCAGAGACATCAGAAATATTCCTTATAATCACAGTAGTTTAACACTAAAATGATGTCTGTTGTTGGTCTGAAACACAGAAGTCTAAACAAGGTCCCATTGACAACATATTTACTCACTGCACTACATCATTCCCCCTAGCTTTCCCCAACTCCCATAAAGCCTTTTCTACACGAGAAAGTGATTTATTACCTATAAATTGGAATAAATGGATTTTGAGTAATTCTCTCTAAATTCCCAAAGATGATGTTTCACAAAACATCCAAGGTTCACAATAATTTTAGCTTACAAATGGTATTTTTATACCTTGTATTTTTATTACATAAATTACTTTCAGCTAATTCTAAAGTCAGCCTTCTGAAGAAACATAGACTAAAATCATAGGAGCAATTAGCCCAGAGATAGAGTTAATACAACATCATTTAGCAAAATAAAAAAAGAAATTTTCTTAAAATAGAAAAACCTAAATTAAGCATGTTAAAAAGTTCAGATGTTTATTACTATATCCGACTACCAATTAAAATAGGCACAATTCACCTATTGCATAATTATTAACCAACAACTCAATAGGGAACTCCAGACACCTTTATCAACATGGAAACAGAAAGAAATAGAAAAGGGGTCCATCCCTGCTCCGCAAAGCTGCTTGAAGAATTAGGATTTGAACTATCACCTTTTCTGTCTTCAATATGCCCTCTAAAACGCTCAAAAACTCAGTCCCATAACAAACACCTTAGCCTGCAAATGCAATCACTTATTTACTAGTATTGCAAATGCATTCACTTATTTGCAAGAACCATACCAGGTCACCTGCATTACTCCTGAAGATACAACAACACTACAGTAGACTACAAATATTCTTCTGTCTAGCCAAGTTTCTCTGAAAGCCCTTTGAAAACTGGCAAAAAAAGCTGGACAGCAGACAGACAGATCTAGAAATCCAACAATGGTTATTTTAAAAAAAAAAAAAACAAAAAAGTGAACTCTATAGAAGAAAGAAAAGATTACTGTCCTCTTACCTTCCATACAACTATACTATGTTATGCAAATTGGTTATCGGACATTGTACCATTATCTTCGCCATTCAGAATACGC
Organism: Chroicocephalus ridibundus; assembly: GCF_963924245.1. NCBI lineage: Eukaryota > Metazoa > Chordata > Aves > Charadriiformes > Laridae > Chroicocephalus > Chroicocephalus ridibundus. Next base: position 113,354,123 of record NC_086285.1, on the reverse strand, counting down.
AACTACAGTTTTCTGAACTTCTTCCTAAACCTATTTTAAATGTCAAAAGATCTAGCACCAAACTCTCCATTTTTAGACCAAGTTGAGTTAATAGCATCCCTTTACCAACAAACTGTTTCTCCCATTTTCTAGGTAAAGAATCAATGGACATTGTTTAATTAGTCATAAATAAATCCCATCCCTGGAGGAGGGTCCAAATTCTGCACTTGCTGCTAGGACATGAAACCCTTGCCAGAAATCAAATGAAGGGAAATGATCAAATGATGGGAAAAGATCAAGGGTGTAAGAAGAATCTGGGAGACAGGAGCAAGGAAGAAAGCTTGCTAGGAACTGCAAGACAAAGTAGATGGAAGAGTAATCTGGGGAGAGGAACCTTAGGCATTCTCTGGATATGCCTAAGGCAGTGGATAACAAACTGCAGGGGGAGAAAGGGAAGGCTCAAAAAGGTTAGCTGCAGAAAGCTATTGCAGCACAAAGGGAAAGCACTTAGTAACCCCAAGTTTACACAAGTGTTTGAATCCGTATTTGGTTTGAGTTTGTGGGTTTGGTTGGGGTTTTTTTGTTTGGTTGGTTTAGTCTTTTGCAATAATTGGTTTTATTTTTCACAGAAAAGGTGGGGGAAGGTAAAAATGCACTCACAATGCAAGTTAAGATTCTATGTCAGGTTAAGTTAACAAGGAACAAGCTATGTCCTTTGACAGACTCAAAGGCCTTTAATTCAACCCATTGATCCAACTAAAACAACAGGTTTTCCTGTGTTTATAGTTATGCCACGCACCTTTCTCACAGACTAGTCTTTTTAGAATAGAATATTTCAGTTGAAGGGACATACAATGACCATCTAGTCCAACTGCCTGACCAATCCAGGGATGACCAAAAGCTATTATTAAGGGCACTGTCCAAATGCCTTTTAAACACTGACAGGTTTGGGGCATCAATCACCCCTCTAGGAAGCCTGTTCCTGTGTTTGACCACGCTCCTTCTCAATAAAGACATGCTTCCTAATGTCCAGTCTAAACCTCCCCTGGAGCAGCTTTAAACCATTCCCATGTGTCCCACTGGATCCCAGGGAGAAGAGATCAGCACCTCCCTCTCCTCTTCCCCTTCTCAGGGAGCTGTGGAGAACAATGAGGTTGCTGCTCAGCCTCCTTTACTCCAAACTAGGCAAACCCAGAGTCCTCAGCCACTCCTCACAGAACATTTTATCGTACGCAAGCTCCTACTGTCAAGACACACTTTGAGGCAAAAACATTCTGCAGCATCCATACATGAAATAAGTTACACAGATACTCCTCATTCCAGGAAATAAACTGCAATAATTTTGGGGGGGGTTGTATAATTATAATTGCGCCCTTCACTAAGGAGCTAAACCACTGCACTGAGATCGATTTCTAAACTACAGAACTTAAATTAATACAGTCAAGTTGTGACATAACCAATTGGGAAGAACAAAACCCATCACTCTAATATTCAGTGAAATTAACTCTGACAGCGTCCTATTTTTCCTATTTTAAAGTTTGTTGATCATACTACAAATTTAAAAGCATAAATTGATGAAACTATGTCAAAATACCAACATAATTATCGTCACCAATATAATTATTTTTATTTAACTATCATATGCGTGAATTAAAAAAAATGCTGATCATTACATCAACCACCACTAGTCTTACTTTCTCCATTTCTCTCCTCTCAACCTCAACTTTATGTTCCATGTTCCTTTCTTTCCCCTCTACATTTATTCTCCCTTAGCTCTCCTACAGTGAGTGGTCTAATGTGGATGTCATCTTAAGACGTTGTAGAACATGGCAACTGCGCACTCTGTATGTCTCAACACGTAAACATGCACCAAAGTTGACTAGATGTCTGACACCTTTGATTTAGTAAACTGAATGTTCTTGTAATTTTTGCCTCGTGAAACCACTTAAGTTAACCAAACTGCTAAATCCATTCTATATCAGATGTAAATATCAATGATAAAAATATGAGCAGCTGCTTACAATTTATCTGTTTCATGCCTCCTACTAGTTCAAACAGAAAGTGAGGTGCGTGAATTTGACTCTGCTGTGTTTGTGCACTGTAAAATTAAGTTTAGCACTATGTTAGGCTTAATGTGCTTCTGCTACTGATGCTGAGCAACATTTTTTCTTTAAGTAATTCCAGCATCTCAGCTTATAGTCACAAAAGAGATCATTTAAATGGCAGCATCCTGATAAGCGCTACACTAACACCAACAGGGAAGAGGGAGGTGATAAAAATAAACCAATCAGTACACGAACAGTACATAGTTCTTTTAAAGTACTGTTACAATTATCTTATGTATTCATTTTCACTTTCAACATCAAGACACCGATCCAAGTGAAAAGAGGCATCAGCCCAGTAGAATTCCCATTCTAACAAAGCCCCTCAAATGAATGTTCGTCTTTAACTTGCCCCAAATATGATTCACCAACAATCTAACCACTCCTCATCTAAAAATGCATAAAGAACATACTTTGCATTATTCAATAAAACAAGTCACTTTGATTTTCCCTACACTTGGAAGGTTATTCCAATAAAGCTATCCAAAAGGCTGTTAACTGAATATTTCCTCTTCAGCCCTCCTCTGCTTTCTACCCAACTTTGATCACTTTTGTAAACTACAAATGCAAAAAACACCCTTGAACACAAGTGTACTGGTTTTGGCTGGGATAGTTAGAATTCTTCACTTTTTCAAACCAGTACAAATAAGTCCAGACCAAATGCTCAGAAGGCATCTAAGCTAAAATACACTACTGAAAACTAATGCAAGTTCAGAGCCTATATACCTTTTAATCTGGTCTTACATGTTCACACTAACATGCAAAAGAAGTAGAGCTAAGAAATCAGGAGTTTCTATAAAAACGCCCTACCCCAGCAGTTTAAAGTCACTAGTGGTGATGGAAGGAGGAAGGATAGTTGGACAACAGTGTAAAAAGCCATCACAGTGCCCCTATTTTCTGTCCACATAAGCACCAAGGCAGAGGAAAATGAATAAATGTGTTAATTTATCTAGACTAAGTAGTTTGCAAACTTCTCTTCAAAACTCTACACTACTAGCACCAAACACAAAGCAGCATCACAAACAAGATAAACACTGGATTTTGTTTCAATATCTGACTATCACTGACCTGTTGTATTACACAAGACAAGTAACTCCTCTGTACCTTCATTTTCCTGTCCAATCATTTGTTTGGCTCTTTTTTGTAGAAGTTGTTCAGGCTTGTCTATCTATCTTGCATCTGGTCCATACTGTACAAAGAATGTATTAACACCCACTTTAAGTTCTCCTGTTTCCCTTAAGTTCTCCTCTGTTTCGTGGCAAGGATACAATTACTTGACACAATTATTAACTAACATGGACCATACAGCAATCTCACTGAGATAAACTATGTTTAGAGGTGCTTAGTCGACCATTGACAAGCTTGGTTGAGCATACAACAAAACAGAAGTCCACTTAAAACTCAGTCCCCTATAAAGCCATAGCCTATAGGTCAATTTTCAAGTGAGTTGATTTTTCTACTACGTCTCATCTCCATAGTGTCTTTCACAAAGATCTTGATCATATTGTGTCTTTTACAGACAGGTGCACAAGATCAAGTTTCAAACAATAATTATTTTTTTCTTTTATTTCATAATGCATGAACTCTTTGACATAGACTGTTCTTCTATATCTGCTATAGGCTCCAAGGCAGAAACATATCCTCCCTCATTTTGACATGGAAACTCAGTTACAAGACAACAGGTATTTAAAAATGAGCAATTTTAATTTCTCAAAGCTGACCAACAAATAATTTTAAAGATTTGAGATTTCCAACTAATATTACAGTTCCCTCATTTTATCTTCTGCATTCCCAAAGCATTCTCAAGATCTATTAAGAAGTCTCTATGGCAGTTGCTACAGATATATCTGTATAACCGTAGTACAGGCTATTTGCTATGGTCTACATCAATTGTTACCACAGCCGTGTCCAGGTTAATATAGCAAAAAGGACTTAGTTCTGTTCTGCTGCTCCAGCAAGCAATTTTTCTGTTTAATTGTAAAGCAAAAATAGTAGTCCCACAAGCCCAAACATTTGATATCATAATCACAAAATAATAGCAGCAGGTTTCGTTCCAAGTCACCATACTCTATGCTAGGAAAGAAGAAATTCACCTTACATTCAGATTTCTGCAGAACACAAGTAGTGTTCTCAGCCCTTCAATATTACAAATGCATTCCTTTCCATCTTATTTACTATGAGAATTATCATTTTGCATCTTGATGTTCTGCAAAGAGAAATCTACCTCAGCATAAGCTAAACGTCTATATTTGTCCACAGTTAGGAACTCATTACTCTCACCCTTTCATAGTGCACTATATTGCAGCTCCGGTTCCGCAATGATGTCACAGACCAAAGCGTCAGTTGTGCTATTTCAGCTTCATTTGCTACCACAAATTTACTGTACTGCTTCAGTAACATTAACCAAGATCTATTGCGATTACAGTTACACAAATATTACAAAATGCATTTGTAATGCTGAGTTCCACTATCTTGCCTGCCACATCCAGGTATCACTCACAGGTGATCATAGGTGCCGCTGTCAGAAAGTGGGAGCTGATTTTTCCAAAAGACACTTAAAATACATCATCTCTGTTCTCCTGCTGTACTCTGAGACTGAAAATGCAAATAAGGTGCCACAAGTTTACCCTGATATTACAAATGTTTTCAGAGAAAAATGCAAGTTTGACCAGTGTGCGATTTCATCATGCAACATTACAAAACAGGTGAAAAAAATAAAAAAGGAATCTGCAAGTGATAATCCTAGATTCCAGTCCGTCCACCATATTAGCAGAAACAAGAACCACACTTCCCTTTCTCTGTCTCTCCCCCAAATTTCTCATTCAAACATGGAACACCATCCATCTTAAGTCTCTTATGAATGTAGTGAAGTCACCACACCTGAAGGCATAGACAGTTGTCTGCACTCCCAAGTTTGGTGGGACTGGGTTTGGGAGTTGGGGAGAAGGAGGAGAGAGGTATGAGCAAGGAAGATAAGAAGGGGTAAGTGCAGAGCGGCTCTGATGCAAACAGAGCCATGCTAACAGCAGGGCTCATCACATTAGCCCCCACGTAGCACTTTGATAGCAGAGCTTGCTAACGGCCTGAAGCACAGACAAAGCAAACCATTTAAAATAAAGCTTCAGGGTGGGGCGGGAACAGAACTGGACACCATTTAGCAGATGAAAGAAAGATGCAGGAATCAAAATAAGCAGCTATATACATACAGAACTATGCAAGTATGGTACAGCAAATTTAAAAGACCCACTAGACTAAACACAACAGACTGAGAGAATATTTTCATCTAGCAAAGGCCTTCAAAAAAAGATATAGTTACCATGCATGCCAAAGCAGTTGCATTTCTCAACAAACATCAGAGGAAACAAGGGGTGGTACAAAATTCTTTAAGTAACAAGAACAGGTGCAGCTACAGACAAATATGTCTCTTCAAGTCATACACAAGCAACACTAAAAATCCTGATTTATTCTGAAACAAAGGAATAGTTCCATCTCATATTGCTCATTAGTCATTTCTTTGCAGAACAGCAGAATGTACCTTCTACTGGTTAATGGTTTGACCTGCAACAAAAGCTGGTCCAGAGGAAACTAAAACAAAGAGAAGGACATCCAAGCTACCAGTTAAAACAATCAACAGTTTATATTTTGTCCACCAGTTTCCTGTTGGGAGCATGTCACGCCCACCACTATGGTGCTCAAGTCCCCTGCTACTTAACATACCTATCTTTTACCCTTTCCAAACAACTGCATACAATTAAGAATCATGGAATGAGGCTGGAGTGAAGCAAGCGTCAGCTAGTGCAAGCAGGAAGTTCCTCTAAGTTACTTTTTCCCCCCTCTACAAGTTCCTTACAGTCAAAGAAAGGCATCCACCCTCTATCTGCAGAGCACTGCTGCTTGTGGGGTTTTTGATTGCCTCTATGACTGACTGCAAACTTTGTAGCACTACAAAGAGAATTCCACTTCATCTTCCACCAAAATGGTCTCCCTGGTCCTACCATGACAGGACAAATGCATTCACTGCGCCTGGGGCTGTGCTCAAGTTCTGCCCCTAAATGGGTATTTGGTAAACAAAAAAAACCATCAAGTTCAAACAACATATGCTTTACCCTTGGTCTAAGTGTAAGGGAGAGCATTATGAAACAAGCAGTTGAAGCTCAAACGCTCCAAAGGCTTGTGCTAGCTTTGCAATGCTGACATGAGATGAGGAGTTATAACACATCAGCTACTAACGCAGCTGCTCCACTTGAATCAAGCATTGCACCGCTGTGCAGTTACTTTGACTGGTTCAGTCACAGTAACTGAAACACATTTGGGCTAAATGCTGCAGACAAGGCAAGTTCTGATTAGTACATCCATATTCTATAAAACATGGCTTTGCAACATAAATCACTTTGAACTTCCTAACTGTAATCCTCCTCTCTCCACTCAAACCCCAGACAACACTCGTGAGATGTTGTTTGACAGCATTTAAAAACTCTTGGTGGGATAAGCCTTCGTGTTTCCTGAGCTTTCAGAGGAGGACATTCTTTCTGCAACTCTTCATGCTTTTCCGGTCTATGCTTAGTATAAAGTATCAAACCAGCCTATGGGAGAAGACTGAGCAGTACAGAAAGCAGTGGATTCAGTCTTAGAAAGTGAGAACAGCCACAGGTGCAAATTTCAATGTTATTTAAAATAGTTTCCTCTAATAAAACATACATACAAGCAAACCTGCACAAGCAAGTATCCCTAAAGACTACTAAAGCTATTCTTCCTTCTGCCTAGAGAGGAAGGAAAAGGTGGTCTCTCTTCCATTCAAATATTTGGGAACCATTCAGGCACTATGGCAACAAGACAAAAAAATACCTACGCAGACTTATTTATCAGAGAAAAACACTCCAACAGTCTGCATTAGCGCTCATATAGAATGTCACTTTTATACACTAGTATTTTTAGCTTTTAGGGAAATTTTATCTCAGAATAATGCATATTTATTGTACTATTTGCCTTTCATTTTTTTTAACCTCAAAAATAGTAACACCCCCCCACACCAAACCAGTACTCTCAACTCCCAGTGCAGTTGTTCTGCTGTTGAAAATGAACACCCTTCACAAATGTATTTTGACACTTTGTTTAACCTATATATTAGACGGGATTTTAAAACCCTATTGCCAGAAAGAACCACACCCAAACCAAGAAAAAGCCACATTAATTTTTCTTATGCTATACTTTCTAAAGCTGACAGAGAAACCCTGATGTACTGCGTTCCTTTAGGGGCAGCTGTCCCTGCCTTGCTCTTCCAAAGACAGAATTGTTACTCCAGCTCCCAAAGCAGAAGCTGTCCTTTCATCCAGTTCTGCTACTGTTACAAGTCATCTCTTGCAGCTACTACCCTTACAAAGAAAGCTTCCTGCCCACACAGAGGGAAAGTCTCAGCAGCAAAAGACACACACAGGAAAGAGAGGCATTTTATCTTCAACACAGTGCGGTCTGCCACCTCCACAATAGGTCAGCAGTCAGAAGCAACTGCATGAACAGCGAGGTTTCACTCAAGCTTAAGATTTTGAAAATTTCCATCTCTTTCCTGACTCATTCATGCCTTCCCGTTTTTTTGTGGGTTTGGGGTTTTTTGTTTGTTTGTTTGGGGTTTTTTTGTTTGTTTTTTTTCCCCCTCCAAGTGAGAGAGAAAGGGAGGAGAATTCCTGAAGTCGTAGGAGATAAATCAGGAGACACAGACAAAATAAAAAAAAATAATAAAAAGATAAAAGAGGAGCCGGCAACCTTAATTGAGGATTCCTGCCAGAGACAGGAACATAAAAGGTGGCTCGTGAAAAGCCCATTTCCACATGAGAAGTGATGCTACTGGCCTTGGGAAGCTGAAAGCCTAAAAAAATTAGCTCTTCTTCAAACCTCTGCTAGGTGTAATGGAGAAAACATGTACAGCTGCATGAGGAAGGTTCATTAGCCTATACCAAATCCAGCACAACCCTTTCTTCACAACCTCTCCTCTGCAGAATCCTAAGAGGTTGCTCAAGAAAAAGACACTAACCATTACCCACCTGAGACTGCTAAAATCAGAGTTCCATGAGGACACAGCCATCCACCTGAGTCTCACAGTTTCTATAAAGGGTCAATTGCCACATTAAAAGACAAAGAAATAAACTGAAGAGTCAGGAGAATTAAAACCTGACCTCCAGGGGAAACAACAGACTTAACAAGTATGCTTCATTAGCAATATAAACTGGTTATTAGATTCCCAATGGAACAGAATCTCGGTCACACCAGAGAACTGAAACAGAAAGTCTGACATTAATTTCTGTTATTATTTATTGCAACACAGACATTAAAGACTGCATCCTACTGAAATGCCATCCTAGTAACTCAAACTCTCCCAGCACTCTTTCACCAGAGCTAAATCTCTGACAGGACCAAAAGGTCAGCACTGCAACTTGGCATTCAAACGTTATGTTGGAAATTTAGCCATACTAGCGACCAGACTTGCAGTCTATACGTAACAACTAACAGCATAACAAAATTTGCGAGTTCTTGTTCTGTGGTAAAGGAACAAAGGAGCCACAATACAAAAGCTCTGATATTACTATGTACAGTTGCAGGAAAGGTAAGGTGAATTTTAAAATACTGAATGCATGTTATCCCAACATAATTCACTGCAAGGGACTAAGAGCAACAACACAGCAGCAAGCCGTGACTGTGATTTGACACCACAGGTAAATACAGACCAATTTTATTTATTAAAAACAAAACAAACAAAAAAAAAAAACCAAGCAAAAACCTTTTGGCTTTAAGTGTTAGGAAAAAGGAGAAAAAAATTGAAAGAAAAATTAAATTTAAATTAGCTTCTATTTGGGAAAAGACTTGTGTGCTACTTAAGTTGCACGTGTAGAATAATTTAATTAAAAGCATTCAACAAACACAAGCTCACTGCTAATGCCAGACGATTTGCTGATCACCTGGAACAAGACAAAGATGAAACAGCTTTTGACACCTGCAGATGCACAAAGAGTATTTTCTTTAGCTCAGCTGAATAACTGGCTCACTCACTGTTGAGAAGCCCGCTGGGAGGAAGCTAGAAAGACCTGTCTCTTTTCAATCAATTAAAAAGAACTCAATACTAAAACCAGAGGTATATTAGATTACAGCTACTGTATTTTTTTAATCTTTATAACTGTTTAATCTACAACTAAAATCCAACCAGTAACACTAGATTTGATAACTGTAAAAACTATGTTATTGTTAAAAGTTAAATCTATCTTACTGTTAAACTCTTATGCTAAGGAAAACAAGTTTACATACAAGTGTATACATATATGTATCTATTAAAACTCATTTAACAGTTCAAACCAGAACTGTCTAAACTATGCTTAGATATTAAAATACCATGTTCTGCATTTTTAGTTAAAACATCTGAACAGTAAGTGTACAAAAAAAGGTAATTATCACTCACCATTTTTCAACATGATAAAAGGTAAAGCTTCAGAATCTGAATGTTAAGCTACGTAACCACCAAAGCATCTATACAGTACTTGCAACTATCCAAAGTCCAAAAGTTGTATGCAAATGCAGCTGCCAGTTATAACAAATATTTCTTCAAAAAACACACATGCAAAACAGTATTAAACCAGTTATTAGATCAAAATTTCTTTCCTCTCCTGATTTAAATCACAGTTAAAATCCAAGTTAAATAAAGCTGTCTTTAACAACCTGAATTCTAATTACAGATGGCTCTATTTTTCAGAATACACATCCTACGCATGTCAATGGACAGACTGAAAGAAGTCAGCATCAAGGTACGTTTGATTGCATCTATCTGTACTGATCAGTTCAATCTTCAAAACCCCCTCCAGTGGGGGAAGGGGGTGTGAAACACACACTATCAAGGAAGAGTCATAAAGAACATTTTATTTATCATCAGAAATATAATTCTACAACCCCCGTGTTTGCTTTTGAAGCATTTTTGTTGCTTATTTTCTTTTCTGTTTTATACTTAGCTTATACAGCTACCTTATTCAATTTTGGTTTTTGTATGCACAAATCAAAGATTTTAACAAAAGCCAAATTTTCCCTGACTTCTTTTCATATACCGTGCAAGATTTTAGACAAAAGATCATGGAAGCCAACAGTCCAAGTAGCATTATGGGTAACTGTCCAGGTGACACTGAACCACTACCTTAATTTTGCGACCTTATAGCGGCCAGATGGGATGAGGAGTCTTCTGCAGGCTTCCACTTTGAATTTTCATCCTATTGCCTTTAGGGTGGGTTTTTTTTGCCTTAATGGATATCATGCAAGGATTCTTGTTAGGTTCACCTTGACACAGATGCAATGCGATGATATGTTACTTATTTGAGGGGTTAGAGTCAATAACAAAGTTGCCTTTCACAATAAGAACTTACATTTAGGAATGAAATTTCTTTTATAACCTTAGGTAGGTTCAGCCAGGATACATTCACTGGTTGGGGGGGGGGGGGTGTATTTATTTATTTATTTATTTTTACTTCAAACTACTGATCAAGGAAAAGCTGCTGGCTGAATATGGGAGAGACAGAATTTCTTTAAGAAATCATAGACTCTGACATTAGGAGCTACCTCTACAGAAGCGAAGTATTAGCTAAAATTAAAGTACTGAAATACCACATGCCAAGCTATGTAACTACTTAAAGCAATCATCTGTGTAATGTACCATCAGGTGTAAAGTATGCATTCACCTGGAAAAAAAAAAAAAAAAAAAATCAGAGCTTTCCAGTGGTTACCAAGCAACCAAGAGCAGAAAATAATATGAAGCTTTCAAAATAGAAATGCGAACCAAAGCTGAAATTAATTATTTAAAAGTCAATCCAGCTGGTTTATCAACTAGTCTCTAAAAGCCTTTCTTATAAAAGCTCCCGTTTAATCTCTGACCTCTTAAACAAATAAACAAAAGGCAATTTTTAAACAGATGCCTTCCACAGCATATATTCTGAGGTCTCCCACTATTCCAAACGCAGATTTACTACTCTCTGTTGAAGTGTAGGAACGCTTCGTTTAACCTAAATATTTATATCAAAAGTTCTCTTTGGGAAACTTGTTGCTTGTAAACTTTCTTTTACAAGCAACTGTTAAAACAGTACTCCAAAGACATAATAATTTACTGTTTTATATTTCAGGTTAATTAGCATCCAATGAGTTGGCACAATAAACGAGAGCACAAATTGTACAGTTGTACAAGTTGTTGATTAACCTCCAACTTTACAGTAAAATATTTAATTCCAGAGACCTTAAAGACAACGATCAAAAAATAGCTGTTCTTAACTTTGCTCAACTAAAAAGATATAGATGCTTGGTTCTTTACTTTTAGCAGAAACCATACATTGTTGTTTGCTCAACTCCAGGACTTTCTCCTACTGCCTTAGAGCATGACCAATAAAAGGTATATATTAGTCACGTTAATGATTCTTTCATTTTCTTTTGTACTTTTATTGTATTAGAAAATGGTGAATCACATTGTAGATTATCATTATAAAGAAAGTACAATTTTGTGATTCAGAATCAAACCTAGACTCATTGAGGAGCTACAAAGGAACACCTAATGTTCTAAATGTAAAGTGTTCTAAATGTAAAATGTTCTAAACCATATGCCTAATCACAGACCAAGCTTCAGATGTCCAATCCAGATCTGTACACATTCATCCAGCCTTAACCACTGCTGGTTTCTCCAACATACCTCATAGATGTTTTGCTATCACTTGATACTAGATCAATTAAAAGCCCAAAGATTTATCGGAAACTACATAGTTCACTTTTCAAAATAGCCAAACAATTGATCCCATCTCAGTCACATTATTTTGCATTTACCCAATTTCTCTTCCTAAATTATACCACCAGGACTAGAGGTATGCCCACATAGCTTTCTCCTTGTTTGTCCTTAACTACAGCCTAGCACATTCAATAGCAAGACTGCAGCTGGCAGAATCACACATGCATAAAAGCTGCCAGCACTTCCAGTTTTCTCAGAATTGCATTACTACTTCAGGAATACACCTCTAAACAAGCCTCTAAGTCTATTGCTCGAGAGAGCTGTAAATATTTGTAATATTTACAAGAGAGAGGTACTGTAGGGTGGGGTTCAGGCTTGGCACCGCCAGGCAAAAATTGCATCTTTTTTTGACATTGTCTGTTTCACATGTGCAACCATGAAATGTAGTATCAAACAATGCATCAATTGGGAATGCTTTCATAAATTGCATACGACCTGTTGTACAGGGGCACAAGAAACGTTGTTTTTTACTAGATACGTACGGTCTCCCTGGTCTGTATTATTTTTCTTCATCTCAAACCCACCTCACAAGAACAAAACCACATAAAATTTAGAAACATAAAAGACACCATGTGACTGAACTATGTCCAGATAGCACTGATTCATACAGATTTCCATTTTTTCTCTTAAAATATTATGCATAAGCATTGAGCTATTCACTTTTATCTACTTCCATCGAAACCTCAGTTAATTTTTAATGAGGTTTCAAATTTTTAGTATGGCTCCTGCCTTCAGGATGCTCTCATCTGGATTGAGTCATATCTCCACACATATATTACGCTTTAAAGACAAGACCATAACATCCAAACCATCACCAGAAACCCACGGCTACAGATTCATATCTGCAATGACTACAACCATATCTTACTTCAACTCCTGTCAAGAAAAATCATAATCTAAGTGGAAATTCAAGACCACAGAGGTTTTTTTTTAAAAAAAAAGTGTTACTTCTGAGAAAGTCCTTTTGTAATCACACAAAGTTTACAAACAGCTATGCCATCAATCTGAATTTCAAGCAAGCAGCCTTGGAGAAAGGCTCCCTCTTTGTACAAGGCAACACATGATAAAAGCCTTTTAAACATCAAATCACAGAACTGAAGATGTAGAACGCTCACAGTAAAGTCTGAAAAGTGAAAATAACACTCCCCTAAAAGCGTAAGACATAAAATGAAAGCTTTTTCTCCTGCAATCCAGCCCTGGTGAGCGGCTCACTGTGCAGACTGCACGTCAGACAAAATACCTTCAGACAGCAACAAGGGTCTGCACGCCCATGGCAGATTGCGAGGCAGACGCCTGCCTTACCAGCCGCCTCCATTTTTCACTTCCGCCCCAAAATTTATCCTCCTCTGCTTTCCAAGAAGCTCCCTCGATACTGACATTACCAACGGATGCCTTCTCACCTGAGTAACATTTTTATAGTCTGCCAGCCAGGCTTCGTATACCCCTGAGTTAGTAATTTTGCACCAGAGCCACCACATTCTGCAATTTGCTCCCTGACATGAACTCTTTTCCACACATCTCTCCAGCAGGGTCGGGAAGAGGGGGCCGGGGGGGGGGGGGGGGAGGCGGAGGGGGACAAAAAAAATAAATATATACAGATATAAGGAAAAAATATACATATAAAAGGAACGAGCAACCCACACGCTGCAGCCTCCGAGCCGGCAGGTTTCTCCTCCCCGGAGGCGTCCCCACACACACACCGTGGCCAGGCCGTGAGGGGACGGTTCCCCAGGGCGGCCTTCAGGCTGCCACCACACCCCCCCGGCGGGACGGCCGTTAACGGAACCCCCGCGCGCACCCCCTCCCCGCCCCGCGCGCGCTTCCCGCCGGCCAACGCACCCCCCTGCGCGGCGCCGCCGCCGCCGCCGCTCCCCCGCGGGAAAGCTCGGCGGAGCCCGGCTTGCCCCACGCGTGCCCGGCTGCGTGTCATGTACACAGGGAAGCGCGGAGCATGGCCTCCCTCCTCCTCCTGTGCCCCCGCCGCCTCCCACAATGCACCGTGGGCGCTCCCCTCTGAAGCCACTTCCTCGCCCGAAAGCCGCCCCACGCCCCCCTGGCCCCACTCACATCCGTCGATCTCTTCCTGCAGGTCCTCCTGGAGCAGCGACAGATCTGGGGGAAGGGGGGAGATACACCATGTGCCAACGTGCCCGGCCCGCCGCCGCCCCCCCCGCGACACACCCCAGCCCCTCCCCCCCACGCGTGACCCGGCCCACCCGCGGGGCCGCCGCCGCCGCCGTTAGCGGGCTGCGCCCCGGTGCCCCCCCGCGACCTGACCCCACAGCCCCCCACGCTCTAAGCCGGACAGCAACAGGGAAGCGCTTCCGAAGCCGGGGCGGGGGAGAGGAGGAGGAGGAGGAGGAGGAGGGGGGGGGGGGGGGGAGGAGGAGGGCTGGCGCCTCACCGGGGAGGCGGCGTGTGCGGAAAAGGGGGGGGGGGGGGGGGGGGGGCGCTACCTACCCGCCATCTTGCTGCAGCCCCCGCGGGGCGCCCGGCTACATTTAACCCGCGGGCGAGCGGCAGAGAGGAGGGAGGCGGTGCGGGTGGCAGGCCCCGTGCGGTCCAGGCCACAGGCCCGGCGGTGTCTCCCCGCGTCCCCGGGAGAGTCGCGCAGGGAGGGAGGGAGGGAGGGAGGAACGGGCGGGCGGAGGAAGGCGGGAGGAGGAGGGGTCTGGGCCGGACACGCTGCCCCCGCCTCCGCCCGGCAGAGCCGTTCTCGCCGAGGCGGCCGCGCCTCCCCGCCCCTCGCTCTGACTCACGCCCGGAGCCGCCCGGCCTGGCCCTACCCGCCGGCAGGGAGGCCGGCGACCGCCAGTTCACGGCCCGCTCACCTGGCCTCGCCGCTTCCCCCTCACCCTCCGGCCCTCCGCCGCCATCTCGGGGCCCGGGCTCCTCCTGTCGCCCGCCGGGGGGCGGGAGGGGGCTGAGGCAAGGCCCCGGTGCCCTGCCCAGCCCTGCCCTGCCCTGCTCTGCCCAGCCCTGCCCTGAAAGGCCCAGCTGTGGGGTCGCCCACAGAGGTGGTCCCCCTCACCTTGAGCCGGAGGGGGGTCGCTTCCAGAGGGAATGAAGGGGTCCCGGAGAAGGCAGCGGGGCCGCAGAAGTCCCTGCTTCGGGCGTGGTGGGGTCACCAGGAGCCAAGGGTCTCCTGAGAGGTGGCCATGGCACCCTCCTTCCGTGGAGCGTCGAGTTTCGGCAGCTTAAAACCCGTGGGGTTAAAAACAGTGTGTCTTCCACTGCCGTGCCTTCTGGCTTTTGTTATAAAAAATACGCAATTTAGCTGTGCATATACGCAAAGGGATCCATCGTTTCCTGCTTTTGTTGCTTTTGACCTTGTGGTCAGCGCTGCTGATGCTGATTGCTGTCATTTTAACTGTTTTGATAGATTTTTCTACTGTAAATTGGAAGATTAAAACTGTTGGATAAAACAAATGCTCTAATTAGCTGATACCCAGAGCACTGATAAAGGAAAGGACGGGTACTGGTACTGGTGCTACCTGGGAGTCTTACCTGAGTCTTCTACAGACTTATTTTTAGCTTGGTAATAGTTGATGAAGTTGTTAAAACACAGAAAAGCAAAATACGTTAATTTTGCTCAGTTGGTCAAAAAAAGGGTGCAATTTCAGTAGCTTTGTCTTTTTTAACTGAGTGACAGCATGTCTTGTAAGCTGCTTTTTAGCATCACACAGTTGTTTTTGTTTTGTAAGTTGGACAAAGATTAAATCTCTATAGTCATTCATGCTCTTTGCCATAGTGACTGAAAATGTGTAATCTTTTAAAATGCATACATCCCTTTCCTTACATTCCTATAGAACAGGCTATGCCCTGTTTCATACTCATTCAATCTTTAGACGAGTCACTAGGGGTCTACTGGACACTGACTACCCAACACTTGCTTTTATTCAGACATATAACCTCAAAATATGAGTAAATCAAGTAAATTCACCAGACTAAGTTATATGAACCATGCTATTCTCTGCCAGAGTAATTTAAGAGGCAATTCAGGGGAAATATTTGACATCATAAATTGCTGGCAATGTTGGATGTAATAGCAATGGACCTACAACAGAAAAATAAAGTGTACTTGAAGATCCCATTTTTATTATCTCTATTACTGCAGGTTATTTCCAGGAAGTTTTCTCTCATCTCCTCTCTGCATCCTTCACCACAATCAAGACACAGTTTTCCTTCCTCTGAATTCAGTAGCAACAACCTAAAATGTGAAGAATTGAAGGGTTTGGTCCCTTTTTCCAACCCTTTATGAAAAGGCGCTAACACACACTAACCATAGATTACTGTGGTCTGAGAGCGTAAGAGCTACCTTCACCATTATTACTATCATCAGAATGAGAAATGGAACTTAACGAGATATATCTACGACAACTGGCTTTATAAATTGGAATGCACCAGAATTACTGCTCTTAAAATTGTATTTATAGTGTTAATTATCATCAATTAATTATTGCCCCATATGTAATGCTCTCTAGAGTGTTCAGGATTTTTTTTATTTCTATGTACATATTTTTTTAAAGAGACGAAGTACAATTTGTGCAATAAGGCAAGGTAAAATGATTGCAAGAGATCATACTTAACATAGATTCATATAAATGAATTTTGGATCTTCCTATGGGCATGTGATCTTCTTAAGTGGTGGTTAGTTCTTTCTCTGTAGGCGGGACCGTGTGGTATTTAAATAGCACAGATAACAGGCATCAGTGTGATTTAGGCTTGCAAGACAAATTGTAATTGTTCAGGAATTGCAATTATTTTTGCTACATTACCCGCAGAACATCAGGCTGTGTTCCTGGGACGCAGTTGGTCCCAGCACCATCACTAGCAGCCATCAGGAAAGGTCTCTGTGAGTAGAAACTCTGTGGCAAAACCTTTGTCTCATACAGTGACACACACATGGAAGGGAAAAAATAATTTTAAAAAAATAAATAATTATTTGGCTTCATGCCAACACACAATGCAAAATCCCACTTAATGAATAAGTAACCAGATATTTCTAAATCTCTCTGCCTCAGTAAATCCCCAGGTATTCCTTAAGGGCCTGATACAAAGTTCCAGTTGACGGTAAGATTCCCTGCCACCGGTCACCAGCAAGGCAAGACAGAGACCCTGCAAGTGTAGGACAGACGCTGACTCTTTCAGGCAGCATGATGAACTGCCATTCTAAAATAACATACCTAATTATGAAAGAAAATTTTCATAACAGACTTGTTTTATTAGATGAGACATGTTAAGAAGCAAGCAATATAGCACCTGCCAAAACATTCAAGCAGATCTTGTGCTGGAGTTCTCGTAGTTAGTTTGAGTACCCTTACAGGCACTGGGAAGTTAAAAATGTAAGAAAAAGATAAATTCAAGTTCACGCACTCTATCTCATGGAAAAACACACTATAAAGGGTGGAAGCCAAAGCTATGGATGGAAGGATACAAATGGAAGACTGCTTGGCAAGATCCTTTGCATGTGATAAAAGACAGCTGTATTGCGATTTACCTGATGTATCTCATCATATGTCTTGCAATCAGCAAGACATTATCGTATTAACATAAAGTACTACATAAATCCTTTCAAACCGACACAAGTGACCAAGTTAGACACAAGATACCCAACGTCCATCTAGACGTAATTGCAATGTGTTATTCTGTAGTTGGATTAGTGACATTTCTTCAGTCAAAACTGCTCCAGGTATAAGGACCTCAGGCTCAAAAACCCTGCAGCCCCAAGAACTCACCCATATTATCTTACTATATTATCACCTAGCACATTATTATCTATTTTCTCTCATTTGCTGTGAAGAAGCAAGTCTGATCAGACAATGCCAGCTTTCAATGTCCACATATTAACTAGCTTTGCATTTCTCCCAGGCTACCCTCCGTGTGTGGGAAGAGCTTCCCATAAATATCTGCGCAGCCATCTTCGCTATCCTCCTTCGCATTCCTCCGCAAACCTCTCTTTTCCTGTAAAGCCTACCAAAAAAATGTATCGGGGTTAGACTGCTGGTGCACCAAGGCAACTGCTTGTCCTCTTGAGTAATACTGACTCATAGTTTTCTTGTCCACCCCCAGGATTCTGTCTGCACGCATATGTTGTGCTTTATGGTTAAACTGTACACTCTATTTTTTAGACCAGCTTTTTGTTCTTTATAGAGTGCTTAACCAAAATTGGCCCATGACTAAATATAGGGATTAAGATACATACACAGACATGAGCACAGGGGTACCTGTAATACATCTGGATACACATGAAAAACAGATACACATCTGTTGGCTGAAGCCTGGGACGCGGTCAATTTCCATTTGAAAATATAGTAAAGCATTCCTACTAAAAAGAGGTGTTCGCCATAAAACCTTTCCTTTCTTCTCCTTTCCCTTTTCCTTCCTTCTCTCCTTCCTTATTGCTGTTCTTTTTTTCTTCTCCAGTGAAAATACTGGAAGGGTTTTTTGATACGTCCCACGTGGTTGTGAAAGTTTTTGACTCGGCACCACTTAGTTTTATTAAATTTCCCCTGTTCCGTTGGTAAGAGTTTGAGCTGGTGACTACCTGTGAACCTTAACATCAGAGTCCAGTTGCCGCTGTACCAGTGAAGGCTTCGCAGAAGGATTATAAACACATTAGCATGCCAACCATGAATAAATTAACACCTAAATTTGCTGACAAAGAGCTTGGTTAGTATGAAGTTAAGTTTGCCTTGGGGATTCCTCATGTCATTCCAGGACAGCAACAAGTTCAGTGGCAAGTTCAAGTGATGCTCAGACCTCTGAAAACTAGGAAATGCCCACCTGAGGTTCATGCTGGTGCAACGTTAAGGCTACACCTGGAGCTCGCAATGGCTCTTGGCATTAATTTGCAGACAAATCTATTGCACCAGTAGCATGAAGATGGTAGCTGTGTGGGCAAAAGGAAGAGAGGCGTGTAAATCAGGGAGACAAGTCTTGATGCCTTTATTTTGCAATTAAGACCACTAACAGTGGTGATATCTCCACCTCCTTTGTCTGTAGACACTGTGCGATGGTGCTCTGTGATCTTTATGGCGGGTAGGTGAAAGTCTATGTATCTGATTCTATTCGCGCTCAAGCTCACTGTAAAAGAGAACAAAGAATTAATGCATCAAAGGCTGTTCCGGGGAGCTGGGTGCCAGTGCTTGAAGGCAGCACATGTACAGGATTCTTTGTTTAGTAACACTCGCCTGGACACAGATTTTCATTTAAGAGAGCTGTGAGATGCTCTGCTTCAGGAATCATGTGTCATGCATATGTATGCTCCGGGGAGACTGAATCACTGATCAAACAAGGCAGAGTTCACGTTGTACCGATGTACCTTGGCTCTGGATTTCCTGGTTCTCAGAGATTTGTGTCTCACCGACATACTGGAAGGAAACAAGACTGAGCAACCAGAAAGTGAGTCTTTTCCTCACTGAACTGCCTGTTGATTTTTCTTTTTTTTTTTTTTTTGGGCAGAGAGAAAAAAAATATCAGAGTTTTGGCTATTTCAAGAAATTACAGCAACCACATATATGTGCAGCAGGGATACTGTTGTAGTAGACACCAATATCCCCCAACCTTCCATCCTAGATCTCCAAATCATTTTGAAAGGAAATAAAGGTCATTACTCTCATCTTACAGGTAACGAAGCAGTGAAGAAAAGAAGCAAAATGATGTGCCTGATACTTTTTGAGGCTCAAGAATAAATCTTATGAGGAATAATTGAAGGAGCTGGGACTGTTTAGTTTGAGGAAGAGGAGGCTGAGGGGAGACCTCATCACTCTACAACTACTTGAAAGGACATTGTAGAGAGGTTGGTGCCGGTCTCTTCTCACAGGTAATTAGTGATAGAACAAGAGGGAATGGATTCAAGCTGCAGCAGGGTAGGTTTAGGCTGGACATTAGGAAAAAATTCTTCACAGAAAGAGTGGTCAGACACTGGAATAGGCTGCCCAGGGAGGTGGTGGAGTCACCATCCCTGGATGTGTTTAAGACTCGTTTAGATGTGGTGTTAAGGGACATGGTGTAAGGGAGAACTTTGTAGAGTGGAGTTGATGGTTGGACTCGATGATCCCAAGGGTCTTTTCCAACCTAAATGATTCTATGATTCTATGGAAAATAGTGAATAAAATATAACAAAACACACCCCAAAAAAATCTTCCATGCTATTTTTCGCTATCTGATGCCAGCACATATGTGACAGGTAGCAATGTAATGCGTGATTCTGAATGTGCCAGCTCTAAGTTACATGCCAGGCCAGACCCTGCCTCCTTGTTAGACCTGCCCTTGAGTCAGCCAGGCTTTCCAGCCTTTCCTCAGCCCACGCAGTCTCCTCACCCAACCAGCCCCTACCAGGCAACACCTAACCTGATTTTCAGATTAATATATTTGCATTTATTCACTCCTTCATTTCCTGGTCTCCTGAGTTTAAATTTGCATCTCTCTAGGTCTGCTTAGATATTGGCACATACAAACAGCTCACACTCTTCTTCTCCTGAATCAGAGTTGAGTTCTGATTGAGTTCTGTTCCCAGAACACATCTCGGAGGGACAAGTGGGACTGAATTACCACTACCACCAAACCCGCTTTCCCTATTGGCAGTTGTCCTCCAATATCAGTTTCACATTCTTCCAACTTGTCCCTTCCTATGATCCTTTCTCTTCTTACTACAGCACCAGTGCTCCCCACCCTCTTGCTCCTCCATCCTGAACTCCTCTCAGCAAGCTGCGCTTCAAATTCTTTTTTCATCAACAGTTTTTGAACCTTCTTACTGTTTTCTTACACTCAAAATGCATTTTTCCAAAGTGAAATAGAAACAAAACCCAAATCCTGACCCAAGTGGAGTCTGCGAACCTGTCTGCAGACCCTTTTCAGATGTGAACTGGGCTTAGGTCAGCTTCAAGAGTAACTCTGGTTCACAACCTGTGTGAATACTGCCTGGCTGGAAGTCTTCTTGGCCACCCTATTGAGCCAGCAACAGTGTAATCCATTTAGTCAGGGAGAATTGGGTACATGCCTATGCAGGCAGCTAAGCTCTTTTTTTGCTGATCTGAAGGGTGGTAGGTGCCAGTGGGATGCGTGTCAGGAGAATGATTGCTTTGAGACATGGCTTGTTATCCCAGTCTGTGAGATTGCTAGGACCTGTCGACCCTAAAAAATGCGAGGAGTGGAGAAGTCAAGGGGTTACATCCTAAGAATTCTTTGTTTAGATAACCCTGGCTCTTGTAGGAAGCACACTGAATTTCAGGGTCAGTAACACACGTGTATTTTAGACCTTTGGAGGAGTCAGTCTTTAGATGTGTGTATTTGTACAGTCTTTTGAGGGCATTTGAGGGCAGAACTCATTCTGCTTGTGCTCTAGCTCAATCAGCAACAGTGTAATTACAGTTCATGTAGCACTGAGCCCAGACAGGCGTATGGACGGACAGTGGCACGACATCTGGAAACCAGTCAAATATACGCAAAATACAGCAGAGGTCCGTTCACTGAAGAAATAATTGAAATCAAAATTGTTGTTTCTCTAAAAGTGGAGGCTGAGAATATTCTAAAAGACTCAATGTCTATCTTATTTACAGTGTTAGAAAATGATCTACAGACTATGAGCAAGGATTGTATAACAGAGGAAACAACCACCAAAAATCTACCCAAAATAAGGAAGACAACTGAATGATGGCTCTTGACATGTGCCAGTTCCGACACATAACTTTTTAGCTATTGAACTGGGAGGGAATCCAAAGAACAAATTGTTTTATCTGAAATAAATGTACATAAAACTAGAGGGGATTCAAATAAACATGAAATCCCATGTATAACCTCTGAGGAAGATGGTGATACAGTATGAGTTACGAAATATGACAATATACAGGGCCAGATGGTTTGTAACAGCAAGTATCAAAAGTTTAAAGAACTGCCTGGTCCAAAAATAGTTCCTTTGTTTAATTAAATTACCTAAGACATGAAAGGGCAATTACAGTCCTAAAGCAACTCCTGGCTAGGCTCATTGTCTCAATAATTTCCAAATCAACTTTGCTCACTTGATATATAAATAACCATTTCCTTTTTTTTTTTTTTTTTTAAAGCAACATATAGGGCTTGAACCACCAGGTGCCTGGTTGTGGTACAAATGTAAGCTGTAATATTTTTTAACTGTGGGAAGAGTTAAAGGGTGTCAGGTATATTAAGAAGCTTCTTTACATTACTGCATTTCTTGGACGACTTCTTGGATTCGAGCACTGGCAACACTTCAGGTTCAAAGGTTTTTGTTTAAAATGAGATTTAATGTACGTAGACCATAGCATTGCCAATAATATCTTGAACTGGGTGTGTTTTATTGGGTGATTCATAAAGAAAGTCCGACAAAGTATGCACAGTGGTATTGGAATGTGGGTGGGATCAAAGTAATGATTTAGTGGAATATGATTGTCAAGCACAGCACACAGGAAATCTTTCTGAATAAAGATGGGTTTAGCCCATGAGAACCTCAGTGTATTTCCAAGTGTCATTTATTCCAGTGAACCCCAGTGAAAATATCAAAAAGAAATGAGAAAGCTGCATCGTTCACCCTCAGATATTCCATTGGCAACAAGACTACAGTCAGACTTGTTGGGAGTAAAGGGCAGGAAAACAAATAAAATTAATAAAAATAACATTTATTTAAAGGGTCACTGTCTGCAGTTCCAGCACAGAAGAAAATTCTATGTGTTCTCTAACAGGATGGCTGCAACACTTTTATTTAAATACAATTTTGCTATTAATTGAGCATCCACAAGCCTGCTGAGCTGGGTTTGTTGTGATTGTACATTTGCATGCATATACCTCGCTCTCTCTGCACTCTTCCTGTTCGCATCCCTTTCCAGCCAGCATTTTGAAAACTGCAGCGTTGATTTCGTTGCTGAGACTAAGGAGCCACCCATACTGAGAACAAGAAGCTCTAACACTGGGAAACCAGTGGGTTTCATACTGGTAGGAGTGATAATGGTGTCCTGAGTTCAATCATTAAAAAGCAAGCTGTTACATTTATAAAACATCTGTTTAAATATATTATGTTTGATGTCTCTTTGGCTCCCAATCAAGCATTACATCTCTCTTTTTCAGTACTGCTTGCTAAACGGTAGGAACGGAGTAGTCTGCCCTTACCCCTGCTTTCTCCACTCTGATACACCCGGAGGGCACAACCACCTCGGAAGCCCAGTGGTGTGTCCCCACAGCCCCCGCACGGCTGAGGGATGTCATGATCCAACCAGCAGAACACCTCCGCTTTTCCGCATACCCAGCGGATGGCACGGCACGTACATGCGCTGTGCGTCAGGGAGCCAGAGCAGACAGGCTTTCTCTTTGCTTTAACAGTACCACTGCCATTTTTCAATGCCTCGGTACGGTTCAGTGGCTAAACCATGTTATTACAGTGGTCCTAACTGCTTCCTCGGCAAAATCCATGCATTTGTGAGGTAGGACAGTTTACTGGAATAAAAGGAAAACTAGCAATAGGAAGGCTGTGGATACCCTGTTTCACAAGGAAGAGTTTTATGGAGGAAAGGGAGCTTGCAAGACTTACACTCCCAGAAAACAGGGGCAGAAAGGGTCAAGGTGAACTCTCCTGCAGAACAGGAGCTAAAAGAAAAACTGTAGCCCTGAGCCTAATGCTGGAAAGAATTCAGTATAGGAAACAGTGCAGATATATCTGTTTTCAGAAGGCTTTCTACCTTTGACTTTGAAAGGCAGCCTGCTGTTTTCCAAGACCTGTGTATAGAGAGTTAATATTCCACAGATGCTATTTAGTCCTCAACATTTCCTATATCAACTCTGTTTTCTTTAAGGGTATGAATGCTATTAACCCATAGGCTAATGCATCAGCTTTCAATAATATATTACGTCCTTTCACTCAAATATACTTTAAGATTTAAATTAGATTAAATACACAGGGAAGATTTTAGTTTGTAATTTGCCCCAGCGAGAAACAGATTAAATAGAAGGCTGTGCTTGCTGTGGTGTCCTTCACCTACCCCTTAAAAATTAATCTATACAGTTCTCAAAATTGTCAGGGAACAAAACTTTAGGATATTAGGAATTTAGGAATAAAGGAAAAGTCCTTTCTCTTGGAAAGCTCTAGCTTATATGTGTTTATATACATCTGATGATACCTTTTGGTAAGCAAACAGAAAAGCATGCAGTGTACAGCATGCCAGCACAAGTTAGAGGAGAGGCAGTGAAAATTTGGCTTATCTTGAAAAAACAAGCTGTTAGAGTGATTTTGTTTCTTTGATCCAGAGTTAGAGCTTTCATAAAGATAGAGCTGGGAGCAGCATGCCTTGCTTTAAGATAGACTTTCTGTGTTCTTATCCTCAAAAATCTCTGCATCCTTTTTCCTTCCACATTTAGCTCTTTAGATGCCACTAACACAGCATATGTACATTGAGCCTGATTACGTGCCTGTTTTACTTCTTCCCTCTGGCTAGATAAACAAACCAACCAGCCCTCAGTTTGAGCTCAATTTTTGGGTGACCGGTTCAAGAATAGGTGTAGAATTGGCGTCCCCTCAAAGGGATGCTTATGTCCTCACTCCCGTGTTGGAATAAATAAGATGTTATGAAGTTGCTACTGCTGTGGGACAACACAGCTGGGGAGCTCTGCATTTGGATAAAAGTCTTTGAGCTCACAGAGTGTCGTTTTCCTCCCTTTCCTGCAGGATAAAGCCAGCTGTGAGTTCCATTTTTCCCCATCCTCTGCGCAAAGCATTTGGGACTCAGCTCCCCAAATCCTCTGTTATTTCCAGAGGTCTGATTTCCTTACTTTCCAGGTTGCTGTTTGTTCTGCAAGCCACAAGCAAGCACTACGACATAGGTCACCCGGATGCCCAAGTGCTCCCATTCCCCGTGGAGGAGCCAAAGGAGATATTCCCACCGAGGTGCAGCTCACCTGAGCTTTTTTGGAACAGGGATTACAGTCGAGACACATGCCCAGAAGTTCAGTGAACGATGGTAGCTTGAATAGTCCAAATTTTTCATGGGCTAAGCCCCTCCCTTGCTAATGACCGCATGAACACCTGCACCTGAACGGCTGGAGACCACATCTCCATTCCAGCCACCTGTCCTAATGAAAAGGTTTATTTGGCTTCTCAAACTCAGACTTCAACCAAGGGGTGAAGAGTTCAACCAAGAGGTATTTTTTTAAAATATGTCCTAAGACCAAAATGAGACTTTTGTCTCTTTCTGTGTTTTGACTGAATGATATCTTGCCTCTGTCGGAGTGTCAGATTTAGTTATCTTCTAATCCATTTTATCACCCACCTGATATCATTAGAAAGATTATGACTGTGGTAGCTTCTCTCTAAGGTTGTCCTGCAGAAAGATCTTCACTTTGCTGGCTCCGTTACTGCAGTTAACTAGTGCCAGTTCTCTTTAAACTATACCTTCACAACTGACCTTTCCAATTATTGCTCTATTATTTTTATTCTCATCTGTTCTTAAAACTTTTCTAACTGTGAAGGTGAGAGATGTGATTTCCGGATCTACCTGCTACTTGATGGAGGTGTCTCTGCATACCCTTAGAATGCAAGCTTAGTGTAGAACTTTGCTTGGCATTTAATCACCCTAAATAATAACATTTAGAGCCTCCTAGTGTAGTACAGGATCTTTGTACCTGATGCACCCCTCACCGTTCAATCACCTTTAAAGAAACCACAAAAAATTATTGAAGGGGAGGGTAAAAAATCTCGACTGATAAAATACGCTGCATTGGGCATATTTCCGATTTCTGCTCTTCAAGATGGCCTCTTAGCTATTAGTTATGTCAGGGTAATCATCATCTGTTGGTGCACTCAAGGCCCTGACAAGTTATTGCTTATTTGAAGAGATTGTTATATTATCAGTCCTCATTAAAAAAATAAAGCTTTCGATCAAGTAGTGCATCCTTGTCCCCCTTGTAAATTATTTTATTACTAAATATTCAAAAACCTACAAAAAAACCCATACAGACTTCTCATTTATTTTTAGGTTTGAACAAACTCAGATTATCTGTGTGGAAGGCAAATTCCATAAACAGGCAGTACTACCACTGAGGTACATGGAAATTGGAATAAATATTAAACAAGGGCTTGTCCTGAAAGAAAAATACAGGCATCATAACAGCAATAATTATAATTTTTGTGGTCAAAACTTTGCAAAACTGCAGGTTTCTTTAAGGGTTAATTTGTCCTCATAAAGGACATAGACTCAAAGGGGATTTTTAGTTTACATCAAACTTCCTCTGCATTTCAGAACTGTTTAGACTGGTGGTGGGAAGAGGAGAGGTCACGCTCCCAAACTCAGACTTCAACCCATTCAAACACGCAAAAAATTTACTCATAGCAGAAAGAGTTAGGAACTCTAAGGAACTCTATCTTTCCTGCTGTAGATTTTTTGGATTGATGAGAATTTCTTGATCAGATTTTTCTCCGTCTGAGATTGCTTTCTCAAATTGTTTTCCTATTTAGTGTTTGTATTGCAAAGAACCATCTCACTGTTAAATCTAAACAAATGAATCAACTTTAGTCCGTAAGATAAGTCTCCTCGGCCACCACCTGGCTTACAACTGAATTTTAATTCCTCCTTTTCAGTTGCCTCATGGTTGTTTACAATGAACACCCAGTTCCACTGCTGCAGACAAAAAGACAGGAGCGACACCACAAGCTGGCTACGGACACCCTGCTCGCCACCTAAACTACTGTAAGGCCAGGATGGATAGAAGCATTTTCATTTGAGGCTTGTTTGGAAGAACCCTCTTTGGGTCTTCTGTAACCAGAGGAAGCACCTATCAACGTGCATTCACTGCCTGAGGATTTAATGAGGAAAAATCAATGTGAAGTCCGAACCTTCTCTGGCTGGCAGCGCACACACACTGGGCATGTTTTAGACAAACCTGGTGCCCACTTGGCAGGACAAATTCCTGACAGTATAAGAGCCCTGTTATCTCTCCTTGGCAATACGCACAATAGGAGACTGCTTGCTTGACAATGAAACGTTGGCCTTAATATAATACCCTTTTCATAGTTTACAAGGCTAAGCTTAATTAAAAGGAGAATTGTGGATGGCCTCCTTTCATTTGGTAGTAAACACAGGCTCCTTCACCCCATACAAAGCTAATGGTGGTAAAGCTAATAGTGTACTGTGGAATATACTGCTAGAGGGAAACAGCATTGCTATTCAGTAAATCCAGTTGTAATTTATAATGAGACCCTCACTGGGCTGCTCCTGCAGCGAGCCAGAAGGCAAGAAGGTATCGCTGTCCTGCTGCAAAGCCTCCCTGCGTTTTGAAGCAGAGATCTCTCTCCATTGATTGCTCCAAGCAGACAACATCTAATTGGGTGAAGCTGATCTTTACGTTCCCTTTTCAAGCAGCGACTAACAGGTATCAGCTAAACCAGAAGCATAAAAACAACGGAGCAAACCAATGTCAGCACCACCGAAAGTAAACTGAGACAGTTCATGTCACCTCCGTGAACTCACTCATGATAAATCACACTGTCTTCTCAAACTGCACTCAAAATTGACAGGCCAAGGAGAAAACCTGCAAAATGAAACGTGTTATAATAGCTACGGACACGACCGAATTGCAACCTTGAATGCCCACAGCCAGCGAGCCCCCTGTTCTGAACTGCGCCTTGGTACACGAAATCACAACAAACCTTTTGTTTAGATCGCTGTTTACATGGCAAGCATGTGCGTGCTCAGGCATATTTTTGTATGGAATGTCACACGAGTAAGGACTCATCCAGCATCGTGGGCTCACATAAGTATTTTCATAAGGTTCATATGGAAAAGGAGATTGATAATAAGATATGGAGCTTTCATCAGGAATTGACTGTATGAATTCATCCTGTGTAAGTGATATACAGGCTGAAGCATCTGGATGGTTTTTGCTGGACTAAATGAAATCACATTAGTGATTTCAATCTCAGTAGAAAGAGCTCTAACTTGATCCGTTTGTGATATATCAGGCCTGATGTCCAGCCTGAACAGTTGGTGTTGACTGGTAAATTTACTCAGTGATATAGACAAATCATTGATTGGATCACCAAATCTTGACTTGTCTTATATCAGCTAATCTCAGAAATTTCTTATTACATATATCAAACTCTGCCTTTAAATTAGTTTGCTTTTTATTTATTGCTCTGGCAGCTATTGTTAGAAAGAGTTTCCAAAGCCTTGGAAAGCCCTACTCCTAACTTCCAGCTCAAATCCATCTAAGGCCAATTTAAGTCTATTTTTTAGTTGAACTGGTATTTTGCTTTAGCTAGTTCTTGTCCTTTCTTGGTGCTTAATTGCCTATAGTATACACAGTGTTCTTGTACTTCAGCTTCTGGTTTTCAGGTGTAAGAAAAAAGTTTTTTTTGATTCTTTCCCCATCTAACAGTCTCAGTGGAGAAGTAGCGCTATCACCAGCTTGGGGCTACGGCACATCACTTGCAAAGAATGAGAAAACTTGCATTACTTTTCACTACCATTCTCCTGCGATAGGAGATTGCCCTGGGGATTAACGGTGAACCAGTGGAGTAAATTTGACCCTCTTGACAAACTTATATTTATTACTGCCAAAATCTTTCCCAAGCACTTTAGGAACAGTGTATCTGTTACAAGGTCTATGAAGAAGCATGCCGGTAAGCTTTATTCAAACAACCCCCAGGTTTTTTTCAATAGCAATAATGCTGCTTTTCAAAATACTTGGCAGTGAAGCTGCAAGCAGGATCTTGCAGAGGTTTACTCCCCTCTAACCTCTCCCAGCAGATTTCCTATTCACGATGGAGTAACTGGACTATATAAATGCCACAAACAAGAGCTGTTAAAACATGAAGAGACACTACAATAAAATGAAGTAACAGGCAGCTGCAGATTCTCCTGGCATTAATGCTATGAGGGGCCTAATTTACTTTTTGCATGTGAAATGAAGTGGAATAACCCTACTCAAGCTAAAAAAAAAAAAATAATTTGCAGTGGTTTAAGAGCTATGTGACTGAAATTGGAATCAGGCCCTTGATTTCCAGAAGGTCATTCCTGTACTTCTCAGGTTTTCATGTCTCAAGAGCCTCACGATGCCATTCCAGGGCAGCCCTTTTCTAACTTTTGTGGTGGTTAAGTAAACAAAAGAACAAAAAATAGCATCTTCCAGAATTTTAGCCATTTCGTAACCACTGGATTTTGTGTGGGATCTAGGGTCGGAGCTGGAAGCTGCGCCTCCTGCTCGAAGAACTGCTTGCTCAGCAGCAGCTGCTTTCCTTTTAAGAGATTTTGGCAGTTCCTTGGGCAGACACCGGCAAAATTTCCGTGGCGGCAGTCATTGCTGTACTGCACGTTTGTGTCATCCATGGGACGCAGAGGCATTTCTCCCCGGGCAGCATTGAGTTAACTTGCCTGCCGCTCTGAGCCTTGGGAATAAGAGCTGGGATGGCAGCCCATAGTAGGAGGGTCTGGATTGAACTCGCCAGTGAAGAGGAGGGATAACATTTTTGTGTGAGGAAGATGCTTGCCAAGAAATGGAGAGGGAAAGCAACAGTGTGTGAGAAAGGAAGTAACTCATCAGGTGCTCAGGACAGGCAACAGCAGTTTCGGGAGATGGGTACACATCAGGGTCTTGGAGGGATCTTTCTCTGCATAGGTCACTCAGCGGAGACAGAAAGCAGGAGGAGGAAGGCAAATGCCTTCATAAACCTGGGAAAATTGCCAGCACCTCACAAGCATCCAGTTTCCTACCAATATAGGCTAGATAGATACCACTACACCACTTTTAGAGAGGCTGTAGAAAACTTTTACATGTAGGACCGGTTTTCTACCAGCACGAACGCCAGGAACATGTAGGGGGCAGCAGCATTGCTGGAGGACCACACGCCAAATGGGGCACTGCCAGGCACCCAGCCCCAGGTCTCACAGCAAGGCAACGCTGCAGGCGGGAGAATAACCCTGTCTTCCGTACTCCTGGTCTTGCGCCTCTAAGCAGGAGGCTGTCTTCCTTCCTCTGTTACGTGAAATCAGTGGCGTTACACTGAAAAAACCAGGGTGAGTGACAGCATAGTCCTCCTTTAACTGCCTAAGCAAAAAAAAGCCCCAACCCAACAAACCCCAAAGTGAAGGATGAATCAATCCTACCCTCCCAAGGCAACTAGTACTACCTTGAATTTCCAGACAGAGACAGGCCTGAACAAACTTTCCAATTATCACACACTCAGAAACACCTTGAGCCAGATCGCATGTTGCTGGCTTAAGCCCAGCTCCGAGGACCCAAATCTCTCACACTAAGGAGTAACTAATTTGAGATCAGTGCAATTGCACTGTTATGAAGTTAGAATAAACTAAAGGACGGTCTGGCTCCTCTGGTTTCTGGACACTGAAGCAAATGATTTCTGAGGAGAGAATGGATTACCTGAAACTCTCAAGGAAGGCTGCTGAAGAAGGGAGCTGCTCTTGGCTTTGTAATTCCCACATGCAAAATACAGTTGGGTAGACAGAAGTGAGCTAAATCACTGCTTCAAAACCTGTAATTGTTCATTGAATAAGATGCTACAAAAAGGTAAAAAAGAAAACCTTTAGGATGCAAAGACTTGTTTTCCTTTGCTTTTAACCAGCCATTTGAAAACACTGCAACATGACCAATTCCTCAAAAATGTTTTCCTGACCACAGCGTCTTGCATGCAGACAAACACAAGGATTATACCAGTTCCTGGAAGAACAAACGTCATAAGCTTTTTTTAATACTGGAGCACATGTCTGTTTGTATTGTTGTTTTTCTCTCTTCTTATCTCCCTAATTTTGGGGGATATTTTTTCCTTTTTTTTTTTTTTCTTTGTTCCTAGACTCTTTGTTTAAATGAGTACAATGGGTTATTTTTTCCTCTGGTTGTTCTTTTTTTTTTTGTTTGTTTGGCTCTTTAGACTTTTTGCCTGTGTAAGTAAAATTGCCCTTCCTTAATGCTCTCTCTCCTGCTGTTTCAGCCTGAACAGCTTCCACTGGGTCATATTCATGCCACCGTTCTAAAAAATTTGCTCATTTCTAAAAGTAGCTCATTAGTTATTTGCTGTCTTCAGAAGTAAGTTTTCGAGGTCTGGGCTTTAACCTTTTCTAGTGAGGGCTCCTGTTTCACCACTGTGTATTTGAGAAGTTTCCTCAGATAAGGAAAAAAATGGGAATCTGACTTGCTTTCCTGGGCAGATTTCTCAGGTGTTTTGTTGTATTACGGTGGTACTGAGTCAAGGCAGCAATTAGGCATGTACTTACGTGCCTTTGGAGTCAGTGGGATGTATTACTGTCTCAAAAATGGACGAGTTTAAGCAAGTGCTCTCCCAAACTGCAACTTTACTTATTGTACTGTAGTGCACGCCTGCATTGAGAGGCTTGGGAAAGCTAAGGCGCCTCGGTGAAAGCTTGCAGAGTCAATGCACGTATAACAAAGTGCATTAATCTGCTCTGTGGATGCTCTCATTACATCATTGCAGCTTAATCCAAGCAAACCTATAGACAAGCCCTCAAGCTGTGTTTGTGACAGTGAACAGCTTTGAACACGGTGTACCACTTATCAATCTCCTTTTGTAATCCACAATCTAATGTAGATTAGATTAGAATCTAATGTAATCCAAGTGCTTCTTGCTGAAATTAATTCAGCTGGTATAATGTTTCACGTGTAAAATAAGCAAAAATTCCCAAACTTTGAGTATTACAAAATACAGACCAAAGAAAAGGGATAAATGACCAATAGGATACATTAAAGACACGAAAATGTTTAACGATCTGACAGAAGACAGAAGAATTTATGGAAAGGTTTTCCTGAACCATAACACTGCCTGCGAATCTCAGCCCCTCAACAGTGGAAAAGTCTGAATCAAAGTTAGAGGAACAACATTTTACTCAGACTTAAAATTGAAAGAAAGGATGGAATGAAATGGTGTAAAACACATAAAATTCATATCTCCTGTCTATTTGTAGAATTAATTACTGGCTGAAATGTCAGGCTGCTTTAAATGAGTTGTGCTACGAGTGCAAACTGTAATTGTTCTATGTTAGTGAGTGTATTATATTTGCTTATTGAAAGACTTTTTTGTATAATGCATTCTTGTGGAAGGACAAAGAGCTGAGAGAATCCTGGCAATATTCTGTATTGCTTGTCTGAAAAACCTGCTGTGTTTTGTTTCTTTTTGCTAAATTCTGCCAAAAAAAAAAAAAGGAAAAGCTTAATTAAACCACAAGCATCTCTCTGATGAGCCTCTCCTTTGATATCTCTCTTTTGATAGTCTCTCTCCTGACAGGCTGCGATACTCCACTAGAAATGCTTTGTGTTTTCCTCCTTGGGGATAACAACTGCTTTGTTCCAAGCATTTCCTCGGCCTAGGATTTGGGAGCTCTGGAAGAGTGCAAACATCTTCTTCCAGCCTATCAGTGTGAGAGCAGGACCCAACGTGGAACTAATTAGTGACATAATGAACGACACAACAGTTTATTGCCAGGAAGCTCCCAATGACGTGGCAGTAATCTCACAATGACTAATCAAGATTATCTTCATTTCCCTTCGGCAACTCTACCTGATAAATTAGTGAAAAAATGAAAATAAACCTGTAAGTAGAACGAGGTTCTGACTTAAAATAGCTGACAGATGATGTTCTGCTATTCCCGGCGTTATAGCATACAACTCTTCTCCATAAATTCTAGGGCTTTGGCTACAGGGAGCAGAGAAGAGTGGTTACAACACACACCCCGCTGATTTGGGTGGACTGCTCCCAACATTATGTAGTGTTTACCGTGACTTTTGGATGTGTGGGGTGCAGCCCTACTTGTCAACCTGAGGTTGCCCGTTTTGATAAGAGATGGTTATTACTAGCATTGGGTAGAAACGGAGCCGCTCTTTCAGAATAGGTAGATGGACGCAGACCTCTCACAACCCAAACCCTGTCCCTAGACCAGCACACGGCGTGCGGGACCAAGCCGCTGGGCAGCCCTGGGCAGGGGGCAGTCTCCCCCCTTCCCTCCCCCCTTTATTTTTTTTTTTTTTTTTTCCCGCCACAGCAAATATTTACACCATTTACACCGCCCCTCGCACGACACCGCCCGCTCCGGGGCGCAGCGTTCCCCGCGCCGAGCACATCCCGCTTCTCCAACCGCCCGCCCGCGCGCGCGTGCCCCAGCTGCGGGTCTCTCGCCGACGGGACACGGCACCCGCGACCCGGGGGCGGGCCGCGCGAGGCGGGGCCGGGGCCGCGCGCATGTGACCGGCGGCAGCGGCGGGGGCGGCCCCGGTGTGTGGGGGGGTGGTTTGGGGGCGGGGGGGGGGCGGCTGTGCCGGGCCGCGGCGGGGCAGTGCGGAGCGGCGGCGGCGGCGGCCGGGGGATGCGGAGCGGTCGGGCCCCGGGCAGATGATGGCGATACGCGAGCTGAAAGTGTGTCTGCTTGGAGTGAGTAGAGGGGACCCCAGGGGGGGACGACATGGACACACACGCAACGGGCGGACACCCGCTTCCTTCTCCTTTCCCGGTGGGGGCTGAGGGAGGTGGGGTGCTCGCTAGAAAGGGGAACACTTCCAGCCCCCCACCTCCCCCCTCATCGCTCCCGGAGGGCGCCGCGTCTCCCCGGGCCGGAGAGGGGGGAGGCTTCGGGGGGGGGGGGGGGGGGGGGTCGGCCGCCGCGAATTCCTCCACGGCGAGACTTGGCCACCGCTCACCGGCCTGTGGGGGGAGGCTTTGGTGGGGTTTTTGTTTTGTTTTTGTCTTGTTTCTGAACTTTTTTAAAAGCGAGAAGGGCGTAGCGGGTTGCGGGGGGGGGAGAGAGGGGGAGTGAGAGGGTCTCTTTGGGGGGCGCCCCCCCCCCTCCCCCCCCCCCCCAAAAGCGTTTCCTAAGCGGGGGCCGTCGCCGCCCGAGAGCCGGCTCTTCCCCGGCCGCGGGAGGCGGTGGCTGCCCCCCCCCCCACCCCCCCCCCCCCAACCCTTGTCCGGTGCCGGAGCCCCGAAAGGGATCCGGGCGGGTTCTGCAGCCCGCCACCCCCTCGGCGGGCTTTCGGATCTTGTCACTGGCCAGCCCTGGCTTCACCGAGCCCCCGCCGCAAACCGGGGGGAAGCGGCAGCCCCGAGACCTTCTTTGGGGGGGGCTCCTTCTCCCTGTGCCCCTATGTGCTGCCGGGGCGCTTCGTTTCATTACTCGCCTGGGTTTATTCAGAGCTTCCTTCGCTCGGCCCCTTACAGGAATGCCCTTTCTGCCACTGCTTTTCCTTCTTTTGCCTTGGTTTTTTTTTTGGTTTTTTTTTTTTTTTTTTTTTTTTTTTTTTTTTTTTTTGGCGACCCCGTGTGCGCGCCGTGTGTTCACATCTGGAGCAGCAATGTGCTTAGCTCTGCACTTCGGCTGCGCCTGGCCCCGTCCCCCCCTATCCCCCCCCCCGCTGCCCGGCAAAAGGCGCTCACCGAGTTGGTACAAACACCGCGGGGAGGACAGGGCCACCTCTTTTGACAGTCACTGACAGAGCATGGCTACTTAATTAAAAAAACAAAAACAAAAAAAAAAAACAAAAAACCCCCAAACGTCTCAAATTATCATAGAATCCTAGACTTGCCTAGGTTGGAAAGGACCTTTCAGATCATCTAGTCCAACTCTGACAAAAACCGTCACTAAACCATATCTTTAAGCACTATATCTACCCGCCTTTTAAATACCTCCAGGGATGGTGCCTCAACCACTTCCCTGGGCAGCCTGTTCCAATGCTTAATAACCCTTTCAGTGGAAAAATTTTTCGTAATATCCAGTCTAAACCTCCCCCGTTGTGACTTTAGGCCATTTCCTCTTGTCCTATCGCCTGTGACTTGGGAGAAGAGACCATCTGCCTCCTCTCTACAATGTCCTTTCAGGTAGTTGTAGAGAGCGATAAGGTCTCCCCTCAGCCTCCTTTTCTCCAGGCTAAACAACCCCAGCCCCTTCAGCTGCTCCTCATAAAACTTGTTCTCCAGACCCCTCACCAGCTTCGTTGCCCTTCGGCTGCCTTTAGGTCCTGATCTCCATAAACATTCAGAAAAGGACGAACGAAGGCATTTCAGAGTTAATTCTCTTTCATGCAGTACAAGTGAGTTGACAGTTTAAAAAAACCAAACAAATGCAGGCACCCCAGTTCTCTTTGATTTATGTTGACACGTACCCCAGCAGGAGTGTGTCCCTTGCCCTGGAGTAAGTACCAGGACAGGGTGCCAGGGCACTAGAGAGTTTAACCCGAACTATTTTGTAGTTGACCATTCCTCCTTTCTCAGTAAAAATTCCTGCCTTCAACTTTTAAAACAGTACAGAGACAAAATAAATGTGGTTTATACAGACCTGAGGAGTCTGTGGTAGAATATGTGGCTATGTCTTTATTTTTCTTCCCCAGTAGAAAATCCTGTAATTTTATAGAGATGAAGTGTCTTGTGGAATGACATTCCTTTCGCCCATTATTTATTGCTGTTTTGTAACATAAAAATGTGCTGGAGGTTTTGGAAGACAATTGTTTACTTCTTTTAAAACAGGAAAAGAAATCTATAAAGCAGCTCTGTGTTACTAGGAGTATGCAATTACTATGTAGATTCATTAAAATGATAGGGTGGCAGTGGGAACACTTAGGAAGATCTAAGTGTCTGTAGTTATAGTAGTTAGTGAGATGTTCCTTCCTGAGTTTTAATAGGGTGTAATCCTAGAAAACAATCTACTACTGGTCGTAGGCATCTCATTTACCATGGAGGTTGATGCTCTGTTTTCCCAAGGACTCCTTCGTATGACACACCCCCTCGGGAAGCTCAGACAGACTTCCAGAACAGAGAGATTCTGTACCTGTCTGTGTGAACAAGTGCAAGCATCGGTTTTGATAACCCAAAAATATATTTTCAGGTCTACCAAAAGGAATCTCAACAGTTTTCAACAGGTCCTGGAGGGTGAATTGGTATTCTATCTAGTAGGTCCCCTGGTAATTGAGTCTGGCATGTCCAAGTCCCAGGACGAGTTCCTATCCTTGTTAGAAATTAGGGATTAAATTGGTTTGTAAACCTGCGTCCCTGCCCACTTCTGAACAAGGCCCTAGATTGCACCTCTAAATCAGACAGGAGGATCGCTGATGGTCTGCAGCCCTCAGCTGTGCAAAGGGTCTGGGCTCAGGCTCTTTCTGCCAGCTCAGAATTTGCCAGCGAGGGAAAAAATTGCAGCTGGTGCAATGTTTTCAGAGCCAGCTTCTCCGCAAGCTCTGAAGCCCTACTTGTCTGTGAAGGGTCTAGATGGGAGGGTGAGGAGAGAGGGGAAGAGGAAAACCAGAGCTGTGCTCCACGCTGCCAGCCCCTGTAAGCTAACTCGGAACCCCAGGGCCAGCGTTTGCGCAGGAGCCGTTGCAGTGGAGATGGGGAGTCAGTTATCAGCGCTCAGATGTGTCCCCTGCATTGCCTGGGTCACGCTATAGCACAGGAGGGAACCTGGCCTTTAATTTTCAACGTAAATGTATCGTAACTGCGATTGGGGTATCTGCGTTTCACCTCCTCCTCCTCCAGAGCAGCTCGGGTTTTTTAAAACTCTCTCTGGGTGTGATGGGAGATTCGGAGCAGCCTGGAGTCGTGCACAGCACAGGGATGGTCGTGGGGTTTGTAGGAGTTGAAGGAGACACCAGCAAGAGAACGACAGAGAGGAAGTTTGGGGCAGCTCAAGGCTAGGTGTGAGTCAGTTTGGAAGGCAGGCTTTGCGGAGCTTTGTTGTTTGTGAATTTGGGAGGGCAATGCTCTTTAAGGAGAGATGGTTCCGGCTCTCTGTGGGCTGTCAGGAGCAGGATGCCTGCCTAATTGTGCAGCGCCTCGCAGCCTTAGCTGTAAGAGCTATGGAGCTGCAATTTTAATAGCTCTCTTGAGCATGTTGCCATGCAAGTGGCCTCAAGCCTGCTCCTAAACTACTTCACCTGGGAAATCACCACTGCTGGGCAGCGAGGTATCTGCACGTGGAAGATGCTTGAGCATCTGCTCCAAGTCCTGTCTTGTCACCCCAAACTGTTCTCGGTCTCTTGGGCTGGTCTGTTCATCGTTCTCAGCAGCTGTCCCTGTGTTAGAGGTACCACCTGCTTCTGGGGCTGAGCAGGTTTTAGCTGCAGCTCAGTTTATGTGGCGAAATGAACTGCAGCTCCCATTTGGCTTGCACGATGTTTCTGTCCTGAGTGGTCACCCTCTTGAGTGGGTGAAGGAGGGAGGGACGGAGAGGGGCTGGTGTGTTCCTGAGCCATGCTCCAGTGCTGAAACATGGCCGGGCGTGCGGCTGGGAAGATCTGCCAGGTTTCCTAATCTGTCTGTGGGTGCTGAGTGCCATGTGCCTTGGCTCCCAACATTTTCTTGATGCAGGCTGGAGGAGCGATTTACAGCTCTCTGCCAAGTCCTGACATAATTGTGTGTGGCAACCAGAGGAGATTGCCAGGTCGAGGACTAAGGCAAAGTTTCTCGTCTTTGTCACTTCCTGAGGAAACTTTGACAACCCTTCAGAGAGACTTTGGGAGGTGGCTTGCTAACTGCCATCTAAAGTGATCTCCATTACTCCTTTCCTTTTGTTTTTGTTTATTACATTTTTATGTTGTGAGTGTTCATCATAGGACCAAAGGATTTAGGATTGGAAGAGACTTGGAGGTCATCCCTTAGCCCTAGAGCTCCTCTTATAACTTACCTGACATATGTTTGTCTCGCCTGTTCCTAAAAAAACCTCACGATGAAGGTTTATCTCTTCCCCAGGGTTATGTCCCAGAGCTTAACTGCCCCTACTGTACAAAGTTATTTCCCCAAACATAATGCCTACACCTTCCTTGCCTGAGACTTCGCTTCTTCACCCTCCTGTTTGTGTTTCCATTTTCTTGCTCGTAAGAAGTCATTTGCTGGCATGCGTTCTGCTGGCGTGTAGTCTGAAAATACTGTCTGAAGTTGTTAAGCCTGCATTTGTAAAATGGAGTGACATTTCCTCTGTGGAGGAGAAGGAGGTTTCCTCAGGAGTTTCACCACAGCTGGATCCCAATTGTTAGGTACGGGTAGCAGTTTATTACCTTAAAAGATGTCGTGCGCCTCCATGTGCAGTGTCTGCATGTGCAGGCAGTGGAAATGAGCTCAGAATTGTTTGATATTTAAAGTAATTGGGAATATGATAGTAGTTTTCTTCAGGAGAAAAATACCTCTGGTTTTCCTGTCTTCATGCTATGATAATGTAAAGGTCTGGATTCTGTGCGGATGGAGAACAAATTCCTGTAGCAGAGTGTATGTGTGTGTCAGACCTTTCAATGCGAAGCTGAAGTACCCGCTCTTCTTCTTTATGTAGCTATTATACTGAACACGTATGACTGAGAATCTTTTCGTTTGTGTTGGTGTTTATAAAAGACAACAATTTTATTTCTCCTTTGACTCTTAATATGCTTGTCATTATTAATGCTCTTAGTGCTTAGATGTCCCAACCCAAATAGGAGCACTGCTGTTAAAACCAAAAACGCATCCCCGGGATGGGTTGTAGCAGTTAAGGACCTTATTTCTCATAGGATATGTGCAAGGGGGTCTACAGGTTAAGATGAGCATCCCGCTGAAGACAGTAACGCTACACAGCTGCAGTGCCGTACCCTGAAACAGAACAAGAGGGACCAAAGTAGCGCAGATGACAAAGGTGGTTGTGAAAAGAAGAAAATTGTACCGATGAAGTAAATGTATGCCTTCTAAAGTTTTGTCCAAAAAATATCTTTCTGAGAAAAGTGATTTCTGATGAGCGATTTTTAAACTATTATTGTTTTTTATTTTTCCGTGTTAGTGGTTCATCATCATCTACGTATTCATTCATGGTTTATTATGTAAACAAGTAGCTCTATCATGAGAGTAATTTTTGAATCATGACTTTGCATGGCTCTTTGTCTTGTAGAGTCACTGGTGTGAAATGTCCATTGTTGCAGCCTTTCCATCAAAGGAGCCCTCATCTGTGTCTCTCTCCTAGCCGCTTATTTCTTCGCGTTGAAGTGAAACATCAAATCATGTGTAAAACTGGACAATGATTTTAAGTCCACAGGGAACTGAAAAGCAGACAGCCAGACACACGGTTAGCATGACTACATATGCCTCATTTCCTTGGGAAATGGTATTCTCTGTGTTCTTCCTCGGTGAAGAATACTCTAAAGCTTGCACTTACGTGTGCGTATTTCCATACTCCATTGCCCTGCTTTGCTTTTCAAAAGAACAGCCTGCGAGGATACTGAAAAAGACAGGGACTGCGGTCATTTTGGTTTTGGGGGGAAAAATATAGCATAAAACTCCAGTTACATAGCAAGCGAGAAATGCCTTTTCTCTTGTGTCAGTAAGTAAGTATGTTCAGAAACCTAATTTACTCTTTTCCTATTGATATATAAAATGTTTAAATGTCTAAATCAGGTTTTTTGCAATGCAGACATTAAATACGTAGGTAAACAATTTATTAGAATTTAACAGAATTCAGGATTTCATGTGTACTGCTTTCCTGATGCATCTACAAAACTTTATCAGTTACTCATATATTCCAAAAATTTTGGGTGGGATTGCTGAGAAAAGCGAGTAGACTGGGTTATGACCTGAACATCCTTCTAGGAAAAGATGAGCGCGGAGGCCGCATTCTGCTTTCGTTTCCAGCAGCACAACTAAGCTGGCTTTCTGAAGCAGGAGAAGGCAGGACTTGAAGCAGGTTTTACTTTCAGTAGCTGCAAAGCCTCTGAAGGGGAAGCTCGTTATTACTCATCAGCTGGGCAGCAAAAGAATACCCCAGTGGCTGGTGCCAGTTGCTGGGAGGATTGCATGGGATTGACTCCCGATCCACCGATAACCAGCTCTCAGCTCCCATCTGCTGCTTATCACTCGCCTGTTGAACGAGACCCTGCTGCGGCTGTCATCCAAAAATCATGTGCAGGCTGTAGCTTTACTGTCTCTCAAATTGTATTTATTTCTTTTGTTTTATAGTGTTACCACTATAAAACTACGTTGGGTTTGTTTTTTTTTTTCTAGGGTTCCCCACCCCATTGCTTCAGTCCCTTTTTTGATTTCTTAGATTTGGCTGAAAAATGGTGGAACTTCTTGTTTTACAGTAATTCTGAGGAAAAAAGTAAATTCTTTCTTTCTACGAAAATAAAGAAGTTGAAGCGGTAATAAACTCTTTTTTTTTTTTTTTTTTTTTAAACACAGATTAATGCAGCTTTAGCCCTACTCAGTGAAGCAGTACTGAGGCAGACTGTGTGAATCAACCAGAAACTCTGGATGTGAGGAATGTGTTGGGGGGCCAAGAAAAACCCTCTCATTCTCATCAGGCGATTCCTTTTAACCGGCTTAAGTCAAGCCGTATTCAAAGGCCGTTTTTAATTTACATTTAAAGTATGTTTTCTGAGACTCTGGTTGATGGTACGACTTGTTTCAAGGGTGATAATTTGCCTTATTGATAAGGTGTGTTGCAGCTGGAGCACAGTTTAAGAAAGAGGCAGAAGAGGCATTAGCTGAGCTGCTCATGGGCAAAGGCCTTGGGACCTGCAGGGCTTTTGCATATGATAATGTTTACAAATTACAGTGCTGGTAAATTTTTGCTAGTGTTGGGTTGTGTCTGAGCTGGGTGTGTGGGTGGTGCGGACTCTGCAAGTGCACAGGCCGGATGGTCTTACTATTTATAAAATTTCTTAAGCACCAGGCACCAGGCCTTGCTGAGAGAAGCCTTTACAGGGAGGCTGGAGCCACAGCTCTGCTCCTGTTGCTTTCAAATGGTCAGTTTTTCTTTTTGTCTCCCTTCTGCACCTTCTTCCAACTGACATTTGCCCTACAGGCACTGTTGATGTGATGATATCTATTTCATGGTTGCGTCCCCTGTTCAGATGAGATCGGGGCTGGTGCCATCTTTTTCCTTTCCCACACCTTGGTTTTGAGGGGTGCGTTGAAAGGGAACAGAGCTGGCTTTGGCAGGTTTGCTAAAGTTGACCCCAACTTCCCCACGTTTCAGGTGCTGCCTCAGAAAAGAAGCAGTTGAGCGCAGGGCAGCTCGTGTCTTCTCAGCTTCAGTGGCTCAGGTGCTCAGTTCCCAACCTCCGTTGATGGAAGGCTGTGGTTTGGAGTTGCGGGTTGACCTCCTCGCCATCATCTCCACCTCCACCTGGAGATTTGGGGCTTCCTCTGCTCGTGTTTTCCTCAAGCTGCCTCTGGGGCCAGTTGAATGCCCAACACATGGATACCCAGAGGTACCCGGAGTTACTCTCCAAAAGGGTTGGGCAAGGTGGTGGGAAACTGGGAGGGTTCATTCGCTCTGGTCTACTGGATCCCGATATCGAAGGGAACAAATGCGTTTGCCCTGGCTAAATTAGGTAGCGTGCCTCTTGGGCGTTTCAGTCTCTCTCAGGGTTGGTCTCGTTCTTTTTTGGAGCTTATCCTGGAAGCGCCAAGGAGCTTGTTTTTAGTGCAATGGTCGTTTGCTGTTTCCAGAGCTGGCAGCGCATGTCAGGTCAGTAAGTATCTATTCCTCGGTTATTGATAGTATCTGGAGGATACTATCAATAAGTATCTGCTCCTCGGTTTTCTTGCCCATGCCATGGATGCTGGCACACAGGCTAGTAGCCGAGGGCTTCCTACTCTGGGTCGTGGCTTCAGCTGCTCCCCACCAGCTCTGCAGCCCTGTTGGCGAGCCAGACCCACAGCAGCCCTCCCGGGCATGGCCGAAGCTCTTGGTTGTGGGTCGCTCTGGCATCCCTGGAGCCTTCTGCAGGGGGGATACGAGGACACGGGTGGGAACAGCTTGTCCTTGGGCAGTCCAGGCAGTGTCCCTGCCTGATGGGGGAGAAGGAAAAGGAGTGCTTGCTGCTTCCTAACTCTCCTGGAGAGCCTTCACTGCTCTGCTTCTTGTCAGGGCTTGTCATGCCCACCACTAACTCGTGTTTGCAGCTGATGGGCAGCTCGTGTAACTATAGCTCTGCAGCCCCTCACCAGAAGGTGTGTGAGAACTGCCATGGGGACGTGTGCTCCTGAACTAAATGAGAATAAAAGATGTTATTATTCTCATGGAGTTGTGTGTCTTTTTTTTTTTTTTTTTCTCTCTACCTACTTCGTACAGACCCGCATAAGGGTCAAAGTGAATGGCAATTTCTTAAATTCCATCTCAACTCAACTTGTAGTACGCCAGGAAAGGCAGACATTTCAGTTTCCTTCTGAAACATCTTATACACCCTTCCTGCGAACGCTTGCAGTTTTGAACACCACCGCAAGAAGACAAATCCAAGCTTTAGAAAGCCGCCAGCGGAGGTGGATGGGAGGCCAGCTCGGAGCACAGCCTTGTGTAAGCAAATGCCAGTGGTTTGATTTACA
This sequence comes from Chroicocephalus ridibundus, assembly GCF_963924245.1. Lineage (NCBI taxonomy): Eukaryota > Metazoa > Chordata > Aves > Charadriiformes > Laridae > Chroicocephalus > Chroicocephalus ridibundus. The sequence continues at coordinate 113,311,960 of NC_086285.1, read as the reverse complement.
GTCTCCAGCCTCACAGGGCCGCTCGTGAAAGCTGAACAACAGGCCGTGGAACAAATGCTTTTTATTTTCACCCAGCTATTTTTAAACATAAATGCTACTTAGTGCGTGTTTTTTATGTTTCTTGGAGGAGAGGGTAGAGCAGTTACGGCCTTGCACTTTTTGTTTTGGACGGAGTATGTTCTTATTTGGGCAACATGTGGAAGTACATGTGCATGAAATCCAGCTACTAAATACTTTGTGTCCCCGAGTTATTGTTTCCTCCTTTGTCAGCAGAGTGACAGGATGCTGCAGACGTCATTGGGTGTCCCGGTTGGACCCGTCAGCCTCTGCTGGGCACAACTGCAGGGGACTATAAAAAAAACCAAAAACTGTAAGGGCAATCTTTTAAAATGATTAAAATTTCTCTTGCGGAAATTCACCTACGGTTAGGGACTCTTTGAGGCAGATTTGCCTTTGCTCTAAAGCCTGTCTACAGAACCAAAGTGAGTTAAAGAGGTTCCTAATGTGGGTTTAATTTTGAAAAATTAATTTTTTTGGCCCATTTAATCCTGCAGCAAAAAAAAAACCCCTTAATAAGTGTTGATAGGATGTAATGGTTCATTAGCAAAGCTGTGCTTCTCACCCATGGGATGTGTCTGAAGCCATTTGCATGTCCTCCCATGCTCACTGGTGACCGGTGAGATACAGTGGGCATTGGAGTAGCTTTAACCTTCTCTATCCGATGCTTGTAAATAATAGCTGGGACCTTGTCGCCAGGGTTGCTGTTGCGTGTGTTCTCCAGGTGTGCCTATTTCTGGCTTGTGAGGCTGATGCTGGGAATTCAGCGACAGAGGAGGAATCCTTAGGTATTTGGTCAACATCTGGTGTGTGCCAACGCAGAGAAGCTGTAGTAGGGATCACAGGGCTTCCCAAAGACTGATGTGAAAAGCATCCCCGGGAGGACTCTCCGGAACGTGGTGTAGAGTCACACCAAGGCTCAGTTTGGCTCTTGAGACTTTAACTAGTTTTTAATTACTTGATTTAAGGGGGAGAAAGTACATTATCGCTATGGTTAGTAATTTATGAGTTAGAAGCATATTACAACTGAAAAATTTGAGGTGTTTGTCCATACGCAGTCTCACAATTTTAATCTCCAGCAACTTCTGCCGTCTGTGGAAGGAAGTATTGTGTTTGCTTAAGACAGCGTTTGTTACTTTAAAAAAACCACCTCTGACTGACATACACCATTACCAGTCTGTAAGGTTACACTTCCACTTTGTGGCTGTATAAATCCGGTGGTTGGTTAATTCCTGGAGGAATTTGGGAAATGAGAAAGAACAGATTCCCTTTATTGGGTAGGAAGCTCATTATCTCCCTCTTCCCCCCCCCCCCCTTTTTTTTTTTCCTTAGTGTACTAAATGTAAGTGTATCTATTTTAAGAGTCATAAAATCAACACTTGCAATATATCTTGTTAAAGCTGATATGAACAGGAAGCTTCCAGACGCATTTAGGCCAGAAGGCCTTCACGGTGCATAATCCATGCTGACTTCAACCTTTGCAATACTATGCAGACAATCTTACTTCTAGGATATTCAGTTCTTGAGTGTGCTACGGACAAGGTTTTCTCTTACGTTATCCCTTAAGTCAGCATTTGTCTTTTTTTTTTTTTTTTGGATGATATTGCTCTTGTGGAAAAATCAAGGAAAGTTGGACTTTTTGTCCTAGTGTGCTTGAATGTCAATGAAGGAATTAAACGTTATCCCCCCCCATTTAATGTCTTCAACTCTTAGGACTCCAGCAGCAGAGTACAGTTTGTGTGAATAGCCTTCAGTGTCAATTATTTTGTCCTTTGATATTCCCCCTCTCCCCATCCTCCCTGGATGTTTTCTTTATTTTTTTTTCTTGCAGGATGTGCTTGAAAAGAATAAACCCATGATGCCTAGGCATTTGACAGATAGTTGGAGCATGTTTTATGTGACAAAAATGGCAGCTGTATAAAACCAGATAAAATAAATACTGATTTGAGATTATGTTGCCGAAGCCCTAATTTGGGGTAGTGTCTTTAAGCACGTGTTTAATTCTAAGCATTGGGGTAATCCCTCTTGAGCAGTGTTTAGGGGTACAGCCTTTGCTGAACGGGGTCAGTTGAGTCCCAAGCTTAAAGCTCAGTGTATACTTTAATACACAGCTGAACGCAGTGCTGTGCGGAGGACAAAGATAAAAAGTTTATGTAAATTAAGTATTTGAGATAACACAGCTCTTGAGTGACTCCTGTCATTTAACATTGAACGCAGGTAAAGTAGCTCAGTTCTACCTCAGCTTGGTTTTCAGCATCTGGTAGTCTCCTTGGAGATGGTGCTTTATTTGACCAGGTAATTAAGTGGGTCCAGAGTTCCATGGCTAGGTTTGCCTCCTCCTTTAGGCTGGTGTGGAGAAAGAGAGAGAGTGAATGAACCTTTGGCAGCTGTAGAATAAGTCCACATTAAAAAAGTTTGTCTGAAGGAGAGTGGCAGCCCTACAGCCCTAAACATTTTTCAGAAATAGTTTAAGCGATGAGCAGTAGAAAAAGGGGTGTAAAAGTCAGCGTAGAGGAGATTTGGAGGAACAAAGTGATAAAGAAAGAGACTAACGGAGGAGGAAGTGGAGGACTGAAACTGAGAGAAAACATGAGAGGAGCGTTGTGGGGGACCGGTGGGAGGGAACGAAGAACATGGGAGGGGAGCAGGAGGGAGGGAAAGAGAAGCAGAGAATAAGGGAACAGAAAACCACACAGAGGAAAACAGCGAAGGGAGTGATACATGCAAAATAACAAGGTGGGGTGAAAAAATGCCGGTCGCCTCTCCCTTGGTTTTAGCCTTCAGTTTCCTTTTTTTTTTTTTCTTTTTCTCCTTTTAAAACTGTAACTTTGTCTTAGTTAGCATTGTTTCATTTCTGTTTCAAAACACTTTTGTCCCACTGAACCTGCAGAATTGTTGTTTACATTGCATTAAATTAAGCTGTATCTTTTGACCAGTCAAGAACTCTGTTGCAGATCTGGTAACTGAAAGGGAAGGTCTGGTAGGGTCTTGTGAGCCGCTTCAGACATTGTCCAAAATCCCCATGCCTGTTGTTCTGCCGTGCCTGGGGTCTGCAGGAGCTTTGGGCTCAGTCCCACACGGTCCCAACACTCAGGCTGTGACACAGAAAACGTGTTTAACACCCCAACAGCCTTTCCTGGGAGGGACTCCTAAGGTCTACCCTTTGCGTGGCTCAGGTTCTTCCTGCTTTGGAGGGAAAGATCAAACCTGCTTTTCTCTAACCCAGCTATTCTTGTCCCTTGAGGAGATGTCCTTAAATGTACTGAACCTTCATGGGTCAGCATTGCCATTTGAAATGCTCCCAGCGTGTTTTCAATTGAGATTTGCAAAGTCTGTATGCTTTTGACCATTTCTGGATCTCTGTTTCTGAGTGAAGATGAGAAAAATTGGCCAGGTGCGTCAAAACTTTCTTCTGAGAGTCAGTTATAATTTCGATACTTATTTCCTAGTTGTTTTTGTGATGGAAGGTGCCTTAACAATAACAGCAATAAAATCCGTTCCTGCTCATTTAAAGGGCTTTTCCCTAAAAAGTTGGATTCCCTGGCACTAGCGGTACCAGCTGTAGGAGCTGCTGAGTTTGATTCCTGCTAAAATCAATGGGAGGTGAAAACATGCAAGAAGTCAACTGCTTAAGGGTTGTGTCCTTGCGCTGATAATGTCTTCCCTTTACAAGCCTGTTTGGTGCAGATAGCTTTACTCTCAGTAGGTTCACAGCAGTGCACAGTAAATCCACAGATAAAAAACTCAGCCCTGGCTTTTATTATACTGTGCTTGCTGTCAACTCTTCTGTTTACTTTCATGGGTGACAGAGGGGAAAGCACCAGGTGGGTCCTTAGATGATGCTGTTTAAAATAAGTGGTGATGTTTACTGTATTAGGGAGAACTTCAGATCCAGGCAATAAGTGAAATGAGCATGAGATCACTGTTATTCTAAGTTAATTAAACATGATAGTTTGGTGAAAAATTTTCTAAAACAGAATTAGGTTTGTGCAAGCCTCTGATTGTCCGTTCCCAGTCGTGCACATCAATCCAGGAAATGGAACCCCCCAGTTTCAAGGATTTTAGACCTCTCCTTGATACCATTTAATATCCACGTAGATAACGTACATCTACATGTTATCTACATTTAACTGTAGATAACAAATAATGGCAAATTCCAGTAAATCTCCCCATGATGCCCCAGGGGAGGGCACGGGCTGTAATGTGTCTGGAAGGGTAATGAAGGCAGGTTTCCGAATCACAGAATCATTTACGTTGGAAAAGACCCTTGGGATCATCGAGTCCAACCATCAACCCCACTTTACAAAGTTCTCCCCTATACCATATCCCCTAACACTACACCTAAACGAGTCTTAAACACGTTCAGGGATGGTGACTCCACCACCTCCCTGGGCAGCCTATTCCAGTGTCTGACCACTCTTTCTGTGAAGAATTTTTTCCTAATGTCCAGTCTAAACCTACCCTGTTGCAGCTTGAAAGGCTGGGGTAAAGGCCTGAGTAAAGAAGATGCTGTTAGCAGCTGGCTGACCTTTAGGCTGCTGATAAAGGGAGACTGTCTCAGGCCTTCAATGGTCATCAGAGACTGCTGGTTTTACATGTTTGTTGTATCAGCTAAAAAGGAACTGATAAGCAGAGGGAGAGCTTTTGGCGGTGAAACCACTAACGAAATCCTTAGCCCCTGTCCCACCCGTGTGGCATTTCCTGAACCGCTCAAGGTTGCTGGTGTCTGGCTGCCTTTGGCCAGCAGAGAGGCAAGGAAAAGTTGTTTGCTTCTGCTTGTTGGTAGGTGACATACCCTGTACTAGGAGTCCTATAATTCGGAGGAAAGATCTGGGGCCGTGAGGCTGGTGCCCATTTGTTAAGGGAAATGTCTTTATATAGCTGCCCCCTGGAGCTCTACCTCCTTCCTCTCTGTCGCCTGTTGCTGCAAGAGAGAAGGGATCAGGCTTTCTTTTTTCTCCAAGACTGAAGTTTTCAACTGGTGTTTCAGTTGGCACTTATAATTTACGTGGTTTTTTTCTTCCTCTTTGCTATGAAATGTGGTAATAAGTTGCAGGTTGAGGTAATTACAGATTGGAAGGGGAAAATCTGAACATTGAATTGAGTTGCTTACTGAGCTTGGATGGGCAAATTTGAAGGTAATTCAGCCCTTTTACAAATTTTCCAGGCAACCGCTGGACAATTTTTCTATTACTGAAATAGTAAACTGAACACCAAGAGCCATTTCCTCAAATGCTGTACCTAGTTAATGTGCATATAGTTGGTTGCGTAAGAGCCACTGCCTTCATTTAATGAAAGAAAATTACTTTCTTGGGATCTGTAGGCAATCTGTGATATGAAACTATAATGTTTGGATTGGGATTATCAATTCTAGACTGGGTGGAAGATTTTGAATATCTTCTATGTGGGGACAGGTATATAAAATCTCCCCCCCCCCCATTTAGTAAGTGACACTAACAAGCCTGTATTCTGAAATTATGGCCTCTGGTGATGGGATTTGACAATGGAAGAGACAGGGTGTTGGAGTATGAATAGAAATTTGTCAAACAGCAATTCAGGTCAAAGATGATCTCCTCGTCATACCACTATTTTGAAAGTTTCAGCTGCCACAAATATATGTGGGGAAGGTTCACTTAGGAAAAGAATTTGCTTTGGAAAGAATAACAGGGAATTGCTTATCCCATTTTTTGCTGCCAAACTGTACTCAAAAACAACATTTGTCAGGATGCTGTTGCCTAATGTGTTTACTGAACTATGAAAGCCTCAGGTTATTTATGTATTTAGTCTGAAAATTGAATTTAGTTTTTCTGATCATTGCATTGCACAATGATGATGAATGATATTTAACCAGATTGTTATGCTGGTGTGTGCGCATATGGCCTATAGAGATAACAGCCCCTGCAATCAATGCTCATTATCATTGACAATGTGAGGTACAGTGACTTGTAAATTACTTCCTTAGCACTTATCCCTTACTTAATCTTTAAAGTTGAGGGCTGATTATCAGGATTCCTAAGCAGATACTACTCACACAGATTTTTACTGTATTTTAAATAGGAATTTATCTGTGTTGTGTGAAGGGCGTTACGTCAAATGGATTTTTGTGACTGCATGTATGTTTTGAGATGGTGGGTAGGAAAAGGATGAAGGATGGCAGTATGCAGATGTTAGAAGGTCTCCCAAGTTTGTCCAGAAAATAAAGTCTGACCATTTAAGTTGCCAAAATCAGATATTGCTCTCAGTAAAATTGCATAGGCATTAAAGCAGGGCTTGCAACTTTTCTTTGTTTTACTTCAGCTTTATTTAGCTCCTCCCTCTTGAGGTTTCACATGCTGGAGAGATCTGCTAAGTTTGCTCTTGGTTCCTACTTCGTTGGGTGGGGGATGAGTGGTGACCACTACCCATCTGTGGCACCACAGTAGGGATTTTCCCATGGTAAATTGGGGCTCTCCTTTCTCCTCCTTAACTGAAAAATGAAGTGATTCTTAAATATCTGTGGTAGTGCTCAGCTGGGAAATCAGCAATCCAGTAATAGGGAGAGGTCATTAAGGTGAACTGGGGTGGTGGAAGTGAAAAGATGGGAGAGCATACCATGGAGTGCGAGATAATACGCTTTTTTATCATTTACTGGGCATTTGGCAGGGTAGGTTTACTTGCTGATCTGTGTTATGCCTCCGTCAAGAGGGTCCTATGGTTCAATGATCAGTAGAGAGCAAATACTGGCATGATTCTTGTTGGGGTGGTAGTGACTTTATATAAAGTCGCACAGCTATAGATCTCCTAAAAATGAACAACAACAAAAAAGGCCCTCTGAGGCATATAACATTGTTGATACTTTGCAGGCTTGGGTGTTTTTTTTCCTTTCATGGTACACTAATTTATGTGTGGGATACAGGCATCCCTTTGCAGCTGCCTTTGCTACTTGCACACTGCCCGTTGTCACGCAGGGCTCCCAAGGCAATAACAGTAGTGGGAGATGCCCGTGTTTCCAAGGGAGGGTGCTCAGGCGTTCTTCTTTCCATCTCTGTCTGTCCCAGCTGTCTAGTTCTTGTAACTCCATCATGCAGTCCTCTTTCCCTCCTTACCCAGGCTCTTGGTTCCCAAGTCACTTGAGCAATTTAGCCAGTGTTCCTTTCTCCTTTCCTCCCATCCCAGTATGGCCAAGTTGACCATTTCCTTCTCCCTTAGTGCCAGAAGTCACCAGGTGGTGCTATTTCCCAATGAAATGCCCTCCTTTGCATTGCAGTGCAGCCCTTGGAGAAGGATTTTGCAGTGTTGGGTTTTGTGATGGAGCTTTCTTTGGTGGGCAGCGGTGCCAGGTGGCGAGGAGTCTTGCTCCTCACCATGCCTTCAGTCTTGAGTTGTTTTTTTTGAAGCGAAGTTGTTTCCTCTGACTTAATTGGCCAGTGCCTTATCGATATTGAGGTCCTGAAAAGGTTGGGCTGCTTCTACACAGCTTGTGACCCACACTGTTGCACTCAAAAGCTGCTTTACCATAGTGTAAAGCATGAGCAAGTCTTGCTAAGGATATCTTCAGGCTTTCCACTGTTGGGTCCCCCCCCCCGCATCCAGCGGGAAGGTTTTTTGCTCGTTTGTTGGCGTGTGCTGCTACTCCAAAGAAGATTTGTGTGGGGGTGTGACTGCTCACTTGAAAAGTGCTCCTCTGGTTTCTCCTTTCCTCCTCTCATCTTATTAGTCAGCTACCACCTTATTTGCAGCTGCTTTTTATAGAGATCATGCTCTTACTTGAAACTGTAGAGGCTGTTCAAAACAAGGAGTTCAGCATCTTAAGCAAATCGCTGATGCCCCCAAAAGCCACAATTTGAGATGAAGGAATGCAAATAAACACCAAGTTCCCATCTTCCTTTTCACCAAGCTAAGCAATTCTTCCTCCACAGCGGTCCATACCACACGCTGTCAAGGGCAGAAGAAATTGATTGATTGAGATTCTGCTCTTTGATTTCAATTTAAAATCCTCCATTTCTCTCTGCAGTTCAGCCGAGAGATAACTTGTGTGAAGTGGGGAAGGAAATGTGTAGGAAAAGACACAGAGAATTAGCTGGAATTTTGATGTTGGGAAGTGGTTTCCAAATAATGTTAATAATGATTGAAGGCTGTTACCTTTGCTGTCCACAGTCATGGTAGCCTGGCAGTGTGGTTTGCTTGCACTTTGTACAGTGAGATGCAGTGATTAAGCATGTATATTTGAATAAGAGTGTGGGTTTGGGTACTTTTTTTGGCCGAAGATGATGAGCTTTAAAAATTACTAAATTGGGCATTCTGGGGCTAGGTTGGCTGCAGTGTTAATTTGTTATTCTTTTTTAATATATTCTGCAGTGTTGCTGTTCTTGAGCCATGTTGCAGAGAAAGGAACTGAGGTCGTTGGAGCACTGACCCACAGGCCATGTTTTCTACATCAGTCGCATTTCTGTTTTGCCTTATGATTTTATTTATTTTTATTCTATTTGAGTTATTTTAAAGAATAGCTTTGAAGGAAGCTTCTTTGTTCTCCTGTTCCCTCTGCAGCCCCCTGTCTCATACATAAAGATTGCTTTATAATTCCCCTGCCAACTTTACACACAAAAAAGGGTCGGTAGGTTGCGGAAGAGCAGCACAGTTTGTAAGCACTGGGTGAGTAAATGTACAGCAGCCATGTGGGCCACTCTGTGACTTGTTGGGTAGTATATAGTTTAACTGGCTGCTAATCCTGCCACCCACTGCCAATGCAGTGTAAAACAAGGATTTGTTCCTTACTGCTGATTTAATGCCATGTCTGTCACTGGACTACGTACGAAGGAAAGATCTCTTTCTGAGTGGGTCATCCTTCCAGCACCGTCTTGCCTTCTTTCATGGTGATAATGTTCCTTCTCTCAAGTCCCCACATTTGGAGAAACCTTTCCACACTTGGAGTCAAACCTTCAGCCGAAGTTAGTGGAGCGCCTACTAGCTGACGGATGAGAGACAGCACTTTGGGCAAATCCTTTTGAAAACCAAGTGTTTGGGGAAAAGAGAGGAGGGAAGGTATGCCCAGTTTGCTCACCTGAAGCTTTTCAGGCTGCATCTGAGACTCTCCATGCTTCTCACTCAGCACGAAGAGCTTGAGATTGGAGCCCTAGTTATGACAGCAGGATAATGCCAAATATCTTGGAAACACTCTAGGAGAGACTTCGGTTTCATATAATATTACATGTACAAAGATATCAATGTCTCTGGGAAAGTGAATTTATTGTTAACATTAGCTACTATACAGACATTAGCTGCTCTTCAGGCTGTCTCGTCTCTGGCCAGGCACATTGCTTTGATAGGATGATAAAGTGCTTTTGGCCGTCTGTGCTTGCTTTTGTACTTTATGGTTTGCTGAGGCCACAGTGTTGGTTGGGGTCTCTGGGCATATCTCTGACAGAAGTAGATAGATGGAGAGATTGTAAAGAATATTGAAGTCAGGGGATGGGGGAAGGCTGGAAATATTCTTCTTTGTCTATAAGAGAGGAACAGATGCAGCAAAATATTAAAGGTGTATTTGTAATTTGGGCATTAGGGGTTTTTGTCTCTGAAAGATTAGTGGGCTGGGATCTGGTGGAAAGCAATGGACCTGTGACAGTGAATACGGCGAAACTTATTAACTCCAGAGAAGCCTGCAAAATGGCAGGACAAGTAGGACTGCATTCCCTGGCTCCAAGTATGGCAGATATCAGAGGAGCTATGCATGCCCAACCTTAATTCCACAGGAGGATGTGTGCAGGATGTGTGTGAAAGGAAACCACATGCTGAATAATCACTCCCCAAATCACACACTGGCAGCAGGCGTTTGGCTTAGGTGGCTGATTGGGAACAGGAGAGGTGGACAGGGAGGGCTCCAGGCAGATCCAGCTCTGAGGCGCAGCAGATGGGCAGTCACTGTACACATTCTGCGAACTGATGTGGACTAGAGGAAAACAAATCCAGAGAAGGGATCAGATGATACGTTATACGTTCAGAGGTGTTATTGGGTGGTCAGGTTTTGGTAGCAGGGCGGCTACAGGGGTGGCTTCTGTGAGAAGCTGCTAGAAGCTTCCCCTGTGTCCGATAGAGCCAATACCAGCAGCTCCAAGACAGATCTGCCACAGGCCAAGGCCGAGCCCATCAGTGATGGTGGTAGCGCCTCTGTGATAACATATTTAAGAAGGGGAAAAAAAAACCCTGTGCAACAGCAGATGGAGATAGGAGTGAGAACATAGGAGAGAAACAACTCTGCAGACGCCAAGGTCAGAGAAGAAGGGTGGGGAGGAGGTGCTCCAGGTGCTGGAGCAGACATTCCCCTGCAGCCTATGGTGAAGACCACGGTGAGGCAGGCTGTCCCCTGCAGCCCATAGAGATTAACAGTGGAGCAGATATCCACCTGCAGCCCAGGGAGGACCCCATGCCGGAGCAGGTGGATGCGCAAAGGAGGCTGTGACCCCATGGGAAGCCCGCACTGGGGCAGGCTCCTGGCAGGACCTGTGACCTTGTGGAGAGAGGAGCCCACACTGGAGCAGGTTTGCTGGCAGGACTTGTGACCCTATGGGGGTCCCACGCTGGAATAGTCTGTTCCTGAAGGACTGCACCATGTGGAAGGGACCCAGGCTGGAGCAGTTCATGAAGTGTGAGGAGTCTGCCCCCTGAGGAGGAAGGAATGGCAGAGACAAGGTGTGAGGGACTGACCGCAACCCCCGTTCCCCATCCCGCTGTGCTGCTCGGCGGGTGGAGGAGGTAGAGAAATCAGGCATGAAGTTGAACCTGGGAAAAAGGGAGGGGTGGGGAAAGGTGTTTTTAAGATTTGGTTTTATTTCTCATTATCCTACTCTGATTTGGTTGGTAATAAATTAAATTAATTTTCCAGAGTTGAGTCTGTTTTGCCCATGATGGCAATCTCCCTGTCCTTGTCTCAACGCACGAGCCTTTTGTTATTTTTTCTCTCCCGCATCCAACTGAGGAGGGGGGTGATAGAGCGGCTTGGTGGGCACCTGGCGTCCAGTCAGGGTTGACCCACCACAAGGGGCCAGCCAGCATTAAGCCCTGGCCAGCAGATATTTTTCTGTTTTAAAATGACTATTAGGAATATACAGGTGGTATTGAAGATGCATATAAATACCAAACAAATAAACTCAGCACTTGACTATCTCTTAAGGCGCTTAAATTGATCTTTGTCACTGTACTGTATGAATACTTTACAACTATCACTGATTTAAATCCCCATAACGCTGTTACAAGGTAAAATCAAGTAATTATTATTTTCATTGAACAGCTAGTGAGCTGAGAACAATAGAGCCAAGAATTCCTGTGCCAAATGCAGTCCTTGCAGCACTAGGAGGAAGGATTGTGTTCTGATGTAACAGGACTGACCTGGTTGGGGGTAGAAAAATGTCTCTGAGAACAAGCAGTGCACTTCCTATGTGTAGAGGGAATTAGAGTTAATCTAATTCTAACATGCACCAGAGGAAAAAGCCTTATTTTGTAGCTAATTCGTGCTCCACAACGCCAGCATTGGCCTGAAATTACACTAGCAATTAGAAATGGTTTGTGGGGTGTTTCACTGCAGGAGAACTGACACAGACCATCCTAACTTTGTAGAAGTAATACACCGACTGACTTAAAAGATACCAATTTTACCACATATTATGAGTTGGAAGAAGGGTGTATGACAAATGGAAATACAGACAGGGATATTCTTGTAAGGCTCATGTGGACAGGTGACCAAAGGAATTGTGGTGGGCCCTCCTGAAGAAGTGGGACGCTGCAGAATAATCCTCTCCCTAAAAACACAGTTGTATCGAGATCCGTGTGTTTGTGCTGAGATCTTTGGAAACTTGGTTCCAATATTCAATGGGAGCATTGATGTTCGTTTGGCAAGTACCGTTCACTAAGGGAAGTACACGATATAGCATATTGACGCAACTGGAGGCCAGTGCTAGTTCCAGTTCTTCCCTTTCAAAAATTTTCTCTGGAAACTGTGTATCCCTCAGGCCTTTGCAGAAGCTGCTTGTACATCACTGGTGGTGTAAGGCCGTGTCTGTCCTGTGGAGCTCTTGTTGCAGAAGTACATTGCCAGGCTTGGTAATGAAGAAAGTCAAACAATTACAGGTGGTGGTGATGGGGTAGGGAGGAAGAAACACAACAGACCTCTTGTTTGGTAGAGGGAGTTGAAAAAACGTGCCGCCGCTTTGGGAATCAGGCATGTCCCTGGGCCAGTTCTGTAGCTCTGGAAGGAGGATCCCAGCAAATCAAGAGGAAAAGGATCTTCGCCCAGAATCATGTGGCTCACGGGGGAAATAATCTATTTCTCATTGTACAGGGCTGTAGCAAAAATAGGAATATACAAAAATTATTTGTGTCCTGAATGGGATGTGTGTTCTTTCGACCGCAGAAGCGAGGCTTCAGAGCACCTCAGCCCATGTCCCTCTGGTTCCGCCTCAGGCGGCTTTGTGTTGGTGAAGCGGCTGAGAGCCAACATCTCAGTCTTAAGAGCTGCTCTTGTATTTTCATCTGTGTGCTTATGCAGTGGTGGGATTTGCTCACTTGATACGTCTTGCAGATGGAAAAACTGAATACAGCGAGAAGCTATTTGCACTTCTTCCTAGACACCGCTCCGCAGTGCATGGCTGCATTTTCGCTGGGACAAGCCTGACGCTTGGCAGATGCAGTTCAGTCCCAGGGGCGTCTCTGAACCCAGGTCTCCTGAAGGATATTTCTCCTTACAGCAGTGCTTTTCAGACAAGTAAGCGATACCCAAATACAGGGAAGGATGAAGGATGTGTTTAAGGCTAGCAAAAAGTTTATTGGGTAGAGTAATTCTTGGATTAAAATACTGCCTTTGGGAGCTGTGATCAGCAGTCTGTTGTGCATAACTCTTCCTTGTATGTTCATGCTGTTGATAAAAATCCAAAGCCAGTTTCAGATGCTCTTCAAGCCGCCTGCCACAGCCTTCCAGAGCAGCTGTAACTGGATTAGTAAGACATGGAAAGTATTGCAATGCTGCCTGTATCTGATCGTCTGAGTAATGATTAAAATGTTAATGGCAGGCATAGAGGACTAAAGCAGGCTGCAGATTGCAAAGCTTTATTTTGTTGTTCAGCTCTTTGCCTTTTTACTTCCATTGGAATTTAAAAGACAGCCATAATCCTCTACTCAGCCTTACCACACCGCATGCCTTTGGGTCAAGGACTGGCATCTCCGAAAGCATCGAAGATGCAGGTTGGATATTTCGGTGCTGCATGCCAGTCCTTGCGCGAGGAGTGACATTCCTCCTAGACACCAGGCTTGACCAGCGCTGGGCGTACATTTCTGCAAAAGCCCAGCGATACTTTACGGTGCAGGCATAGCGATTTGTTTGATGATAGCTAATAAAATGCAAACCATCCAGCAGCGCTGCGATGTGATTACGCTGCTGTGAATTTTCAAATTCCATCAAAGTCCTGCTGAGGATAATGGGAATGGGCCAAGGGGATTCAACTGTAAATCAAAAACTAAAGCGTGGCCAATTCTGACAGTGGAAAGAACGGCTATTTTAATGCGCAGAAGCTGAATTGCCAAGTCAAAACCAGCTGCGCTTTACAGAGCTACTGGAATGAAAGGTCTCTCTGCATTTGCATTTTTTTGTAAGACTCACTGATTATTTTTCTCCCCCTAAAGTTTAAATCACGTCTTTCTACCTCAGATTTGCCTGGCCAATTGCAGAGATTTTGAGTGCCTTTTTCTGGTATTTAAAATATCAAATGCATTGATGATAAAGGACGGTTTTCTCCTTTTTGGCAACTTCATACCAATTCAGATGTTTTCATCTGTACATCTTAGTTACTTCAACAATGAAAGTTCCGCACTGGGCAAGGCAAGGACCTCTCCTTCCCCTCTGCCGTAGCACTGGCAGGTCTCAAATCGTTGTAACAAAGAGGAGAATTTAGCTTGGGAAATCTTGAGCATAAACTGGCTCCTCTGTTATTTTTCAGTTAGTAATGAACCAGCCAAGAAGTTTGTCCGGTGGCATGAATATGTGACGGGGAGCCAGGAATTGTTTCTTCTCTTAGTAATCAGGAGCAGCCAGCTTCCTCTCTGAGCAGATCCTCTTCCAGGAGAGTGGGACAGCTTTTTGACTGTACGCTTGTTCTATATGTTTGATTGAGCCTTCCCCCCTCCTCCCCATGTCTGAAACATGACACAAGGCAGCATTATCTCACAGGAAGGTGCACCAAGAAGATCATTAGTGAGCCAAATTTGACCACGGTTGTTTCTGCTGCGTGCACTTATTGCACAGAGTCACAGAATGGCCGGGGCTGGAAGGCACCTCTGGAGATCATCTAGTCCAACCCCCCTGCCAGAGCAGGGTCACCTAGAGCAGGCTGCACAGGAACACGTCCAGGTGGGTTTTGAATGTCTCCAGAGATGGAGACTCCACCACCTCTCTGGGCAGCCTGTTCCAGTGCTCTGCCACCCTCAAAGGAAAGAAGTTCCTCCTCATGTTTAGGTGGAACTTCCTATGCTCAAGTTTGTGCCCATTACTTCTTGTCCTGTCGCCAGGCCCCACTGAAAAGAGCCTGGTGCCTGATGAAGAAGCCACGCCACCAGAGGCTGCCTGCAGGTTACTCTAAATCAACGCTGGCTGTGTCGGTGGCACTCTTTTTCTCTTGATCAGGGATGCTCGGAGGAAGGGGTCAGCTGCCAAATGCTTGTGGTACCTTTGCAGTTAGAGTGGTGGGCAGGTCAGCTTTAGGGGAGCCCCAGCACAAACAGGCTCTGAGGGGCAGATGCGTTCCTGCTGTGAGGTGCAGGGGTGTCCCGCCACATTCGGTGGAAGCCTCATGAGCTATGGGATCAGTTTCTTGGTTGTGGGAGAGGATAAAGACTGGTCACTTCCAAATGTTTCTCATATTATTGTTGAAATAACATCTGCTTTAACTGCTTTTGGGGGAACTTGGTATTAATACCCTCCAGGTTGCTAGGGCATGATTGTTCTTCTCCTGATATGTAAGACTAATGCATGCAAAACCAAATCAATTTTAATGAGACCTCTGCCTATAGGTCATGTCTCAGTTAGTCTTGGTTATTACGAGGAATGCTTTGGAGAAGCAGAGATTTTTAATTTGTAAAAATTTATACAAATCGAAATACCATGGATTGAGTCCTGGCTTTGTCTAAGCTGATGGGAAAACTTGCGTCCTTCTGAAGGAGCCGTGTGTTGGATACATTTTTTATAGAGATCAGTTCTCTGTTACTTCTCAATGTAGATTTTTGTGGCACCCATCTCCAGGGTATCTCAACCCTCTTTTAAAGCTGAAATGGGAAGTTAGTCATGAGATCTGTGGTGGTTACAAGCCAGATGTTCTTTTTTTTTTTCTTTCCTCGCAAGTGGGAGGACAGAAGGCAGTTTCTTCAGTATGTTCATTCTTAGTGTGCCATTTCCTTGTGTGAAGTGCCGTCTAGTATTCTTGTTTTATTTGTGTTTCCAAAATCCTAGAGTCATAAGAGGATTTTTGCATGGTTTATCTAATTTTACATATAGTAAAAAAGCCCTGTGTGTTAACACAGCACAGAAAGATTCTGTGTAGTCAAGAATAAAAAAGCTCTTGCAGCAATATGCATAATTATAGGGCTGCTGTTTAGTCATCAGTCACGATATGTGTGGATTTTTTTTGTGAATTCAACATTTCTTCCATTTCAGATGTAAAATGAATTCACATGAAGAGTTTAGTTTGCTCAGCACAATAGGGCTTGACCCATCTGAGTCTATTAAAAGCTATTATAATATCAAGGCTAAAGACTAACATCCTAATCAGGGATGTGTTTACAGGGTCGTATAGTACCCTTCAATTTGGAAAAGTGCTTGGAGGACTGGGCCCTGTGCTACTGCAGAGGTGTGAGACATCCAGATTTAAATTAAAGAGCTCAATTTTTCTGCATTATTTTTTTTTCTGCCAGGATAAATGCATCTGGAACAATGGACAGAGGAATATACCAACTGCCTATTTGTAATGGGAAAATGGTTTTCTTTTTTAATATATTGCTCATATTGAACTTCTGCTTTTTTTTTTTCTTTTTTAAATCTTCCTCTATGCTGCTGCAAATCATCCAGAAGAAATCAGTAGCTCAGTTGTTGTTTGCCTGCAAATGAGTTGTCAGCATCCTGTAGTTGTGCTGGCTTGAAATACAGTCTCACCTCCTTTACAGTAATGTGAGCCGAGAAGAGCCAAGTGGGGTGGTTCTCTGTGAGCAGGAGTGTGGGTGGAAGCACTGTTTTTTGTGGCATGCTGCTCTCCGTTCTGGTGCTCTTAAAATCATAAATCTGTGGGTAAGGGATTTTGGAAGAACAGAGAACGTCTTTTCAGGGTTAAAGTAAAAATCAGGAATTAGTCATGCTTGCATTGGGTCCTTGTATTTATCAGAAACATCTGATACGGCTTCAGATTCCCATAGCCATTTTGCTGACCACTGGGATATTCTGAAGTTGTAGCTACTCCTTCTGGTGAACGAATAGTGGTTCATTTACTGTGGATTACATTCCTACTCCTTTCCTTCCTTCCCACCCCACCTCTTTTGCTTATCTCGGTACAATACAGTTTATAACTGGTATTTTGTAAGCTATGAGGCTTACGAAGAAGAAAGGAGAAAAGCAAGACATGCAGTTGATCCCATGAGTGACTCATCAAATGCATCATGAACACCTTGATTCAGAATAATTATTTTATATTTGCTCCTTTCTTGACACTTCTTTCATGGACTGGCATGGACTGTTGCTTGTGATGAGTCAATTAGTACAGTGCCGAAACCCTTGGATTTCCCATGGGTAAGGATTTTTCTGAAGAATTGCAGGGTCTCTTTCTTAAAATGCGAGATAACTCCTGAAGACGTGTTCTCAGTTTCTGAAGCTTGTTCAGTCCACTCAGCTCAATACCACTGCGACCTTTTACATACGCCAAAAGGTTATTCCCTGGTGTATGTTTGATGTTCCATGTACACCAACATGGAGTAAAACAAAAAAGAACAGATTAAGAGGGTGTAAAAAGCTGGCAAAAAGCAGAACTTTGAGAACTGAAAAAAATAAGTCATCTGCACGCCTGAGTGTTACCCAGGCATGTGGCTTGACAAGTCTGTTATAATCCTTTGAAGAAAAAGGAGGAAAACAAGGATGATCATCCCCATCAGATGCTAGAAAAATGGATGTATGTAGAGGAAGACCATATAGCAGAGGACAAAGCAGATGGTAGCAGGAAAGCTTTGTACAGCTTTAGCAGGGAGGTTTTTAATTTCAATGCATTGCTGAGAAGTGAATGCCTTTTCCACTTCTTTGAAGCTACTGTGCTTTAGAGATCGACTTGAAAGATAGTTCCCTGTTTTCGGTAAAAGATAAGGTCTGATTAGCAGTAAAAGATTTCTGCTACGTTTTCAAGTTGTATGATGTTTACGCACCGTGATTTGCTTTGCTTTCAGGCAGGTGAGCGTCTTGTTTGGTGGGGGCGAGTACGGTAACGTGGACTGAAAACTGCCTAAGTAGTTTGAAATCCCGTGATGGAATCATAATCACTGCCTTAAGTAGGAAGCTTTTTCTTTTTTACTTCCTTCCCCTCTGTGCTCTAATTATAGTCCGATAGCCAGCTGTTTGTATCTTCCAGGCAACAAAACAGAAGCTGGGAGCACTTGGTTTCAACTGAACCCCTTGGTGCAATAAGTTGCCTGGCTCCTGGAGAGCACTGGCCACTGGCTCCAACAGTCGTCATCCTAAAGACAGGTCCAATTGTGGTCCAAGTCCATTGGTTTCACTGGAGCTACAGTAGGGGTAAATTTAGCCCTCTCGGTAGTCCGAGCAACCCCAGGAGCAAGGTCTAAGAGTGCCTGTAAGCTTCTTGAAGGCTATTGGTGTGCTTGGCTTATGCTTAAGTTTAGCTGTGCTTGTTGCGAGAGATGTGAGGGCAATAGAAACTTTCAGAGTTCCTTTAACATTAGCGTGAAATGTTACTAAGAGCCACGAACTTGAAAGATGAAGAGGTGTAGGATCTTCTAGGAAAATGAGCTAAGCTTTAATCCACTCTGGTGGATGTCGTGTCCCTGCTAGAGACTGGGGTCCTCTTGCTCAGGAGCTGTAACTGAGGTTGCCCTTCTGAGTGACCTGTCAAGGGAGCTGAAGGAAGAAGGTGAAACTAAAGCATCATCGGGTCACAGGAGTCAATGTTTAGTTTCAAATACGGTGGCAGAAACTCTGTCCCTGCAAGAGGGAGGTGTATTTCCTTGCACCCAGCGGGTGGGAGTTCTGGTTTCTCCACAACGTTTAAAATCTGGAATAATAATTAGATCCTCAGTTTCAGCGCAGAGGAACTTTTTTTCTTTTCTTTTTTTTTTTTTTTTTTTTTGTTTGTTAATGTGTTCTGCCATCCTGGTCTCGTAATTATATAGAGATGTCAGCTGGAATCAATAATGAAGGCAAAATTTGGGAATAGCAACAGGATGTGTTGCTGCTATTGATCAAAGGCAATGGGGCTGGTTTTAAACACTGCTCCACTCTTTGATCTTTTTTTTCCTATTGATTGAACACAGTAGATAAACAACCGTCTGTGTAGCATGAGCATTTATTATGGCTTTTAAGCTGACTAAGGACAGCTTTGAATTAAGTATGAGAGTTTAAGTGATGGTTTTCTAATACGTGCTGTCTATAAAGACTTCTCTTGCAGTGGCGATACAGTCTCATTTTAAACATGGTGAAGGGAAATCTTAACTACAGGCATTCTTTTTCTTTCATATTCAAAAAGAAGAGAAAATTCTGCAAAATTGATTACAGGAAGGGCAAAGGTGCTTTTTTAAAATACGTAGTTACATGTGTAGTGCTCTCAACAAACTATGTTCTCTTGTCTTGGCACTTTTTGAGGAGTTTATGTAAATTAGTAAAGTGTCTTAAAGCGAGGATTACAAATGCAACTATCCAGTGCAATCTGGTAGTTCTGCAATCACTTCCAATGAAATTAATAGAAAACTTTACATTGACTTTGTAATGAGTTAGATCGGACCCTAGGCTGTCATTGTTAATGTCTCGGAAAGGTCAGGATCGATTTCCTAGCATCCTTTTTGTCTCTAAGGAGGCTCTTTGCAATTCTATGGGAGACATAGTGATATTGCTGTTCCTCTTCCTTGATAATTCTCTGTATAATTTAAGTTCTTCTACCTACCATCCAAAGCTTTGTGGAATAACAGAGACAAACCAAAAAATGCTGCATTTTGGGGAAGTTTTCATATCTTAAATGCCTAAAATAGTATTTCTGCATAACGTCAAGGTTTCTTCTGTGCCCTCCAAGTTATTCTGAATTTTATTCCAGTACTGTACTGCAGGTATCAAATCTGACCCTTGGAGGTTAAGGAACTGAAACCCCACAACCCACTGCTGTACTGCTGTTATTTTTCCTTACTGATTGGGAGGGCTTAAAAAAAAAAAAAAAAAGATTATTCCTGCAAATGGAAGCGGCCTGCCACATTGCAGTGTAGAGAGCAAATTGTGTTGCATTTAAAGTAATGCCGTTTCACCGCAGCCCAGTAGCAGAACCTGCAGAGGGACAGCTGCACACCTCCGGGGATCCAAACCTTTAGATTCCTGCCTTTTCAAAAACACCTGAAGCCTCTGCAAAGGTTCCGCCAAGCAGGGCTTGTTTGTCTTGACCTGCGCGGGTTAGTTCCACTGAGTTAGTGCTGTCCGCGTACTAAAAGGTTGGCGTTGGTAGTCTGTTTTGGAAGCGCGCTTGGGCTGCCCTTGCAACAGGCCTGAACCAAACTGTTTCTCTGGCTTTGCTGGGTAGCGCACCAGGCGTTCGAAAGCACAGGGTTTTCTTGTACAAGTAAATGGCTATGCTTAAAGTACTGCAGTCCCTCCAACGCAGATATAAAATCCACTCAAAAAAATATAAGGCTTGGAGAGAAGCGGCTGTTGTGGAGAGGACCAGGGAGCTCCTTTCGCAGTGCTGGTGTTTGAAAAGGATAATCCATGTGCTCGCTTTTCTTTTGAAATGTTCAACCTGCCCCACTTGCCACTAAAGAGGATTTAAGGTCACAAATAAATATTTGACTGTTTTGTCAGGTGAAGTATTGATTTCTAGGGTCTCCTGAACTCACTTGTCATGCTTTCCTTTATTTTCAGGATACTGGGGTTGGGAAATCGAGCATCGTTTGTCGCTTTGTCCAGGACCACTTTGATCACAATATTAGTCCTACTATTGGGTAGGTACCACGCATAATATCTTTTTTTCTTCTATGTATTTTTTTAACTCACTGCCCTCTGCTGATCTCCTTTCTTTTCCTTAGTTTTAAGGCTCTAAATACTGTATTTATTTTTTTTTCTCCCCAGCTTATCAATCTCACTCAACTCTTTACTCTTCTTTAATGGTTTTCAGGTCATGTTACCTGTTCAGAGAGCCTAGGGCTGCCCCAAACCAAATCTGCTTTGCTCTCCCAGCTCTGGGAATACAGAGAGGCCCTAAAGTTGCTATATTGCAGCCTACTCCATTATGGAGAGGCTGACAGAGCTCTGCCATCCTGCTCCTGTGAACCGTGTCTCTTGAAATAGCCTCTTTTCTGGGGCTCTCCAGAACCATGCTCTATTGACTTCTGTTGTGCATGGCCATGACCTCCAGCTCTTCTGTTTTTTGTTTTTCTGCACCCGTTTTACAACAAGAGATTCTTAGATGTCTTACTCAGCTGGTGTCCTTTGCTTTTTGTCTTGTCAAGAGCTTCCCACTTTAGATTGTGTTTTGGTCATAAGACCTTAGGGTTAAAATCGCTTTAGTTCCCAGTGGTCAATGAGGTATCAAATCTGACCCTTGGAGGTTAAGGAACTGAAACTCCACAACCCAAGAGGCTGGGATCTGCACAAGGACCAGGGCACCCATAGCTGAGTAACGGCAGGAGAACCACGGGGAGACCTTAATGTACCAACGTTGTGTGTCCTGCCAGGCTGGGCTGGAACATGGACAGTGTCTGTTCCCAGGTGTGGACATGCTTTCATCTAGGTTTAGGATGTGTTACATTATCCCGTCTTTCTCAAAATAGGGACAATGCAGTTTAAACTAAGTATAATTAATTCATACCTGTTCTTCTTTAAAAACTGCCACGCTTCCATGTGTCAGACCATCAGAAGCAGCCTATTAGTCCTGTAGTTGATTTTTGATTCCAAAATTTTTTCTTTTAGGGAAAAATTGCCAAGTCCAACGTTACCCAGAAACCTTTGAAAATTCTTGATCTCTTACGGGAAAGGAAGCTAATATGTAATCTTCACAAAAGAGTAATTTGGGTAGGAAGGGCTGCTCTGGCTTGTTTGTTAGAGCTGTTTTACACCATCTGTGAAGGATTGGTATTGATTGCTGTGTCTTGTTCAGGGAGTTAGATGATATCTTCCATAGCTCTGCCTTTTGATGCATGAAGGAGTCTCAGCTGGAAGTTGCACATTGAAGTTCCAGGACAATTTTGGACTCCTGAATGTAATGAATAGAGAAAAATGGACAGAGAGAAAGGAAACATGTAATGAATAACATTACTTGACTGAAGAACACTTGTTTGCAGTGAAGGAATTGATGGGAACTTGAGTGGTTTTTTACTTCTAAATCATCAGCAGCCTTTTTCCCCAAGCAGTTGTTGTTGCTAAGTAAGTGTCTTCTGCTCAAATGGGGAAAAAAAAATCCTTTAATTTTCATAATTACGATAACAAAGGGAAAATATTTTTCTATCTGAGGATTAAAATGTGAAGGGTAGCTTGCATGCAGGTGATACTGCTTGTCTATATAGATAAGGGTTTTGTTTTTATTTCCTTCCAAATTAATCAAATGTTTTAAATATACAATCCTTGCAACCTACATAGCTGCTGTGGCTATAAAGTTCCTGTTTTTGAAGCTGTAAAATGTTGCTTAATGCTTTGAGGAGAGTGACAACTGAAAGCACACACCCTGAAAACAACCAAAGAAAATGCTGTGCTTTTTTGCCTTACTTAATATTTTTATAAGCAATGCTGCATTGGTAAATTCGAGCAATTTGCAGATGGCTGTAGAGAAGAACTCTGGTGTATCATTCTTAGGAAAAGTTTTGATCCGTTATGTGTCATTTGTCATTTGGTGCTTTTTGTATCAAATGCACCTTTATGAGCCATGAAAAAAATTACCACAACAAAAATTGTTCATCAGTGTCCAGAAAGCATAGAGGAAAAAAAATAATCTACCAGAGTTTGTCAGTGTCTCCTAGCTTCCAATTGAAATGCTGTAATATAGAAAAAAGCTATAAATTTGTAACCCTTGTTTCTAGAAGAAGAAAAATCACACTGTGAAAACACAGGCAAATTGCATTTCCTACAAAAAATACAAGCCGCCATGAAGACTTCTTCATCTGAGTTGAGAATAGGAAGAACTTTCTTCCAGTTGTTCACCACGTGCATTCCAGCAGGTGACTTTTCTGTTCCCTGGTGATCCAGTCTCCTAGGTTTAACTGAAAAGTTGCGCATTTGTTGCCTGGTATGATGCTGGCTGATGCCTTTTTCTGAGGTCCATATCGCTGAGAAGATGGAGCTAGCTAGCAGCAGAAGCTACATGTGAGCAGCTGGAGCTCATGCACAAATGAGCTGGGCCCATGCACAGATGCTCTCTAAACCTCAGAGGCTTTTCCCTTCTTTTAAAATACATATATAGGTATCATATATTTTATCTGAGAAAAGGGAGACTTTCACTTCTGTCGGCATTTTGTCAAGGTTTTGGAGTTTCCCCATATGCAGCCTAACCCAGCAGAACTGGTTAAGGTTGCATATTCAGAGCATTGGTCATGTTACTAATTTCTGCTGCTTCCTTCTTTTTAGAGCATCCTTCATGACTAAAACCGTACCTTGTGGGAATGAGCTTCATAAGTTTCTGATCTGGGACACAGCTGGTCAGGAGCGGGTGAGTATGACTGTGCAGTATGTCTTTGTTATCCTGGTCTCTCTTAACGCGTTGGCATACTTGTTCTAAACCTTTCGTCTTCAGAAGGCTTTGTGAGTATAGACCTACTGAATCTTGGCAAGGCTCGGCGAAGCAGATGGTCAGCAGGTATATAGGTTCCCATTTCACAGGTGGGGAAAATGCAGAGGCAGGCTGACCATACCACTTACAACTCAAGCAGTGCCCAGGTGGGCTCCAGCTCCCCTTTGATTTCATCAGGTTTACGTGTGGCAGCTCTCATTGGTGTTGGAAAGCACTTGACTTCCAGCACGTGGGCTGGTGGGTGGCGTGAACTTGGGTGGTGACTCCAGGATTGTCCTCAGTTGGGACATTGAAAATGGGCACGGGTTGTGTCTGGGGTTATTGTTTTGGAAATTAGCACTGGCAACCTGAACCGCTTAGAGTTTTCGTCTTGATTTTTCAAGTTTGTGAAGTGAGTTGCTCAAATTCAGTAGCTTTTCCTTTGGCTTTTCAAAAAAGCCACAGTGGAGTTTGTGGGCATTAGTTTGTATTGACCGTATGTAACCCTGGTTGGTTGTTTGTTTCTTTAAATACCTTCGATGGCAGTAGTGTGCAGTAACAGGCTGTAGAACTGTAGAGTTCTCTTAATGTACGCCCACATTTATCTGCAGAAGTTTGAAAGAAATGAAAAAACCCACCGACACATTTTAAAATATCTTCAGACTTTCTTATGAAATTGCACCATTGCTGTTAATAGATAAATGTAGCTATGCCCATTTAGGTTGGGGTAAAATGAGATGCTTCTGCAGGCTGTAATGTCAGTCCTGATACATGCCACTGTATTCTCCATACCTTGTATGTGAATTGCAGACAATGAAGATTTTTGCGGTTAAGTGCAGGAAATGCTTGTGCTTTTATTTACAATGCACAGCATAATGTAAAGCGGCCTTGATGAAATCTTTTGACTGCTAGCAATTCAGTGTTATTTATGATGGGAAAACGGATCTTGAAAAACATATTTGAAGCATAGCATAATTCCTTCCCTTGACTCTTCTTTGTTTCATTTCTGCATGGTCTGGAGCTGATAACTGACTAATTATTGCAAGAGGTAGCAAAGGTTCAGTTTTCTTTCCCATGGTTTGAGTTTCGTTGCTTATTCTCTCTCTCTTTCCTCTGATGCCGTGCTCCACTTTCTTTTTTTTTTTTTTCCCCTTTTAGCTCTTTTGCACACAAGTCACTTCTTGACATTTAGGTATGTCTTAATCTATTTTCCCACAGTCTTAAGACTCTCAAAGCTTTTTTTTTTCAGTAGATGAATATTAATAAAGTTGTATTTACTGAACAAAATGATGCCTCATTTGAGGCAGGAAATCTGTGACTGAGCTCTGACTCATGGACGCAAACATCCATCCTTCCCATCTAGTCCCTTATGTTTCCTCTCAATTTTTTTTTAAGCTCATCGTTTTTCAAACATCTGCTTTCCTTTTTTTTTTTTTTTGTGTGCAACAATAATGAGCAGTGACCACCCCAAATTTTCCCAAGGCGAGGTCCGTGCCACTGCAGGTTATTCTCTGTCCTAGAACATCCCCATTTTACAGGTAAACACGTGATGCATCCCCAGAGCTTTTTCACTTTAATTTATGTTTGGGATTTTGGTTACTTTGTCTTGTGTTGCTCCTTCTGATCTGTTATTGAAGAACAAATGTATCCCCCTGTTAATTTCTTTCTCGTTATCCTCTGAACAGCAGTGATGACCCAAAGCTTCTAGCCTACCCCAACCTCTGGTCCCATTGCTATTTTTCATAGTGTATTAATAATTGTCTTTTCAGTGGTGTTTCTGCTTCAAGAGCTGTTGTCTTTCCCTTCTTTGCGATTTTGTTGAAGCTTTATGTTCCGCTGCTAAAGTCTGGAAGTTTTGTCAATGTCCCTATTGTCTATACTGCTGATGGCAGTGTTTCGCACTTCCTGCTCTTTCAACATTGCCTTCGTTTGGCTTCGTTCTCCTAAATGCAAGGCCAAGCACAGGACCTGCATGTGCGTATTCTGGAGTCGGGGTGCTCTGTGCTTACCCAGCTGTGCCAGCTGTTGCTGTGTTTATGCGCTGATGTGGAACCTTCACAGCAGAAGAGCCTCGGCTGAGATTTAACTGAATCCTTACTTACGCCTCGAAAGTTAAACTCAAATCTTAACCACGGTCGAGCAGGAGGGTGGAAACAACAGCAGCAGCACTTCTGAGCTCCTCATTCATGAGTTTCTAATTTTTCATGAGTTTTCTCCTCCTTTTTCATGAGCTTCTCTGGGCAACAGATTGGGAAACTACCAGCTTGGAGAGTGTAGAGAAACCACTCTTAAATATCTTAGTCACGAGCTTTTATTTAAGCAGTGCTCTGCGAGAACCAGTGTGCCTCCTGGCTGCCTTCAGTCAGCTGGGAGAAACTGGAAATTCATGTGGCTGCTTCTGTAAAGGTATCCTGGGTGCTCAGAGAAGCCGGCTGGAAGCACTTGGCACCCCCTTGAGGTGTTAAATCAACTTTCAGATAGCCACTTGTAACATTTCAAGCCTTCGGAAGTGCTGGTCATTGTTGGGTTTAAAAGCTTGTAGGAACACCTGAGTTCGTTGAAGAACCTTAATATACAGGCCAGCCAGCGAGAAGCTGGTCATGGAGAGCTGGTAACTTCTGATTTATATGGATAATAGATATAATATTTTGTTTCTTTTGTGTCAGGAAACTCGGAATTGTAGGCAGAGTAGAGAAGGAACCAGAATTGCCATTTTGTGGGAAATAGCGAGCAAATGTCACTTCTGCAGAATGACAATAACGCAGCAGAAAATGGAGATCAAAAGTGTTTCTGTCATAGCCTTGGTGGGAGCAAATGCTCAGTGTGCTTCCTGGAGGAGACCCTGGAGGAGAGGGGTATGTGGCTCTCCGGCAACTCTTGCAGTAAAAAATTCACATTGTACTTGATTACAAAAGGAGAGAGCTTCTTAATCCTTTTATCTTGTTTTTTCTTTTCCCTTTTTTGGGTAGGGAGAACCTTAAACTGGCAGCACAATTAACAAAATCCCCCTACGTTTCTGTGCCTGGGTACTGGTCTCTGCAGACCCAGTTGCTTTGTGTTGGTGTGCTATCAGACGAGCTCGCTCTATTCTGTTTCTGAGAGTCACTTTCCCTCCACCCCACTATTTTCCAAAAGTCACTTTTTCCCTGTCTCACTTTTTCCCCGTCTCACTTTTTCCCCATCAGCTTCAAATTGTTGCCATGGACTTCAGGACTTAAACGCACGACAATTATGTTATTGTTAGCAAAGATTCCCTCCCCTAAGAAGAGTCTCTTCACAAGTTAGTTAATGATGTTTTTATTAGCATATATTTTGGTTCATGGTGCCCTAAGTGGCTTCTAATTACAATGCTTTGTCTGAATACCTTGGGTGGCTGCCAGCTTTCCATTTTGCCAGCTGAGGAATATTGTAGCAAATAGTTAGGGAGCCTGAGGGCCATGTTTCTAGGGCAGGAAAATTTATCTCTGTCCTTTTTAAATTTACTGTGTTGAACTCTGGGATTTTTAATTTTGTTTAATAGAAGGAGCCTCAATTGCTTGAGCCCAATTTAAACACTGAAAGGAATTACCCTGAGTTGTGGGGAGTTTTTTTGTTGGGTTGTGGGTTGTTGGTTGTTTTTTTTTTTTTTTTTTAAACTGCTCCATTTCCAGGAAAAGGCTGGCTGATGAGATATCTACAGTGCTTTATAGCCCCCTCTTTTCTGAGTGACAGTAGTTGTCCTGGTGATTCAGAGACAGTGTCACAAGGTAGGGGGTGAAAATGCTCCTTGCGAGGACTTGTCCTTGCCACAGTCTTGACTGGGATGTTCCCCCTAAGCTCAGCAATCGAATCACTGAGTTTATCGATGCTTCCTCTGAAACCAGGCTATCCGGAGACGAGCTGACACCAACTATCAATGGCTTGAATTAGTTCTGCAGTCAAGACGTGGCCTGAATTTTTGCTCTACAGTTTGATGTAGGTGACTGATGGTAGCCCACCCTCAGTCAGTGTGGAGGTGGTTCCTTGTATGTGGTGTAAGGACCTCCCTCCAGTGAGCTACTGCTTGCGTGCTGCAAAGGTCAACAGGTGATTTGGTAGTATGTGTGTTCATGAAAGAACAAGTGGCATTAAAGCTAGCAAGGGAATATGCTATTTTTACTATTTTTAGAGCGAGCATAAAGCATGGTAAATCATTTAAGAGATGCAAGTGGATGTGTTTTTTCTGAAGCTTCAACAGGCTTGTAGCATGTCTAGCTTGACAGTGAGCCACGGTTTAGGTGTAGTGTCTTTTGCATCTTTTGTTTGATGACTGTAAACTTCAGTCTGCGATGTTGCAGAAGTTTGCTTTCCGCTTATTTAAAATATCTTCGAAATATTATCCTAAAATGTTGGAGTTCTTCCGTCTTCCCTTTAAGAATTCCCGCATATTTGAGAAAAATGCCCATTCTTATATATACATCTTCTTCAGTTTAACTAGTGAAAAATACCTGTAGGTCAGAGACAGACAGATCTTTCCTGATTTATTCAGCTTGCTAGTCCTGAGAACTGCAATCTCAGCCTTCAGTCATGTAGGGAAAACTACTCAAGGTTATAAAATGCTAAACGGTATCTGATAGTGGCTTTCATGCATAACATTTTTCCATTCGCTCTTTGCCAGCTGAGAATGTCAGGAATTCTGTATCCCTCCCTTTGCCGCTTCTTGTGTGAGAAGCTTATGTGTCAGGATCATCTGTTTGACACTTCTGGTTTTTGCCTTTGCTTCTCTCCACACCCTGATTTTCTGTTTGTTGGCAGCCGCTGCCTCGAAGGCGACAGGAACAGGGCATGTAAATGCCCAGACTTGGGCAAGCAGAGGTTCCCCAGCTGTGGAACTGTTCATGGTGCATGGACCACTTCAATGAGCCCATGCAACGCAGGCACACAGTGGTGGCAACCTCTGGCTCTTCCCCCGTGGGTGCTTACCTGATCCACGGAAGCAGTTAAGGCAGCTCTCCTAAACAGGCTGGTATTAAAGTGTTTCTGGCACTGGTCTACCACGCTCTTCACCACAAGAAGCTCTGCAGTTTGAGTTGTAGGAAGAGAGGCCAAAACGTGAGGAGGAATGTGCTTCAGGTGGGTTTGGGGACAGGACTGAAGGGGTTTGTGGGGTGACGTGGCAGGAAGGGCCAAGGACGGGAGAAAAAGGACACTCAAAATCACCTGCAGAGGGGCCTGGGAATGGACGGCTGAGTGAGGGGACCAAGGAGCGTGAAGGTCCTGGTCTAGAAAGGTGAGTGTGTGTGATAGAAAGGGGAAGGAGGTTGCAGAGCCACATCACTGCCCACTGTAAGCGGTAGGCAGAGAGCCAGATAAAGAAAGGGTAAGGATCCCTGACCTCAAGATTAGCCGAGTGGTGTGGTCTTGACCGCTCAGATGCAACATACATATTCAGAGAGCAGCTTCTCAAGAATGCAAATGAAATCTAGTCAAATGATTACGGCTGTCAGGAAGCAAATCTTGTGTTGCTATGCACCTGCAGGTGCTTGAAAAGGCACCATGTGGAAAAAATCTTATCTGAATTCAGCCCTTGACATGAGAAGGTGCGTAACACTTGCTGAGCACTGGGCTGATTCTGCCTTCTCTCTGCATCCTCACCCTTTCCAGCCACGCTTGTAAGGCAGAATTATAATCCTTTTGCGGCAAGAACAAGTGATGTTCTTTACAGTCTAGGGTGGTAAAAGCAACCCAACAGAGGGGTTGTGGGGTTTTTTTTGTTGTTTTGTTTTGTTTTTTTCCTCTTGGCTGTGGAGTTTGGAAGAGACAGCCCTGCTGTGGCAGTAAGCCAGCGCTGGGGTGTAGCACTACAGGATGGTGCAAAGAGCTGCAGACGTGAATTAGTGTTCCCTGGTGTGCCTGGCAGATTGAGCGCATCCAGGCTGTCTTCAGCAGCATTTGTCAGCCAGCCTCCGTTTAAATAGGCAGGAGTGGTAG
Source organism: Chroicocephalus ridibundus (assembly GCF_963924245.1). Classification (NCBI taxonomy): domain Eukaryota; kingdom Metazoa; phylum Chordata; class Aves; order Charadriiformes; family Laridae; genus Chroicocephalus; species Chroicocephalus ridibundus. The sequence goes on along the minus strand of NC_086285.1, from coordinate 113,282,996 downwards.
ATTTTTATTTCTGTATTTATTTGGCCTCTGTTTTGCTTTTAAACCAGCATTACATAGTTAAGAGACTTTCACTACCACAGCTCAGGTGTGACTTACCTTGTGTTCCCTTGAATTTGTGGGTTTTTTTCTTTTTTTTTTTTTTCTTCTAAGTATTGCGGTATGGCTACTCTGTGGGTTTTTCTTCTTCCCCATTCTATGCTATTAGTACAGAGGAAATGTGAAAAGCATTACCTACAACCAAATATACCCCTCCATGATGAAATGCACAGGAAACAGAACGCAAAATGTTAGAGAGCTTTCAAATCAGGGGTAAATTCCTTAATGGCTGGTGGGTTCCATTTTTCTGCCCTTTGCAAGGGCAAAGGTTCTGTTGACTTCAGTGCGATGGCCAGAGCAGGGGTTCCAGAGTCCCAAAATACTCCTGGGAATCAAAGAGAGCAACTCTGCTTATGCTGGACTTGCATTTGCACCACTTATGACTGTATTTGTCTTCTGCGCTGCCAGGCTGTGCGGCTGCACAGGTTGGGCAGTTTCTAGTCGGATCCCGAGAGAAGAAGGGGACCTGCTTTCAGAGGAAATTTCATAAGGCACATGTGGCCTCGCTTCTTCCTTAGTGGCAGAGATGATGAACCACAAGCGCGAAGTGGACACGTTGGTAGAGGAGCACGAGTGCAGAGGCGCTCTGAACTCAGCGTCAGACCAGTACTACATGTGTAGGTACACAGCGTGCAGCGTGGCGTGCACTGAGGAAGAGAGTCTTGAAAGTCTGCATGAAGCTACGCAAGTCATTGGTTTCGTTATTTGGCGGGTCTCCGGTAAAATAAGTTTCTTATTTGTATTTTGAATGTCCCTTTTGGCCTGGCTGTAGCTGTTGCATTGGAAAATGTTGCCCCTGCAACTTAAGGATTGCATTGCGTGGGTTGGTGACCTCAGCCTCACAAGTTGTTACCAACCCCTACAAAAGCAGAACAGGTTAATGAGCGGTAGAAGTGGGTCAGTATCTGCAAATAGGCAAGCTTTTGGCGGCTACTGGGTGAGAGGCACAGGACTTCTAAATTTCCACAGTAGGTGAGCTGCTAATGATGGTTCACTCATTATACAAAGATGGGAGTTATTCCCAGTGCCTAGAAGGACATGGTGGAAAACGGTGGGGTGAAAGAAGGAAATGGTGGAGATGAAAATCAGTAGTGTAAGTAGCAGGTCCCTGTACCTTTTGACTGCCAACAAAAATGTATGCTGCAAAGTTGTAGGTGATTTTTTTTTTTTTTTTGAAACAGAGAAGCAAAGCCACCCGTGAATGTATTTACTGGTTAAAGGATGATCGTGTGTGTATGATGCAGCCATGAGAAATGTGTTAAATGGTAGGGGAAGCACAGTGAAAGCTGATTTGTGTCCAGAGTGCTGCATACAAACCTGGTCACCAGCAGTCAGGGAAGATGAACTGAAGCTGGACTAGGTGCAGAGAAAGGCGATTAGGCCCTGCTTTCTCTCCATTACCTTATCTCTGGACTGGAAGAGCCTGGTTTATCAGACTGGCAAAGTTAAGAGTGCAAGACTGCTCTATATATTCATATTTCAGCTAAAGGCAAGCATCAGTGCTTGAACTCAGGAAGTCAAGGTGCAAGTAAATGACAAGTAATTTAGCAATTAGGAATTCAGAATTTTATTAATCATAAAAATAAGATGATCCCTGTAGAAGTATCCTGGAAAAAAAAATATTATTTCAGGCTGGACTTTGATCAGCCTTTGAAACAGGTTAGGAGTGTGGTTACTTGTGATGGTTGGAGCTGATAGATGACTGGTTTGGGTTTGTGTTTCCCTGTTCACCCGAGGTGATGTGAGCTGCTGCTGGCTGCGGGTAGGGGTGACATCTGCCAGAGCACTGCTGTCCACTGCGAGTTACGGCAGGGCTGATTCCCCGGCAAGCTGGGGTTAGGAGCTGGGGGTCCATGTGGCAGAGACGGAGGTGGCCGCCCAAGTGTTTTAGGTGGCCCTTCTTGAGAAGCAGAGATGTTCTCATGCCGGGTAATAGAATCATAGAATGGTTTGGGTTGGAAGGGACCTTAAAGATCACCTAGTTCCAACCCCCCTGCCATGGGCAGGGACACCTCCCACCAGACCAGGCTGCTCAAAGCCCCATCCAGCCTGGCCTTGAACACTTCCAGGGATGGGGCATCCACAGCTTCCCTGGGCAACCCATTCCAGTGCCTCACCACCCTCACGGTAAAGAATTGCTTCCTGATGTCCAATCTAAACCTACCCTCTTTCAGTTTGAAACCGTTACCCTTCATCCTAGCAAATCAGATCTCGAACTGCTCCTGTTTCTCCCAGTTTTCTTGGGAATTACCGGGTACAGAAATACTGAGCTATAAAATCAAGGTTATAGACTTTGTAATTTATGATGCAGAAGGTAGTCCTGTGAGATTTAATTTTGTGAGCTGGTTTTTTGTGTGTCATTTGTTGTGGGCGTCTGTCCCACGTTTGTCCTTGTCAGGTGAAAAATGCACACATTAGTATTTGGTATCCCTTTAATTAATTTTGCATGTCTCTCTTTTTCTAGGTAATTAGGCCAGAAAAAGGTTCAAGAGGAATTTGCTTTTGGGCACTGATTTACAAGGGCGGGGGGGGGGGAGGGGAGAGCATCAAGTAAACATAATTTTTTGCATAATATTTTTACTAGTATGTCTGTGATTGGAAAATCCATGCTTATAAAACACGTTCATTGAGAGATCATTAGATCATGAAACTTAGTCAGAGTTACAAATTTTTAACCCCTCTTGATTTATTCAGTGTTGCAAAGAGTCGTTTTCTGTTTTGTTGTGGACAACAGTGATTTCTAATGACTGGGACGTCATTAGTGTGTCATCGTATTTGTTTATTAGACTGTACAAAAGGATGACAAAGGGGATTTAATTTTGGTTTTATTTGCTATTCTGTACTGTGATAACTGATAATAGCTGTAACTAGTGTACTTCCCATTGTTATTAATCACTTTCAAAGTACTTTTTTTCCCCTCACTGACCGGAGGAAATTGCATTAAGATGCATTGTAATCACATTTTGGTCACTTCGTCCAATGTAAAATATGAAATCTTGTGTGTGAGGTTTATCCAAATAAGAATATAAACTTACCTGCCAGATGAAATCTATCCCTTGATATTGAAAAAAAACCCAACCCCAAATCCTGAAGCTGCACGCTGAAATATGGATGAGATGTTTTCTCCTCTTAAAAGGCCTTGTAGCTAAAATATTACTGTAGAATCATGAAAGGGGAAATAACTGTCCTGGCAGCTGAGCAAGTAAATAGATTTTCAGTGGAGTAGAGTAGGGAGGTCATGCTTATGTGATAACAACTGCTGAACCTGAGTGCCTTTCAAAAGCAGTTCCCTGTCCAAGCCTAGCTTGCTGTGGTCTTACCCTCTCTCTTTCCAAGCTTCTGAGGAATTGGAATATTTTAGTAGATTATTTTGTTTTAAATAGCAGAGGAACTGCATTCCTTCTGCGTGCTGCGCCTCTGGTCGCCGCTCTGTGTTTCTTGACACAAGGAGCAGGTCAAACAGAGTTTGACATAGTTTGGCATTTCTGTTACTGAAATGCAACATGCTGTTGAAGCGATTAATTATCTCCAAAAATGTTTCAAAAAAAGTTTTCTTTGTTTCTGCATATTACCTGCACTGATTTAAAATGATTATTGCTTCCATTACAGGGGAGAAAAGAGTAAAACTGCCAGTGACAGTAGACTGTACCAGCAGAGATGTGCACAAAGGAGTTCTGCAAGTGCAGAGCTATTTGAGCGTGGTTCTAAACTGATATGAATCTGGCTTCTGGTGGTCCTGTCCTTCCTTCTTTTTCTCAGCCATGCTTTCCCACCCTTTTCTTTTGGCTGAGCCTTATCTGATGCACAACAAGCTGATCCGGGAATCCAGCTAAAAATTAATCCTACCCAAAAAATGGTAGTTTGCATCCTGGTTCCAGTTTGCATCGGGTTCTGCTTGTCCAAGATCCAGTGAAAGAGGTCTGCTTTTCTGTTGTTGTTACTACTGCTGCTACTGCCACTACTTTCTGGCACTAACACTGGCAATATTCTTCAGTGAAACAGCTATTATGGAAAGTGTTCTTGTCACCTGGTCAAAAGAAAAAGGGGAGAAATTCCCAAGATGTTGTACAGGTTCTCAATGTGTCTTCCGGGCCAGTGTTGAAGGAATTTGAAGCATGTGAGCTTAACTGCGTGGCTCCTGTGAAGTGTGATTACTGTTATCTGAGAGCTCTTTGTAAATTCATGAATACGTGTAATCTAGATTAAAACCAAATCAGCATGTGTGTAAGGTATGTGTTTGGTTTTTTTTTCCAGGAGTTTGCAGGTTGGGAGGAGTTTGCATACACCCCAAAAAGGTCAAATCTGCCCTCCACCATTAAGGTCGCTGATTTTCGGGCTACTTCAGCACGGTACACGTGTTGATGAGCGGGCCTTGGAAATTACTGTAGTTTGTAGGAAATAACTTCTTGTCATAGGTACTCAGTGAGTCAACTAGGGAAGGTGCCCTCCTAGACTTCCTATCTGTGAATAGAGAAGGACTCGTGGGGGATGTGATGGTAGGTGGCTGCCTTTGCCACAGTAATCATGGAGTGGTTGAGTGTAATGAGAAAAAAGGACAGCAGAGTTGCTACCCTGGATTTCAGGAGAGCAAACTTTAAGCTATTCAGGGAACTACTTAGCAGAGTGCCCTGGGAATCTGCTGTTGAGGGCTTGGGAGTCCACAAGTGCTGGTCAGTCTTTAAGAATCACCTTTTAGAAGCACAGAAGCAGGCAATTCCACTGAGTCATAAGTCAAGCAGAGCAGAAGACCAGCTTGACTGAAGAGGGAACTCCTTGTGGAGCTCCAGAGGAAAAAGGAACTGTATGATCTCTGGAACCGAGGTCAGGCTTCGCAGGAAGAGTAGAGAGCTGTGGTTCATTTATGCAGGCAGAAGACAGGAAAGGCCAGAAAGCTCAATTAGAGTGGAAACTGGCCAGCTGTTGTTTCAGATAACAAGAAGGGCTTTTAAAAATATGTTAATAGCAAGAAGAAGTCTAAAGAAAACAGTGGACGAGTACGTGTTGAAGATGGTCATCTGACTAATAGAGGTGAAGAAAAAGCGGAGGCATTCAATGTGGTTTTTGCCTCAGTCTTTAGTAATACTGACAGACCTTGGGCTTCCCAGTGCCCCTGCGTCAGAGAACCACGGATGTGGGAACAGTGACTTGCATTTTGTGAACACTGAAATTGTAAGGGGCCAGCTGTATCGGCTGGATGTTCACAAGTCCATGGGGCCTGATGGGATTCATCACAGAGATCTAAAGGAGCTAGCAGATGCTATGGCAGGACCCCTCTCTATCATCTACTAAAGGTCTTGGGAGCCTAGGGACATCCCCGCTGACTGGAAGCTAGACAATGTTATTCCAATCTACAAAAAGGGCATGAGGGAAGACCGAGGTAACTACAGACTTGTTACTCTTACTGCAGTTCCTGGAAAAAATGTGGAGAAGGTTGTATTGGGTACTGCTGAAAGGCATTTAAAGAATAATGCAGTCAGCAGGCACAGTCAACACGGGTTCACAAAGGAAAAGTAAAAGTCCTGTTTAACTGATTTGATATCCTTCTATGATAGGTCACCCACCCAGTGGATGAAGGGGAGCCAGTTGGATGTAGTTTTTCTGGATTTTAGTAAGGCTTTTGGTACTGTCCCTCACAGCGTTGTTCTGGACAAGTTGTCCAATATTGTGGGTGAAGAACAAGCTGAAGGGCAGAGCTCAAAGGGTTGTAGTGAATCATGGGGCTGGTGACTGGTCATCAGTGGTGTTCCTCAGTGTTCAGTTCTAGGACCAGTTCTGTTCAATGCATTTATCAATGATCTGGATGCAGGAGTTGAATGCGCCATTAGCAAGTTTGCCGATGATATCAAATTGGGAGGTGCTGTTGACTCTCTTGAGGACAGGAGGCCTTGCAGAGAGATCTAGATAGATTGAAGCATTGGTCAATGATTAATGGGATGAAATTTAACAAGTCGAAATGCCGGATTCTGCACCTAGGATGGAGTAATGCTGGGTATGAGTATGAATGGGGAGAGGAGTAGGTGTAGAGCAGCCCTGCAGAAAGGGATCCGGGGGTGCTGGTTGGCAGCAGACTCAGTAGAAGTCAGCCGTATGCTCTGGCAGCCAGGAGGGCAAACCGCATCCTGGGGTACATCAAACACAGCGTGGCCAGATGGGCAAAAGAGGTGATTATCCTGCTGTATTCAGTGTTGGTGCGGCCTCACCTCGAATACTGCATGCAGTTCTGGGCCCCACAGTTTAAGAAGGATGTGAAGGCCCTTGAATGCATCCAGAGGAGGGCAACAAAGCTGGTGAAAGGGCTGGAAGGGCATGTCCTGTGAGGAGTGGCTGAGGACTCTGGGTTTGCCTAGTTTGAAGAAAAGGAGGCTGAGGGGCAACCATCCCCTTCCTGAGAAGGGGATGTGTAGAGGGAGGTGCTGATCTCTTCTCCCTGGGATCCAGTGATAGGACGTGTGGGAATGGTTCAAAGCTGCGCCGGGGGAGGTTTAGACTGGACATTAGGAAGCATGTCTTTATTGAGAAGGTGCGTGGTCAAACACAGGAACAGGCTTCCTAGAGAGGTGATTGATGCCCCAAACCTGTCAGTGTTTAAAAGGCATTTGGACAGTGCCCTTAATAATAGCTTTTGGTCATCCCTGGATTGGTCAGGCAGTTGGACTAGATGGTCATTGTAGGTCTCCTCTTCTCTCTTCTCTTCTCACTGGAAATTGCTGTCATGATCTGGAAGCCTAAAAATTCTGTAAAGCATTTATTGCATTAAACAGGCAAGTAATAAAGCCACACACTAGAAGCCCAGAAGGCACGTGTCTACCCAACTCCCTCAGGATCTTGGCTGATCCCTTTTCTTCATACCACGCTTCTTGACTGATTCCTGTTTCTTTCTCATCCTCCTTCCTGCTGTTTTCTCTTATTAATGAGCAGTCCCACCTGCCTCGCTCCCCAAAACACTTCAGCACTTGACCATCTGTCACTGCTGCTGTGCATCCTTACTGTTATGAGAGAAAGTATCGACCTTGAGCTGGAGCGTGTGATCTGTGATGAGTAGCTTACAAACTGGCAAACGAACCCATATTACAAATAACTGGCTTTATACATTGCATGTGCAATAACCAGACATGTGGAGGCTGCTAGGTCTAAACCCTCAGTCTGTAAGTACAGTTCTGAGAAGAAGATGCGTCCAATAAATCTGCAGAGGTTTGTGACATAACACGTGGGTCCATGCACGTTCACAGGGCAATGAGACTCATACCCTGCCCTAATAACGCATTTGATTTAGGAGTTGACCTCAGTTGTCAGCTGCAGCTTCAGATGAAGCTTTTGCAGATCACTTTGCAAATTAAAATTTGTAAGACAATGAGACTGAATGTATTTTCCAAGAAAGATTATTTTTGGTTTGCTTAAGACTAAGTTTAGTTGAATCAGCAGAAAGGCTTTTTGACTTCTTTCTCTGTGCAATTATAAGCTGATATTCTAAATCAGCTGCTTAGTCATGGTAAATTACGAAAATTATGCTGTTCATTGGCAAGCTGTTGTTATAATAAACATATTTATTGTTTTTTTTTTTTCCTCAAAGGATGTTTCCCTTGAGACAAAAAGCTGAAGAGTAACTTAAACTGCAAGAACCCATGTTTTTCAAAATATCTGTCCTAGAACAGGATAAGTAAACATGACAGGTGTTCAGAGTTTTCTGACAAGTTAATTTTATCCACGTCATTTGCAATGTTTTATAAAACTGGAACCCACACTGTTACAACTACAAGGCAAATTGTTGCAGTTTGCCAGGGAAAGGGGTCTGTATGCTGTCAGGTTAGGCCTCCAAGTGTAGGTGTTCTCCATGTGAAAACTTGTCCTCCGAGTCCATGCCCTGTAATGGAAAAGATGCATTGAACCAGTAAGTGCTGATTGCATAAATCCAGCAGGATGAACACCAGGACATAAAGGAATTCTGCTTCCTTGGCATTTAAGGGAAAATTAGAGATGGGCAGCCACTGAAGAGATCTGTTCTCTGTGGGATGAAAGAAAGTCGATGGTCCTGCCATGGCAAGTTTTTGTGAGTTGACAAAGTGCATGATAATTCTGATTTATTAATGATATTTTTTTGTTGGGGGGGGGTGTGTTATGTTTTAACAGTTTCATTCCTTGGCTCCAATGTACTACCGAGGTTCAGCAGCAGCCGTGATAGTTTATGATATCACCAAACAGGTAAGACCAGCTGTACGCTTTTCACCTGCGTTAGCTCCTCTGCTTGGGCCAGAGTTGGAGTTAAAACCCACAACTGCAGAAGTATTTATATGTTAATCCCTGTTTATGTCAGGGGGGTTTAGATGCTTCAGTAGTTGGTGTAGAATTGGACGGAGGTGTCCAACTGCCTTAAAAAATTAAAGTCCTGCTTCTGTGTTGTTTAAACTTCATGTAGACAAAAGGTTTGAGACTGCATTTTGTCAAAGTTTCTTTGGATTTCCTCTGGCTACGTAGACAGGACAATATCCTGCAATACCCCCTCCCACCACCACCACCACCACCACCACCTATGTTCTCTGTATGGAATTGAAGTTTTACTACAGAAAGCAGCTGGCTGCTTTATCAGCTGAACAGAAATTCAGTTGTTTGCATATTACTGATTTTAAAACTAATTATTTTTAGCGAAGCGTATCATCTCGTGTTTGCATTGCGGGACTTGTGTCTTACCTTTGAAGCCAGTAATGAAATAATAAGTCTCTGACCTTTTGTCTCAACATTATTCATTTGGAATGAAAATTGTATTTTTCAGATCCTAAACTGCTCTTGCACATTTCTCAGGCAGAGGAGGTTAGGAGGTTCTAGCTGAATGCCTTTTCCACTGCTTTTGAAAGAAACCCCCGCTGATAAAGCTGAGTTAGAGGCGGCGTTAATGGATGGATGGTCATGACAGTTCACTTGCATTTTATTCCTTCCCTGCCAGTTGAATTATTTACTACTAGGCTGAGAGGGCTGGGTTGATTCTCCAGTGCATTAGTGTAATGATCTGTGGCTGATGGTGGTGGCCACAGCGGTACTCTTCTCCTTTGCTAATTTGCCAAGAAAAGATGAGGAAGAGTGAATCCTGCTGGATTGATACTTATTTTTAATTTAAATGTCTTACAGTTGATCTTCTAATGCATTATAAGAATAGAATTTTCTTTTGCCAGCCTTTTTCCAAGCGTATGTGGAACAGCTCACAGAATAAAGAAGAGAAAATAGGAGGGGAAAGTCAATGCGTATTTCACTTTCTGATGCTTAATATTCAGTGTTGACCATTAAAGCAGAATGGATATTTTTTTTTTTTCCCAAATGACTGATGGTGCTCTCCCTTCAGTGATACTGATACAGCCATCGCTGATTTAGACACAACTCTTACGTGCATTTCTGAAGGGGGAAAAAATGATTTATAATTTATTTGGGAGCTCACTTTGAGTTTCAGTAATAATTTCAACCATGCACGATCATTAGAATGTCTAGGAACAAAAGTGATTTTCATGCTATTAGTTCATTAGTATAAAGAAACAGAAAATTTACTATTAAAAGGTAGGTAGCATCAAAAAGTGTTTGAATTTTGTATTGGAGAGAAAAAGCCAAGTGAATTATCACCTGTCTCTTTGGTTTCATAATGAGTAAATTGAGGCTTACCGGGTCACAGATTTGGAAGTGTGGGGGTGAGGAGGTCCCTGAAACCTCTCTTGGATGTTACTGAAAATATGACAGTAGTTGAGATAGTAATCCACCAGGCAGAAGCTGAAATTAGACAAATGAAGCTCACATTAAAAGTGAAAGAAATTAGCTACTAGCTAAACTTAAAAGAGCTGTGGTAGTTTCTTCATCACTGGAAAATTTAAGACAAATATTCAGTGCTGCTTGGAGGGGAGGCAAAGGGGGAAGTGTCCAAGTTCAACCAAGAATTAATTTTAGGAAGTCTTATGACCTAAAGTTTGAAAAGCAGATTAAATGGATACAGCCATCTTTTTCTGGTCTTGTGATCTATAAAATTATTATTGCATTCATAAAGCCTTGTTCCTCTAACTTCAGAAAAATAAGCACATACATCAAGGGATACCAGGCTGTTAGCTTATTTGTTGTTTCTCTGACTTAGGATTCATTTCATACTTTGAAGAAATGGGTGAAAGAACTAAAAGAACATGGTCCTGAAAACATTGTAATGGCAATCGCTGGAAACAAATGTGATCTTTCTGATATCAGGTAATACATCCATTTTTGTTGTTGCTTTGATTGCGGTAACTGTATTGTTTCTTTCCTTCAGGTAAACAATTTGTTTTATTGTTATAACAGTATATAATTTTTGTCAGCTGTACTGAGTCTTTCCTAACACCAGTGGTCCTGCCAATGTACCACCTCACCAGCAGCAGCACAACTTGAATTATGTACTTCTTTTTTAACCTGTCTTTTACTGCCTTTCCTGTGTATTTGTACAATCTACATCCTTTAGCTGCTGAATCATTGGGAATGGAAAAGCGTTCTCTTTTTTTTTTTTTTCTTCCATTCATGTTAAAAGGCTCAGAATGCATTAAGCGATGAGCAAAACCAGCGATGTAAAGCTAGAAGGGTCAGCCTGAGTTAGAATAATGTTATTGACAGAGCAACTTTGAGAACTTGTACTTTGTGCTTTGCAACAACGGTGAAACTGCCCCATAATACTGGGTGTAGAAAGTGTATTTTTGTTGTTTTTAGGAGCATAACCTTAAGTAAAACTTGTGTCACCTGTGTGAAGCAAGGAACCTCCTGGGTGAAAGAGGGGATGGTTGGGTCCACCCTCCTGCATAAGAGCCGAGATGATGCTGTTTGGGATGAGAGTGAAGCCAGAGTCACTCTTCTGCCTGTTAGCTCTAGTTTGGATTCACATTTATCCTTTCTGGAAGTGGAAGCACATTCTGCTGTACAGTAATGATCCTCTGTGTCAGCCCACGACCCTGTTATTTCTCACTTCAACTATGGAGTACAGACTCAGTGGCCGTACTTGATGCTTTCCTCTTAGGACCTCGTAGGCTCTCATGGTTGTTCAAATATATCCCCCTGTTTTATAATCACTACTTTGGCCCAGGTTCATCAGAGCCCTGAAGCACGTGTTTAACTTAAGTAAGTGATACAGTGCTTCCAAAGCCAAACTGTGTTGGGTTTGTTTTGGTTTGGTTTTGCTTGTGTTTGGTTTTTTTTTCTTTCCTGTCACCCCCCCACCCCACCTCCATCAGCCACGAACCAATACAAAACTGTGAGTCACTGCTTTCTGTAGGACCTGAACAAGCCCTGATACTAGAAGATAACCTGGCTTCTGTTGGGCTAAGAGTCGGAGGTGCAGATAGTACGTTGGCATCTCCTACTAGATGTTGTGATACGCTTGTCAACATGGTGAAGCTGAGACCTGTAATACAAAGCTGAAGTTTTCCAAATGTGAAGTAGAAAAAAAACAGAGGAAAGGACAATTATAAAAACACAACACCAAACCAAAACCAGTTAGTGCAAACTGGAGTTTCCAGTTGCCCTGAGAGTCCCCTTAAATTTAAACTTAAGTGTTCCCAGCAATACAGTTACCTGATTAAATTGGGAGTAATAAGGTTGCAGATTGTGACAAATGACACGAATAGCAAATTAATCCATAATCAGCCCTCCCCCTGAAGTGTTTGGACAATACTGGGGTTCCTCACAGGGTGACTGTGATCTTCCCACCGCATTCTTCTCAAACTCTACCTGTTGTTTACTGATTGCTGATCACCTGTTTCTTGCTCCCATTCAGCCGGCACAGCTCTTCCATGCACAAAATGTCCTGGCATTTGCATAGTGCTCGTTGTCCTCAATGAGCTAATACCTGTTATTATTGTTTTTTTTTCTTTTTTTTCCCAAAAATATGAATAGTTTTGAGAATTTTTTTATGCTGTTATTTTATCTACATCTCCCAGACATTTCTTTTTCTAAAGTCATCCAGTGATGCCCAGTTAAAGGGATTTTGGTGGACAAATAGAGAGCAGACTGTACGTGATATGTTTTCACAGTTCTTCCAGCAATCTGATTGCTTATGCGATACATGCAGCTGTATTCTCTGGCTGCTTTATGTATTCAGATTGACTTGAGTAAAAATGATTTTAGGTGAAATGTGTCACCATTTTATCAGATTGTTTCCAGTGAGTAGGAAATACGCTTGCCTTTGGGCACAGAGAATTTAAAAATAAGGTGGTGTAAGCACACAGGAGAAAGCTGCTTTTGTGTGCATTTTTGACGTCTCTCTTTAGATTTGTAGAACTTCTGGCAGATGTTTTGCTGGGTATTAGGGAGACAGCTGCTTTTAAGACTAACGTGAATAGAAGCAAAAGAGGACAAGCTGACCAGGTCCAAGTTGATTTCACTCTACCATCTCTGCGACTGCAGGAGATAACGTAAAGAGGAATGAATGGGAGCAATAAGAACTGATTATTTTCCTCTGGGAAAAGACTGGCACTATTTGTTACAATCATTGACCATTTTACCCTCCTCATTTAGCATGTAAAATTTGGTTTGGAGCTGCCAGAATGGATTTGGGACACTCAGGGGTCATGCTGCTTTTCTCAGTGCTGTTAATAGGCTATCAGCAGTTTTTGGCACTCTGTTTAAGTAAATTTCTTCTCCACTTTGAAGGAATTTCTATAGGTAGACAGGCAATTTTGTTTAGTGTAAATCCTCATCTTTGTTATAGTACTGTCAACTCCAGTACTGTTGAGTGTTTGGCATACTTTTAAGGAATAGTAGTAGACTTTCCCGTCTGATATGTGTCCTGTCCTCCTGACAGGTCAGTTAAAAGTAGTTTCAAAGACAGGAGCTGAGACTTCAATGTTAAAATGTTCTAAGTGTCCGAAATATTTTTTTGAGCGTTATAGAAGTCATTAATTGTAACAGCAACTAAGAAGTGTTTACTTCCCTAAAAAATATGGTGCACTTTCTTAACAAGTTGTGTTCACTGGAAATTGCCAGATCCTTGGTTAAGAGAATTCAGCAGAATTTCATGCTCAGATCTTCCCTCTGCATCCGGTATATTTCTTTATTCAGTAATTATTCAGAAAATCTCAAGGAAGATTGAATAAATAGAATGGTTTGGAAAGGACAAAATGAAATGATTGACATCTTTCAGAATAGGTGTTCCTCTGACTTTCCCTGTAGTCCTGGAATAACACTTCCTCAGCACTCCACTGGTGGTTCTTGCTTTCTTCCCTCTTCGCCCCATTTTGCATATATTCATATCTCTTGGCTTATAGTTCAAACATATGTGTTTTTTTTCCTTTTTGACACAGTAGCATCTTAGAAATGCTGACATCCAGATTATAACTCCACTTGATGTACGCAGCCTTCTCTGTGTCAGCGGCACTGGGTGGCATGATGCTTATTGCCCACATGCTGTGGATGTTTATAGGCTTCCTTCAGAAAGGAAGAATTCCTGAAGTTTGCTTTCTCATCTAAATTACAGCAAGTTGAAAGTCTTCATTGCATAACCCTATGCTTTCAAATTTTTTCCTTTACTGTTGTTTGAATATTATGTTATGCAGTTAAGTTCCTTTTTTCTTATCTCCAGGGCCATCCGCAGATGGTGGTACCTTTCATAATAAAGGCCAAGTTGCCATTTCATAAAGAGTAAGGGGAATGCTGCCCTCCCTGTGTCTTCCACAATAAAAGGACGTGTAACACAAAGAAGAAAAATGGTTTCTTTTAAAACCATTTGCAATAAATCAGGCAATTATTCTGCCTCTTTGCATGTTTCCCATGAGCAGCAGATCTGATTTATTTAAAATATATACCTCCGTAAACTAATTGTGAAATTGCATTGCTGTGCTCCCACCTAGGTACCCTCTGTTAAAATCCAATGAACTCATACTAGGAGGAAATTGCCCTAGGAGTCTCTGGATTTGGTACATCGGAGCTGTGGGGTGAAGGAGTTAGTGCAAATTCTGCATGTGCAACAGAGAGCTGTAAAGCCACACGAAACACACCGGTTGATGTACTGAATAACTGGAAGAAAAATAGTGCTGTCAGCCTGGTGTTTCAACACGTGCTCCCCTTATCTGGTGTCCCTTGGGTGCCTGTTAGCGTGTTCAGTCTCTGATTCTGAGCTGTTGCTCAAAAATCAGGAATACCGGTGGTTACAGATGGCAGCGGACACGGGCAGATTCAGCTTTGCCACCTGGCTCAGGCAGATACAAGGTCAGCATGAGGCTTGCTTTGTGTCTGAAGCAGAGGTCTCTTGCATGTTGTAAACTGCATTTACAAGCTTTTGGCGTATGAAGCATCGGCTACAAAATGAGGATGTTCTACTACTGATTTTAAGATGGTGTCACTTTGGTGATGTGGCACAGAATGGTGGTCTTCCCCCAGTGAATCTGGCACTCACAGATTCCTCTTGCCAATGTGCTCAGAGTCAGTGGCTTTCATACTTCTCTCAGAATCTCTCTTGTTTTCTTGCTGCTTGCAAACACTTAGACATAGAATGCTCTTATCATTTTCTTCCACAACAGTCGTATCCTATCTTGTTTGAACACTTGGTGCGGACAGTGCTGATTGCTGCCTGGGCCAGCAGAGTTGTATGTCTTTTCTCTGGTGTTTTAATGCCTTTCTTATTGGGGTCAAGTTTAAAAAACAAACAAATGGGGTTGTCATTTAAATTATCTTCCTTTTTTTTGCAAGGCATGGATTCAGCAGCAAGTCCAAGCTGCAGATCAGTCATTGGTGAAATTTTGAATATGATGATCTAAATGCCATAAGAGGAAGAAAGATAGTACTGGTTTTACAGGGAAGAGGAGCATACTAATGCTTTTCTGATTAGGCTGTGTTTGAGGTCTTTTTTTTTTTTTTCCCCACAAAATATTAAATTATTTTTTGAAAATTTCCTTTCTTTTATTTGTAATTAATTTTTTTTTTTTTTTTTTTGGTAGGGAGGTTCCTATGAAGGATGCCAAAGAATATGCAGAATCTATAGGTGCAATTGTTGTTGAAACCAGTGCAAAGAATGCTGTTAACATTGAAGAGCTTTTTCAAGGAATAAGTAAGTAAATGCTCCCTCTTGTTTATTTATTTGTTTGTGATTGTTTGGAGGTCTTCTGAAAATAGCTGTTTGTTTCGGGTCTAAAAAATGCCTTCCCAAGGACATCAAGAAATCCACGGGGCCAGCAGTATGATGGCTGTTTATGTAGATGTAAACTAAGAATGACTTTGAATACACCAGAGCAAAACGTAGTAGACAGTAGATATGGGGTAAGCCTATTCCTTCTAAATCTGTATATAAATCCTGACCTGGTTCATATCTTCTCTTTCAGACTAAGCCTGCTGTAGAAGCGATACTGTTGATCTTATCATCTTGATAAAAGCTTAAATGTTGAGAAATGCGCCTGGAGGGCTATGATAAGTAGAAAATAGTCATTGCAGTGGAATCTGTTTAAATAAAAATTTTTTTCTCTCCAGGTCCTTTAAACAAGATGAGACTGGCATTCCTCATGAGGAGAAAAAAACCCTGTCTTGTTCAGTTTGCCTTCTAGGGGTTCCAGTTTTGGTCTCTGGCTGCAAGTGGGAAGGACCTTGCAGGCTGGAAGGGGCCTCAGGAGACCTTCAGTCCAACTTCCCACTCAAAGCAGAATTGATAGTGCATTCAGACCAGGTTGCTCGGGCCCTTGTCTGTCTGGGACCAAGAGCAGAGGTTTCACAATGTCTCTAGGCAGATGAGTCCAGTGTTTAAATAGTCCTCACTGTGGCATCCCCCCTCAGCATATCAGGTCAGAACCTCTCCTGATTCAATTCACAACCACCTCACTCATTGTCCTGGGTGCACCTCAGTAAAGAATTTGTCTCTGTCATTTTAGCAGCCCTCCCCACAGGTGCTGACTTTGCTTTGCGGTCCCCCAAAGCCATCTCATCTCCTCCAGCCCTAAACAGGCCCCATTTCCTCAGTCTTTCTTCACCTGACAAGTGCTCCAGCCCCCTGGCTGTCTTGGTGGCCCTTCCTCTGAACTTGCGCCAGTTTGTCAACATTTTTCTTGTGTCGTGGGGCCCAAAACTGGATGCATTACCCAGCTTGTGTTAGGCTGTATCTAGAAGGGTATAACCACTTCACCTGATCTACTGGCTTGGCTCTTGTTGGTACAACTTCGGATGTTGTTGGCTGTCGTTGCTGCCAGGGCGCGCTGCTGGCTCGTGCTCAGCTTGCTGCCCTCAGGTCCTTGTTGGCAGAGCTGCTTCCTGGGCAGACAGTCCCCAGCTTGTCTTATAGCCAGGGGCTCTTCCTTCCCACAAGCCGGGCTTGGCACTTGTCGTTTCTGAACCATGTAAGGCCTGTTGGCCCATTCCTCCCTCCAGCCAAAAGCTCTCTGAACAGCAGCTCTGCCCTCAAGGGTGTTGAACGCACCTCTGAGTTGGGTATCATCTGACAGCTGAAGTGGGTGCATATTTTTTCCTCCTTCAGGACACTGATAAAAGGTACTAAGAAGGTATTCCACTTGTAACTGGCCTACAGGTAGAACAGTCTACTATATAGTCTACTATAACATCCCAACTTGGATGTACCAGGATGCTGTAGGAGGAAGTATTGAAAGCCATGCTAAAGTGAAGGTAAACAAGACCCAATGCTCTCCCTCTATCCCAGATCCAGTCATACTATCATTTAGGGCAACCAGGTCGGTTGGACATCATTTATCCTTGGTAAGTCCATGCTGACTGATCCCAGTCACCTTCTCCACCTTCATGTGCTCAGAGGCAACTTCTGAAAGGATTTGCTCTGTGGTTTTCCCAGGAAGCAGAGTGAGGCTAATCAGCCTATAGATCCATGGCTTGTTATTGCCCTTTTTGAAGACAGATATAACATTTACCTTTCTTCAGTCACAGGGGACGTCCCTCGTTCTCCACAACCTTACAAAAGCAATAGGGATGATAAAGAATGGCCTTGCAGTGATACCGGCTTGCTCCCTCTGCATCCTCAGGCTTGTATGGGTTGAGATTTCTTAAGAGGTCCATGACTTGATTCTCGCTACTGGTGGTACCTCCTCTCCCTGACTCCTGCCTGGGAGGCAGCATGTCCAGAGACTCAACTTTGTTTCCCTAAAGTCTTTATTTTATTTTATTTCACATGTCCATAATCGGCTCATACTACCTACCACACTTTGCCTGACACAGGGCCTGTTCAAGTGTTTGCTTCACTTGCATGGGATGTATTTTAAATGGTTAATGAGAACCAGTATTCCTAGAATACGCTACCTTTCTTTTACCTCCTTTAAAAAAGGAGGAGTGTGTAACATGGCTGTCTGGAGGAACTGGTTCTTCCTTGTGATAGTTTACTTGATTGTCTGCATCTGATGGTTGTGAATGTTCTCGCAGAGGAACTCATCCTTGCCACGTAATTAGATAATTAGTTTCCGTCTTTGATAGGCAATGCTGCAGCTGGCAGCATACGCTGTCCTTAATAATGGATATAATAGACGAGGAAAATCAGCTAAATTAAGTTTAGTATGAACTAGATACCCAGGCAAGTGCACTTAATTCCACAGGCAATTATTTCTATATATAGAAATATTTGGTCTCAGTGGATGTACTCATGACCTTATCAAGTACTCAGCATAGAGAAAGGAGAGAGTATGTTTATAGAAATATGGTGGAAACCAAGTGAAAAATGCTTAATTAGCAGGAGAATTGATTATTATGATTGTGACTGGGCAGAGGGTATGGATAACTTCCTGATGTTTTACACCACTTCAGTCTTTGTGCGATTTCCAAAAAAGTCTGTCTATGCCCAAATTGCACGGCAGCATTTCTGCCTTTTCAGTGTATGAAGTCCTTCTGTGGCCACGTCTCCTACCCTGTTGACTCATTTATTTGTGGGGTGCCCTAGAAGTAATGCTACAGCTTTAGTTTTGCTTTCACGCTGCCCGAAGAGTTCGTGCCCTTCTCTTTGCACTGTAGAAGGGCAGGGTGCAGCTCCCCGGCCTCTGAACAGGGAGATGGCAACTTCTCTGTTTTTCCTGTTAACCTTAGATCTTGAAGGTAGACTGCATGTATTGCCTATTTTACAGCCTGGATTTGGAAGGATATTCCAACACGCGTGGAGAATTTTTCCATTAAAAACCTTCTTGAAATCAATACCCTAAACAGAAGGGGTAGACTACATTTTAATTTAGCTAAAAAATTTACCTCCTGCTTGCTTATGCTTTTCATTTCCCAGGGGTATTTTAACATAATCATTTTTCCTTCCTAAGGTGTCTAACAACTGTCTCTTTTCCAGAGAAAATGTTGTGAACGGAGTGAAATAGTATAATGGGAAAAAAATCACTCAATGTAATGATGTAAGGAAGGCGGAAAATAAAAGGGGAACTGGGATGTTTTGCTGACAACCAGATTAATCTTGGAAACATTAGAGAGATTATAGACAAATCACTTCATTTCTTAGGTTATTATATTACACTATTTTAAAAACATTTTTTAAAAATGCTTCTCTCAGGATTTGAGGATTTGACTGCTTTGAGGGATGTCTTAATAACAGAGTCTCAACACAAATCCATTGTCCTTAATTCTTCTCAGGAAAATGCAAGATATGCAAGACTAGAGTCAGGAAAAGTTTCTGATTTTTTTTGAGGATGGGTCGAATCTGGCTGGCTGTACTCTGGCAAATAAGGCTGAGGAGGCAGAGCAAGCACAAGAGTCAGCAAAGTTGGTGTTCTCCGCGCTGCAGAGTTTTCGCTGAGCTGCCTGATGGGATGCAGCTCCTGGCTGTCTGTTGTGCCCCCGTGATTTCAGATGGCAAGCCACTACACTTACCCGGGTTACATTTAGCAGCGCCTGACTGAAGGCTTGCTGTGGTTGTAAAACGTCACGTGGCTGGCTTATTTCTCTGTAAACAAGAAAAGGATATTTTTAGTACAATTGTGTATTCCCCACTTGGGCTAAATTTTTCCCGATGTCTTTCTGGAAAGGTTTTTGACATAAAAAGGGCGCTCAAGATTATAGCGGTTTTTCATGTGTTTCCCAGCAGTTCTTTTTTCAATAGCTGAGTGTCTATAGGATCAAACGTTATTAATTTTTTTATCCCAGCTGCAGACAGATCATAGTCACGGCGGCTCCTTGTCGCTGGTTTATACTTCAGCAGCAGCAAAAATGCCAGGAATGTGTTGCATGATAGCAGTATAACACAGTATAAAGTTGTGCAGGGGGTCATACCGGTTCTGTATTGCCCTGTCTTGGTTGTGGAGGCTTTAGTCCACTGACCAGTGCTTGTGCCTGGGAAGGCAGCTTTACCCGTGAAAACTGGCTGGTTTTCAGTGGCTGAACAAGCTGCCCCAAGTGTGCTGTCGCTTGGTAGCAATCACACCCTGGCAATTTTCAGCCAGCTGTTCACTTAACAACTCAGATCAGCCTTAGTTACCTTATTCGGCTCTCGTCCACGCCCAGCTGTTTCTCTTCGGCGTGGGTATTGCCTGTTTCCTGAGCGTGAAGGTGCCCCAGATACGAAAGAGGAGATTACGTGAAAGCCATCCTCCGCAAATGATAGAGGCCGAGGCGGCACCTCCCAGGTTAACACCAGTCTGCAACAGGAGGTCCAAAGGTAAACAGGCGGTGGGACTGAGGAAGCCGCTGAGGAATACCTAGCCAAGTGAAATATGAAAGAAACTTGTGCTTAAACAAAAAAATAAATGATGGGCATGCATTAGTATTACTTTAATTTTTGTAAGTATGGCAAATGTTGGAGACTGGTGGGCTGCCAAAGGGGGACAAGGTTGAAGCATTTCAGCATTTTCTGTCAAGGGTGAGAGGGAAGTGAGCTTACACACTCTACGGAAGTGTGTAAAGAGTTGGTAGCACGCTCGGTCTTACTGATGCTGGTACTACGAGAAGGAGTGACAGGCTGATGTTTAAAAATCCAGATAAGGATGTTCTTCCTAGACGAGGCTTCCTAATTAGAGCAGAGAGTTTGTGTCTCAGTGTACAACCTTTCATGTGGTAAATGCTCAGTTATAAATGTATGAAGCTATTGATTTTCTGATGCCTTGCCAGCAACTCATTTATTGAATATTTAATGTAACCCAAATACTTGTTTCCTAGAAATACTGGGAGACTAAAAAAAAAAAAAAAAAAAAAAACCACAACAAACCCAACCTCTAGAGTTTGCAGTTTAACCAGTTGTATACTGGACAGACTAGAGATGAATGTGTGAAATGTCTGTCTTTGGAAGGGCGGGGGCGGTAAGCAGATAAACAATTTTTGAGCTTTGTGCAAGACATTTTTGGTGGTTTTCATCCTGCTGTCTGGTGATGTGTGGATATCTGTGAACTACTGTGAAGAGGTCTATGAAAAAAGTTTTAAGGAAAGCAAGTATGTTTACGTTGCAGAGCAGTTCACACATGCCATTTTTAAGGCAGCCGAAGCTCGTAACTGAGTTTTTATAGGGGGTGTGCACCTACTGTGAAAGGATGGAAAAACATTGCCCTAACTTATAAATATTTGAGATTATATTCTTTACAGTTTATGCTCCCTGTGTTTCTAGGATTAATTCTCCTCTTGCTTTCAAATTTTAATAAATGAAGCAAAACTTACTGGCCTTTGTACTACTCTTAAAGTTAAACTTGTGACGTCCTGGATTTCTCTCCAACCATAGCAGAGCTCTTCAACAAAAGCTAGTAAATAAACCAAAACAGCCCGAAGTTGATTAGAGCAGGACCTCGTATCAAAGTTGGATCTCTTAGTAATTAAAATCATTAGGAATTCTGTTGTTTACTTTGATGCATGTAAGATTTAAATCTTGGGGGGCGGGGTGGGGCATCAGATTTTAATTAAATGGGGCAAAATTTATTTGTATTGCTGCTTCCCCTAGCAAGAACTTCAGTGTCAGCGTTCTGTAAATTTGCTTAAAAAAAAAAAAACCACAACAGCTTTATTTTCTTGCATGCAGATGTTGCTAGATAGGCTGTTAGGAGTATTAAAATAATTGCAAGTTAACTCTGTTTAGTTATGCAATATCCTTTATTGTAAATATGTGTTACCTTGCATGAAAACTTACAACGTGAAATAAACAGCGGTCATCTCCGTCAGCTGAGGAAATCCTGCTTCACCGCAAGTATGGGGGAGTAAAAGAAACTAGAGGCTGACTGGTGGGCCAAGCTTTATAACCCATGTGAGAGACACGAGGACCTTCTAAAATACCAGTGAAACTGGTTTCAAAGGATGAAGGGATTTGGGGAGATAAGAAGTGTGACTGTTGTGAGTCCTATAGGTGCAGAAGGAGTCTTGTATGCAAATGCCAAAACTGTTGGATAAGATGTGCCTGCTTCTTTCTGCCATGCTTTCACAGATGGCTGTGCTTTTATTAATGAGGTTTATAGAGAGCAGTGCTTTGCAGGGGCTCACCTTGTTGTGATGCAACTAGCAATTTTAGGAGGAGGTTCTGGCCCTTGTGTATATAGCTGTCGTACCGCTACTTGAATAAGTCTGCCTTGTCTCAGGTGAGCCGTCGATTTCCATCCCGCGCTAATGAAAATCTCCCCTTCCTCTGGCCCCCTCAAAAATTCAAGTTGTACATGATTTTCAGGAAGAGGACAGATAGGATAAACGTGCAGAAAGTCAACATACAGCATCGTGATGTCTTGCCTCTTACCCTTAGCAGAATTGTAGTTGTGTTGGATGGTAGGGCTGTGCCTCTTTTGGATTGGACTTCATCATCTCGATGTGCCAGCTCAGGCTGATCACAGCACATCTGTTTCCACACTAAACTATCTGTTCGATGCACTGTTGTGTTTGTCCCTGTGTCAGCATGGTAAACAGTTGTGGGGTTTTTTTCCTTACGCTCAGCTTTAAGGCTGTTTCCAGCCTTTCAGGCAGTCTTGTACAGGTCAATGATGAAACTAGTTTCATGTTAAAAAAAACCCAAACAAACAAAACAAAAAGCCCAACTCCAAGACTGACTTTTTTTTTTCTAAGCTAATGGATGCCACAGCTCATAACTGGAGCATCGCATTCAAAAAGGAACAACGAGAGCAGATTTTATTACTGTGATGATGCATCGCGCTTCCAGCTGCAGCAGGGCAATCCCGATCTGCCAAGTTCTGCTTGCAGAGCTGTCACCCAGTCCCTGTTGTCTCTCTTCCTTCCCTGCTCCAGTTTTCATTTGTCTCCCTTCCCATTTTGTTTACCTCTTGTCCCAACCTCTCATTTGCCAATCTCTTTGCCTCTGGCGCTCTCAGAACCGCAACTCCCCGCGTGCTGATTAATCTCTTTACATTAACAAGTCTCAGATTCAATAGCAGCAGTTGGAACTCTGCCAGGCATGGGAGAAGACTCTGACCTCCATCCTGGACTGCCTCAGCCCAACTCAAACATGCCAGGAAGGAGGAGATGCAATTGATTTAGTGCTTCCCGCCTGTTAACTGGGATGGCTCACTTCAGAACCATGACAGTTTCTGTAACCCTACAGTTGAGCAATCGCTTGTGACACTTATTTTACAAACTGTGGTGCGTCCACTAGAATGAGATCATAGAGGACACCGAGACCTCTGCACGAATGTGTAGAGGTGCATGTTTACAAACAGTTTTGTTGCACAAAATCAGTGAAACGGGGTCTAAACATTAGTGAAATGAAAACAAAAATATAGAATCATATATTTAATTAATACAAGTGTAAAAATCTAATTTTTAAATTGCAGTCAGTGGACCTCATTCCCTAGAAATATCAGCAATGGGAACCACATGGAACTTTTATACTGTCTCAATAGTAGTATATCCCTAAGTTCCTTCACCAGTTCAGCTGTGGAGTTCTTAGATAAACGTATGCGCATCTGTTTTTCTCTGATAGATGTTTTCATCTGGAATCCTGAGATGTGCTGTTGGTGGTCTTTGGCAAGCTGGATAGTTGTCCTGCTCTGTAAAATGGAGAAAAGACTCTTATTTCTGGTCCAGTTTGTCGTTTTTAAGTTAAGCAAGAGAAGATTTCAATCTCTCGTGGCCCTTTTGAGCTGACTGTCTTAACAGAGCAGTCATCGGTTTGAAGGGGAATTGCCTTAATCTGTTTGTTTCTTCAGCAGGAGAATTGCTGGGCTGGATGTCAGGGCACTGCTGCTCCTTTCTGACATCAACTGCTTGAAAGAAATAGCATAAAGTAACAATGCTGTGTGTTGTCTAATGCAGGGGTATTTTTTGTTGCTGTGGAACAGAGGCTATGTATGCCAGTGAGATATACTTTTAAAATTATTATGTATTTTCTAAAATTAATTCGGTGTTATGACCTTTGTTGATCCTGACTCAGTGCCAGCTAGATTGAGTTGGTGTCAGCAATATTGATGCCATATTTATCAAGAGATGAATGAGGAGATGAGATGATCACGGCACTTTTAGGCAGCGATAGTGATTGAGCTGGTTTAGAAGCAGGAAGCGTAGGTGCAGGCTCATCATCCTTAGTGTTCTGCTGCTGCTTAAACCTTTCTCTGTTACAGCGTCTGCCGTGAGACTAGCTGTCAAGGAGGCCCAGGGAGAGACAATTGGTCAAACAGAGTTCTGACTGATCATTTTCATCCACTCCCTCCGACCCTTGGTGAAAAATCACTGTATTGTTTGATGTGGAGCTGGTTCTCAGGTGTTAGACTGGGTTTTATGCTCCAAAAGAGTTTGCTCCTGTCAACCGTGCATCAGATGGTAAAAGCTGCTTGGGCAGGGATAAGTCTTATTACTAAAACTAAAATGATTTAACTTGATGGTTTAATAAATCTGGTAATAAGAGAAATAATGATTGTGAGAAAACTCACCTACTAAAAAAAAAAAAATCTCAAACTTGAAAAACTTTAAGACTGTTTAAAGCTTTATTTCCTTGTATTGAATTCAAGGGCGGGGGGGTGGGTATCCAAACAGCAGAAAACATGGCTAGTTAATGACAAACAGTACTTAATTTCAAAGGCCAGAATAACTAACCATCAAATATTATATCTAGAGATTTTTTTTCTCTTTATTATTTGTAGTTGTTATCTGTGAGGTTTTTATCGTTTTGAGAAATTAAATAAATCAAGGTGATTCTTAATGACATATATTGTGTCCTGGCCTGAATGAAACAAAGTGCTCGCTGACCTTGAATCCTACAATGGTTTTGCTTCAAAGATAAGCTTGCCTGCTTCTTTGCATAGAAAAGATTTGATACTCGTAAGAACTATGAAATGCCAGATGAGAAACAAATAGAGGTAACATAGTTGTTTAATGCGGACTTGTAAAATGAAAGCTAAGCTAGTTGCATGTTAAAGCTCTCCTCTTCCAAACTTGCCGTTAGAAGAACCTCATGTTTAGAGAGTATTTGCTTAGCGGTATGTTATGGAAACTGTAGATTCCAACTTTTTTAGCTACACTGTGCTCTGAGTCGGATTGATAGACTCTTATTTTAGTTGTGACTGAGTTGAAAGCACTTTGGAAATAGTAGGTACCTAATGCAGAAGTTCTCTCCAGGTCTCTACAATGACAGCGCTACCTTCTTGGAAAGCCTCTCACAGATACTACGTTCTTCCTATTCCCTAGAGTTTTAAGAATTGGTGGATTCTCTCTGTCTCCAAGGAGAGCCAACAGAACTAAAGCATGTGACAGCTGTGTCTATAACCACCCATTCTGATTTTTATTTTATTTTGGAAGGGTGCCTACAAACAAGAAGTCCAAACATAATGTAAACAGGGTGTGAAGTTGATATTTTAGTGACCTAAGTAGAGTGCAGCATTGTAATGTCAGTGCTTATACATGCTTCGGCCCTCAAGATACCCATTTCTCACTCCGTTGGACCAAGTACAGTATCTTTAGCTTAGTAATGTGAGGACTTTTTCCCCTCTCATTCAGTTGTGCAAACACCCAAGATTATCTGCTTCAAAAGTCACACTTTTGTTGTATAACGTACCTGTTCAGAACTGACTGAATAAGAGGGGTGAAATTTTGATGGGCTTGACCAAAGGTAATTTTGGGGACAAGCTTTACAGGTGAAATTTTGCTGTTTGATTTTATTGGGATTGGATTTTACCTGAATGCTTTTAGCTGCTTGCCTTCCCACAGCCACCCCCTACCCCCAAGTAAATTGTAAGACTCAGGCTTCAACATAGGGACATAATTCATGGAACGTTTGGCAAGAGCGAGCTGTGAATAAATGCAGCAAAGGATCGGAGAACCTAAACTGTAAAATCCACCTGGATTACGATGAGCTGTTCGCAGGAACTTTATGCTCTCTGCAAGTGGCACATAACGAACAAATGTTGAATATTTTAACTCTTGCTATTTAACATGGGTAATAGTAAAACCAGGAGTAAGTCATAGAAAGTAGATTCAACTACAGAAAAAAATTCCAGCAAATCCACAAGGTAATGAGAAAGTATGTTACCATGACTGTAAACTCTCTTAAGACACTGATGGGAGAGATCACTCAGTTTAATGGAAGAAACAGGCCCACCAGAGATAGAGGATGGATTGGACCTGGGAGGTTCTTGTTTTTCCATTTATAATTCTAATTATTAAGCACATTGTATGTTGTCCACGAGTAGGAAGCCAGCTAGACAAAAGATGCAGCAGTACTAAAAGGGCACACGGGGGAGGGAGTTGGAACAGTGCCTTCTGCCCCTGGGAAAGAACTCTAGCTCTCCTGCGATGGCTGTAATTCCTTCAAACACTTAAAATAATCACCCCATAAGATGATTAAAAAGTCAGAAGAGTTGGGGGGGGTGGGGAGTGGTGGTGTGTTAAGTAATCAAAGCTGTCAACTGGAAAGACATGGATAGCCCTCAAAGGAGGGAGGGATTCGATGAAAAGATTTCTTTTTTTTTTTTTTTCTTTTTCAAGTATAGGCAGCATGTGTTTAGTTACAGTGATTTGTAAAACTCTAGTGTACAAGGGCTAAATGCCATGCAGATTTAGGACAGGCAAGATCTTGTTAAACTAGCACTGCTCACATGTAAGTGGAATTAGGAGAAAGCTGAGAATTTTCTCTTTCTTAGTTGTAAGGTGCTCAGTGAGATAACTGCGGGTTTTTTTGAACACATGGATAACGTAATTTCAGTGTACTTGATGCCTTCTCAATAGCCGTATTTCATATACTTTTTAAAATGTGAAAATCTTTCATAAGCAGGACGCAAGGAAAAAGAATCAAGGTACACAGGAGACGGTTGTTTTCTGGTGAAGTTTCACAGATGTAATTCTTATGCAAGCTAAACTGTCTTAACTGTTACCTGCGTGTGTTGTTACTACCTCGGGAAAATTGAATTCACTGTCTCCTTGTGTGTTTCAGGTCAGCAAATTCCACCCTTAGATCCTCACGAAAATGGTAACAACGGAGCAATCAAACTTGGAAAGCAGACTTCACAGACGGGTAGGCGGTGCTGCTGACCCAACTGGGATCTTTTTAGATTTACTTGAAAAAACAGCACCATTTGCTTTTTTCACTGAGAAAGGACTTCATGATCGCAGTGACATGGCTCCTTGTCTTGAAAGCAGTAATTTCAATACTTCCCATGAGCAATAATGCGAGGACCAGAAGCAGAAAGCTTTACTTCAAAAGGATTTTGCAAAACCTAGTTGGAAAATCCTCTCTAATATCCTGACAAAATTACAATGTCAAAGTACTCTGATTCTCTGTTCAAGCCAATGACTGGTTTTGATTTTTTTTTTTTTAATAAAAAGACCCTTTTATATATAAATTTTAGATCTGCTGCAAAAACTTCTCTTCTTACATTGCAAAGTGGACTTGGCATGTTTTTAGAGTTTTCCCTGTAATAATAGGGTGAAAAAAACCCATAAAACCTGAATTCTGGCTTACAGTTTCTCTGCCATCTTTCTAGCTGGACTCTGCTTCAGTATTTTTCTCAATCTGTGGCTTCATCTCATATTTCCAGTAAACATCAGCAAGAAATGGACTGAATTTGCTAACTAGAAAAAAAAAAAATGGATCTAAAGGACGAGTGAGTGCAATTTTTACAGGCTAGAAGTCAAAATCTGTGTCAGGAGGTGCTGTGTATGTGAAAGAAGGAGTTGTCACGAAGTAGACTGCTGGACCCCACACAGTTCCAGTCTGCTCTGGAATAAAAGTGAAGATGCAGCCACTGTGCTTTGCCTGAATTGATTCCCTTTCTAGGGCGCAGGCTTCATTAATTACTGAAATTGTAAAAAGAACACAAACGCCAGCTTAATATCTGCTGCTTACTGGGTTTCCTCCAAATCTGTGCCCCAGACCAAAGTTGTCTCTGCTCAAAGATGCCACTTCCTTTGTTTCTAAAAGAGAGTGCCGCACCACCCCGCTCCTTCGTGGTCTCACTGCAGCGCTCCAAGAAGGCTCCAAGTTGGAAGAACGATATTTCTGTGCAGAAACACCTTAAGAGAGCACAATATAATTTGGGGTTAAAGGCTGGAATCTAATAAAACAAACCAGAGCATTTCTTTACAAATGCGGTTCTGTGAATTTGTGGAGTGGTCCCCTCACCCATATCGGGATGTGGTATGGAAGACCCACTGGGGGATACCTTTGAAGCTTGATGCACTTGAAAATACAGTGTAGGAAAAAAAAAAAAAATCCAACAGGTGGTTATGAACTAGAAATAATGCAAAACTATCTATTCTCCACTTCCGTCTGTCATGAATGTGTGTGACCGAGATGATAAAATACAAATTTATCTTCTTCGTCAATTTCATTGGTAAATCGGATTTAGGGTAAGAATGTAGGCTTCAAAACCAAAGCCCAGCCTGCATTCCACAAGTTAATTTGTTCCCTTGCGAGGAAAATTAACCCCGCTGCACGTTTGTTGGGGACTTACGAAAAGCAAACAAAAGGGAAAAATGACTCTTCCCCAGTAAATCATGAACAGGCAGGCTAGAGCTGGGTTTCCGTGTTTATACATAAAAATCAGATCTTACTGCTTGGTTGTGAGATTGCTTTGATAAAGTGGCACTAATTATTAGGGCTTGAAACAGAGCCAGATGAAATCAACGGGAACGTTTCTTTGTCTTCAGAGGGCTTGAAGTAGTTGGAGGTGGGAAATGTCCCACTGGATTTTATCTAAGAATCAACTGCATTGTTTTTTCACATATGATCCGGTTTTCAGATATTTTGGACTCCTTTGGAAGCACTCATACTTGAAAAATATGCCCTTGGATAATACACTGACAGCTACCATGAAAAAGGATATTTTGGTTAAACTTTCAGTTGCCACCTGTGCTGGTACATGATCCATGTCACTGCTTCATTGCAGCAACTATTTTACAGATAATCTGGGGTTATTTAAGTGAAAATTCAGCAATCGTCAGTTGTTGCTAGTTGAGGATGGAGACAGGCTCCTTTAGGGAACGTTTCATCCCATCCAAGTACCAGCAGGTCTGCTGTGGGTGCCCGCCTCTTTCAACTGGCTGCGGAGGGAGAGGTTAACCTGGCCTTCAGCACAAAAGAATTATCAAATTTATCAACATCACAGATTCATTAATTGATGGGACCTGTGACCCAACGCTGCAAGAGATCTGGTTCTTCCTAAATAAAACCCAGTAAAAGGCTAGACCTGTTACCAAGAAAACAAGGTGAGATCAAACCCGCGTTTTTAAAGGTGTCATAAATTCTAATTCAACATACAATAGCTACGCATAACTGATTTTTAAGCTTTCGTGAATCTTTGCGGCATATTTCTTTTTTTTTTTTTAACATGACACCTGAAAACTCATGTAACCCTGCTTGAGATGTCTGAAAGTTTTGTAAGACAATTCTGCGAGTACCTTGCATACTCTAATTTGTGCTGGAACTGGCAATTGATGCTGATCTGTATGGAATAGTTATTGTCTTGAACAACCAACTCTCCCAGCTGCCGTTGAGCTGTGTGTGAATCAGAACAGGTTTACGAGTTGTATATTAAAATAGTTTAAAATCAGAAGTTGTTACAATGGATCTCTGGCAGATTTTAAAATTCAAATGCTGGCTAACTAGGCTCAAAGATGTTTTTGCATTTGGTGGGACAAATCTTAATCACCTCATTCTGCTTTTAGTCAAGAAAAAGATTTAAATGAATAAGGATTCTGTTTGTGTTAAGTTCTTGAGATTTGGGCTATGGTGAGCTTCAGTGGGGAACGCTGAAGTCACAGGTGGAAAAATAACAGGCCACAGTGCTGTGCAGAGCAGCTCGTGGTTTTTTTTGAAGACGGGGCTCGCCTCCGACGATGATGTTGCGCCTCTGCTGTTCGTCAAAGCTAAAGTGCAGCTTTAACCTGCCTCTTCAAATGGGGGAAGGGTTTGTTTTAAAAATTGTGATTTTTTTCAAATGTAAAACTCATGATTTCTGCTGCCTTTTGTTGCCTGCGTTGCTTGGAAAGTACCACCACCCTTCATAAACGGCCAGAAAAATGACATACAAAAAAACCCAACCCCAAAATCTGAGTCAAAAGTTTCAGCAGCAACCGGAATTCCTCTTAGCAGTTAATGGCTGGTGAAAAGCTCAATTACTGTACAGGAGCGCCTGCCGCTGTAGCTGATCTGCTCTAATAATAATATGAAGAAGAATAACGCTGCTGTGGTTCTAGGTTGGCCAGCTGGTGCTGGGTTCGTCCCAAGGTGGGTTTTCTGGAGAGAGCCGGCAGCAGGAGCGAAGCCCAGGCTGCAGTGCCAAGGATCTTTGGTGGAGCTTGTTTGCACCGTGACTCCAGACTCTGACTGTCCAGTTGTGGGTGACTTGCTTTTCTGGCTTGTCATGAACTAGTTTAAAAACAAGATTATGAAGGAACTAGTTTTCATATATGCTCTGCATATGTGTGTGTATATAAGTACAGTTTTATATTGTTATGCTGACATGTAGTGTTTTTTCACTATGTCTGGTTCTCATATACTGCACATTGTATTCTGTAAGTACATTTTTTTTGTTAATGGTCATTTCACCTCTATGAACTTAAAGTTACGGATCAAAGGTAGCAAGGAGATGAAGGTACACGTAGGTACAATTGTTGACTTGCCATTCTTACGCGTGAAAATGGCATATTGTAGAAAAAGTTTGTCTTGCAGACTGAGAAATCTAAAAAAGGCCATTATTTTGCAAGAATTGGGACTCAGAAGCATTCAAGTTACACTCTAAAAATAAAAAAAAAATTATAGTTTTTGTTCATGGTACAGCAGGTCTATCTGAAGTGCTGCAATGTGACATGGGTCTGTATCAATACCTAGAAAAGTTACCTGTCATCCCTTGTCTTCACTAATCCTTCATGGCACGTGGTAATAAACGTGACTAGATAGATTATACATGCGAGCACTCTGACTATAATCAGACCTTTTCAGTACAATGATGCTATATTTTACTATCCTACCCTTCATTATTTAAACCAGAGTCAGTGATAAATTGTAAGTTTAAA
This sequence comes from Chroicocephalus ridibundus, assembly GCF_963924245.1. Classification (NCBI taxonomy): domain Eukaryota; kingdom Metazoa; phylum Chordata; class Aves; order Charadriiformes; family Laridae; genus Chroicocephalus; species Chroicocephalus ridibundus. The sequence continues at coordinate 113,252,576 of NC_086285.1, read as the reverse complement.
ATCACCTGCTAAGTACTCTTCCTCTGTTTTGTTTATATAAGGGCTTTGACTGGGCTGGACCCACTCGCTTGGTGTATGGGATGCTGCAATCTGTTAATACTTTACCTTCTGTTTTACATATTAATTGTATCATACCTAATAATATTTTTTTTGCCCTAAAACGTAGGTTTTGTGTTTTATTTAACCTACAATGATTAATGCTAATAAATGTTTTAAATACCTCTGATTTGGAGATGTCTGGTTTCAGTAAAGCAAAATAGGTCCCATTTTTCACATCATTTGCCCTCGCAAAAGGGCTGTCTGCAGTCTGTGGATTGCTTACCTGGCATTTAAAAGCTGCTTGAAAGGTGTGTGGCTGGCCTTTTAGCAGAAACTGAATGCCTTCCGGGGGGATCCCACGGTGCAGACGAACTTTCAAAAACCAGAAAAAGATTATCTGGAAATCCCTTTGCTAAGTTAGTTGATTTATCCATTAGAAGAGAGGTACCTGATGGCCAGGGTCAGCTTGGAAGTTTAGAATAGTAGCTGTCAGTAAAAATTGAGCGTACGGTTACCACTTGCTTTGAACAGCAGCCATGACTATGGCTCACAAGACACATTCTCTTTTGTATGTTTTTATTTTGGTGGTGCATTGAATTTTTTATCATACTTTATGTCCCTTGAACTTGTGTTTAGGAGTTAAGAATTAACACTCCCTTAAGAAGTATGCAGTATTTCGTACCTCTTAGTGCTATTGTTTCAGGAGGACTTTAAACTCACCAGAAGTTTTTTGCACTGTCTGGTTCGTATTTCCGAAGTTGTTACTGCAACTATGAGGACTATGAATAAAGTCCTTTCCTTTTTTTAAGGAAAAGCAGCGGTTTGGAGTAAGGCTTTTCTAACTACCATGATAAAATAAAGTTTTAAAATTAAATAAATTACTGTGATAAAAATTATAATTACTATGATAAATTACCGTGATAAAAACACACACCAGTACACAAGAAGCGCGGTAACTCAAATAACAGCACAGAACACCACTTCTCTACGTAAGGAGAAACCAGTATTTCAAAGGGGATTTATGTAGGTTGTGAGTTTAGTTACAGCTTGAAGATACCCGGCAGGATCCGTTCCCTGCTTTAAAGCATTCATAATCACATTGAAAAAATTACGTACCTCATCTCCAGCTATGCGTAAATAAAAATGATCCTGTACATAACTGTAAACTGTAAAAGGTGATGTACTTAATTCAAGGAAAGCCCAATTGAGCTCCTCGCAACTGTTATCAGTGTGTTGGAAAATCAGAAGGGAATGCTGTTTTTCCTTTCAGTGCAGGGAGTTGTGCCCCTTTGATGGACCCGTCCTTGCATTGCCAGTGGGATGTTTTACATGGCCTGGAAGCATGTTCTTGTAGTGCTTTGGGTTAGTTTACAGTTGAATTTAGCAATGAGAGGGGAGCCGTACAATTGTCTGGAAAATAAACTTCCTCTGCTTTCCTTTTGAAGACTGCAGGTTGTGTCTCGGGGTACTTAAGGAAAAGTATTTGACATTTCAGCCTTCAAAATCTTCACGACAGCGGCTTCAGTCTTTCTGCAGGGAGCATCACAGGACACCCTGCTGTGCTCTCCTGAGCACTGGTCTGAAATCAGGACAGCACGGCTGATGAAATAGTCTGTGTATCTACTTCATACCTCCGCCCCCTCACCCAATCTGCAAAATGCTGAGCCTACTACCGGGTTTGTGAAATGCCTCCCTTCCCTGAAAGGAAAACAGTAAGCTGCAGGATTATTTTATTAATTTTTTTTTTCCCTTTTCCTCCTCAGTGTTGTTTTACGGAAGGCTACACAGTAATTTTCTTAAAAGCCTTAAAACGCTCGTGGGAGGATAGACTGGCTAAAAGTATTTGTACAAATGCCTCTGTTAATTGGTGGAGGTTACTCCCTAAGGACTCGGCGTCAACGATAGGATGCATTCACGTGTAATGGGGTTCTTGACCATTAATAAGATCTGCTTTTGATTACATCTGTTTCTGACAGCTGGAACAGGGGTAAATTCAGTGCTTGATATAAATGCTCTCTCACTGTCCAAAAGACAGTTTCTTCACCAGAAACTGGAAAGTCAATGATTGACCGCATTTAGCAGGTTAAGATGAGAAGGAATAAATAATAGCATAACGTAGTATCATACAGCCTTTTTCGTGTCTGAAAAATCTATTTCAGATGGGTTTCTTCTCTTTTGATTAAGAGGAGTCCTTTTTGCAAAATGTCTGTGTTTCTGATACTACCAAGTGGGTCTTGATGCAGATTAGTTTGCATGGTCACTTACGCTGCTGTGGATTTTGTAGGAGCATGGGGGCAGGTGCGTGACATTAGCACTCATAATCACTGTGTTTTCAATAGACACAGGGCAGAAGTGTTACTGAAATTGTTTTGTAACACAGTTGTTGTGAAAACTGAAGATAGCACACTGGCAGAACCTGAAGTGTAAGAGACCTGTACTAACTTGCATTTAGTGTCGCACCAATTAATAAGTTTTTAATAAGATGTCTTTATTCAGTGCAGAAAAGTCTAGCACTAGGGTAGAAGAGAATTTTGAGGCTTCTGGTTAGGTATTAGACATTTGTCAGCTTGGAAGGATTTCTTTTTTTCTGGCTGTTAAATTACTCCTGCCAGAAATCATTTTTATCCCTGAGACTCCTTGAAGTATTTTTTTTTTTTAAAAAAAAGCTTTCTTTGAAAAGGACTGACCTTGTTTTCTCAAAACCTCCCTGAGAACCTGAGCTTTATCTTTCCCATCATCTGTCAAAAGCTCTTTGAGACACACCTTATTTATGATGAAACACTTAACCCTTCTGATTACCACACTCGGAGAATTAAAATAAAATAAAATAAAATAAAATAAAATAAAATAAAATAAAATAAAATAAAATAAAATAAAATAAAATAAAATAAGATAAAATAAGATAAAATGCGTTTCCCCTGAAGTCCATTTAATTCACGTTTATTTTACCAAGTCACCATCATTCCTGTTCCCCTACAGCAAATAGATTCCTCGGGGGAAATGATCTGTTACGGACTGAGAGAGAGAGACAGTCCCTAGGCTTCTGAGTACTTATTGACAAGTACCAATCAATAAGGAAGTCAGCTTACATGACTAAGAGATGCCCTTGAGGAAAATGAACATCACGTTCCTTCCTCTTTCTCAATATAACATGACTTGGGGGGGCAAGTGATAGCGCTGCTTGCTGTTAGTAACTTAAAATAAATAAAAAAATGAGTCAGAGGATGGTAACAGTTTTTATTCGCTTGTTTAGTAGGGTTGAAATGTAGGTTAAGCACCTTAGAAAATAAATCCCTGCTTCCTGTCATCTTCAAAGAAGCCGGCTGCTTTGCTGACAAATATATGTCGGGCGTTTTCAAGGAGGTTTAGCAAGAAAGACCAATGGATGCAACCTGGAGGACACAGTGCATTTCAAAATCCCTCTCCGATAAATTCTAGCCCTGCAAAAAAATCAAGTCGTCAGCACACCTAGAACCACTGCCAAATATCCGAGTTCCCGTCTCTGTTCATCACTCATCACATGGGACAATTTTGCGCTGTAGATATTTACCAAAAAAGGATAAAATGTGTAGTAGGAATCTAATAAGAGCCCTCAGAAAGAAGGACGTTCAAAATAAAGACTTCAGTTTTCTGTGCGGTTTCTTGAGACAGTCAGGAACACAAATGAGAATGAAATAGCTTTCCTGGCAGCATTCCTTTTAGAGATACCATTTGTCCTCTGAGTTTCACCACGCTCTGTAGGTCATTCTTGGTTCTCAGGGAAAATTTGCTTTCAAGGTGGCAACCTGAACCGCCTGCTGGCACCTAACCAGCTCTCCTCCTACGCCACAGCCTTTAACGCCGCAATGGTTCTCCCCATAGTCTCAGTAAGGAGGGACAAGAAGTCTTATTAGCCCCTGATGTTTCTAATGGAGGTTACTCAGTTTCTTGGCAGTTTTGAATACAAAGGAGGCTTTTGAGATATGCTGGAAATATGACCTCATAATGATCTAGGGAAGGGCTCTCAACAGATAAACTTGTTTCCTCGTGACAGATACCACAAAAGAAAACGCCTTTTTTTTTTTTTTGGTAAGTTTTTCACCACGGTTTTTTTTTTTTTTCATTTTTAATGTTTTTCAGAGGTGAAATTTCTGGAGGGGAAATAGGTTTCTTGAAATGAGAACAAGGCCAGAATGTGACGTTGATTATGAAATTCTGAGAAGGGAAAATAATGTTTAGAATTGAAAAGAAGGGGCAAACAACATGATGATGTCCTGCCCTGGAAGATACTCTTCATGGTGGGTCACAACCCCCTCGAGGTGATAGAGAAGGAACAAAAGCAATGTCTGAAATAAGAAATTTGGATTTGGGGTAAAAAGGATATCACATTATAAATGGTCCAAGCGCGTATACATGCTATTCATGGCACAGCCACGTTAACATCATTGTTACTTGAGAACCCTAGCTAATAAATGAGCATAATCAAATACAAGATTAAGAGTGCATCAGGTGCCTAGACTCCACCTGTAAAAAATGATACCATATCTTTACCTGTGCGTATGCCCCAATTTAAATAGTACAAAGTCCATTGAATAAAAGATGATACCCATTCATGCAGTCCGTGACACACCGGTTACTGATTTGGAGCCCTGGACAAAGGGCTTTGGCAAATACATTCCGATGCACTTACGTAGCCACCCTGCCCGCATGCTTTAGCTTTTCATGAAGCTTGAACTTGGCTGAACAATGTCTTGGAATGGTGGGTAGTTTTCCACGAAAAGGGCAAATTGTTTGAGAGAAGGCTAAGGAAGAAAGGATGAGGTGGTGATAAATGTATCCAAGTAGATTTGCATTGACTGATTTAACCGCAGCATGTAGTATGTACTTAAGTACTTGCTGCTGGGAGTATAAAGGCTTTACAATAACACAACATCCATCACTGAAAGATAAAATGGAGGGATTTTTATTTTATTTTTCCCGGAGGAAATTGATGCCTTAGAAAATCCACAAGATTTGAGTCATCCAGTCATCACCGTCAGCGGGCATGTCTCTCAGACACCTCGCCTCATCTCACTGCGAATCCCACACCAGCGAAAGATGCACGCCACGGCACAAAACTGCACCCTTCCTTGTGTGATAGACACGGTTTAAAAAATTACAGGGCCTGAAGCAACCACCAGATTAGAAGGAGAGCCTCCGTCCGAGAAGCCTGTTCCGCATCACATCAGTGACAGGGAGGTGAGGATGTCCAGGAGCTATGGGTTTCAAAGCCCTGGGAAAGTGGTTACTTAGCTATTTGGCAAGATGACTCAGCCCATGTCTCTGGTAGTGCAGGAGAGCCTGAAGTTATTGAGGCTGCCTCCTGACAGGTCTGCTTTTGAAGAAAGCTGGGGTTTTTTCAGTGAAATGGTGCCAGAATTCCCAGGAGAGGTCCCCGTTCCTCAAGACATTTGAGGAAAGGCGTGCTCCCCGCCATTTTCAACCAGCATTGGAAATTTTCCTTCCGCTCAGCAGGAAGCGTAAATAAATCCTGGGTGTTAGAAAATTCCAAAGTATATTTTAAGCCAGGCAGCCACAGGCAGGAAACTAGAGTTTGGGAACTTGTGATTTTCTTTTGGTATCTTCAGGTCATGCTGGAGGTGTAAGCAAGCCATGCTTCAAGCTAGGTGGCCTATCTGATTTTACACACAACCATGTCATAAAAAGTGTGTGATGAGGTGATGGGAAAATTCTCTATCAAATTCTGTAGCCATCTGCAATTTTAAACAGAACGATTACTATAATGTCACAGTTGTCATTTACCTACGTCTTTCATACTCAGAGCTGGTCTATGGAGAGTGAGATTTTGACTGATTATGACAGAGTGTAAATTGTCAGCCTCCTCCCACCAGGGTAAATGCCTCCAATTTATGTATCTTCCCATTTATGTATCCATCCTCTCTGGATAGAGCCAGATGAGAACGGATCATTCTATGCCATCCTTCTAGAAGGCCACTGAATAAGGGCAATTTTGAGTCAGGCCTTTGAGACCTTGATGCCTTAGGTTGCCCCGGTGTACGTTGAATTAACACGCTGTCAGGCCCCCATGGCAACACCATCACTTCCATCAGAACTGGCCCCCGTATTGCCTCATACAAGAGCAGGTTTCATGGGCGGTTTTGTGCATTTCTAAGTTTTCCTGTGAGGCAACTGGAAATATTTCATTTCCTTATGATGTCATCTGGTATCTGCTGATGACACAATGAAGGGAAGTGTTATATTTTATTGGCTACTCAACTCACACAAAGGCCAGTAAAAAAAATGAAAATGTGCAAAAGTCCTTTTAAGCACGCCTTGGGCAAACTCTGCTGTTCTAGATTCTAGAAAAGGAGTCAGATAATTGATAGACATTCCTATGGTCATCCCACCAAGCAAATTGCTTCTGCTTGCATTTAAGAATGAATCCATCATAGAGTCATAGAGTCATAGAGTCATAGAATCATAGGGTTGGAAGGGACCTCTGGAGATCATCTAGTCCAACCCCCCTGCCAGAGCAGGGTCACCTAGAGCAGGTTACACAGGAACACGTCCAGGTGGGTTTTGAATGTCTCCAGAGTTGGAGACTCCACCACCTCTCTGGGCAGCCTGTTCCAGTGCTCTGCCACCCTCAAAGTAAAGAAGTTCCTCCTCATGTTTAGGTGGAACTTCCTATGTTCCAGTTTGTGCCCATTGCCTCTTGTCCTGTCCCCGGGCACCACTGAAAAGAGCCTCGCCCCATCGTCCTGACACCCACCCTTTAAGTATTTATAAGCGTTGATAAGGTCCCCCCTCAGCCGTCTTTTTTCCAGACTGAAGAGACCCAAATCCCTCAGCCTTTCCTCATAAGAGGTGTTCCAGTCCCCTAATCATCTTTGTAGCCCTCCGCTGCACCCTTTCCAGCAGTTCCCTGTCCCTCTTGAACCGGGGAGCCCAGAACTGGACACAGTACTCCAGGTGCGGCCTCACCAAGGCAGAGTAGAGGGGGAGGATGACCTCCCTTGACCTGCTGGCCACGCTCCTCTTGATGCACCCCAGGATGCCATTGGCCTTCTTGGCCACAAGGGCACATTGCTGGCTCATGGTCATCCTGTTGTCCACCAGGACTCCCAGGTCTCTTTCCACAGAGCTGCTCTCCAGCAGGTCAGCACCCAACCTGTACTGGTGCATGGGGTTATTCCTCCCCAGGTGCAGCACCCTACACTTGCCCTTGTTGAATTTCATAAGGTTCCTCTTTGCCCAGATCTCCAACCTGTCCAGGTCTCTCTGTATGGCGGCACAGCCTTCCGGTGTGTCAGCCACCCCACCCAGCTTGGTGTCATCAGCAAACTTGCTGAGGGTGCACTCTATCCCCTCATCCAGGTCATTGATGAATATGTTGAACAGGACTGGACCCAGTACTGACCCCTGGGGAACACCACTCGTCACTGGTCTCCAACTAGACTCTGTGCCCCTAATCACAACCCTCTGAGCTCTATCTTTCAACCAGTTTTCTATCCACCCCACTGTCCATTCATCTAACCCACACTTCCTAAGCTTCCCTATGAGGATGCTGTGGGAGACCGTGTCAAACGCCTTGCTTAAGTCAAGGTAGACCACATCTACCGCCCTCCCCTCATCTATCCATCTAGTCATGCCATCGTAGAAGGCTATCAGGTTAGTCAGACATGATTTCCCCTTGGTGAATCCATGCTGAGTACTTCTGATAGCTTTCTTTTCCTCCACGTGCCTTGAGATGACACCCAGAACGAGCTGTTCCATCATCTTTCCAGGGATGGAGGTGAGGCTGACCGGCCTGTAGTTCCCCGGCTCCTCCTTCTTGCCTTTCTTGAAGACTGGAGTGACATTGGCTTTCCTCCAGTCCGCAGGCACCTTGCCTTTCTCCAGGACCTTTCAAAGATGATGGAGAGCGGCCCAGCAATGACTTCTGCCAGCTCCCTCAATCCATGTTATCCAGGCTGAACCAATCAGAAGTTGGGTCAGTCATTATGTGGCCAGAAGCCCTCCCATCCTGTCCAGTCTTTTATAACACGTTGTTACTGAAATTTGTTAAAATTTAGTAGCCCAAATGAGTCAGTCAGAAACCTCTATCCAGTTCACTCTCGAAGAGACAAACATAAGATTTAAATGCTCATTTCGCTTGTCATTAAATATAAAGGAAAAAAAAAATTGTGACAAAATACCATGCATGATGTCACTGGAATACACAAGCTTTCCCAAATGCACGACAGTTTTTAAGGAAGAGCCTAATTCTCAGATTTAAAATGTGACTTAGTAAAAACGTAACGATGCAGTTCCTTGCTTTGCTGTCCATCAAAGCTATCCAGATGAAGCTTCCCAAGGTTTGCTGAAGATTACGTGCCAGACTTGGAAACTCAATTGAGAATGTGAAAATTGCCTCTTTGGCTTAGCTGTCCCTAAGATTGAACATCCAATATTTTAACTTAGTTAAAAGTTTTGTTTCTGATGCATAAGCCAAAATCCAGCTCAGCTGTTTCTGTCACAATTGTATTGTGTCTGAATAGCTAACAAGAGCAAAATGCAACGATTTCTTTTTTTGCCTTTGATGTGAGTGAATTCACCGTAATTCACCTGGGGACTAGTTTCTGGATAAGAAAGCACAGTTTTTACTAAGCTACTTTGAAAAGCTGAATTTTTTCTGTTACAATAATGAAGCGATATGAAATTCTTTCCCTTTCACTGTATGTGTGAGAGAATGTTCATCAGTGAAAGCAAAACACATTTAAATCTTCAGGGCTGAATGCTCCCAAGAGTATGACAAAAATTGGTGGAGATACTCTTGGAGCCATTCATATTCATTCTGAACAAATATTGGTGCACACGGGAAATTTCAGACGACTGGTAAAAAGTGAACGTGGCACATTGTAAAGAAAAAACGTGATGGGTTTGGATAATTACAAGCGTTACATAGGCCCTGGGCAAAATACTAATGAAGACAGATATGGGAAACAAATAGGAATTAATTCATAGGTGGTAGCTTATGTAATGCTAATCAATATGTTTTTAATGGAAAATAGGTGCATTCAAGCAACAAGATGAGATTTAAAGGTAGTTGCTTAAGGTAGATGTATTGACTTAATACAGATAGATTACTTTAAGTCATTTGATGTAGCCCTGCATGACAATCTGGTAAAAAACCCCAGTACTATACTAAATCAATTTACCTGCATCAAATGCTCTGCGAACCAATTAGCAGCTACATCAGCATGTCTCTACTCGCTTCTAATGGGTTATTTAATGGCTTCAAAGGAGCATACGCAGCTCAATGTCTTTATCAGTGATCTGGAAGAAAACGTAAACTCTTTGCTGATAACTTTGCAAATGACACCAAAATTGCTGGAAAGGAAAGACGAAAGAGAACAAAATGACATAAGGGTATTTAACGTGGTGCTTCAGATCTTAAGCCTTACGCCAGTATTTAAAAATAGGACGAGTCTCAATGTGGAAGATACTATCTGCTATCTGTCTGTGGCGGGACTCTGAAGCCCCCAGTGCTGGCCCAGAGAGGGAGGATGGTGGATGAACAGAAATTGCTCTCTGATCCACTACAGATTCCCATTTTCCTCATTTCTGTTATCTGCCTTACTCGGGGAAGGAAAAAATGCAAGGAATGCCAGGCATGGGAAAAAAAGTCACATTCCAGGTTTGCAGTGGCTGACTCTGGTTTTCTATTAAATTGCTATTAATTTACACTGAATTGCTATTAATTTATATTAATTTTTTTTTTCATACTAGGGACAAAGGAGGAGAAAACACACCTGCCTCATATGAAGGTGAAAGGAGGGGAAGCTCGCTGTCCTGTCTGTCTGCCAGCAGAAAGAAAGGGGCAGGAGCAATGTGGATTAGGAGAGAGGGAAGGAAAAAAAAACCAAACCAAACCAGCAAAACAGGAGAGAAGTAGTTTGGGGTGATGGAGTGGGAGCAGAAGGGTCTCAATGCATTTTAGTGTGTTTCCCTCTGAAAAGCAGAACTGAAGCCAGGAAACCCGTGGAATTGAAACAGTGGTGGCGCAGTTAAGGTCTGTATTAAAAGGCATGCTCACAAAATATTTACAAGCGTTTAACTTTATGAGTTTAGTGGTGAAACATCTATTTATGTAGCTATCTGCAACAGGTATGGTAGGCACAGGACCCAAGTAGCGGGTGAGTGGGTACGCTATCCTAACTTTCCTTGTTCGCGCTTGGTGTTGGGGGAGGAAAATGGTGAATACTCAGGGTTACCGGGCAGGGAGACCACCAGGGAATAGTGCACAGCCTGTCAGATCCTTGGTTGACGAGCAGGCACAGGTTGGGAGTGGAAAGGTCCCACATGAGGTAATCCAGGTCAGGGAATCTTTTGCTACACGGGGCTTTCTTGCAGGCCTTTTTACCTCTTGCAACTTCAAAACTGCTGTTGGGTATTCCAGCTTTGCCTCTGCAAAGTGTTCATACCTGTTTTAAGGTGACCCACTGAAGTACCAGAACAAAGTCTGAAAGATGTGTCCCTGGTTTTGCCCAGTGTATCAATTGCATATTGCAATCTAACAGGTCCTCGTGGTTATCATTTGTACAATTAAGCTATAAATAATTCAGTATTTGGCAGTCAACCATTCCATCAATAATATTATGCAGACTTTTTTTTCTTCCCCGAATGCAAAGTAAATAAATATTTCATAAATGAACTCTCAGGTTGAGTGTTCAAGCTTGTGTGCAGACACAGAACATGTCTGCCACAAACCAACTGGGGTGGGGAGATGATTCTAGAAGCCTTGTGTCTGTACTGCTAGAGATAATGAATTGATCAAAAGCAAAGATCTTTCATGTGTGTATTAGCCATGTATTAGTAACCTTAGCTTCCTGCATCTGTTAGAGGAGAATTTTGAGCATTTGCCTGTTTCCTGCCACAACACGAGGGTAACGGAGAAAGAGTTTCCAGAAGATGCAGACAACCCACGAAAGCAGAGCAGCTGCGGATGCCCACGGGAGCTGTGATTTTGCAAATCTGCAGACTCTTAACTTTATGCGTATTAGTATTCCTCCGGATTGCATAAACATGTGCGATTGCAGAGGCAGAGCTTTAGCTGGCATAAGTCCTTGCGATTTAATTGATCATTCAGAGTGGAGGAAAATCTTCTGTTATTTGGTAAAGAGACTACGAGGGAATGGATCTTTCCTTGTCAGTCACTACGCAACTGATGGAATCCACTGACAAGCTGAGTTTCTCCATGTGTCCCGTTCTTTTGCTCTGCCCATTTTCAGGCTCCCGGCTAATTTCATCTTTCAGCAGAGACAAACATTTAATTCTCATGTTCATGATACCTATATATTTTTGAAGTGTTGTTAACATAGTTTTTGCTGTCTCTTTCTGCCTGGCCCTGCTTTATTGATAGAAAAAATAGCTGTCTAAAATGTTCTTCCTTGAGAAAAGTTGCTAATTTTCCCCCAGAGATCTTCTCCTTGTGTCTGTCTTCAGTCAATTCTACTCAATTTTCTAAGAAAGATCTAGCACTGCTTCTTCAGCGTGTGTTTACTTTCTCTTGTAAACATTGCAAACTAATGTACCCTGGGAAAAGGAGTTGGATTCTTCTCATTTGCAAATACCATTAACAGAATTGTGGATCAAATTCCATACGCAGCTCCAAATTGCACACTCAATTAGGGCCTGATCCAACGCTTATTAAAGTCACTGGAAAAATTCCCCCCCGATTTTAATGGACTGTAGCTCAGACCTTAGGGAATGGACATTTCCACTGCGGATGATCAGTTTAACCTTTGAGCATGCTGGAATTTACACAATGATAGACTCACAGGGCTGGAAAGGACTTCAGAGGTCACATCTCAAGGCAGGATCAGCTAAATTTATATCTCCCAACAGATGTCAAACCTGTTCTTAAAGGTCAGTGACTGGGACTCCATGGATTACGCTTCCAGGCAATCTTTTTGTTAATTATCCTTACTCTTAAAAACTTCATATCTGCTCTAAATCAGTTCTTGCTCCGATCTACACCCATTACTTCCTGCCCTATTCCAATTAAGCGAGAGCAGACTATTTTCTTTCTCTTTGCAAGAGCTTTTCATGTATTTGAAGACTGTTACCGAATGCATGAGTCAATCTTGTCTTCCTTAGGCTAAACAACCTCAGTTTTTCACTCTGTTCTCACGTTTCAATCTGTTTTCTGGACCTTGGTCATTACAAGTCCTCTCTTCTGGACTCCCTTCAATTATCCCACATCTTTCCTGGAGGATAGCGCCCAAAACTGGACACAGCACTTCAGTGACGTCTTATCGATGTTTAGTGGAGGGAAAGCACTTCATGTGTCATGCACAGTCGCAGTACAATGCTTGTCTTTCGCACGTTGCTGTGACATTACTTGCTCCCATTCACCTTGTGACCCATTAGAACTGAACCAAGGCATAATGCGAAAACACAATTTTCCCTCTGCTTGGGAGATGCTGAGGGCAGAATTAGCATTCTTGAGCTGCTATGTGTATTAACAGAGCAAATGAAAGGTGAAATTTGAATCCTAGTTGCCAGATGAGTTCTCCAAACTGCGATTGAGAAAGATCATGATGTTGTTTGCAAGAATTTCAGATTGGAAAAGAGATGCAATGACCACAGGGCATCATCATGCTGTTCCTGCAGAATTAGATAAGACTGTTATTTAAGACAGTTTTTCTCTTCTGGAGGTGAGTTTCAAGTACATACTTACATTTGTTTACTTACCTATGCATACTTTGGCTACTTTTTAGCAAAGTGTTTGTGCATTTTTAGAAATGCAACAGCAGCAAACAAGAACCAACACACACATTCCATGTTTTGTATATTGAATTGTCTCATTGCATCCCTCATGAATGTATACGAATTGTAAGAACCAATTATTGAAAACAGTATTCAAAAATCCATTTCCTTAATAACTTTGTCCTTTTTCAAAGGACTAATGGCTTTTAGCACATCTAAAATTGTCTTGGGAATCATTCTGTTATTTAAACGCTACTTTAAAACACAAAGACAAGATACAAGTTTTGTCTTGTTCCTACATAATTTAATGGACTAGAGGATTTTTGTGTTCAGCAGAACAGAACTGGGTCCAAAATATGAAAAGTACCTAAAATTTTATGCTATAGCTATATATGAGAATGCCATTATGTGTTATTGGTTTCTCTCTACTTGAATATTCAACACACATTGTATGTTTTTATAATAATGTCACTAGGTAAAGAAATACACTGTAGTTGAACAAACTTGAAGATATTTAACTAAGATTTACTTTTCCAGTCTGTGGCAACATTTGAATAATGCCGTAAATCCTCAATAACAGCACGGACTCCAATTTTACCTTTGATTTACAATATCACAAGTGGGCCTAAGATTATATATGGAACTCATTAGCAGTCAAGTAAATGATGACTAGTGCCTGCTGTATGAACAGTTTTATATTTCAGAAGATAAACAGCAGCACCAAAAGGCCAGGTATTTCCTTAAAGAGAAATTAAAACATACTCTTACCTTTATACCTTTGCATTTTGCAATACTCACTGACTTAGCAGTGCAGGATGCATGAGATACTTCACTGAGTTCATTCTAGAATTTTCCCATTAAAATGACAAGTAATGTGGCACTCGGTTGCTTTTTCTGACAGTCTTAATAACACCAAGAAATTGCAAAGAAGGTCACGATATTGTTTTATTGCAAGACATTTTCAAGTTCAGAATTAGTGGGACTGAATAAACTACCTGCATACTAAACAGTGGAAAACACTATTACGAAACCGAATCTACTCTGCTACTTCTCCGGTATAGAGCGAGCTTATTTAATATTTAATGGCAAACAGTTTTGAAAAATGTGAATGTCCATCTCAAAACTGACGTATTATAACAAAGATACTGAATTCTCAGTGTGAAAAACATCAAGATCTGCAAACACGTGGGACAAAGGTTGACCTCAGATTAAGCAAATGTTATCCTTTTGCAAGCAGTGATGAATATACTGAAGACACTTCTGGAACGACATCATGATCTCACTGAAAGCAGTGAGAGGACTTCTATTGACTGCAAGAGATCAAAGATTTCATTCCCGAACTGTGCTGTGAGGTGTTAAAATGAAATGAATCAGCTGTTGAACAAGGTTGCCAGATATTGCCGATCAACAGGACAGGTGTTGTTTAATATAAAAAAATGACATCAGTCTGGATGAAATAAAAGCATTAGATGAGAAATGATACTGAATGCAACAAAACAGATTAATGCATTATTAAGATTCTCAATGTGTTCAAGCAACAACAAAGACTACGTTAAAAAAACATGTTCATACATAATTTCCATTAATCCACCCACTCAATGTTTATGTACTAACTTTGCCATTACTATAACACAAAATGAGCAGACTGAAGCTGGACAGGCAAGCACTGAGCTGGGCTGTCCCGGGCAGGGGCAGAGATGTGAAATCTCTATCCTCGGAGATTTTAATGACCCCACAGCACAAAGGCCTGAGTGACCTGGCCTGAATCCAGCTTTGACCCTGCTTTGAGTTGGAAATTGAACTACGGCCCACCTGGGGTCCCCTCCAGCCTCAGTGATGCTGCGATGCTCCCTCTGTGAGCCACAGCGTACTTCAGGCTGTGCCCTGTCTTCATTCACTGCCTCTCAATATGCTAGTGATAAGGATTAAAAAGATATGTATAAAAGAATTAAAAAACAGAGGTATTTCTGTCTTCTAAATCTGCATAGAGGAAGCTTCTTTTGAATTTGTACTCTTTACTGTTATTTTTAAACCCCATTAAAAGGAGAAAAGACAGAACCTTTGGTGGCATTTAGTATTTTGCAGCCGTTCCCCATTCTTTGCAAGCCGAGACCCAGAAGTTCTGGTACATAATCACCAGGTAATTCTGAAGCTGAACTATTATTTCTGAGAAGTGTACATTGTGGCTTAATCTTTGGTGGATTCATGAACAGAAACAGAGTGGAGGTAATAGACTAAGTGTCCGTGTTAACAGAAGAAGAAAAAAATATACTAGGACAGAAAAAACTCCTCTGTCTGTCTTCCAGTTTATTTTCCAGATACCAAGAATGCATAAACAGAGTGGAACCTTGGTTTTGCTAACAAAGCCCAGCAAACCACCAGACAGTATTTTTAAATATTGCACTGTAAATAAAGGATGTCATTTAAGATGCTGTTTTATGCGCATCATAAAACAAGTCTGTCGCAGGAGAACTGCAGCCAGAATAGTTGCAAACCTGTAGCAACATTTTCACATATATGCCATGTAACTCCACCCACTGAAGCCAATTCCAATGAGGTAAAACTGTTCTGAAGTACTTTTCTACAGATTTCTTCACTTATTTCTTCTTCAGTCATTGACGGTATTAAAAGTTACACGGATGTCTGCTGTCGGCAAGAGAGGCCTGGAGAATAGTGCCGAAGTAGGCAGGCGTGACGGTGGCAGGCCTGGAGGAGAGGCAGGCAGCCAAAATGGTGGATGAAGTCTCTGCTGGAGCCAAGGCAGAGCCTGAACCTAAATTACTTAGAGGGTCTCCCCTGCTGAATGGCCTCAAAACCCTTCCTTTGTGGTTGGGGCTGAGGTACAGGTATTCACCAAAGAAATCATGTGATTCACAAGTCTTACTATCATGAGCTGATTTTGAAAGTAGAGCATTTAAGTCATTTCAATGTATTTATTATCAGGACATATTTTTCAAATGGGTTATTATGTCCCTACACACGTTCTTAGCATACCTACACCAGATTGCAAGAGAGAAAAAATAAATGTGTTAATCCTTCTGACTTCATTTCCGTTGCCTGTACTTCAACCTCACATGAATACAAACTTGTGTATCTTACAGCCAGATTCTTCAGAAGTAGATTTAGGACACATGAATCATCAAGGTTCAGAGGGATTTGGCTGTCTATCTGTTTTTTCTTGTTTGGTTATCATTGGTGTATTCAAATATCCCAAGATGCACCATCCGCTTGACAA
Organism: Chroicocephalus ridibundus; assembly: GCF_963924245.1. Classification (NCBI taxonomy): domain Eukaryota; kingdom Metazoa; phylum Chordata; class Aves; order Charadriiformes; family Laridae; genus Chroicocephalus; species Chroicocephalus ridibundus. The sequence continues at coordinate 113,236,570 of NC_086285.1, read as the reverse complement.
GTATGGTATTCATGAAAAGGCCTACTGTGAAAACACTGTGTCTGACAAAAAGTGCAAGTGAGAAGGATGGCAAATACCCCGTGTTCCTGCCTACAGATAAATAATAGCTCTTATTTCTCATTCAGGTTTTGCAAGAGCTCAATCTCTCTCAACATTGACTCTGTGTTAATATTGCTAAGCCTTCACTTAATGACAATTTTCCTTCTCAAGGAGATTTTTTGGCTGCTTTCCAGGCCTGTTTGAGAGCCAGGCCCATCCACCTCAGTACCCGGCTGCTGCCTGGCAGGGTGGTGGAGCTGCCTTTATACCAGGCCGCAGCCATTCGGATGTGAGTACCTGACAGCAGCTGGGAGCTGGCTCAGACGCCTCAAGCCTCACCTGTGAGCAGCCCGGACACAAACAAGAGCCACCCTCAAACGTGGCCATGGGGCGTTTGAGACTATTTGCCCAATTTGCCCCTCTCCCTTTCCCAACTGCCCCTCAGGGATCACCACCCAGGCTCCGCCCTCCCTCCTCCAGCTTCAAGGGAAGGGCCGCCCAAACCACCCGCAGGCGGTGAGGGCAGCGCTTCCCCACAGCCCCTTGGGCCTCGCGGGGAGGCCGCGTCCCTCACAGACTACAACTCCCGGCACTCCCCGCGCCCGCCCGCCGCGCCGCACGCCGGGAGCGGTAGTTCCCCCAGCGGCCCGAACGGCCGAGCTAGCGGCGCCCTCCCTCTTCCGCCGATCGGAACCCGAGCCGTGTGTGCCGCTGCTCCTGGCCCCGGCGGCTCCAGCCGGGGCCGCTTGTGAGGACAGGACCGGTCCGGACCGCGGGGTCCCGCTCCAACCGCCGGCGCGTCAAGGGCCGGGGAGTCGCGCGCTGCGAGCGGGCGCATGCGCGCGGGGGGGCCGCGCCTGCCACCGCCTTCGCGCCCGCCGTTGAGGGCCGGCCGTTGAGGCAGTCGCGTGGGGCTGGGGGCGGCAGCGCGCGCAGCGGCAGGCGACAGCGCCCGCAGCCACCGCCCGCCCGCCGCGAGGGAGCGGCGCCACCGCCGCCGCCCGGCCTCCCCTTCCCGCTCCGCCTCCCGCCGCCTCCTCCCCTCACTCCTCCTCCCGCCGGAGCGAGCAGAGCGAGATGGCGGCCGCCGGGGCTCTGGCGAAGCACGAGCAGATCCTGGTGCTCGATCCGCCCACCGACCTCAAATTCAAAGGTGAGGGGGGGAGCCCGGGGAAGGGGAGTTGCCGGGGGGGCAGCGGGACGGCCCAGCCCCGGCGGGGTGTCCCGTTTCGCCTCGGCGCTGGGCCGCCTCCAGGCGCTTCGTCGTACCCCCCCTTCCTCCTCCGCCGGGCCGCGGTGCCGGGCCCTGCCCGCCCCGGGTCCGTCGGAGGGGAGGGAAGGGGTGGGGTGGGGGGGGCGCCTCCGAGCCGGTGAACGGGCTCGGCCGCCGCCATCTTGGGATCCCGTGGGGACTCGAGAGCGTGTCCGCGGCCCCGGCGGGCCCCCGCCCGCTCTACCGGGCGCGGCGCTGAGGGGGCCGTCCGGCCGCCCCCCACGTCCCCCGCCCTCCAGCCCCCGCCGGTGTGCCAGTCCGCCCGCTCCCGCTGGTCCCCTTGCATGCCGGCGGGGCCGTTGCCGTGTCACTGCTCCGCTCGGGAGGCCCGGCCTTGGAGTAGCGGGGCCCGGGGAAGGGGGAGTCGCTCTCCTGTCATTTCTGTGGCCGCCGATCCCTCTCCGTGAGGTCTCCCTCTGGCTGCAGCGCGTAGGAGAGGCCCCGAAGTAGGCGATGGAAGCCTTGTCGCCGTGCTGGGGAGCGGGAAGGGGGAAAACTTGCCTCAGGTCCGGCCTTTTCCTCCTTCCTCGCCCCGGAGGGCCGGCTGTGGGCGCCTGTCAGAGGCCAGCCCTTGCCCCGCCGGTGTCCCCGCGGGGGCTGGTGCGGTTTTGTACCATCACTCCAGGGGTGTGCGAGTGGGCGATGTGCAGGCACTCGCACGCTCTGCCCGGTGCAGCCTGGCCCGCTGGCCTGGTAAATGACTCCCCGCCCTTTTACCCCCAAATTGTCATCTTTCAGACAGGTTCTCGGTACGTAAATAGGCAGCTAGCTCCTTTCTTGGGAATGAGGGAAACGAATCTGTGTGTTTCAGAAGTTTCTGTGTGTTGGATATTGCGTGCCGACCGCATGACTGTGACCGGCATGACATGCTGCTGTCAAAATAGGTCCCAGTTAGTGCGGTTATCATGTGGGAGTTTTTCTCTCCTAATAAACTAGCTAGTTGTGAAAAGAAAGGCTCTTCCAAAGATCGTTGAAAGGTAAGGGCATAAAGAAAAGCATGACAGAATAAGTAGTTTCCAGTAGTATCCTTCTGATTATATTTTATACCCGTAAGAGGCATTGAGAAAAATCTCAGAACATTTCAGATTTAGAATCAGCAATATTAGATTTTTTTAAAGCAGTTAATGTTATCTGAACTTACGTTTTAATATTTTGTAACTAGTGTCAGCACATGTACTTGCCTAATCTTGTAAACTATAAGAACTAAAAAATCTATTTTATTTTCCTTTTTTTAGTAGACTCATTTTCATTGTTTTAGAGGGACAGAGTGCAATTTATGATGTTATAAGCATCTTTAAATGGATAACTAGATCAAATTAATGTTTGCATTAGAGAAGAACGCTGTATTCCCCCAAAATACCTTTGGCTGGCCTGGGTTTTAGAAATAAAGCTTAAGTCTGGTTTATCGAAGAGATTTTCAACAAACTGTACTTGTTTTATTGATCCATTAGATCAATTAAAAACTAAAATCTGTCTGATCACACACATTAATTTCTTGATAGCTTCAATTTTTAAATGGCAAATTCATAGACAGGGTCAAAACCGTAGTGGGAACTTATCTTTTTCACTTCTGTGTTGGTTGTTAAAATGCTGCCAGGTCTGGCTGCACTCAGATTTCAATACACTGTATTCTTATTGCAAGAACAGGTTGGAGGAAAATGCATGATTTTTTAAAATTAAATTATTTTATTTTAAATTTTTTATCAGATTAAAAAGTGTCTAATACAAAGCTTTCAAATGTTGATCTGTCTTCAAGCTAAAAGTAAGCCATATTTATGTGATATGAAACAAAGTGTTGATACAGGGAATATAGAATAACTACTAGATAAGAAATTCTGTCTGCATGAAGCCATTGTCAGTAAGTGATCTTTATTGTGCTGTGTGTTTATGTACTTAGAGCATGAAATGTTCTTTAACCATAAACTTTGGTTTCAGGCTAATGCATATATTAGGAAAATTTCTGTAGAGCAGACTAAGCAAAAGCAAAATCTGAAGCATAATGAGACTGCAGTCTTAATACTCTATGGAAAGCACTCTCTATTACTATAATATTACAGTAATATACTATAGAAAGAGCTATCTATTGAGAGAGCATTGAGTGCACTCTCAATAAATATTTTCTAACTGCTTATTATTCTGAGGTGTTTTTAAAAGGTTTGTGGGCCACAAGCTAATTCAGTTCTTAAGTACTACATTAAATAATACAATATTGGCAGAAGGAAATTCTGAGTGTTATCTTTTAAGAAGTAATAGGTTAGTAAGAGAATGTATGACTTGGAATAAGTGTAACTTAGTATAGGAAAATCACACAACTTGGTTTAAAAAAATGACTTATTTTTTCAGTGCAGCTGGTTATTCAAGGTTATTTTATTGGGACAATTATCCATTATTATTATTGACTTAATACTGTTGATGTGTATGTAACAGAGATACAGTTTGTCTAAACATCTGAACTGGACAAATAGTTTTGTTGGTTTTCTTGACTCAGGAACTTATAATGGATTTGCTGACCTTTAGGGTAACAGTGAAATGTGTTAGTACGACCCTGTGCAAACAGTGATTTAATTTAAAAAGTACATAGGGCTTATCTTAAGGGGTTGTTGAAAAGGCTTTAAATTCATCATTGTCTGATGAAACTGTCGTTTTGTTTTGTTTTTTTAATTGACTTGGTCAGCAAAAATAACGTCTATAATACATTTATTAGGAATTTTATTCCACACATCTTGGGGAGGGAGTCTAAATAATATGTCCCATGGTGGCTAGCACATTACATATTTCCCTTGGTGACCAAAAGATTTGAATCCTGTTATTGTAGTACTTTGCATTCCTAGAAATTTCAGTTATTAATAGTGTTTTGGATCATGGTTAATTCCCTCTGCTTCTACGGTAGCTAGGTTTCTTTGGATTCTGGAACTATCAGGAATACCTAAGGAAAACCACAAAAAAAATAAGTACTTTTCAGAGTGTTGTGCAAATGTGACAAGGGGAAAAATTGTACTTAAAAGTAGTGAAATTAAGAGGCAGTTGATACACTACGTGATACCACTTTCAGAGACTCAATATGGTGCATTGAGAATTTGCCTTGTGGTTCTTGTATCCAGGTCTTCAGCCATATTACTCCTGTAGGTTAGCTTTCTTTTATATTTTAGTCTAATGTATTTTGTTTAGCTTCTCAAATCTGAAGCTGTTTGGGTTTGTTCAGGACTGGATAGGAAGAACTGAAACATGAGATGCTTAAAAGCAACTAATTTGGAAGGTGGAACATCCTCTGCTTCTTATTGTGGTCTTTTTCACGTGACTCGTGCATATAATCATTGTCTGTAGCTCTAGTTTAGTGAAGATTATGGTAATCTGGAATTGGTTGCTTGTGAGTAAATACATTTTTATTTAATAAATTTTTTAACAGTTCTGTAGTTAGATAGCGAAACTTGAAGTTTTCAGTTAAAAGATTTCTAGGCTGTCTATGGAAACGCGGTCGTCTTTAAGTCAAAGAAGCCAGTTTTGCAACTCTAAGTAATGTGTATTTAAGTTGGTCTTAGATGATGGTCCTTTTTTAAAAACCTTTGCCAAATCTTTAAATCAGTCATAAGACATGCTTCTGCAATACCTAATTGAAATCAACACTAGTTGATTTGATGAGCCTTGGAAGATTAGTAGACAGTGTTCAGAATTTGAATTTCATGTGATTCAGAGGTGTCTGACTATTACTATAGTCAGACATAAAACCGTCTGAATATTCTAAAGTGATATCATTTATTCAAGTTTTTGCTTACAAGTGTGTGAAATTGAGTTATGTTACCTTTGTAAACATCTCAAAATAATGAGGCACGCTTTTTTTCTGTAACCTCGAGGCTAGAAATAAGTGAGCAAGTAAGCAAACAAAAATCAACTTTTGAGCATGTCTGTGTGCAATAAATTTTCCCCTTGATGGTTTGAGTTAGTGGGAGAGGTCAGTATAACAGATGATGTTTAATTTCTGATTATTAATCTGATTCATGATCTAGGATTGTTAGTGTATAAAATCAGCTATCGGCTGGTATACTGACTCTTTCCAGGTGAGGTAGAGAGCACTTCACTTAAGTATTATGGCTCATTCTGAAATGCAGATTTCAACGACCTTTTAAATAACACTGAAATATTGCTGTAGATTATTTTGTAATCGTTACGCTGCTATTGGTAACATTGAAAGCTGCAGGCTATGTGTTGCTGCAAATCAAGAAGGTGGAATTTAAAGGTAAAAATAGCTCAATGTTAAATACATCCCCTGCCCTCAAGGTCTGTTGCCAGAATTGGCCCAGGATATCTTTTAGTGTAGGCAGGGTTTGAAGTCCTCAAATGTGATCTTGCTGCCTTACTTGTGTGTCTTGATTATGTCAGATTTTGTGTCTGTGTTCACTCTATTCTGAGTACCAGCAAATTTGTGATATCCCAGCTTTCTAAGATAGGTTAAAAAAAGGCAATTGGTATGTCAGTTTTCTGGTATCTTCATTCAAGGGAATTTTTGAAACTAAACAATGGGAGTGCAGAGGATAAAAAATGTTTGTAAAGGATTACTAACACAGTGTGGCTTTTAGATACTTTGAAATGATTCCATTCAAGTTAATATTTTTGTTGGCTGAGTATTGCGTAATGACAAAGATTGAACATCCCATAGAATGACTCAGTATTCAACAAGTAGTCTTGGACTTTTTTTTTTTTATTTTTTATTCCAAGAAGGATTCCAGGAATTGTTTACTATTCCTATATATCTGTACTTTAGTCCATTTTTTCCTGGCTCAAATGTAATACTTGTTAGTATTTTAATGTTTTTTTTTTTTTAATGATAGGTATTAGTCAAAATTGAGACACAAAATGATTGGTGGAAATGTGTTGAGGAAGAGAAAGGAAGATAATTTCTTTTTTTACCAGGTGTTGTTCATGAGGTGATAGTATGTTAATACATATGTCTCTACCACTGTGTTAGACTTCATTTGACTAATAGAAAGGGAGTTGTATTGATCTGTCAAGTCAGGTGTTATTATAGGTGTTGGATGATATTTTGGCATACCTAGTTTGCCATTTGTTTTAAGATTGAATAATGGAAGATTTTCTTGTGATGATAAGAGGTATACAGCAGTGAAGATTTGAAAGTTTTGTCCTTTACCTGCAATTTGTAAGACTCTATTTTACTTAATATTACTAAACAGAGAAACACTATCTAAACATTTAATGTATAAACCTCGCGGTCTTGTACTTCCTGTGTACTCATTGATATAAAAGCTTCACCTTTACATTGTCAATTAGTATAAAGTGCCTACTCATTCTGTATGTTGATAGCCTAAGCAAGTGTTCTAGATCACTGTAAGACGTCATTATTAATATTGTAAAAAATACCGTATTAGACATGAAAACTGTACCATTGTTCAAAGCCAAGTTGAAAAGTAGAAACTTAGTGTGAAAAAGAGGGGCTGTTTTATGCATCAGTTAACAGGTCTGCATATTTAGTGCACTGACTGTCCATTGTGGTATTATAAATCGTTCCTGTTTCAGCTTGACTGTGGTATGTGAATATGTTGTACTTTCTGGTCAACTTTGTCTTTGGGAGATGCTTGTTAACCAGATCTTTGTGACCATCAGTCATTAAAGGGTTATTACATGCTCAGCTTACAAGCCATAAATTCAAGTTGGAAAAGGCTGCTGGAGAGAACTTGCTGTGTGTAAAATGGAAAAAAAATAATCACTGACTAATTATATAAGTATTACATTTTCCAGTGTGAAAGTTGTCAAATTACAAGACTTTTATCGTCAGATGAGCCAGATCAGTGCGTATAAGCTAATATATCAAAATAAAAAATAAATCAGCAAAATGACTCTATTATTGTAAATTATTGTTTGCCTGAATTTTAAAAAGATAGTCACATCAGAATTTTTCACTCCTGCATTTCTGAAAATGTGGTCTCACTTGGAGTAATTCTTAATTTGACACTTCAATGCTTGAATAGGCCTGACCTTGATAGTATGCAGAGCCTTAGAGGAAAGAATAATTAAAGACATGGAGGAAAATGGAACATGGAATAAAATTCAGCATGAATGTCCCAGGTAGAATATGTCAGTCTGATCTGAGACCTCCTTCTCTCTCTATCTGTATCTCTTTCTTTTTTTCTGTGTCTCTTCTGTGTGCAACCCCCAAACAAAATCTCATCTTAACACTGGATTTACTGATGTCATTACAGTATTTCGTAGAATCATAGAATGGTTTGGGTTGGAAGGAACCTTTAAACATCACCTAGTTCAACTCCCCTTCTATGGCCAGGGACATCTTTCACTAGATCAGGTTGCCCAAAGCCCCATCTAACCTGACCTTGAATGCTTCCAAGTATGGGGCATCCACAGCTTCTCTTGGCAACCTGTCGCACTATCGCACCACTCTCATCATAAAAAAATATCTTCAGTATGTCTGATCTAAACCTACCCTCTTTCAGTTTAACTCTGTTGCCCCTTCTCCTGTCACTACAGGCCCTGGTAAAGAGTTTTTGTCTTTCTTGCCTGCCTGCTTTATATATTGGAAGACTGCAACAAGGCCTCCCCAGAGACTTCCTCCAGCCTGAACAACCCTAACTGTCTTAGCCTTATTTCACAGGAGAAGTGTTCTGACGTTTTTTGTGGCCCTCCTCTGGACCTCACTCTAACAGTTCCATGTCCGTCTTGTACTGGGCATCCCAGAGCCGGATGCAGTGCCCAGGTGGGGTCTGTCATGAGAGTAGAGTAGGGCAGAACAATCACCTTCCTCAACCTGCTGGCTCTGCTTCTATTTATGCAGCCCAGGATATGATTTGCTTTCTATTGCAAGTGCACATTGCTAGCTCATGTTCAGTTTTTCATCCACTGGTATCCCCAAGTCCTTCTCTGCAGGGCTGCTCGCAATCCGTTTGTCCACCAGTCTGTACTGATACTGGGTATTGCCCTGACATAGGTGCAGGACCTTGCACTTGGCCTTGTTGAACGTTGAGGTTCACATGAGCCCACCCTTCAAGCCCGTCAGGGTCCCTGTGGATGGCATCCCTTCCCTCACACTCACCTTGGTGTAATCTGCAAACTTGCTGAGGGTGCACTCAATTCTACTGTGTCACTGAGGAAGACATTGAATAGTATTGGTCTGAGTATGGACCTAGAGGGGCACCACTTGCTGCAAGTTTCCATTTGGACATTGAGGCATTGACCGTAAGTCTTTGGACATGACCACCCAGCCGGTTCCTTATTCATACCTCTCCCATTTAGAGGTAAGAATGTTGGGCAGGATCATATCAAAGGCCTTACAGAAGTCCAGGTAGATGACATCCCTAGCTCTTCCCTTGTCCGCTGATGCAGTCACTCCATTGTAGAAGGCCACTAGTCAGGCACGACTTGCCCATGGTCAAGCCACACTGGCTGTCTCTAATTACCTCACCGTCTTCTGTATGTTTCATATCTGCAAAATTATTAATTAACTTGCAGGTAAGAGCTTAGTGGAAAAATGTAAGGTGGAGAAGGGACAAGCTATAAAATAAACTGCAGTACAGCTGTTGGGCTATTGGAAGCTTAATAAGGACATTTCTAAAGGATGTGTTTGAACTTCATTTAGTATCTTCACTAGTGACTTTGGTATGGGCAGGACTGTGCTGGTAGAGCTCATCGGTAATGCAAAGTTAGGAGATGTGATGTACAAATTTTTTTTGTTCATTTGATGCGTGCTAGTAATAGAACTGCTGTTTTCTCATTTTACTTGGAAGTGATGAAGGAGTAAAACTAGAGAATAGTACTTAATCACTTGTTTATTGCGAGTGTGAGAAATCATGAAACAAGGAGAATATGGGACTGTAGTTTTGTAGTGAGGGAAGTATTAATGTGAAGGTTTATGGCATTGATGAAGCTTTGTCTGAATGCATCCCTGGCAGAGCCTAGTGAGAGAAAATGAACCCAAATGGGAATGGTGCGAAGAAAAAGTTAATAACATAAGTGAGGTAGAATAGCTTGGCTTATTTATCTTAGCAAAATGAAGACTGAAAGGGGATCTGATTGCTATCTATAAATATATCAGAAGAGGTGAGCACTGGGGAAAAGAAAAGCTATGTAAGCTAAAGGGTAGGACTAGTACAAAAATGAATTGGCATCACGTGGCTATGAATGTATTTAGATCAGCAGAAACTAGTTGAATTTCAAATCTGAATCATGTCAGTCTGAACCAACCTTCTAAAAATTACGTGGGCAAAAATAGTTTTAAATTCATCAGATACCGTCTTACAAAATGTTTTGTTTCGTGTGGACATTAGAAGGCTTCTCCTATGTTATGAGGTTACAATGTTCTTAGTTTGGTAGGACAATGGTGGTACCTAATCATGTCCTTAAGCTAGAAGCTGGTATTTCATGTTACATTTGAAGATGTTAGAATAGCTTGACTGAGATACATGTTTAGTGTTTTTTTTCTTTGTAAAAAGGGGTGTTCATAAATTCAAAAATCGTAATCATAGGAGTAAATGCTCCATATGTGACTTAAACCTAGTAATTCATAGGAGTATGATGTTGATTTGTCAGGTTTAACATGTTAATAGTATGATGTTAATGTGGCCACTAAGTCTAGTAGACCCAATGAGTGTAAAAACTGCTTGGTTTTTAAGTTGGACGTCTACTAGACAGCTATTAGAAGTGTTCCATGTTACAGCTTAAGTTAGAACTCCAGCTGCTTCTGTTTAAGTGAGCTGACTGGTCCTGGGAAGCATGGCTGCATTAGTTCAGCTCGGTGCTGTAGTATGAAGGTAATGAGGGAATGGAGTTTGTGATCCTGCCTGAGTGACGAGACTGCAACTGAATGCAGCTTTTATTTAAAGCAGGTGTTTCTTTTCCTGAGTGACTGTAGGATGTGCTGTACTTGGCTTTTGGAGCTTTGAGAAATGGAGACCTGTAGGCTGTGCTTCCAGAGAATGAAAGGTCACCCTGAAATTGAAGTGAGCTGTTCATGTCTTTGAGAGGTAGTCCAGTATTAGCTAGACCTGTCTGTAGGAAATTTTAATGTCTGATGTATAGTTCTGTTTAGACCGAGCTCTGTGTTGCGTGCTGAGGTTGGACACCATCTGACAGTCAAACACCTGAAACAGTTTGGGTTTTATTAAAAAGAACTTTCTGGGCTTTTGCCCACACTGGAGAACTGTGAAATTAATTTGTTTTTAAAGTTACTTTGTTGCACTCTTGGGATGCTACTTGCAAGGAAACCTATGAAAACCACAAGGGCTCCGGTGTTCTGTTTAGTGTTTGAATCTGGCCTCTGATACCCATTTCTTGGAGCACACTGGGAAAAGTGCTGGGTAACAGCTTTTGGTCAGGTCTTCTGTGGATAGACTGATTTTTTTTCTGTGTGCCACTACAGCTGTCATCTGAGATGATTACAAGTATTCTGATTACTGCTATAGAGTTTGAAGAGTATCTTGTATGTTGCAATTCAGATCGGAAAGGTGTATCCAATTGGAAATGTAGTATTTGAGGATGCATGCATATTTTAAGCTGCTGAATATTTGCATATTTTAAACAGCAGATGCGTGCTTTTCAGCATCACTGAGACCTTTTGTAAGCTATAGCAGGTTAAAATACAGAGCAAGTTCCATGTTTATTTAGTTTTGTTGTTCAAATCTGCTAGTATTCTTTGAAATCTAAGACCCTCTGTAATTACCAAATTCATTAGTTATCCTGCCTTATGCAAGTAAAGAGAATAGTTGCTCCAGCAGGAAGGGTTTATACCATGGCCCTTACTGAACTAAACTGTTAATAATGCATCTGTACTGAAAGACTGCTTGTTACTTAGTTGTTTCAGGACTTTGGGGATTATTTTCTGTTTTAAATGTTCCTGTTTAGCAGTAGGAAAATATTTCTACTGTTCTTGTTATTTCAGCGGTGAGAGTGCTTTGGGAAGAATACTACATATTGTTAGATTCTTAAGACTTTATCCTAGTGGAATTATGAGCTCCCAATTTTAGTATGCTCATAATGTATATTTGTCAAGAATAACAATGTAGCCACATAAAGGTAAATTGGAAGTAAGGAATTCACAATAACGTGAAGGTTAAGTTAACAAACATGCCTTCGGTGTTAGCAGCATTGACAGTTCTTTAGTAATGACACTCTTTCAATAACAAAAATATCAAGAATAGACTGAATTGGACTCAGACTGCTAGATTTATAAGGCTTAAGCTAAATACAGGCATTAATATTTTTGGGTGAAGTTATTCCATGTTGTGCCATCTTACTAATAGTGTTTTTTGTTGTCGAGGCTAAAGAAACCGTTGTCCATAATTGACATTAAATGCAGGACAATCTCCTTTTAGTCTGTATTTTGTCTAATATATAAAGTAGATAATGTTCTCTTTACCAGAATTCATGGTAATGATCTGTGTTTTTACCCTTGAGATAGATGCTTATTGCATTTTTACTGTGTTTTTTGGCCACTAGCAACAGGTCGGTAACTAGCTGGGGGGAATATGAAATTTTGATTCAGAAAAAAAATGTAAGGAAAAAAATCATTTGTTTGTCTGCTTTGAAATACCACTGCATTGTATTCCTGTCTTTCCTCTGTCAGAATGGCAGGGAAAAGGTTTCAATTCCCATTTCTCTTACACCAGCCCCCAGTAAAGCATGCATGCCAGCATAAGCACAAGCACCTCTAGTAAGCTGCATAGCCATATATAGGCTCCAGTTGCTCCTTTGACAGAGGAGGATGAGCTCCTTTAGGATTAAAAAATGGGCATTGTCTCAGCATTTTTTAGAAGGCAAAAATCTTTGACAGATGCATCATCAGCATGGATGCTGACAGCATGTCATTGTGGGGAGCTCAGATGAAATATGATGTTACCTATGGTAAACAGTTCTAGCGTAGAATCAGCCTTCAGGAGCTGTGGACATTGAGGTGTGTCAGCTTTCTTATTTAAAGCCTTTTTTGCATTCTGACATTTACATGCAAGTTGATGATAAAACTAATAACTATTTCTCATGTGCCCGCATAGAATAAGAAGTGAAAGATTTATGTATTATTGCTCTAACATATGGATATCTACCTGAGAGCCATGGTTATTTGTAGGTGTTATTAATCTTGCACCTTCATCCACTGATAATTCCTGATCATTCAGACCTCTAATGTTGAAGTATTAATCCATGAAACCTAAGCTGTTATGCTTCATAGACCGTGAATAATTTTAACATAGGTGATCTGTTAGAGTCAGAATTTTTCTTCCAGTTGAAGAAGGTATTTGAATGACCATGGTTTTGGTATTTCAAGAAGAAGGAATTATGTTCATTGGCAATGCATGTCATGGATTCTCCTCAGATTGTTTTCACAGAGGTCTGAATATTAATTTCTTAAAACTAATTTATGGAAATAAACAACATTCCTTTCACTTTCTTTTGCGTCATCTGTGTCACCTGTGCTTTTTTCAGAAAGTACGATAAAATCTCATTTGGAGCAATTAAGTGCTTTGTATATATTTTAAGATTCATTTTCTTATCTGACAGTCAAGGTATTTTTGGCTCACTACAGAACACAGAATGGTCTTTCACTTTTAGACATCTTTCTTTTGGTACCCTTGGTGGAAGATGATCAGGTGAGGGAATACTTAAGTAAACTGGACATACCTAAGTCCATGGGCCCTGATGGAATGCACCCAGGAGTGCTGAGGGAGCTGGCAGATGTGACATTCAACAAGAAGTGCAAAGTTCTGCGCATGGGGAGGAGTAACAACCACCCCGTGCACCAGTACAGGCTAGGGTCTGACCAGCTGGAAAGCAGCTTTGCAGAAAAGGCCCTGGGGTCCTGATGGACACCAAGTTCACCACGAACCAATAATGTGGCCTTGCAGCAAAGAAGGCCAATGGTATCCTGGGCTGGAACAGGAGGAGTGTTGCCAGAAAGTCACCCTCTGCTCAGCACTGGTGAGACAGTAGCTGGAGTGCTTGGGTCCAGTTCTGGGCTCCCCATTATAAAAGACACATGGACATAGTGGAGAGAGTCCAGTGAAGTGCCACAAAGATGATGAAGGGACTGGAGCATCCCTCTTATGAGGGAAGGCTGAGAGAGTTGGCTGCTCAGCCCGGAGAAGAGAAGGCTCATGGGGGTCTTACCAACGTGTATAAATACTTGAAGGGAGGGTGCAAAGAGGACAGAGACAGACTCTTGTCAGAGGTGGCTCAGTGACAGGGTCAGAGGCAGTGAGCACAACCTGAAGCACAGAAGGTTTGAACATCAGGAAACGCCTTTTTTTTTACTGTAAGGATGACTGAGCACTGGGACAGGTTGCCCAGGGAGGCTGTGGACTCTTCATCGTTGGAGATACTCAGAAGCTGTCAGGACATGGTCCTGGGCAGCTGGTTCTGTGTGTCCATGCCTGAGCAGGTCCTTTGGCTGAAATGACCTCCAAAGTCCAAATGACCCCTTCCAACCTCAGCCATTCTGTGATTGCTATGCCAAATGATGGGAAGGAAAAACAACTGAAGTTTGGACTAATTAAAAAATTTATTATATTATATGAACGTAGATTGCGTGGGGCTATGTTAATTTAATTTACTTTTTCTTTATTCTGTTGTTACTTCTAATTCTGGCAGAATGAGTTGATGGAGACGTTACTCTGTTCCTGTCAGGTCTATCATAAGTCAGTTAACTTGTTCTCGAAATTTGTCTTGCTGTCTTTATAATGTTACTGCTAGTTTTTATCCTGCTGACTTTTAAGTCCTTTCTCATTCATGAGGACTCAAACTGTCAATGCAGTAAATGATTTTTCTTTGCCTGCCTAACCTAACTTTGTTGTGTGCTGAAAGAAAACTACCCTGCCTGAGTTTGTTTTGATACAGATGCCTTGAAGCGTTCTGTATGTTTCAAGTGCTCTTGGAATTTCAAAGGTGGTAAACCAGTTGTGAAAAAACAACATCCTGCTTAAAGCATATAATCCCAATAGTTTTTGAAGTTAATACTGTAACTTGCACATTTTAAGGAGTTTGGATTCCTTTTGCCAGTCTGTGTACTCTCTTATGTGGACTTAAATTGTTTTCAGATGTGATTGAATATATCACTTTACTGTACCAGTTTACAGCTTAAATAAACTTTAGTTCTGTGCATGAAATAGAGTGCTTTCTGGCAGAGTCAGCTTAGGTATTAGCTTTTATAACAGCTGCAGTTCAGTGTCTTAAATCGAAGAGGACAATCTACTTAACACTTAAGCTATTCCATATAAAATGCTGTTGAATTTGTTTAATAATGCATGCTCACTTTTGTACAACTCAGTTACCAGCTTTCTAATTATCAAATATTTTATGTGATTTAATAAAATGTTAATTTCTTACACAATTTTAGGTAGAGTTCATATTCTATGACAGGCACTATGACAGCCTTGCTAATTTTGAATGGAGCTTCTTGATAACCAAACTTGTCCACTTCTCTGAAGTTCTTTATGTTCACTCTGTACTACCAACAACTAGGGCTACTAAGCTCTTCCTTCCCACTCTAGAAAGGCATATTCATGTCATTATTTTTTCCCTTATGTTTGACCATCCCAGGTGGTAGAAGGATGACTTTTGGAGCTGAGGAACTGAAGGAGACCTGAATTTGAAGACAAAATGACACCGCTGATCAAAAAGATCTCTGTACAGGTCCTACCTGTCCAGTAATACATAGTATTTTGGTTTTACTGCAGTGTAACTGGCAAGCATGTGGCAAGCTGGGGAACTTGGCAGTGTGTTTCATCGGTGGAAACTGGCTCTGCAGAATCTGTGTCATTTTTTCCTGCCCACTAGTTGCTGTAGTTCGAGATGTGTAGTTGCCAGAGGCAACCCTGGCATTAATGTTGCAATGGCTGCACTATAAGATTGCTGGAATAGAAATTGAGTGTATAATGTTTTCGGAAATCTCTAGTATTTCTGAATGTGATTAGGTATGTGTCTGTCATTCCTTTCTAAGGCCTTAATAAGTCAAAAAGACAGGAAAAATCTCAGCACGGATTGTCACTGCTCCATTCAAACTGTTGGAATAACCTGGCACTCTAACAACTTTTATGCTAGGAAGACACTGTAATTGATGTCTTGAATTTACACTACTAAGTGAGTTGCTGAACTCCCTGTCCCCTTTAAAGTAGCTCTGACTCCCAGAGGCTGTTAGTTTGAAATAACAGGTTTATACACAATGATCTCTTGTCATTAGACATCATGGTTACATCAGCATAGCTTGAGGATTTTATTAGTTAAATTACTACAGCTTCTGAAAACCCTAGTTGCAGATGCAGAACTCCATTGTCTTAAGTTGTACAAATATAAGATTAAAGATAGTCTTAAGCAGTTTACAGTGGAAGTAGTGGGCAAACAACAGTAGATGTGAACTCATGAGGTATTTTGTGTGGTGGGTACAGCTAGACATGAGCCTGTCTGAGATTTAAGTGCTCAAATAAAAAACAGCTTTGGCCTGGATGTCATGCAAGCAGTAAGCGAGGTGCTTTTTTTGAAAGTGTAATGCTGTCCTAGTGTAGCTGTATGTTTTTTGAGATAAAGTTGGCATGCATTTGTCCATTGTGGTGCATGTGCAGAATGTCTGTGTCCATCTTTGCCTGTTCTTTTCCTTGTTTAGATGTGATCTGTGAGGTAAGGTCCAAAATGTTTTTCTGTCCTGGTTCTCCCTCTCACCCCCAGCTTCTCTTGTTTTTCTCAAGGAACAGTCATGATCTAGGCTTTTGCACTCAGGTTGTTAGTGCCAGCTTGTACTTTATTTCCCCACTCCCCCGAGGGTGGAGGTATTTATGTTTGTGTGAATGGGAACTCCAGAATTCTCTTCTGCTCTTGCATGGCTTCTTTTTTTGAAGGATATGTCATGCTAATTTAGATCATGTGGCTCCCCTGAATAGTAATAGGTATTTTTTTCTGATTTACTATCCTTGTGTCTGCTCCTGCCCATCCATGCTCAGATCAGTGCTGTCTGTCAGTATGCCACTGAACTACCAAAATAGCTGAGTTCTGCAGGAACAGTGAAATTTAGTCGTCTTTTCCTTTTGTGCACCAGTTTGTTACCAGCTATTTATTAAATCTGATGGTTGCAAGTCTTGAGAGGCTTTATTAGAGCTCTTTTTTTCCTTTAAAGCTTTTAGAAAGCAGGTGAAAGGTAAAGCTGTCAGACGGGTGCTCTAGACCTTGAAAAAGACCTCAGTCCACTCTGAAAGAAATGTCTGATACTAAAAAATGTCCCGGAGCTAAAGGCTCTTTTTTTGGGAAGTATCCAGGAAATGCAAAGGAAGTCACTGCATTCATCTCACCTGGGGAACAAAAACAGATTATTTTTTTTTAATTGTCTGTGGTGTTAGAACTGACAGCAAATACCAGAATAATTTGAAGAGTATTTTGAATCCTATCTCATTATTATGCACTTTGAGAAGGCAGGCATGAGGGGACCTTTCATGTCTCAAAAAAACCCAAAATAACAGAACTTTTTTTTTAAAGTTTATAAAACAGTTTATCATCAGTTTCTAAATTCACTGCTGCTTTGTTTTGAAATAAGCTATTTTTGAACAGTATAGTTTTGTTTCGAAACAGCTCTGCCTTTCAAAATGAGCCTCTGAACTGACCTTTTTTTTTCCTTTGAGCAGAATTTCCTTAGTAATAGTAGTTGAGAAGATTGAGAAGCAGAGCTCCTCAAGTTGTGCAGAGTTGCAATTAAAAAAAAAGCAACCCACACTTTTTAAAGCCAGATCCAAGGTGCTGTATGCTGCTGGGCACTGCACAAGCAATGTCTAGGTGGCTATTAGTAAAACTCCTAGAATAACTTCCTCAAAATTGTTTGTATACCTCGAAAAAATAAATGTTTGGTCTTTTCTGAGTGTATCACCAGTTTTAGTTTTAGAGGAGTATTCAGCTGCCTGATTTTAGTTTGGCTTGTCGTATGGGTGATGGGAGTTATTTTGGGATCACAGTCTATAAGTAAATGCAACTGGATCCTTCAAGAGCCGTCAAGAGGCAAGTGGCAGGAAACTTTGAAGTAGTTTTGTAAATCTTCCTCTTGGGGGCTCTGTCAAATTTGCTTGGATTGAGAGGGTGACTATTTCATCCACTGTATAAAGCCAAATTAGAAATGAAGTTTCAGACAAGTAATACCAATTCTTATTTTCTCAAAAGAGTCTTGTTGAATGTAAACCTAGCTCACATGTATCTTCATCTACATCTCGGTATACTGGTTCTCAGTAATTCCCGTTTTAGTCCATAGAGGACTGATTTGTATCTTAGTGTGTTGTGTCAAGAGTGTTTAAGACTCTCAAAAATCAAGGATTTGGAACGAGAGTTATAGAAACAAAGACATGGATCAGATAGTGAGCCCTTTAGTGTAGTAACATGTTTGATAGTGGCCAGTACCGTTTCCTTCAGAGTAGTCCAGACACCTCTGTGAAACAAGATATTCAGAAAAGAATTTACTTTGTCTCATGCAGTTAGTAGTTTTGTTGTACCTTACCACTTGTTTATTCACATATATTTTTCATCTAATTTAATCTAAAGTTTGCTTTCTTTATGTTTTTTTAATGGAAAGGTAGTTGTCATGTTTTCAACACTTATGACAATTATTTTGTAGTAATTTAATGTGTAATTTTTGAGGAATGATAAAGAAGGTTCTTAAAAATTAATGTACACATGAAGTATTATTGAATAAATTTCATGTTCATATGAAATTCTGTTTTCTAAGTTACATTCTTTTAGTGCCTGTGCAGTCGTGCTTTCAGATGACACAAGCATAAGGGAGATTAACACAGCTCGGAACACTGTGAACCTTACTTGGTTTTCGTGCTGTTACTGTATGGCATCACGTGGCGGTAATCTCTGTTGGAAGACGTGCTTTTGCAGCTTGACATTGAAATTATGCCTCTTGTCTCATCGAGTCTTAGAGAAAATTCCTATGCTGATGTTTAACATAAACACAGTTTAGAGAATACACTGCATTGAATACATAAATATGGCAACTACAGCTTCTTTTCTGTGGATCAGTTAGAATATATGCATAAGCAGAATGTCATCTCACTTATTTTGAGTTTAAAAGATGAGGTTGATGTCTGTTTCTGTCGAGTCTATTGGAGCTCAGAAGTACAACAGAAGTTGAAATCTTATGAGCAGTTAGTATGTTTTGGTATCACAGTGTTTTCTTTCTTTAAACATTTGAAAGAGTTCCAAAGTATGTGTTGCTTCTGTTCTTCAGGGAAAATCCAGCAAAATTTACTTTTGCATGTGACCATTACCTTCTAGGTATTTAAAATGTTAGGAATGATATGGTAAAATTAGCATACATCTATACGAACTTTTTGCACCAGCAGCTTGAATCTGTCATACTATTTAAGTTATTTGTTATAATATTATTATCGTAATATTGATTAATAATTAATATTAATTAACTAAAGTGATAGTGTACTTTGCATGTAACATTATATGTGCTTAACAGGTGTATGATTTAACCTCCTTTTAGAAGTTTGTTGCCATCAAGTTAGATTTTAAGAGTAATCCGTACTGTGTAAACAGATTTATTTTCCAGAGGTACATGCATATTTAAAAAAATCAACCCTTTTTCCAGGTCCCTTTACAGATGTAGTAACTACAAATCTTAAACTACGAAATCCATCAGATAGAAAAGTATGCTTCAAAGTGAAGACCACAGCACCTCGTCGATACTGTGTGAGGCCGAACAGTGGAATTATTGACCCAGGATCATCTGTAGTTGTTTCAGGTAAAAAGAAATATATGCAGTTGTAAGTTAGATGTTTTTAGGCCTTTCATGAAGTTCTCTAATGCTTGACCTTAGAGTCTATTTGAAGTATGTCAGCTTTTTAAAAATATTTTTTAAAAATAAAACTGTTCCCCTTCATTAGTGCAATGTCAACTTGATGTAGAGCTGCAATAGTATATGTAAAATCTGCTGTACAGAAATACTTACCGTTTGTCGCATTTATCTGCAGCTCTCTGAAAAGAAGAAAATAAATTTGGAAATGGGTAGTGACATTAAGGGTACCTTTGCTTCAGACTGCTATATTCATGCTTATATCTTGAAGTAGAGCATTGCTTGGCTGGTCTGATGTCTTCAAAATTTAACATTTGACAGTTTGTTGCATTTAAAAAAAATAAATAAAATAATTAATTTATAATTGTAGGCAAGTTTTGACCATAGTATCGGTCCCTGAACTCTATTGTTCTGTAATTCTTCCATTTATCATGGTAGTATATGTTAAGTGGCAATCACTGAATTCCTTTTTAAAAAATACGTTTTCTTTTATTTTAGGTAGGTGGAGCAGTTTGTAGCCCTTAAATTTGGGAAATCTAGCGTGTTGCACTATAGAGATACTCTCTTATTCTGTTTTTGCGTGAGGGGATTAAAAAAAGAATCCTTACTTTTCAGCAGAGTGTGAGCCCTGAAGCCAGACAATATTTTCTTTTTTCCTGTGAAACTCCATGTAGGTTTGGCCTACATACTTCATTCTAACAACTCACTGAATTTTCATAGCTGGATGTGTATCGGTCTGATCCTATACTGTACTGTAGAGTGTCAAAAAGACCAGGTGTTAGTAATTGTGGGAGTAGACATTCTCAAGAAAATGGGAAATGAGTTAGGAATCTGCAGAATAAAGGGGATTCTCAAACCGGTGATTGTAAGAGGAGAGAAATTTTATTTCTCTAGACCTGTCGCATTTCCTAACCTGGGAGAAAGGGGAATACCCTTTTTATAGGTTGTGGTCTTATAGGTTGTAGAGATCACAAGCAATACAGGAGTGAGCTCCTAGATCTCCTAAGTCTAGAAAGCTGATTTTTGTAGAACCCTTGGAGAGCTGTAGCAAAGCAAAAGGGAAACTTGGAGCAATCCTCAGAGCTTTTTGGATTGATATCGTTATACCCTTTGGCAAGTTTAAAAGAAGTTGGAGAAGTAGCTTCAGGTGATACGTTCAAGTGTTGCAAGGAATAACTCAAGAAAACTTTGTATTTATGATTGATTAAAACATTAGAGTAACTTCCCTTGTAGGAGAGAAGCCAGTTTTCTAATCAAATACGATCTGTAGAATGTGACCCTTTAAAACTCTTCAGTATTGCTTACCGTGGACAGTCCAGCATTTTGTGGATGAAAGATCATTTTACTGAGAATTGGTTCAAGATTCAAGTTGTCAAAAGGCTACTTTATTTCCGTCTTCAGCTTTGACTTACAGCCATTTTGTCTTAACTGTGTGTTTGATCTGGTATTGGGGATCTTTCCTGTGAGTAGTCATACATCATGATCAAGATATTGCTGGATTTTCTCTTCAGGGAATTGAATAGATTGAAATATTCCGTTTGCCTATTGTAAAATGTGCTTTCATAGTTCCAAATCATCCTTTCAATGCTTTGAATGCTTCAGTTTTTTAAATGAGGAAATACTGGAGCTGTAAACAGTATTTCAGCTTCAGGTTCACCAATAAAGGGAGACAGTATCGTATTGCCCGACTCTTCAGTTTCCATAGCAGGGACTCTTTGATATCCCTTTTTCTGTATTAGTGGATTCTCATGCAGTTGTTCAGCTATAGTGACCTCAAGCTGCTTTCATGTGCAATTGTTAAATTAGAGTGACTCCACAGTGCTTTTCAGAATTAAGTTCTGTTGCCCAAAGTGTCAGCTTCGTCTTTTTGATCTTAAGCGTATCATTTCTTTTGGGTCGCTTGGTAAGCCAAGTGCGCAGATAATTTTTCTAGTGACCCACTTTATCTCATCAGTCTCTCAACTGAATGTTTTCAGTGCTGACTCATCTTTCATATAATTAAAAATAGATTTCTCTCACATTGTTGTGCAGCAAGCATTCACTATAGGATACCATGGGCTGAAACTCTGTGTTCAAAACTAAATATTGAGATAGTGTTAGCTGTCTTCAGCCGGTATAATGCATCGTGCTGATTCAGAGTCAAGCCAGTTTTTAAATTCATTGTTGGAGATGTGATTTAACAGTCAATTGTGAATCACTAGGTAACCTTCTTCAACCATGTTTATACATTTTTTCCAAAAATACTAATTTGCTAAGACCTGTTTTTCTTTACCCTGATGCCCTAAATTAACTATTTATTTTCATATCATGTATTGTTGATTTTTCTTTTCAGAATATAGCATGTTACTCTTCTTTTTTCACAACTTGTTACTGTTGTTCCTTCTGTTTTTCAGACTACTCTTAAGTTTTATTTTGTGTAGAAAACCTAGGCCTATTAACAAGAGGCTTGTTATTCATTGCAGTTCCCCTAGAAGTGATCTCTGGACTACTCGGGGATTCCAAGAACGTGTTGAAAACTGTGGCTTCATAAATTCATGAAATTTTTAATGTTTACTTTAACCATGAAGAGCTTGAAGAACTCTTTGAATCTGTGGATTGTCTTTTTCTGCTGCTTTTCAGTTCAATCAGATTTTCAGCTGTTACTGAGTGGTCAAAGAACATAAAGTTATTTAACTAGTTATCCAGGGATTCTGCCAACATGTGAAGAAGTTCTCTGATGATGGAAAGCTGGCTTTGCCATCTTTCAAGTTACTCCATCTGTTCCCTTAGCTTTAGGAAACTGCATGCTATTCAGTAGTCTGTTGATGGAACAATTCTTAGAGATAAATTGCTATAGCATCCATACTTGGAAGAAGCATTTAGTTTCATCAGTTATGTTCTGAACCACAGTGAGACCAGTGATTAAGGAAACCTGACTTTTAAACCCTTCTAAATAGGATTGTTTGAAAGCATGTCAAATACTGCATTTCCTTTATGTGCTTTATTTTTGAAATATATCTTATTCAGGTCATTCACTTATCCTTTGATTATGCTGTATGTAACATTTAAGGAAAAAAAACAACTAAAACCATCCTTTAGTAAACACCTGCAACTAACTTGTAACTAGTATTTAAGGCCTAAAGTTAGGAGGCAGTGTGACTAAATTTAGAATTAACTTTTTTCATAGGTACCAAGGAATTTGGAAAGGCAAGCTAGTAATTTTGATACTGTACTTAGTATTTTATAATGTAATACAGTTGAGTCCTACTATGAAGAATTTACTCTGTCTGAAGGGGTGCATGTTGAACTACACATCCAATGAAGATTCATAATTTTGGAAAATAGAGTTGAATTGTTGAAAACTGTAGCAGTATTGAACTCTACAGACTGAATTGGTTTAGAATATACGGGAAGGTTGTTCAGAGCATACAATGTGTTTTTCTAGCTAAATCACTATTTCTGCTATAGCTTTTTCATTGTTGCAAAATAGGTAAATATACAGATAACTGTTGAAAGGACTCCATAAATGTAATTCTTTGTTGGTTGTTTTCTTTTTTTAATCTTCAACTTCTAATTTTGTATAAAGATACACTGAACCGGAATTCACATTCTGTGGAAGACAAGTGTGTGTACACTGTCAAATAATTTATCTCTACAGTTCATTCTTGAGTCCTCATCCTCTGGTAGACCAAGTTGCAAGTGTACCCACTGTTGTGGTTTATTCCCAGACAGCAACTAGGACCGTGCAGCCGCTCACTCACTCTCCCCAGTTGGGATGGGGGAGAGAATTGGAAGAGCAGAAGTGAGGAAAAAACCTCAGGGGTCGAGGTGAAGCCGGTTTAATAGGTAGAGCCAAAGCAGCACATGCAAGCAAGGCAAAACAAGGAATTTATTCCCTGCTTCCCATTGGCAGGCAGATGTTTAGCCATCTCCAGGACAACAGGGTGCCATTACATGTAACAGTTACTTGGGAGGACAAATACCGTCATTCCGAATGTCCTCCCCTTCCTTCTTCTTCCCTCAGCTTTGTATACTGAGCATGACATATGGTATGGAATATCCCTTTGGTTAGTTGGAGTCAGCTGTCCCAGCTGTGTCTCCTCACAACTTCTTGTGTGCTCCCAGCCTACTTGCTGGTGGGGTGGTGTGAGGAGCAGAGGCGGCCTTGTCTGCTTAGTAACAACCACAAACATCAGTGTGCCATCAACACTACTCTCATCCTCAGTCTGAAACACAGCCCCACACCAGCTGCTAGTGAGAAAGGTAACTCCATCCCAGCTGAAACCATGACACCCACATACAGATATATTTAAATATAATTCATGTGGTCTTGTACTCCCATCTGGAGTAAGGCAACTAATTGTCTCTGAAAGGAGACAAGGGGGATAACGCAATCGTTTGTTTCAGGGTCTGCTCCAGACAGACAGTATGGTTGGAGGTAGGCTCTACTGGTTGTGTACCCATCCCTCTGCTTCAGTCGTCCCCCAACACTACCATAACAAGCTTTGTGTATTCAGGTGTTTCTGCAAGCCCTTATATTACGCCCCTGGACATGCAGCTGTATCCTGTAAAAGCTCTAGTCTCCTGGTCTGTATTAGAGACATATTATTTCAGTTCCTTTGGACTAAAGAAACCACACACAAAATAGTGATGCCAGGGTGACCTGGACAACCGCTATATGGTGAAAAAACATACAGTGTGCTCCTGGGTAGCCTTGTACAACTTTGGTGAGTGTAGGTACTGTTCTGTAATTAAAGCTTTCATTTAAAAGTATTGTAGTGCTGTAGAAATAATGGAATTATTTTAGTAGCTTTGCTCCCAGCTTAGGTTAATATATCTTTGAGAGTCAATTGAACTTGCCCTACTGCTCGGTGGTCTACCTAATGTAGATTCGCTCTCTCTTTTTTCTTTCTTCCCCTGAGTAACTATCATAATGCATGCTACAATTCTTTAACTTTACATTCTCTTAATCATAAAATGTGTTTATTTCAAAGAAGAGTCCTGTGGTGTTTGCTTAAGGGTTTTTTTTTGTCTGCCTTACAGGTTCTGTTTGTTCATACTTGTATATCAAATGTACTTTAGCTATAGTAATTACAGAAATAATCATGTCAGCTACGCCAGACTGAAAACTTCTTAAGGTGTCTCCTCTCAGTACCTGTTGCTACAGTGTATATCTGCTCTATTTTCAACACTGCCTTTACATTTTGACTTTCAGTGTGTCTTCAGTGAGAAGCACATCTGAAGCGGATAGCATACTTGTTACAGTGATTAGCTGAAGAATCAGTTTTATGCATTATTTTTTCTTTTGAACAGTAATGTTGCAGCCTTTTGACTATGACCCAAATGAGAAGAGTAAACACAAGTTTATGGTACAAACAACCTATGCACCACCAAATATTTCAGATATGGAGGCAGTGGTAAGTAAAAAATGGAGTAAAATGACTCTTCGGGTTTGTGGTTTTGGTTTGTTTTTTTTTACTTAAAAATTCAGGTTTAAGTATAAATGAATCGTGTTTTTGCCATTTATTTTTGGAGAAGAATTGGGTTTTATCTGAACAAGTATGACTTGCATACATGATCCAGGGTTTTTAATATTGAATACAAACTCAGTTCTTGGAACTCACCTACTGAACTGGTTGAATGGAAATAGTAGTGAATCTAAGGTAAGGTCAGTTCAGTGTTAAAATAGGGACATGTTGTAGCTTATGTGCAGCTAACATGCAGGGGATAAACAGATTGTATTTGAAGGAATCAAGAGTATATTTAAACAACAAGCCTGAAGCTGTATAAAATGTGTGCATTTGGTCTGAAAATTGTTTAAGTGAAATGTTGAATGGGACTATAATAAATTAAAACACTTGGAAGGCCAAGACATGTCTCTTTACAAGATACTAAATGGCTCAACACAGCACAAATGATAGATTTATTTTCTGTTTTAATAGAACATGCAGATTCAGTTCTTGGACAGGATTGGTCTATGGAAGATCCAGAAACAAGATATTTAGGTTTGTGCTTGTTAGTTCAGAAGTAAGGACACCTGGTTCTGACGTTACAAGCTGGCAGCAATGAGAAAGTAGCCTTCAGTTGTCAGAATGTGCCCTTTGTATGTGGTCTCCCACAAGCATGTATATTACAGTGGAGGGGAGTGATGCGCAGGCTTCTGTCTCTAGAGACTCTTTTAAGGAATGCCTGAGTTTACACAGATACATTCAATGCGCACTCAAGGCAGCGGAGGAGAGGGGAAACAAAGGATAAAGATGAGGTTTTATAAATCACTGAAATCTGCTAGACCTGTGCAGGTTTAGGCTCTGTCCCCTGATATGAAGGCAGAGACTACTGTGGCATCCCTCTTCACTGAAGGCAGTGGAAAACCTTTTAGATTTTTTTTAAGCTTTTGAGACATGTAGCTGGAAAGTTAATATCTCTCTCCCTTGTTGATCTGCTTTACTTTTCCTTAATATGCTCTGATAGCTCTTGGTTATGTGTAGGAAGTGAAGTGTAATTGTTTGGTGAGGATATAAAAATCCACTTTAGAAATACCTTTCAAATAACTGCTTTCTTAGTGTGTTCAAGTATAGAATACTGAGAAACAGATCTTGCAGAAAATCGGTAATTGTAGTTATAAGTTACTGTACAACTAATGCCACTGAAAAAAGGAAAAAAAAAAAAAGAAGGAAGGATGTTACGAAAAGCCTGGATATTCTAGTCTGTAAGACCTGCAATTGGTCTATTGTAACTATTGTTGGGAAAATTGCCACAGACTTCAGATCAGTCTCTGAGCCTAAGATTTAAGGCAACTACGTGAAGTGAAAGTTAATTGTCAATTGAGCAGAGAGATTCCAGCATATTTCACAATTGTTTTAAGTATATTTATAATAATTATAATTTAAAAATATTTTTTATAAATGGCTTTGAAAAATTCTCTAGGCCAGAATTGTAATGTATTATGTAGTAAAAGGAGGAAGGGTTAAAAATCTAAAATACGAAGAACTACAGAAATTTACTCTGGAACTAAAGATAGATTCACAAAACGGTGTCTTTCAATCTTTTGTTTAAAATCAGTGCTTCCAAGATGGGACATAAGGAGTACATTCACTAAAGAGTGATAGGATTAGAATTTGTTCTTAAACTGACTCAGATGGTACTCGTTCCTCATTGTGTGTTAAAAGAACTGCTATATTGTCCCCTTCTTATCCCCTACAAACCTCTGGATCCATCTTTGTGTTCAATTTACTCATTTCCATTAACTTAATTAACCATTTCTAGCTTTCATTACTTTGCAGTAGTAAAAGTGAACAAAAAAACATTGTTCAGAAGCAAGTCTGAAAATTGCAGCTAGGTAAGGACAGTATTCAGCTAAATAGGAGGCAAGTACTAAGTGCAGGTGTATTAACTGTTCAGATGTTTGCATGAGTCTGGCAAGTTAAATAACTATATTAATTGTTTTCTTAGTGGAAAGAAGCAAAACCTGATGAATTAATGGACTCCAAATTGAGATGTGTGTTTGAAATGCCCAATGAAAATGATAAACTGGTAAGTAAGAAAAGAGTAAGAAACTGTTATACATAGATTGGTAGGATCTCATGGAAACTTATTTTGAATTTTTTTTAAACCTATTTGATTTTTTTGATTAAATGGATTGTAGGAATTTGTACTAAATTAGACAGGAGGCATGTTCAGTATATAACTTCGGAAGAATTCATAGAATCATAGAACAGCCCAGCTTGAAAGGCACCTTGAAATACCACCTGGTCCAACCATTTGTTGGAAGGGGAGCACCCTGTCCAACAGCGTCTTAAAAACCTCCAGAAATGGGGACTAGTGTCAAAAATTATTATCTTTTTGTTATCGTTTGTTTATTGATTTGCTTTAGTATTATATTGCTGTCAGATTAAAAAAAAGAAAAAGAGAATCTTCAATACTGCGTACAGTGAAGACTGAATTGCATCATTTGCTTTTTAAAGTATTAAATGCTTTTCAATTTTAAAAATTCTTTTTCTAATTCAGCTGAATTAGAAAAAGAAGTACTGATTAGAAATTAACGCATGCTTTGGGAATCCTAAATGCATTTTTTAAGGTAGTG
This sequence comes from Chroicocephalus ridibundus, assembly GCF_963924245.1. Taxonomy (NCBI): domain Eukaryota; kingdom Metazoa; phylum Chordata; class Aves; order Charadriiformes; family Laridae; genus Chroicocephalus; species Chroicocephalus ridibundus. The sequence goes on along the minus strand of NC_086285.1, from coordinate 113,209,417 downwards.
GTAAAGACAGATATTCAGACAAAAAAAAAGTAAAAATCCCATTACCTCTTTCATGTTCCTGCCTTCAGACAAAACATATTCCAGTTGTGTAGGAGATGAGTTTTGTTGGCTGAAGATGTCTGTTTTGTGTTGCCTGTTATTTGGAATAATAGTTAACCATCAGTTACCTAGAAGTTTTGTGGAATATGACTAAATTCTTATGGATTAATACTTCTTTTACCCTCATACTTGAAATTCTCATTCATGGAATCTTAATACTGTATGTTCTGGGTTTGGGGTTTTTGAGCTTGGTGGGGTTTTTTTGATGGTCCATTTAGCATTGTGAATTAGAGTGCTTGAGGCCTGGATTAGAGTGCTAGAGGCCTTGACTTTTCTTTTTAGTACTGTCCGGTTCTTACAGTAGTCTGTAGGGCATATTGGGGGAAAGTAGCATGAATCCATGCATGTTAAAAACATCTCATTTACATGCATAAAAGGGTCTCAGTGAAGGCTGCTTGCTGGCCAGTATCTGTCTTTGCAACCATTCTTTTAATACAGTTTTTGGAGTGTAATCTAAGTATAGTTTTCAGATGTGATGTCAGTGTAATGTTTTTGGTGTGGTGGTTTGTTTTTGTGGGGTTTTTTTTTTTAAAGGATAATTCATGAGATGCAACCTTTTATTCAGGTGTAAGCTGCCTAAGTGTGTGTGAAATGCTAAAACTGTAAAGATTAAGCATTTATTATCAAGGAACTTAGTTGTCTACTTTCTATGTTTTTAACCTTCTTATTAAACTACATCTTAGATATTAGAAAAATTATACCTGTTTTTAATTTTACAAAATGTATAATGAAGTGAGAGAAATGTGGTGGATTATACCAAAGTATCTCCTTTTTTACTTTCTTTAATGTGATATCTTCATAGTGTTAACTGTACATAATATTTGGATTTTTCTGAGTAGCAGTGTAGGGTTGCAGAACCCTGCTTTAGCAGTTGATTTAGTCAATCCCTTCAACCTGGCAATGAGAAATCTGCCAAGTCCTGAGGGTAAGCCTCACCTGCCTCCTCAGGATATACCTACACCAGGACACAAGTATTTCACTCCAGTCAGCAACGATGTTCTGCAGATGCCTACCAATCATAGCCAGAAGACTGACATGAAGAAACCAGTCAGTGAGGTCACACAGCAGAAGGAGGTTTGTTCCAGGGAAATAAGTCTTAGGTCTCTGGTGAAGTTTCAGTGCTACTAAAGGAACTCAATTCAGCTAGCAAACCAATTAAAAAAGCAACAGATCCTGGTCTGCTCACTCGTAATATAAGTATGTTGGTCTTTTTAAATCCAGTTAGGAGTACTTGTGTGGAGTATCAGGATCTGTCTCTTAGGCTATCTATGTCTGCATTGCAAAAAATATAAAATGCAAGTAGACGCTGTAGACCAAATAACTGCTAATTGCTTAGGAACTAAAGAACTTCTTGCATCTTTTTTTAGTTGTTTTGTTATTACATAGGTGTGTTTGCCTTTTAGTAGGTTTTCTATTACATTTAGTACTTAGCTTGGACTGCTTTGATTATGAAAGGTGCAGTATGGTGGTGGTCTAAATGATATAGCTGTGTAGCCAAGGAAATAGGAATATAGAAGCCTGAATCTGAATACAAGCTGTTTCTGAGTGTATTGCCATATAAATGCTGTATTTTTACAAATGGTAACCTGGGCTATACAGTTGAATCCATTGTATTATTGTCTGCTGAAGATCATGTATATTTTGAGCAGAGCTGTGGGAACTAGATTTTTAATTTTATTTTTGGCTTTTTCAGTTTTTTATGTGACTTTTCACTTGTATTCAAAATTAGTAATGTATATTTCAGAGGTGCTGTGAGACTTAAGTTCCATGTTTGTGCAAGACTATTTTCCTTCACTAAGAGGTGCTATCTATAAGTGCAAAATATTTGTGCCATATGTACTTCGTATTAGTTAGTGACACAACCTGCTTTCTTTTTGCTTTGGTTTGTTTCTTACTATTGCAGGATTAGTTTCTTCCTTTTATTTTCCCCCCTCAAGTTCAGATGCTGTTTGGTGTATTTTATGCCATCTTTTGGATGCCTGCTGGGTCAGTGTTAAGCAGCTAAAGTATTAAGTTTGGTTTCAGTAGCACGTAGTACCAAATGTAAACAGTGCAATCTTCTCGTGCTTTTTAATATTTGAGATAATCAGAATTGAATGGATAACAGAAGTCTTTGGTCAGATTACTGTAAATATAAATTTCATGGAACTATATTAATAGCTGGATTGTTTCAGTTTTAAGCTGTGGCTGATTTTTCTCTAGGTAAGTAAAATTCTCAAGTCATTCTTAATATTTGTAGAATGATATAGATGCAAGCAAACCTGCCCCAGTACTGAATACATCTAAGCAGGATGGACCGATGCCAAAACCACATAGTGTTTCACTTAATGATACTGAAACAAGGAAGCTAGTGGAGGAGTGCAAAAGACTTCAAGCAGAGATTATGAAGCTGACGGATGAAAATCGGCACCTGAGAGTAAGTTCTGCTTCCATGTTTATATTGCAGTGACTTCACTCTTCTTGACTGAAAGGTCTGGTTTGTAATTAGGCCAATAGATGTGTATTCCGGAAAGTAAATACAACTATTAGAATGTCAAGATTGATTTGCAATATGATTTTACTGTTGTTTATATACTGTTTATTTTGAACTTCTCAGTCATAGAGACTTTGTGATTGCTGTGGATGAGATACTGAAGCAACATAATTTGCTTCTTAAATTAAATGGTCCTATTTAAAGTGATCTTAGTTGCTTTAAGTCTAAATCAGAAGTACTGAATTAATAGCTTTTAATAAAAGTGCATTATTATTAATTAAGAGTGTGTAAAGGAGATCCAAAGCGGTAATGCTCTGTATCACAACTTGTTAGTGAACAATTGTTTGGCCAGCGGAGTTAAGCAAACACTACTCCAGTACCTTTATGTAAAGGTACCATTTCAGTTACCTGTAACTAGTCAATATGTCACTACATGACTTTTCTATATATTTGCTTTCGGATATCTGACAATTCCATTGGCCATGGTAGCCTTTTGAAGAACCACGAAATAATGATGTCTCCATACCTGTAATTCTGATGACATTGGAACATTTGGAGAAACACTACACAAAGCAGATGTTTCTCCTTCACAATAAGGAATTACTGCTCTTTAATTCTGACACATAGTAAGTAAAAGCAGGATTCTTCATTGTGCCTAGCAAGAATTTCAGAATTTTTCTTAACCAGAGCATGGAGAGAGACTAGTGGATTACCTGTCCTTATTTGAAATATTATGGTTTGCTATGTTCATATTTTATATTTCGGTGTGGTGTGTTGTTTTTGTTTTTTAACTTTATTTATATGTTTACCACTAAATTTGGCCTTTGAGTTCAGATTTTACAATTGTAAAGAAGATGTGTTCATAAATTTTTTTCCATCTCTGCTTTTTTCCCCCCTCAGGATGAAGGCTTGAGGCTCAGAAAGGTAGCGCACTCGGATAAATCTGGATCACCCACAGCTTTGGCCCTCAGAGATAATGGCTCTAATTCTCTTCCTTCACTTCTTGTTGTAATTGCAGCCATTTTCATTGGATTCTTTCTAGGGAAGTTCATCTTGTAGAAAGAATGAGTGAGAGAAGCATGCAAAATGCAGCTTCCTTTTTTTTTTTTTTTTTTTTTTTTTTCTTGGCCAGAAAAAGATTTGTTTACCTACCACTTCATTGGTAGTGTGGCCCAAGTGGCCATTTTTGTGTACAGCGTCATAACAGGCTTTGCCTTTAATGATCTCGCACGGTTAGAAAACACAATCTGAAAAGACAAACTGTTCGGCTACTGGACAAAATTGTACATTAAGTCATTAATAGCAGGTGTCAGTTGCACAGTCAGTCCTTTATGAAAATTCATAAATAATGAATTGTTCTTTCTTTCTGTGGTTTTAATAAGAATTCAAAAATTGTTCAGAGTCTTGTAAATGTTATTTTAATAATCCTTTAAAATTTTATCTGTTGCTGTTACCTCTTGAAAAATGATTTATTAGATTGCTAATCCCACTCATTCAGGAATATGACAAGAGGTATTCTGGGGGAAATGGTGCCTCTTACTGTGTAAATTTTCTCCTTACCTTACTTTGTTAATATCATGGCAGAATTTCTTTTTTATCCCTTGTGAGGCATTGTTGAGAGTTCTTCATCCTTACAGTCCTGTCCCATAATATTTAACATTACAAAAGAAATAAAATTGTTAACAGATTTTTCTGCTGGGTAGCCTGTTTGTGTGTGTCGTACTTTTAGAAGGGATTTCTAACAAGTTCATTGTTCATGGTAATTTGCTACTTGTAACAAATGGCTATTTTGAAGTTTATTTGCTTAAGTCTCTGGCTTAGACTGTTGTAATTGAAGCTTGGGGTTAAAAAAAAAGGTTTCCATTCCATTTGTTTGAAAAGATGGACTGTTTTCTGGCTGCTTTCAGCTACAGAGAGGATGGTTATCAGACTTGTTTTGGGACAGAATAATTTGGATATCCAGCAGGTACAAATATCAGACATGAATGTTTTCAATATATTAACAGTTTGCTTGGATTGTGCAGGAGTGTAATAATCAACCTTCTGTTCCATCTTTGGATCTTCTGGGTGTCTTCCAGGAGTCAACATTATTCTTTGATTTCATAAGGGAACTTAATTCACATACACTAGTTTACTTAGTTTGTAATTCTGTTTTAGCAGATATTCAAAAATGCAATTTGAATGTTTCAGACACCCATAGTGAATTCCATGATGCAGAAGAGTTGATATTTGCTGAGTGAGCCTCAGTTGCTCACCTTTTGAAAATGAAAATCATTCTTATGCAAGTCTTGGCAGATCTACCTGTGTTAACCATGTATAGCTAAGTTTTAAAGAATGGATTTTTTGGGGTCTGAAATGCTTCCCTGCACTTAATCTTGTGTCTTGCCTCATCTCTGAATATGTCATAAAAACAAACAGTAGTATTGGAACAAAATATTATCTGTACATCTGACTAAGCATAATCCCATACAGGGAATTACTTGTAAACTGAAAAATTGTGGAAGGTATATACTCCTGTAAGCAAAATTGTATATACTCTTGGACAGCTTGACTTGATGTGGTGCAGCTAAGTGTGTTAGACCTTGGTATATGCACATCTTATGTAGCTGAGAAAAATGTTCTGGAGAAGATGTACGTTATCTTGGTTGCCTTTGATTTCTAGTGCTTTTTTTTTTTAAAAAAAAACAACAACTATAATTACATCATGTTCTGTTATTGCTCTCTGTGATAAACTTTTTTATAAAATCTTGCATATGTGCAAGGAAGATGATGAAGAAAATGCAAATACTGCTTATCTTTTCACTTAAGCATGCTAGCACAGATGTTTCCAATTACTTGTTCCAGTGTCTGCATTCAAGTCTCCTTCCATCCCAGTGACTGGAAAAACTATGTTAAGGTCTTGATTATTTTGGTTCCGCTGGTTCAGAATGGTGTAATTCTCCCAAATTCTTTTCTTTTTTTTTTTTTCTCTAATAGAACATTGCCACATCAAACCTTCATAGCCTGTTCCAAACTGATTATGTGGAAAATAACGAAAGCAATAGTGTGCAGGATGTAGTTTACTTCAGACAGAGCAGTCATTCCTGCATTGAAGGGAAAAAAAATATAAAAATCCTCTGGAAGATCTTAAAATGTTTACAGCATAGTGTATGGAAACTTTGAAGGGTAGCTAGCACTTTCAGGACTTGAGAGGAGAAAAAGGAGTCATTGCTCAATGCAGCTGACTCAGGTTTTGATGTCTGGCAGTAGTAATAAAGCAAAAATAACAAAAAAATCAGATTGAAATAACTTTTTTAATAAATAACAAACAGGTGGTGGTAAAACTTGGTTATGGTTTAAGTAATGTCTTCAAAGTGAAAGTGTGCAGCGGTCTCATAACCAGTGTACTTACTAATGGTATAAGGAGACTGTCTTGGTTTCCAGTAATCCCTTCTTAGCTGTATATAAAATGTAATGCTAAAACTATTTTGCTCTCAGGAGTCACTTTGGATGAGATCAACTGTATTCAGTGAATTATGTAATATGGATTAAATTGTTTGTCTTTGTTCCTGAAATGGTTAGAACTTCTTGCTTTGTCTGCCTGCTTACTTGTGTATGTAAGCATGGGGAAATACAGTCTCTCCACTGCTCCTAGTGATATGATCAGACAACGATGTCCATAAAGTTGTGTGAGGCTGAATGCGTAACTTCAGTTAAATATGCATTGCAGGCTGCTCTTTTGATTTCTCAAAAGGGCAAGATGGAACAAGTATACAGTATCAAAGTAGTATTTTAAAGTTTTTATGAATATAGCACTTTAAAAAAAGGGTAGTATGGTGGTTCAGGGGAAAAAAAAAAGCCTAGTTAAATAGAAGATACAGCTTCTGCAGTAATTCTGGGCACCAAATTTAAGCCACTTACTAAAAAAAATATGTATATATGAAGTTCATTTAAGAAAAATTTGTATTGATGCACAAGTTATTTGTGCACTTCTACTCATTCTCTAAAAGCTGTTGACAAACACTGTCGCCCAGGCTTGCATGTTTCTGCTGCTATGATTGAAGCCAATTTACACCTAAGAAGCAACCAAACACTAGCTTGAAACTTCATTATCCTCTTGGGAGGAGAGAGGCTGGAGGGAGGAGGTGGAAGGTGACATTTTGCCAAAGGGGGAAAGACAAAGTCAATAAGCAAAACTTATCTTTCAGGCCTTCTTCAAAGATATTAAAAGTTGAAGTGTTAATAAACCATTAAAAATGTGTCCTTTTTATTTTGGAACTTTTCCATTCTTCTCTGCATTCTGTAGATTCCTGGTAGTGAATAGATGTATCTAGTCTACTTTGCAGGCGGCATAACTGCTCTGCTTCTAGGTACTGCTAGTAAATAGCATGAAACTGTTGTGGATGAAGATTCAATGTTGGAATGAAGAGCAGGTGCCTGAATCCAGGCGGCACTGAGGATGCTGATGGTTTGTCAGACTTACAATAGCTGTTGTGACAAAGAGGTTTTTTCCCTGTTTGGAGTCCCTTGTGCTTGAACTGACTTGCCACGGCAAACGCTTGCTTCCGTCTGTGGCAAAGGGTGGAATAAGAGCTACACAGTTACAGAGCAACCCTAATAAACATTTACTATAATATTGAAATGCCCTGCTCTTCATGTTTACAGGTGGGATGAAATTCTGTAGGTCGTCTTTTTAGCCACGTTGCTGTGAATGTAACAGTTCACTGCTGTGCTTTCTACGCTGGTCTCTGCTGAATGGCTCTGTGCGGTGCATCCTGGAAGGTGCATCTGTGTGTACTAGTGACCGCTGCTGCCAGGGAGGCTCTGTCTTTCTGATCTTGAGCTTCTGTGGCAGCTTTAGTCTGGTGGCACACTTTAATGTTAGACGGGAGGTGTGGGTTTTCGCAAGGGTTTGAGCTCCTGTGGGAAGGACTGAAACTAATGATGATTAAATGAGACCGATTTCTTTATTTCCTCTCTGAACCTCTTTTCCAGGGGCACTCGATAATGTGACCAAATATATGATTGAAGTTGGTTTATTGTGTTTTTCTTTTTGAGTGTAGGTTGCGTATGTTTAAGAAAAATTCCTGATTCTGATAGGACTGCGTAACCAGAGGTAGTGATGGTGTCGTCACCTTTACGTAGTTGCCATCTAGGTGACAAATAGCTATGTAGAAATGAGGTCTTCTGCAAAAGCAAAACAATTGATTGTCTTTTATCTGGCTTTCTCATTACTGTTAGATGGTAGGGTCAGTGCCTCTTCCTCTTTCCCTGGGACAAGGGTTTATGTTTGCATGGTGAACTGCATCTAGGAACTGATTTGGATGAAATATAACTTGTAGGGGGTGAAAGATTTTGGTTTTAACTGAATTGTGTTATAAGCATCGCCCACCATGCTACAGTGTCATTTTATTTAAAGCATGGTACCAGTTTATGGAATGTTGATAACACTGCCAGCAGGGTATTGAATCCCTGTTTATACAGTAGTTACTTCTGTTGCTGGCAGTGGTGGAATGCTGCTCTTCCCCTCCTTCTTCTTTAGAAAAGATTTAAAGGGTGTTACAGTATTCAGGCACAGAGGCGTGAAACAGACAGCTATTACAGCTAAGCAGTCTGAGCTCAGACACTTGAAATAAATGAAAAATTAATTGAAAGGTGACTGAAGTAGTTATTCTTACCTTTTAAACTTGTGTGTAAGGAAAAAACATTGTGAGGTGTTTTTTTTTTTTTTTTTAAGTTAGTCTGCTTATCATGCAAGTTCTGAAAAATAAATAAATGCCATAGTCTGGGAATAATTATTTCAGGATGTTCTTGTTCATCTTTTTTCAAATGCTGGTGCAGGTTCATGTGCGTAGGTGAATTAGGAGGGATTGTCACTGGTGATCAGGCTGTTCTCAGGGTGGGTAGTAATTAAATAGCAGTCTTTGAGTGTCTCGGTTTGCCTTGTAAGTACGGCTTACCCTGGCTTTAAAGATGGGGAAACTTAGGCACAAGTATTGGGACGAATGATTGGGAAGGGATGGTTTAGGCACAGCCCCTGTTCTCCAGCACACGCTCCATCCCGTTTCTCATCAAGCCTTCCTTGAGCCTTGTTCTAGCCTTTTTTTTTTGTTGAGTGTCCAAAATGCTGCTTCACGTTGTGTGGAAATTTTTCATAGGCTTTTAAAGCATCTTTTTAAAGACGGCTGTTGCCTTGTCCGTTCCTGAAGCCGAGAGTTAAACAGGCAGAAAGTGTGGCTGTTAGAGAGGTGTTTAACGGTGGATTGTGCTCACTGGGATGACAGACATCTTCTAAAGACAGTGAGGGGCAGGGGGGAAGATGCTAAACATTTGGGCATGTTGTGTTTCTAGTCTCAGAACATAAAGGTGTGCCTGCGTAGCAAAAAAATTTTTGTGGAGCCAGTGCTGTTTGTACTTTTCCAGTAAAAGAAAACAAACAGTCCTAAATCTGTAACTGCCCTGTTGTTGTTGGTATATGTTGCTCTACCCTTGGGAGTGGCAAAATATTTTTCCATTGCTACTTTGATAGTCCAAATACAGATGATACAGACAGCTGTGCTCTAATTTTTGGAGGCACTTCAGAAGAGCCAAGGGATTATTTTTTTAAAACCTAAACATGTTTGACTCTTGCAAGCAGAGGTGCTCCAGCAATAGTAGACTCTTATAGAGGTTAAAGCCACTGCTGTGCTTTCACTCAAAATTAGTAAACGCTTTGCTGTTATTACTGCTTTTCAGAACTGCAGTACAATTCTGCACTGGTATGAGGGCTGGTTTGAGGAATATTAATAATAAGAATCTAGTAAGTATCGTAATGATAAAGATTGCGCTCTGCTTCTTAGTGTTTGAGAGGCATTGCTTTAAATCAGTATGTAGTACAGTCTGGTTTATAGAACCATGTTTTGGAAAGGCTTAGGAGGAAAGTCCACAGCAAACAAAACTTGAACTCTGGGTCAAATGGAGAGACAGCCCTTTAGAGCTGTAATCGGAGGTACTGAAGAGTGCAGCTTTGATAATGAAATGAGTGGTACATAGAAAGTGGGAGCTCATGCGGTGGCTGATTTTCCTTGATTGCCTTAATCACCTCAGTTTAGTTTAAAATTTTGAAGTGATAAATTCGAGACACCTGTCCCGCATCTCAAGTGGGAACTGGGGAGCGGTGGGTGTCAAGAGAAGAAAAAGGGATGTATGGTAGGAAGAGAGTTGTGGCACTTAACGGCAAGGTTTAGTGGTGGACTTGACAGTGTTAGATTAATGGTTGGACTTGTTGATCTTAAGGGTCTTTTCCAACCAACCTAAATGATTCTATGAGGAGAGCGAGACGAACTGCTTCAGAAGTGGCTTTGTTGGTGGCTGTGTCTTCCCAGGACAGCTGGGCTATTAGGACGTGCTGCCTTCTCCTCAGACATACACTGGAAAGCACTGTGGCTTTCTCCAGGAACAGGGCTTTCTCTCCAGCCTCAGGGTGTAAAGCCTCAAACATGGTGACCGGTCTTGTAAACAGGAGAGTGCCAGGAGAAGGATTTTCATTGTATTCATGTCTAAGATTGTCTAACCTCAGACTTCCAATGCAGCCTTTCAACTTCATGGCACAGCTTTCAGACTTTCTTGCATAATACCTTGAAAGACTTTAGCCCTTGGGCCTCTTATTTCATGTCCCAGCTTCAAGAAAATCAGAACAGATTGCTTTCCTGATTAGGTGAAATTATCTCTTCATCCTGCCTCCACAGGAACCAGATTACAATGGCAAAGGAAGGTCAGCATATTTGTGGAAAAACTTAACTTTTTAAAGAGAAAAGGTTTATGTGATTGCAGTATCTTTGTGCTGCTTCTCCCTGGGCAAATCTGAAATCTAATTCAAGCCACATTTGATAGAGAAGTTGATGTTTCGCAGATACCAGCTCCTTCCAATTACAGGAAAATTAGAGCCGAGATGAAAGACATTTAAATCGGTGCTCCCGTCTTGTCTAGGGCGAGCCTGCACAGTGAGCTGGAAAGATACCTGTCCTGCTTGCTGCTGCTTGACCAGTTAGTGCTGGCATTGCTTGCCAAGCTGCCAGCATGGGCATGGATCAGACACCCCGGCAGCTGCTGGCGGTAGCCCAGCACTGGTTGGCAACGTAGGTGAGGGATGAGCGTGTCACAAGGGAGCAGGTTAGCAGGCATGGTGTAGGGGGGGAACTCAAGCTGTCACTGGAGTAGGTGGAACAGCAGCTTGATTCACCTGGGGACAGGAAGGGATGCAAGAGAATGCTAAATAATGGGGTGAGAAATGCTAAAGGTTGGAAGAAAGTATAACCCTGCAAGTATGCATGCTCACTTCTCCAGCCTGCTCCGCTCGGGCGCTCTGGAAATACTAATTTTTTAATGATCGCAAATGGGTGGGAAGAGTCCAATCTTCAGGGGAGCTGTTAACTGACCTCAAAGCTTCTCTTAGACCAGTAATTTAAAAAATAAGCCAACTGTTTTTATGGGTCCACTTGCAGAGCTATGAGAAGTTGCCTGTGTGGAACTAGAGGCATAGAAACGAAGCAGGTAATGAAAAGTAAGTATTTTCAGGAATGTAACCAGCAGTGCATGGACAGGGGCCTTCTGATCTCCTTGGCTACCGCTCTAAGTGCAGTGGGAAAGGAGCGACGCCTGACCCGAGTCCTCCGGCATGCAGCGCAGCTCGTTAGGTGAGCCACGCAAACATTAATTGCCCTGTGGGCAGGCGTAATAATGGGGTTATGCAAAACTGTTGTGTACATTAATATTTACGTCTGATCTGTGAACAGAAATCTTTCTGGGGTGCCCGTATGCAGACTGGTGGTTACAGCGGACTGCATTCCTGTAGGACTTTACGTTGCATCATACATACGTTTGCAGCTGCTTCAGTTACCTCTACCAATCCATTTTCCTCATTTAACTGTTCCTAATTTTTGAGCTACTTTAAAATTGCTGATTTTCAGAGCTCCTGGGTGCAGAAACACTTCCTTCATTCTTGCCAAATGGGAGCCGGCTCATCCAAAAGCCCCTCTCAAAACACACTCTCGGCCTCTGCGAGTATTAATTTGAGACCATCAAAGAGAAACAGGAGGCTTAAGCAGGAGGATGCTGACACAAGGTGAATTTCCAACATCCAGAAGCATTTGCTACTGCTTTTGTGAAGTGCAAAGATCTCAGCTGTCAATGCAAAAGTGTTTTTAGCTTTAAAAAAATTAAGCTATTTTGATAGGAAATCCTTCCCAGTCTCACGCCTGATGACCACCGAGTCCTGTACGCTCCCTTTTGTGTAGCTATACATCGATAATTATCTCCTAGTCCTGGTTGGAATTGTGGAAGCTAAAGCACTTGCTCTTACAATAGGGTGAACCAATAATAGTCTTAAGATTTAAAATTAGACTGTCTGTCAAAATATAGCAGTATTCTTTAGCATATATGAGTATATTTGAGAGTTTATGTAGTTCTTAGAACAGTTTTAGTGAATGTGTGATACCACTCATTAAAAATTTCAGAAATTCCATCAGTAAGTATTTACATATGAGCTATATATATATATATATATATATAATTGTTTTCCAGTTGCCATTTATATGTACGCTTCTGGACAGATGGGAATATGTTGAAGCAATGCAAATTAGTTTAGTAATAGTATTTTCATTCTAGTATTAATTTAAAACCAAACCTGCAGAAATGGTTGGTGCAGCTTAGATCACGCGTTCATTTCCCCAGTATGCCATTAAGGAGTGCAGTGAAGAGATTCTTTCAGTGCATATTGTATAGGTTCACAAAATTTTGCCCTAACGGTATGGCACTGGGCACGCAGAAGGGGCTGCAGTAAAGGCTGCAGGGGCAAAGCTTCGTTTTGGCATTTCTTAACTCTTGAATGCGTAACTTCAGATTTCTTCTGAGCGTAGTTGTTGTGATTTCTTTTATCGCTCCCACTCTCACGGAGGGCATGCCTCTCTGGTAAGGAGAGAGCATCAGGAGGAATGAAACTGGAGTGTCAGTCTGATCCTCAGGGAAGACTTGTAAAATATCTTTAGAAGATGTATGTTTTTATTTTCAGTATGCTAAAACCACGGGCTCAATAGAGAAACTGGTTTAAAGGCCAGTATGCATTTCTTGTTCATTTGCCCAGTTACCCGGGCTCTGATGACCCTTTCTCTCAGGAGAGAGATGATGGTGTCACCCTCTTACCTTGCTGGCACTCGCACTGCTCCATAGCTGCTACCCTGCCCTCTCAGGTGCTCTAAATTAATTGCTATAATCAGACCGCGGGAAAGCACGCCCAGCCTCTCTTCAACTCCAGCTTTTCTGCTGCTTATTGTTCTCGATCAAAGGGACCACAAACCTTAAAGCTTGCCCGGTTTTGGTCTCCCGGCTCCCCTAACCTTATGAGCGCTTGAGCGTTGGTTGTTTTGTTGTTTTTGAGTTTTGTTTGTTTGTTTGTTTTTTGGTTTGGTTTGGGTTTTTTTTTTGGGGTGGGGGTGGGGATTGGGGGGGAAAACCGGGGAGAGAATTCACGCTCGGCAGATTTCAGCCGCCAGATGGCAATGTCCCCTCGGCCCGCCCCGACCCAGCCGCCCGCGCCCGCCCCGCGTCCCTCCATCGCCCGCAGTCACAGGCTCCCGCTGGAACATGTGGCAGATTTATAGCTCTCTCTCTCTTTTTTTTTTTTTCTTTCCCTTTTTTGGTGGCAGGATATTTGGGGGGTTTTGTGCGTCTCTTGTTTATACCCACGAAACCATTAACTTTGTTTGCTGGAAGATACGGTTGTTTCCAGCAATGCCTTCTAGGGCGGTTAGTAAAGCTGATGTCTCTATGTTGTTTTAATCGTCTTTGGGGGTCTTCGAGCTACTGTCTGGTGCTAAGAGAAAAGTGAGCCAGTAGTTGGGCATTTATTTAAAGAAATTCATAATGCATGTGTCTGTCTAGCAAGCATTCGTCCTCTGGATGAAGGTACGTAAGTCTGACCCTGGGCTTTTTCTGTGAGTAGAGTTGGAGAATTCAGCAGAGCTCATGTGGGAGATCTAATTTCTAGCAACTCCAGGTGTAAACTTTTTTCACCGACTTTTTAAATTTCTTTATTTGAAGACAGCAACTGTCCTGCGCAGCTTGCTCTCTCACTTTCCAACAGACTGTCTTGGAAATGGCAGCAGAGAAGGACCAGTGTGCTTCCCATGGGACAGGGATGTTGGGAGTCGTGTCCGCCTGCTCTGAGGAGGCAATCACGGGCAGGTCCCATTACTGAAAGACACATAGGAATTAATTACTGTCTTTGGGGCTTGGTAGCGCCATAGCTAGAATCCATCTGATGGACTGGTTCTATACCCTGGAAGAAGAAGGGGTAGGCAGAAAGTGTTTGAAAAATAATTGCGCAGGCCAACAACGCTGTTTCCTTAGCTGTTGAAGGTACTCGTGGTTTGAGTCCTCCCGGCCATGTTTGTCTCTGCCTTATTCAGCAGTGGAGTGGAATTCTTGTTTCTTCGTTCCCTAATTATTATTTATTGCTGGCAGCAAATATTAATTGAAAAAATAAACAGTGATTGCACTAAAAAGGAGGAAACTAGAAGGAAAAAATTCTTGGCAAATACTTACAGTAAGAGGGAAAATCATGGAAAATCAGTGAAACTATAAAATTCAGAATGAGTGATGCTATTTTTTTGTTACCTATCCTTCCCTTTTGTGTTAGGAGTTGGATAAGTTCTGCCACATGGAATCTATTTATGCTTGAATTCATCCATACATCCAACTTTGTGTGGAAGGGAGGCCACTTCTTCACAGGCTGTGGCCACGGCATTCAGAGTGCCTTGTAATTTAAGGCATGCTTCCCGAAAATCAGGCTCATCTTTCATGGATCTCCTGAGTCACTTCTGAAAAAAAACTCAGCAATTAGTCGGCTCCAAAGCTTCTGATGGTGGTGGTGTAAGTCTTGTTGACTGCATTTCAGCTCGTCTTTGTGCAAGCGAGGCAGGAGTGAAAACACACAGCACTGAGGAAAGATGCTTTTGTTATCCTGTGGCTTGCTTTCCCTTCTCAGTTCCTATCAATCAAGCTTTTCTTCCTCTTTAAGAGAAGTGCCCTTTCTAATCCCTCCCTGCTCCACCTCCAGGTTGTAGCCCTTAGAGCAAGTGAGATGTAACAGCAGAGCAGTAACGCTGTTCTGTTTGCTTACAGCTCACTAATAAAAAAAATAGTTGGTTTCTGTTGAAACCACACCCTTCGTCCTGTCCCAGCTGCTCTGACCACACGCTCCTTGCAAGCCAGCACCGTCACTACTTGCTGGCCACTTCCAGCCCACCTTCTCTTCAGAGAACCTGAAAGATGTGCTGTGAAACCCAGATCATCCCAGCTGTGGGATGACTAGAATCCATCAGAGCTGTTTCTAGCGACATCTTCTCAAGGAAAAATGTTTTCTTGTGTATATAGTAAGAAATGAGCTTTTCTGTGCACAAGTTGTTCAACACGGGGATTTTCAGTTATCGCTTTCTGAGACATCTATGATTTTTTTACAGATGGAAAGTCAACAGAACAGAAAGCTAACATGTATAGGATGCAAAGAAATCCTCAATTTTTCAGTTAGGCTTTTTTATTTCAACCAATAGTTTCACAAGTGCTTAAACTTCCCTGGCAGTTTAATCTGGAACATAGTTGAGAAGAAAAATATCTTCTATAACTTTACAAAAATAAAAAGATTTTTTTTTTTTTTAATCCTGCACTTTAAGCAAGCACACTCCAACTCAAGCAAGACAGACATTATACCTTAAAACACGGACTTCTCTTCATAAAAATGACATTCTACCCCAGGGCAGCAGGCACAATAAGTAAACGGTATAGAAACAGAGCAAGAACACTTGTTTTGATTTTTCTGATCCCTTTTGTCCTTTTTCTTAACTAGAACCTGTTAAAACAATTTGCACAATAACTTCTTCGGGTTACCATTTCTTCTATCAGGTGGCTCCTTGAGTAGGATCTGACAGTGATGCCAAGGGAAAAATTTTCACCTGTCCTGGCAACACTGGCAGTTACTGAAGATACCAACATTAATTGCTTCCCTTCTCAAAATTTCGGCGCTTCTGGATGGGATAAATTACTCGGTTTGTAGGTCTTCCACTGCTAAACCACTTGCGGCTTAACTTTTTCAGCGGCCAGGGCTGCCAGCACATGAGGTCAGGTTGGAGAAATAAAATGAATGGAATATATTGCATCACAAAAGTATATGGTGCTGTGCAGCAGTTAATTTAGTGCGTGATGAAACCAAAACATCACGGAAGCTTAGTTCTGTGCCTGTAACCTAGGAGAAGTCTTGCAGAGAACACGGATAGGGAACTAAACTATGCACTCTGAAGACTTATATCTTTGTCCAACTGAGCTTCTAGTGGCTAATAGAAAAATAAAGAAAAAATATATAGGCAGAAGGAGGGAAGCTGGTGCAGTGTATGCTAAGAACCCAAATTATAAAATTATGTTGCTGGTCCACACTACAAATAAACTAGAGGACCCCCAAATCAGATTGACGGACACGCATCATGAAGGCATTTTTCAAGTGCTTCCTTTCAGACTATCTCTAGATGACAGAAAAAAAAATGCAGTTCTTGTACAATTTTTATATTGCGCCGTGTTTGCGTTTACTGTAACAGTAGACCTTGGAAAACCTAGATCTTTGCAAGCCTGTGATTCAGAACACAGTTGAGACATCAATGTGCTTTTTAGAGCGAAGAACTAGGCAGTCCACTTTCTCTTGAAACTGTGGTAATATTTCTGACATTAGGCAATTTACAGAGGAGCCATGAAGCACTAATAAATTGTAGGTCATTGCCCTGATGAGTGTAGAACACCACACTGCGGAGCAGTTCCTTTGCTGTCTGCTTCTGTCCTGCATCACGAGTGTGTGCAGATTTCAGCTGGGACCGAAGCTGTGTGGCGCGTACATATGGAAGGAACGGGGTCTGACAGCTCCTACCCATTGATGCTTTTCCAGAGACAGGACCACCACCCAATGTGCGAATAGTTGCTTGTCTTGTGTGATCTAGGGAACATCCCACCATTCCCATCCTCATAAATAAAAATGTGCATTCACTCATGCTGCTATGGCTCAAAACAGAAGTCAGAACTGAAGCTAGTATTTAAGGGACTCGTTTGATTGCAAGAGCTCAGGAACTCAGTCGTAGATACGCTGGCGTCAATCTGTTGAATACAACGCTCAAGTCTAGCTAGAGAAAACCACCTGTCCTGGTTCCTAGCTTCTCTTTCAGAGGCATCGTGTCTCCTTCTTGACCCTCTAGTTAAAACTCTGCTCCTGATGCCTCCCTACCAGCAACGGGCGCCAAACTGACTCTTCTAGTAGGTTTGATTCTGTGGAGCAGAAAATCATTAAGAAATGCTGATCAGAGCAGCTGTTCATAGGGTTTGATTCATCGTGGTGAGTTGGCTTTCAGCTCCTTCCAGCAGGCTGAAGGAGGATCTGCTATCAGATGGATGGATGAACACTTTCTCAGGTGATTACTGAGCCAGCCTGAGCTCTGTTCCTGACTGTTAGTGAGTTTTCCCTCCGTCTGAGGAAAAAAACATGAAAGATGCGACCTGACCTGGCAGTGAGAGTCTGTGATTGTTCTTTCTCCACTTCCTTTTGCTGTCTCAAAACCGGGTGAAGCAGTTTTGTTCCCACTCTGAGGAAGTTTGCATCCAAGGCTGATACCAGCTTGGAAAATCTGTCAAGCATGGACTTTGAGAAGGTAGGGAACCAGAGCATAGCCATTTGCTACTTGAACGGCTTTTTCCTGCTATTTTTGCTAGCGAGGTCCATGCTATCATTGTATTTTCAAATAATGCTTTTGCTATAGCACAGAGCATAGAGACTCACCTATGTAAAGCTGAAAGACCTTCATTCAAGACAAGCTTTTCCTCTGAAAAGAACACATTACAGGCTTGCTTTCTCTACTACTGGACTGGGCAGCTAGAGGCTGCTGATACTGATGAAGAAACGCTATGACCTTACTCCTTCTTTTTCTTGCATGGGTTCCTGCTCCTCCCGTAAGCCTAAACACGTGTGTATCGGTAAAGGCCACAGCCCAAATGCTGCACGGTTAAGCTGCGCCCTCAGCTCGCTCCCCATTAAAGCTGGGGAGCATGGTTCTCCATGAACGTGTACCTACCTCCTTGCTGGCCTTAAATATCTCCCCTGCTGCCCCTCCAGAGTCTGCACTGATTCACATCAGTGAGCACACAAGGATTTATTTGCCACTGGGGAAAACTGAGGGTTTCCAGGGCAGGCTCTTGTTCCTACGTGAGGTCGCATCACTAAAAATACGCTGGTAAAATAGTGTTACAGAACACGTTGGAGCCCACTTGCTTCTTTACTTTGCCCACCTGGCTGGCACAAAATCCAAGGCACAAATACTGCACGTGGAGTATGTAAGGCCTCGGGAATATGAAAACAAAGGAAGAATGCTCTCTGAGGGCTGTGTCTATCCACCTTCCCCGCAGTCTCTCCCCAAACCAATCCCGATTTGGTACGCGTTGGGACGGTCCAGCAGAAGGAAAAGGGAGGAGGACGTGGCTGCATTTGTGCAACTCTTGCTCCTCCCTCTGGTAAGACTAGGCCAGTCTCCCTCCATCCCATGGATGCCGGTCTGTTTCCAGCTGCTTTCTGCCTCTCTGAACTACAAGTGATCCTGGAGGCCACGGTGCGCTCGCTGCTGCAACCTTTCACTTGTTCCGACGTGAGGTCACATCACTAAAAATACGCTGCTAAACAGTGTTACAGAACACGTTGGAGCCCGCTTGCTGCTTTACTTTGCCCACCTGGCTGGCACAAAATCCGAGGCACAAATACCGCAGGGGGTGTAGGCAAGGCCTCAGGAATATGAAAACAGAAGAAGTCCCTGCAGCCTTGTGTCGGCGACTTACCTGCTCTGTGTGCAGCCGACAGAAAAACGCTGCTTCTGTCTGGCTTTAAGGGGGCTTGGTTGTTAACTACTCGCTAGGTACAAAGGGAGGCCTCGAAGCAATTCCAGAGCTAAGGAAATTGAATGAGAAAATATTAAATCACTGGTTATTTTTACAACTTAATGATTGTAAAAATAGCTTAAATTACTTGGAATATTTTTTAATTAGAAGTATCAACCCTTTAGCGCTATCTGACCGGAGGGCTGTTGATTTGCTGTTTCTTTTTGTGTTACGAGCTGTGAGATAATGACAAGATAAATCTTTGTGGGTTTCCTCCTTATGTACATATCTACATCAGAGCTGTGAAGTCAGAGGGGGAAGCTGCTATCACAGTACTGGCACGACACCGAGCCCTTCCCCAGAGCTAAATCCTGATGAGAAACCGGGCGCTGGGGAGAAGAGTACCACAACGGTAAGATGGCAGAGACGACCGAAGCAGGATCATAACGTTCCCCCCAGCAGTTAAAAAATAATAATAAAAGGAGACCCCCTTCCCTCCCCCCAAAAGTCTGCAGTCCTAAAGTGCAATTACTTTTGTGCAGTCATGTCAGGCCAGGGATCAGACTGGACGAAGTTCAAAGCACAAACATCAAACGAGTGCCGTTTGGGATTCAAGGAGGAGGGGGGAAGTAAGGAAAAGAACAACAGTTCTCAGGCATTCAAGTGCATCAAGAAAATAAATGTCCCTTTCTTTCGGAAGAAAAACAACCCCCAGTCTGGTGGAATCCTGGCTTTGTAGTCATGAAAAATAAAGTTTTTTTTCACTTCTAGCTGAGAATGTCCCAATATGACACAGTACAAATAAACAACACCAAAGCAAGAGCTGGGGCGCTGGGATATTTTTCCGGTGCCCTGCTGCTATACAGCCTTATTTTATTCTCCTCTGGTGACTCTTCGGATCTGGGTACGGATGAAGCGCACTGAATTAAAGGCATCTGGTAGGAAGTGGCTCTCTTCTCCGGTCGGTCGGGGCTGGACCCGTCGCTCGGTCTCTGGCCGTTGTACAGCAAGTACCTGCCCCGGGCGTCCTGCTCCATTTTGAAGATTTCGTACTCGGTGTGAGGTAGGCGGATGCCGAGGGCGATGCAGCCGTTCGTGTGGGTGACGTCTTGCTGAACCCCGACTTGCCAGGACCCCTGGGCTCCGCACTCGTTGCCGTTGAAGACGTTGAGCAGAGAGGCTGTGGATATATCCATGGGAGTGACCTTCATGTGGTTCACTGCGAGAGAGGAAGAGAGGAGCTATTAGCAGAGGGACAAAACCACAAGCAAAAGGTGACGTGCGGATTGGGGTGTACCTGTCAAATCAGAATTGTCTCTCCTTGTTCATTCTTAAATCAATTTTTTATATTTGCAGGTGTGGCCAGCAAATCTATTTGCATCGTTTTGTGTCTTTTACGTAATTACTTCTTGCACAGAACACACACACGCACAAACTCAGTTGAAGAAAACCTCATGGCCACGTATCTCAGTCAGAGATTAAGCAGAGCTTTTCATAAATTCCAGACAATCCTTTACAGATAAAGCCAAGTTGGTTACGCTAGGAGAGAGATAAAAGAGGAAACAATAAAACTTCACTCAGGTTTTACTACTGTCCACATTAATCCATAAGTAGGACTGTTTATAATGTATTTTTCATCATTTTTTTAAGACGTCACCCTGTAAAGCTAATGAAATAATTAGTTCCAACTGGAAAATTTGGAAAGGGCCACAGTTGCACTATCTACCTATGTTTCCTGTCCTTTTTTGCATGAATATTATAAAGTATTGCTGAACTACAGAAAGATGCTTTTTCTCTTATCTGAACAGTGGCTGCAGCTTGCAGTATCAAACATAGAAGTGCTGCAGCTTCTTCAGTTCCAAGTTGCCTGTATTTCAAAGGAGCTCAAGGGCCATAAAGTTTTGTTTTTCAGCTGAGTTTCAGAAGTTGTGAAAAGCCAAATTGAATGAGCCTATGGAAGCTGAATAGAGATTTTCCCAGGTGTGTGCTTGACACTGTATATCAAGAAAAGGGGGTCTGAATAACTCAGTGCTGACCAAAACAGAGGCAAATAACCAGCTCTCGTGCCTCGCGACACACCAAAATCCCGAATACTCTCACAGGTCATTAACAGCGTGTACGTCTTTTTATAGTAAAAATTGGTGGGAATTTTATTCTCAGGTTTTATAAACAGATATTTGATTCAGTGGCTCTACAGTTCACATTATTTAATCTAGCTGGTGTAAAAGGTAATCTGTGGAAAGTGAACCTAAAAGTTTTACCAAAACCAAAGGAGTGACCTTGATCTGTGAGGTAAGTTATAGAATCATAGAATGTGTTGGGTTGGAAGGGACCTTTAAAGGTCATCTAGTCCAACCCCCCTGCAATGAGCAGGGACATCTTCAACTAGATCGGGTTGCTCAGAGCCCCATCCAGCCTGACCTTGAATGTTTCCAGTGAAGTTGGCATACCGTAAACCAGAAATTAAGCAAAAACTGGATTTCACCCCGGGAGCTGAGCTGGGACATGCTGCATGCAGCTGTAAAGAGCCAAAGCTCTGATGGGCAAGGGTATCTCCTGCCTCCTGTGAAAATACCAGATTACTAAATTATTCCTGATAGTTAGATGCTTTCCTAAATTGGAGCCATACAAGAAGCTATACGCTTCTCACATGGAAGCTGAAATAAGAAGAGCCCACAGAGTGCTTGGGGCTTCCAGAGGCTCCGCTGGGGCTGGCGCCGTGGTGGGACGTCATGTTTTGGAGATGTCTGTTTGTGCGAGTGGTTAAAGCCGCTGTGCTCTGTCTAAGCGGGGTGCTATGGGGCTGTTTGCGCAGGAAGGCTTCTCAGCCGCAGGGACCCGGGTGGCGTCACCACTGAGCGCTGCTTCCCAAAGTACTCGAGGGGTTTCGGTTAGCTACATCTAGTCTTCGCTGTGGTGGGATTAATCAGAGCTGTCTTTAGGGACATCCTTACGTGCTCTAGGGCCCCTTGGAAGCTGATGAAAGGACACATGCTGCTGCTACATCTGTCTTCAACAGAAGATGATTTATACCACTCCCGACCTGAAAAGCCTTCTGAAGGTGCTTTTTTCTCTCTGCCGAAGGAGCCCTAGGACACAGATCTAATCTCAGACACTTTGCTTAGATACTTGAAGTCTGGCCATGGGACTCCAAGACGGAGTGATGTGAAATCTTACTTTCTTGTGCTGTACTTAAAAGATCCCTGCCTCAAATGCGCGTTGCTTCAGTGGTGTGAAATGCTGTGCAGCTGTATGGTTTGGCTGTGCATCCACACAACGCCTGCAAATCTTCCCAAGAAATGACTAACCCCCGAAAACGGCAGAATGAAATCATCAGCAGCCAAGTCGTTATGAGCAAACCCTGCTCTGCTCCGTAACTACGTGGCCACCTCTGCCCCCAGTGTAGCGAGCCACTCTACCTTTGAACACAAACTCCGTGCCGCCCATCACTTTGGAGGAGTGCACGCCCCGGCTGTAGCGTCCCTTGGCATAGATGGTGAAGGTGGGGTGCTTGCAGATGGGGTCGGAGTAGTGGTAGTAGTGACCTTCCCAGGTGTTGTTGTTGTCATGGAAGATGAAGTGGCGAGTGAGGAAGAGGACCTCAGGCCGCACCTCGCAGCGCTGGCTCACCCACTCTCCGTGTAGCCCTATAGTCAGGTCCGCCTTGGGGGGTAAGATGGGAGGATGGTGCTCATCCGACCGGTAGATGATTCTGCACGCGATGCACGTGCGGTCGTGGTTCTGTAACGAAGCAGAGAGAAACCCTCGTTAGGCATTATCTGTGATAAAAGGGCAATGCAATGAATCAGGCCATCCGTTTCACGTTGAAGTGACACCACCTCAACGTTTTAAGGAATACGTTGTTATTTCTTATCTTTCTAACGTTCTCCTGCAGATTCTCACCCTTCAAAGCACCTGAAACATGGCACCGTTTGGTTTTGTATGTATAAGACTGCACAGCAGGAGCGGAGTTAGAGTAATTCCCTCATCTGCAGTTCTCTGAAATTAACATTTTAGTTCAGCTTTTTATTGGATCTAGAAAAGGCTGACTTTATGCTTCAAATCATACAAGAAGCTGGCAGACGGTAATTTACTATGGTAAAAAAACATACTAGGGACTTGGCAACTCGTGTGCTAGAAATGGACACATTTGCCGAGCTCTTATTTTGCATCTGTCTTCCTTTTAGTTGTTAACTTTGGGTACCATAGATGGGCACCGGCGTCCTAAGCACGTTTTTCAGTTGGGTAGCAGCCTGGGAGAACAGTAACCAGCGATTTTACGCTTTTTCATCTTTTCCAAGCCCTAATGCAAGGTTGTGAAGTGTACGACGTGGCCGGCTGCCGCTGGCTAGGGTGAAAGCTTTATGTCCCTCTCCAGCGGGAATGGGAATGGTGTCCGTGGCGCCGGCCGGGCTCCATGGCAGCTCACCGCTGTGAGCCAAGCACCAGCCTCAAGCAGCCGGGTACCCCCAGGCCCGTCTGTCAGCCCCGGGGGTGTCCTGCACAGCTCCAAGTCCATGGCAGGAGGGGAGGGAATTTCACCCTCGGGCTTCCACCCCCTGACATCAGAAACTGAAACTGCAGAGACCTGTAGTATTTGTTCCTAAGGGTAACTGTTTCTGCCTCTGCAAGGATTTCTGTCGTTGGCAAAAGAGCATGGCCTAGCTATTCTCCTTTCAAACCCTATTTTGCATTTTTTCAATGGCAAGAGAGACGGCAGCATTAGCATTTGTCTCTGCTCTGCTAAACCTTGAAGTAAATTTTACGGACCGATAAAAGATTATGGAACTAATTTTTTAGCTCGCTACATGGATGACAAGTAATTAGATCAAGAAGAATAAATGCCGCCCCGCAAGATAAAAGCAGTGTTTTCCGCTTTCCTAGTGCCTGTTTTTGGGTTGGCGATGTGCTATTCGTCTACACCTCGGGCCGTGACGGTAGAGGCTTTCTAGTCGGCTGGTGACGTGGGGAGGGGCAGCGCCGTGTGCTGTAAGCAGGCTTATACTGGGAGTGAAAGGCAAAGACCACGCAGACAGCTTGTGCCTTCATCTTTCAAGGACACTCGATCCTTCCTGGAGAGAGGGGGATGCACTGAGGGGGCGGGGGGGTGTTACTCACATCCACCTTGCTCAGCTGTTTTCCCGAGGTGCAATTCAGGGTGCACCAAGTTAAGAGCACCCACGCAGCCATCGGGGAGAGGGATTTAGACAAATCGTAGATGCTGATATTCATGGCTCATGCTGTAAAGTCCACGTGAGCTGCCACGGAGTCAGCATTTCTCCTTCAGCTCATGGCACGCTTTAGGGGCAACATGTACCCAAGCTTCATTAGTGCCCTGAGTTTCTCCAATAATACAACTGTAGGTAGCTTCAGAGAATCAACACACAACTCTCACAATATATCCCTTTTACACATACTAAACAGGGTTTGTATTTGCCCCTGCCCCTCCCCAGATAAGATGCCAAAATTCGGTGAAGTCCATGAAAAGTCTCCTGTTCTGCATCCCTGGGATGTAGAACAATGGTCTATGTGCAAAATAATTATAAATGATGCTGATCTGAACCAGTGCTGGCCAACAGCCCTGCTTTGAGGAGGAAGGAGGTTGGACTTGGTGACCTCCAGAGGTGTTTCCACCCCAAAGCACATCGTCTTCTGGGAACCACGTGTGAGCATGCTGTTAAAATGGATGCAGTTCTTTCCCACCGTGGAGCTTGTTAACTAATTTTAAGATACGTTTTTCAGCTAAATCCCGCAAGCAGGTGCAAGAGCCATTAGTGTCTTAGTGAAAATACACAGAACATTTAATTGACTAATTTGCCTGTAACTGGTGAAGTTAGCACAGATATGTGCCATAGTAACTGACAGCAGAGGCTGGTGCAAAACATCTGGTTCTCCTGAACACTGAAAGCACATATAAATGCGTAAGGACTGTGAAACTGAGACGTTTTCTGAAATTGAAAGTTTCAGCTTGGATTTTCTGATGGTCAAGAGAGGAACCAAGATCCAGTTACGTTTCCTATTTTGCTCTAGATTTCTTGTGTTCCCTTCCTGTGTGACTTAGGGAAGTCTTATTTTGTATAAACACAGACAATTATAGCTCTTCTGTTTGTGAAAAGATTGGTAGGAGGCTAAAAACATGTGCTGTCAGAAAGCAGACAGAAATTTCAGAGACCTGGATATGATTATTAATAAATTAATAATACAAATAATTAAAAATGTGTGTAGCTCTATTTCTGGAATGAACCTTCAAATACAATCTGACAGAAATCCAGTGTCCACCTTCCTCTTGCCTGCAATAAAATCTCACCAGGTTTCACCTGCAAGCTTGTTTGGGACTTAGGAAACTGGTCTGATGAATCCCTAGCTCTCTTCAGAGGATGTCAGTCATTTTCTCTGGAAAGCGGTCTGGGGCTTTGCCGCTCAGGATTGCTGGGGGGCAGGTGACATAGATGGCTAGGAAACAAGTTGGTGCTGGGGAAAGGTGGAGACCGCCTTGGCACGTCTCGGGCAGCGGCAGAGCTGCCCCATTTCCCTTGAGCTCCAGCTGTGCACGGGGATGCCAGATGCTGAGCATCCGCCCTGTCCCGGGCAGCGCTGCTGGTACTGCAAGAAAACCGTGGGATGAGGCGTGTGATTCCGTTCACTGCCAACCAAAGCACCAAAGAAACACACATTGTTGAAGTGTAACAGAAATAGCACTTTGTCTGCAGTGATCCGGGCTGAGGGCTTGCCCTGTGGAAGGTGCTGGTGTCTATCAAGCACTCGTTTCTCCAGCGTGGCCATCCCACCATGGGGCAGGCTGAGCGTCACTAACACGTTAAGGGCTAATAAACCACATTGATGACAGTAACTTCATTGCTGTGATTGCCCGGCTCACATAAAGCAAGGAAAAGACAGTGTTATAAAACTAAACATAGCTTGTATAAGCTGAAGTGGTCAACAGTAGGAGACAATTTCTGCTACGGTCCCTTTTCTATTGAAGTGAAGTTGAAAGCTCTTAGGATCTCCCAGAGGAGACCCTGGCAAAGCAGCATGGGCCAGCCAGGGTGGTTTGGTTTATATCCACGTTTCCCTCTCAGGAGCCTGTCCTCCACAAGTAGTTTGTGAGACGGGGCAATTTAACCTGGGAACCAGTGGTTTCTGTTGCCCTTGTTCAACATCTGAAGAAAAACAAACAGAAACCCAGCATGCTGTCTTCTTGGTCACCCTTGGCTCTTTGTGGGATTCCTCTGTTGTTTCTCAGATCTAGTGAATGGACAAGAAGGAGATCTGGAATCAATCCTATTTGCAGCAATCTTAGTTTTTGCTTTTTTGAGCAGGAAGAACTATCAAGCATTAATGTTCTTTTTTACATTTTTCTACCAGTGATTTTAGGTTTAAAAAGAGTGGGTATTACTAGTCAAGGCTCTGATGCTGAGCTGGGACTGTTATCATTGTTTGATGTCTTCTCCATCATACTGGGAGTGTAAAAGGTGCAGACTGGTCACATCCACGGCTGCTTAGTCCCTTGGCTGTGGCAGAGTGGGCAGAAGAAGGTCCAGGATGGAAAAAAATCATGACTACAGGCAGCCCCTTTCTCCTTATGAGGGGTGGGTTCATGTCTTGAGGGACAAGAACGAATTACTTCCCAAAACTTATAAAACTCATGCAATGAGACTACACTGGCTCTCATTACACTGTGTGAGTGGAGGTGACTCCTTGGGCAAACTCACGGAAGATCCAGGCTAACTCACAGAAATCGAAGTGAATTTTAGCAGAATAAACACTTGTCTGTAGCTCACCTGGCTCTTTGACCTCTGTGGTCCATATCTTGAACTGCTGTAACTCTGTGCATCCCTTCTAATTCCAAAAGTTTTGCACCAGCTCTGAAGGTCTGGCCAGTTACGCCTCTAAGAAATGTCCAACCTGCCTGTCTTCTAATTACTGACGATGTGCCCAGATGAAGGGGCTGAGGTGAACGGGCACTTTTTGCAACAAAGAGGGAGTGGGACAAGGAGAGGCTGGGGCGGTGAGGAGGGAAGCAGAAGTATCCCTTTCACAGGCTGGCTCAGGTACCTCACATGGACGTACCCTGAACGCATCGCTTCCCTGGGACCAGCGCTTGAATCTACACCTACTTAAACCTTTTTTTGCTGTGATACCGTCTTCACAGAGTTATCAACTCCTTAGCGGAAGAATATGCCACATGTAAACTCCCTCAGTATGATTTTTGTCCAAGTAATGGACGAGAGAAAGATCTACTTTTGTTATGCGGCAATTGTACTTAATTATGGAGTAATTTATGCTCAACAATTGACTGTGTTTTTCACCGTTGCTTTTTGAGGTCAGCTGCTCTTGGCTCTTAATTACACTAGCTGAGGCTTTGCAAATCTCTCCCTTTCCCTGTGTGTCAGGGAGAGATTATTTTCTAAAAACAGACGTTCAAAGAAAATATGGAACAGAGGTAGAGGACGTTTGAGTCCAAGCACGATTAAGTACTCCCTAATAAAAAGCTCATTTCAGCATGACATAAACTAAAAAGCTATAAAATGAGCAGTGGACAGGATGAACATCTGTTCTATGTTTTGATTATCTTAGGTGTACAATGTACTAGTTTTAATAGGGAGGGTCTTGCTGAAAGACCTCAGAAAAGGCTGCTGCCCGATGAGTGGAAGATCCCTGCCCGTGAAGATGCGGGGAAGGGTGCCTCCTTGCAGCTCTGCAATGCCAAATCCATGGTGCCCCACCTCCCGCGTGTTTCTTTAAAGCCAGTTTCTGAATTAATCCATGAGGCCATGTGGCCTGAAATAAGCCCGAGTCTCTGGCTGGAAACTCAGTTCTTGTACTCGGGGAGAAAAGAATCTGTGATCTGAAAATTTCCACCAACATTTTTCCTTGTCCCTCCCTCCTGCTGCCTCAGCTGAAGTGGTAACAGGGCCAGAGAGCTCTGGAAGCCAACCAGGGAGGTTTCTAATAAAAAAAGCAAACAAGGATGAGGTTCCTTGATCTTTTTCCCAATTGCTGTGGATAGTCAGAAACATAAACCTTCTCAGCATAGTTTAATTTTCTCTTAAATTCTATGGGATTCTATGGCTGCCTAGGACTAATTTGCCT
The DNA here is from genome assembly GCF_963924245.1 of Chroicocephalus ridibundus. Classification (NCBI taxonomy): domain Eukaryota; kingdom Metazoa; phylum Chordata; class Aves; order Charadriiformes; family Laridae; genus Chroicocephalus; species Chroicocephalus ridibundus. The sequence goes on along the minus strand of NC_086285.1, from coordinate 113,181,843 downwards.
CTAATCAATTCATAGTGTTTTTTATGGCCCAGGCCAAAAAACTGTCACGCAACTGGGATGCTCTCCGAGCAATGGTGAAATGAGCTTTGAATAACGCGTAGAAAGATCTTTTTGGAAGGTGTTCTAGTTTTCTTTGAACACCTTTGTATTCGAAGCTGTTGTTACAGAATAAGACACCTATGGACCAAACTTTTCAAAATGTACAGAAAAATCTACCCTTTCCTTATGGTTCAAGCAGCAGCTGAAATCGATTCTTAATATCAAGGAGAGGACTTGCGGGATGTACTGTAAGTTGTATTTAGGGATAAAACGAACAAGCACTAATAATAAAGAGGAGGCTGAAAATAGTTCTTTTCAACTAAGCACCTTATTCAAACATATTTGATTTCTTGCCTATCTATTCCTTCTTTAGATCTTGAAAGCGTGTCTGTAGTTCAACCTGAAAATTTTAAAACACACTTTGTCTGAAACAGCTCAAATTGTAACTCAACCTTTCTCCTGTAGAATTAGAATAGATGACTATTCTGATATCCATCTATTTACAGAATGGAAAATTAACATTATCTTAACTGTAACTTACTGTTTTTTAAGGGAAGAGTCATTGTTCAGACTACTTAGAGACTGAGAGATGCAGTGCATTCTTAGCAGAATGAAAAATGTGTTTGATGTTTTTCATTAAATTCTTATTTTAAAAAAGGGCATGGAAAAATATGTCTATGAATACACAAAGGCTGGAGGGAAAGACATACAAAGCAAAATTTTGTTTTCTGGTATTCAATTTTTCACAGAATAGCAAATGTTTCTTTTCTAAAAATGAGAAAAGCATTTTTACAGGCTTTTCCAGTATTTTTAATAGGGAATTTTGACCATTTTCTGACAAGCTCTCTCTGTCATATTTTATAGTTGCAAATAGTTGGTATTTTACCAGACGAGACACATTAAGAAGACAAAAGCATCGAAGGTAGCAATGTGTAGTAAGCTCCTAAACCATACAAAAATATGGCAACTCCTGCTATAGGAGGCCAGATGTTGGGGCAGATGTGGGTCTGCTGCTCTTCAGAGCTGACGTGGGCTAAGGAAAAGCAGTGGGCAATTCAGAGAAGTGGTGAATCCAATTAGTTTTCTCAGTAGCAGTTTGTTTTACACCTGCAAGGTCTTTAAACTTGCATGAAATGACACAGCAGTTTCCCAAAATGATTTGGGAAATCATCTCTCCTTCTCTTTTTATCTGGAGCCACTGCACAGTGGACACATCCTTCCCATACCATAACTTGGTTAAGACATTCAAGTATCAGATCTGCCTCAGCAAGACAGAGAAGCACACGCTCTTTGCAGTCGGATGTGCCACCTTTGGACTCCTCCTCGCTCTCCTCTTCCCTCCCAGGAATGCCAGTGTCAAACCAAAACCCAACCCCAAACCCTTGGCAGAGCAGTGGCTTCTTTCCGTAACACCTCCTTTAAGGCTCAGGCCTTTTAATTTTCACTTTTTATTCAAACCTATATATTCCATGTGGCTACTCTTAAGTACACCCCTCCCTCCCTGTCCCCCACACCACTGCCAGCTGGGCCTGGTCTCTCCTCAAGGGCTGCTGCCACCATTACCCCGCTCAGTTACAATGCCCCCATGCCCGTGAAGTCACTTATTTCAAATTTCTGTAGGAAAATCCTGCCTTATCAGGTCATGCACTGACATTAAAATTATTTCTACAATGCTCTGCTTCTGCTGTCTGAGGCCCCCACGTCTGTGCTGGTGGCTGTAGCATGAGAAGCTTGTTCGGAAGAGCCAGGTTCTCAGCTGATATTAAAACCACCTTTGGCCAGCCCTGATTTGCACTAGTTAACCAGTGTGTGGCAAGAAGCAGGTCTTGTTCGTGGTTGAAAAAGGAGGACAGGTTGTATCTATATAGAATTGGGAGAAGCAAGGGCTAGCAAAAGCCCCAGCGCCCACCCCAGCTCCCTTCTGCACCGTCCCCTTGGTGGGGAAGATGCTCCTGACCAAGCTGGGGAGCCCACATAAGGCAGCCCAGGCTCTGGTCATTCACAAGGTTGTGTTGCTCTTGCATCGGGGGCTTCCCTTTTAGGGTGGCTCCTGTGGCCAGCTTGTCTGACATTGTCTATGCAATGCCACCGGATGGGCCACGTAGCAGTGGCTGGGTCAAGCGTGTTGCACCCAGCATATCCTCATTGCAGGGAGATGCGTGGGGAGGGACCAGGCACTGGGTTTCCTGAAGCACAGGCTCAGGCTTGAACTGCATGTGCAGTACAGACCTAACCGGTGGCCCTGCATCTTGTAGGGTCCAACAGTCACAAAAGCTGGGGTAGGAAACCCCTGCCATGTATTGCCATGAGGGAAAGCACTGAAGAAGAGGGGAACGAAAAGCTGCGCACAGCAATGATCTCTCCCAGCCACCCAAATACCATGTGTCATGGGCAGGGCTAGACGGGGAGGGAACAAGGCATGTCTGGGCAGGACGCTTTAAATCTCACCACTCGAGAAAACTAGGTGCCGGGTTTTAGTGTTAGTAACTGAGTGCTCCTAGGATGAGTAGACATAGAAACCTCTGGGAGAACACCGATTCAAGGAAATGCTTCCAACTCTACAAAAAAAGTTGGATGGCTTTGCCTCACATTGCCAAGGAGCTGAGTCCACAGAAAGGACACTTTTATGAACTGCTCAGAACCGTGTCAAGCTCCGCTCCTCCACCGCTCTAGATAACTGCAGACCAAGGCAACGCTTTAACAAACGGCTACAATCTCTCTCCACCACAAAAGTGATAATTTGCAGGCTTTCCATGACCTCATATGAAGCTGAGTTGGCTGATGTGCATTAGGCTGGCTCTGGGGAGTTGACAAGCATGGCTGACACAGTTATAATCCAGCCTGCCAAAGGGAATGAAGAATAACAAAGATTTAAAACTTTAATTAAAAATCTTGAAGCAAGTGAAATGCTGGGGAGAGTGGTAACTCCTTTGCAGGGTTGTCAGTTTGGGATTTCTTTTGGTGGGGAACAGAGGAGCTGCAAGCAGGAAGGAGGGTGGAGATACGTTCAGAGTTATCTGCAAATGTGTACCATATTTTTTAACGTATTGATGAACAGTTTTTATTAATGGCTCACATGAAGGGAGAGATAGTGAAGGAATCTGAGGGCACTACCATTACACAACTGTCTGATCTACGATGTCAATTCTGTTGCACAATCCTGCATAAAACTGAAATAAACACAACCGACATGAAATGCAAAAGTCTTCTTGTTGTTCTTTTCTGATATAAACTACTTGAGCCTGGGCAAATGACAAGAACAAAGAGAAACCCGGCCTTTTCCTCAGATGAATGTGCTTGCATGTCCTCTATCCCATTAAAACGATACTAATTTATAGTGACGTGAATATTTTGGGAAGTATCAACAGAAAAAATTCCTGGAAAACCCGAAGGGAGAGCTTGAATGTCCATCTTCAGAAACAGAGTGTTCCAAAATAAAGCTGCCTTACGTGTTTATTATGCCTTTAAAAATCAACCTATATAGCCCTCTGAACCCTGTAGCAATATTACCAGTGAGTCCTCCCTTCCCTCGTACAAAAGATGAAGCAATTGTGGTTAGATGCCAACAGCAAGGAAGGTGTCAGTAGTTTAGATACGTGTGTTGAGTTGATCTGAAGGTCCCTGTTTTATTTTGCTAGGCTAAATAGTTAATTTTAATCCATAGAACTGTATTTCTCTTGGGACAGGCTTTTACTGCCGTTGCAGAACAGATAGTGAAGAGTCAAGTCAACGAAGATGAATAGGGTTTTAAAAGCCACACTTAGCTTCTGAAGGTTCAGAGAGAGAGTGAAAAGCAATCTCCTGCTCCAGCCCTTGCCTAGCCCTAACGCCGGTGCAGGCGGCGAGCACAGAATGACACCTTCGAAGGAGGACTCTTCTGCAAGGCCACAGCCAAGAGCGCTGCCGAGCCTGGCAAGGACCAGCCTCAGCTAGAAGCTGTTTCCTTCTCTTGTCTCTGCGGGGCATCGAGTTAACCTATTTGAACATTCTTCTGGCTATTCTTTCTTCGCTCCCCTCACAATTTCCCTAACCAAGAGTCTTTTGCAAGTAATAATGAACAAAAGAAACCCTTCTAGTGTTGGCTTAATCTCGGAGTCTAGTGGCACTATTCTGGCAAACAAAGGAGTTTTGTCCTCCATAATTACACGTTTTGGTTGAGATAATGTTTTGCATATTTCTCTGGGGCTCTTCACATGTTTAACATCTATTTATTAACTTAAGCTCGCATTTCCCTGGGAGCTCCTCAAGTACACAACATTCCCCAACAGATGAAGTCACTGAGTTTTAAAGAGATGAAGACCCAAATTTTCAAAAGCACAAAAAAAATTGTGCGCTTTGTTCTTTCAATGCCTGGGTAAAGCAAAGCCCAAGCACCACTCCCCATATGTTGAATCTGTATTAGCTGCAAACGCCAGGTGCTGCTGGAAGTCAGCTCCCCGCGGCAAATAACCCTGCAATAGAGAATCGATCCATTGGAATTGCATTTTCAGGGGAAAATGCCTTACTGAAAGTGTGTGACCAGCCAATGTTTGAGAATGTCAAAGGCAGAAGGAAGGTTACCCTAGCACATTTTAGGCTTCTTGTGATGTTCCAGACCACTCCAGCCCTATTCCTAAGTAAGGATCTAACTAGGACAACTGGTCATCACAGCCCTGCTCTGATCTTTCCCATTACTCTGTCAGACGAATAGCACAAGGAGTTTTTTGTTTACAAAGCACTATTGCTGAGGCAATTGCACGAGAAATAAGCCTCTGGGTATTGCTGTTGTAGATAGTTCCTGTAGCTTTAGAGTAGATATCTTCAAAGACATCTTCTGCCCATCCACATAGTGAATGAATACCGCATTCAAGCCTTCTGTCACACTATAAGTCACTGTATGCATTCGTACATAAGGTGTGATTTTATGACCAATCAGCCAGGCTCCTTGGCGTAGTCCTAACCAGGAATATTTGTGTGATGATGGCCAAGTAGTTCCCCCATCCCGGCCTTTCCAACCGTGTGCTCTCTCATGCTGGCAAAAGAAGCTGCATGTGCAATAGCTTGAATCCCTCGATAAACTCGCAACATCAAGAGACATCAAAGATGTTCAGCCCCATTCACCAGCAAGTCTTAACTGATATCTTGAGCGAGGCTAGAGGACTGCTAAGATAAATCTAAACAGTGACCTATTCATCAGCTGCACTCAAAGAACTTCCATGTATTTTACAGGAGGAATTTGTTTAAGGTATGCTCTTATCTAAGAGAATTCGTAAAGCCTTAAGAGATGACATATATATATATTTTTAAAAGCTCCCTGATTTTATATGAACACTTGAGATATGTTAATCTGTGAATTTATTCAGATTTGTAGCTCAGCATAAAGCTGTCTGGTTTTTGGACAGCCCTTTTGATTTACCATCCTGTGGTGAAATCGCTGCAGGAATCTGGAGAAGGTCCAATTCTATTTGTTTAAAGTCCTGATCATGTGGCTTTGGCATTCCTAACATATCCAGCAATCATTTGCTTTTAATTACCATTCATTTCAACCACATAAGTAATGAATGTGGCTACCACATCCAACTTACAGGCTGTGTAAACTCTTGAGCTGGGTGGAACTTTCTTCTATATAGAGGCTTAACTATAAATTTAACTCCAAATGTGAATCCTCTTAACTTATTTTAGGCAGGCCTTTATAAGTTTAAAATAAAAATAAATAAAAAGGAAATGAAAAAAGCCTTAAATGAAAGATTCCACACAATACACCTGATTCACTTCAGAAGCAATTTCCTGGACTCCCCAACCTCTTGGTATGACTGTAGAAACCTTAAAAAAACAAGTTGATTTAATGTTTCTATTTATTCATGGTGTCCAGTTTCCAGAGGAGTCTGTGACTTGTAGTTTTAAACTCAATTTAGCATTTAAACTCATTTTCAGCTGGCTCCCAGTGGAGCAACAATTAGAAAAGGAAAAGAGTTCAAAGAAGAAGGGTTATAACCTTTCAGCGGTATGTTTGCCTGGATTTTTTTTTTTTTTTTGTAAAAAAAGAAAGTATCTCTCTTACTATTCTTCCTACATTTGGCAAACACTAGCTCAGACGGCCGGGTTGTGAACCTGTTGGTGTAGAGAGCTTCATGGTTAGGTACAAACCAACACGCAGAAGTCTTTCATGGCAGCTGACGCAAAGGTTCATTTTTTAGGGGTACTGTTATTTGTATCATGCTGAAAGCCCAATATCAGCAGGCCCAGCTTCCCTTGAGGAAAAAGAAATTTCACACCAAATCTGAGCAAGAGGAACCTACCAACAAACACAAAGAGAAGCTGCACTGTTCCCAGTGACAGGACGAGGGGCAACGGGCACAAGTTAGAACATAGGAAGTTCTGTTCAAATACATGGAAAAACTTCTTTACAGTGAGGGTGACAGAGCACTGGAACAGGCTGCCCAGGGAGGTTGTGGAGTCCCCTTCTCTGGAGATTTTCAAGACCCGCCTGGATGCAGCCCTGAGGGATGTGCTCTAGGCAATCCTGCTCTAGCAGGGGAGTTGGACTAGATGATCTCTAGAGGTCCCTTCCAGCTCTGAAGTTTCTGTGATTCTGTGATTCTGTTGCACGCTAACCTTGTGTTAAACCTACGCATCTTGTGCCGTCGAAGGTTCCAGCTGAGGCTGGTGTCCCAGCAACCCACACGCTGTAAATAAACACTGTGGGAGCCACTGTAGGCAGTGACTGGAGGAGGTACTGTAACTCTCCAGAAGTCATAATTGTCCAAACTTGGGAGTTCAGCAGTGGCCTGCAAGTCAGGACCTGGGCCCCCCATTTATTAAACTACAGCAGTTTCATCACAGAGAGCCGGAATCTGTACATATTTTGGTGTATTCAGAGTTAACCTGTGCTTTCTATAGTAACAACACTTTCTGTAGCCAGCAGTACTCTTATGAATGGGCTTCCAGTGTCATAAATTCAGCCTCGAGATTCAGCCTCTGCCAAGACCTGGCTACCAAAAATCTTATTTGGAAGCACTGTACTTCATGAATACCAAGGGATAACGAGTTGGCTTGTTTGCTTTTCCTCTCCACCAGTCCTCGTAAACATATGATATGGAAGCCTCCCCTGGGAGTCGCTCCGCAATTGGAGCGCACGGGTACCCCCGGGCAGGACCTGCGACACGTGGGACTGCGGGATAACGGCGTGCAGGGTGACCCAGGCGGGCTGAGGCTTCCACATAGAGCTGTCACGCACTCAGGTCAGAATGGATCAGGTCATATGCCTGACATAATGGGCGTTGTGAACATAAATGAGTCTCAGTGCTCTCACAGTTTACTTGGCTAACCTGGCTCGAGAAAGAGACCTCTTATGCAAGATTTGATCCCTTCAATTTGAGCACTGTATCTTAGAGGCATTATATTTTTGAGGGAAAAAGTGATGCTACAGCAGCAGAAGAGACAGGCAGGAAAATCGTTACCAGCGTGTCCTAAAATTACAGCAGACCTGGACAAAAAGCTTATTTTTATAAAGCTGGCTGACAGTACACCTGACCATTCTGACTGTAACGAAATTACTAAAAGGTGGAAGTGTAAGCATTTACTATGTTATCCATCAGCCCATAATAAGACAACTAGATTTGACCAGAGAGACCTGAAAAAACAATCAGCTAGGGTAAATTAAATCAAGATTTTGTCTCTGTTTCAGGTGGTCAAAAAAAGATCTACCATATATTCTAGAAGAGGTACAACATATAGCTGGTGTCAGATAATTCGTACCTTCAGATAGCTGCAAGGAAGAGATTTAGGAAAGAAACCCTCACTCCCAAATAAGCGAAGAGAAAGTCGATGTGCTTGTTTGAATTAATTAAAGAAAAATAAAATTGCTGAATCCAATGTTTTGATGAGCAATGTGCTGTGGTTCATCTGCTGCTGCTGAAACTCTCCACTTCGGGAAGACAAATGTTTAAAAAGAAAAAGCAAATTTGTCCCTGGTCACTTGAAGAGGGCATAAGAATGACAGAGAGAAATGACAGTGGCATTCATACAGAGACACAGTGGACTCTGGATTAAAATTATCACTAGGCCAGGCTATTAAAAAAAAAAAAAAAGGCAGATCACACAAGGTCCCGAACCACTGAAATTTGATGCTCACAGGCAGAGACGCAACCCAGGGCGAACGGTTTTGAGTGCAAGGGGAAGCCAAGGCTTTCTCATCAAAACTCCCCCTTCCCCTGTTGTACTCCTTGCTATTGCTGGTAAGCTGTAGCTGATTTTTGAATCGGTTGCGGCGAGATGATTAAAAATGGTGATAACCCATTAGCTGGAGGTGATGCTGCGGCAGCGCCCAGCTGGAGCTCACCGACGGCAGCAGCAGCCGGCAATGTGGTTCCAATCGCCGCCTGCCTTTGAAATGTCACCAGCAAAGATCTATAGACAGCCCTCCTGCTACAGGCCATCAGCGTCTACTCTTCCTGTTTGATTTTTATTTAACTTACTATGGGGTTGATCAGTTCCCAATGAAGCTGAGGGCACTTTGAGGCCCCTTTGAAAACTGAATTATCAAATGGAATTAGAGCCCCATTCAAAATTCACCTGTTTTTCATTTCATTAATGTGTGTGCCTGCATCTGGATCCATGACCCGCACAGCCCATCAGTTTTTTTTCCCTTCATGCTGCCCCTTTCATGTGTCTACGTTCCAATTTCCTCTTTTTCTCTTCAGGTTATGGATCACCCAGCCTCCATATGCTGATACGAGTCGATTTGCTCTCTCCCTGGCACTGCCGCGGCTACATTGATGCCTGTTTCCCTTCTTCTTTCTTAGTCCTGCATCAAACTTCCTCTCTTCTCAGCTGCTAGCCTACAGTTGTGGTCCCAGCCAACCGCTCCCACCTCCATGTACAAGTCTTTGATCCCATCTTCAGAGTGGCCTTTATTGACCTTAGTTCATCAGACTGCTTTTTGCACATTTGATGCAGTCACATGAACCACAGAAGAGTTACTATTCTCAAGAAATATGTTCTCTGACCTTTTTTTTTTTAATTGTCTGCCTCATCTGTAAGGGTCCAATCCACCTATTTTAGAACCACACCTACATTTTAGGTTACACTAGCGCACTGACTCAACGGCTAAATAATGTGGGCTTTGTCGCTAGTATCTCAAAAAAAAGGCATATATACACGCACGTACCTTGGCATTTTGAAGAGGAGGTTGGTAACTAGAGGGCCGATAGTACCTCCTCTGAGCAGCATCGGTATGAATGTCCCCGAGAAATAGCTCCTCCACGAGGTGGTCTAAGTTGTGGTGCAGGTACTGCTTCTCCACGCGGATCAGCTGGAGTTCGTGCATGGCAAAATTCAGAGCTTTGGTGCATTCACAGCCATTCTCTTCTCTCAGCAAATCGTAGCTCACATCCTGCTCCCAGGGGCTATCTTCTGGTATAAATCCAGGACACGTGTGGTTCACCAGCTCACTTAACTTCTTGGCTACTGCTTCGTTGTGGCATATGATCTGTATGTTGCGTAGCTGATAATCAGCTTCCGTACCTCCTCGGATGATCCAGGATGCTTGGCGGAGACGTATCTTGCCACGTATAACTAATGTGTAGATAGGGTTTGTGCAGCGATTGCCACCGTAGTAAAACTGATAGGCCTTAAATGTATTATTGTGGTAGAACCTGTAAGATCTTGTGATGAACTCTGGGCCTGCTCTAACTTCGCAGCTGTGGGAAGACAGACAGTGATGGAAACAAAATTTTAGCATGGTGGCACATCATGTACAGTGTAGGTAACAAGACTGAGCAGCACTGCATGGGTGCACAGAGACACTTGGGTGCTAATGTCCCTGTGGCATGAATGGGAGCAAACAGGAACCAGGCATCTGTGGCCTGCCAGTTAACCAATTTCCTCTGCTGTTATGCTCTTATTAATAAACTGATTCATGGTGATTGTATCTAACTAAGGGCTTTATCTTTGTAGGTTTAAATACTTTGAGTGATGCTTTGCTTTTTCTTTTTGTCTAGGGACCACCACGTGACTCAATTCTCTGAAAAACAGGAGCAGCTTATTAAACATCTATTCTTCTCTTTTGCATGGTAGATTTAGCAAAAGAACTCGTAACGTCAGAAAGTGTCTACAGAAATGCCAAATGTCTACGGAACAGTACAAAGAACTGGCTTCTGTGCTGCTGTAGAAGCTTCTCAGTGGAGCTCCTCCAGCTCTGGTCTGCAGAGGATGTGCAGGATCGCGTCCTCAGCTTTTCCACTCAAACTTACAACAGGGCTGGCACTTACTGCAAATTTATGACCATTAATGCAAAACTTCTATTTGTCTTAAATTTGGACCATGCAATATTCAGGTTTTGTGTTTTTTCTCTTTTTTTTTTCTTTTTTTTTTTCTGAAGGTATAAATGGCAGTTAAATTCCACTTCCGCTAGGAAGTCCTTCTGTGCCTTCAAACTTGTCCCCCTTGTCACATCCGCACTGCTTAACGTAAATACACTCCTTTCTGTTAAAACTCCCCAGTCTTTCCACTACAAGTCACTTCAAATAAGCATGTGAATATTGCCTGCTGAGACACAGAAAGCAAAATAGCTCTCTCAATTACAAGTCATCATGTATGGAGAGCAACAGAACGGGTGAAACACAGCTTCTTAATTTCTTTTGCTAATAAAACCTGTGCTAGACACGTGCTCTGAAAACAAGGACCCATTCAATGGATCTAATGCATGTAGTCAAAGACAGTACAATGCTATGTTTGAATAAGCATCCACTTTGGCAACTTGGGCTCCTTCCTACTCAAAGAGAGATTTACAGATATTTCACAGCATGCTGCTTAAAATCCAGACTATAAATTGATTCATCAAGACAGCTTCATAGCTGTACATAACTCCACTCCTTTTATGCATAAACATATAGAAAGCATCTGGAATTTAGAGCATCACTATATTAAAGAGAATATTTCCCCTGCTGCTTAAAAGTGGAAATATTCATCCTTCCTTCTCCGCTTCCTTCCCCTCTTCTCTTCCACATCTATCACTCAAGCACCTTGTTTTATCTTTCCTTACCCAGTAGAGACCCAGTGTCCCTCAATATTGGGAGGCATCTGGACAGTGATCCGGGCTCCATTGTGAAGGTGTTTCAGCATATGATGACACTGTGACTCCTTGAAAGCCCTCCATGCACTCTTCTCTAGGGACCGAGGGTGGGACCTGCTGTCCGGGTGAAGAAGAGCAGAACCTTCTCCCAGCCCTGTGACAGAAAAGTGTAAATTATCATGAGACCCTGCTGAGAAGGACTTCAACACGATCTAGGAGGTTGTGAACGTCTTGTGTTGAATGACGCTTGTTTGCAATGTTATGTGTCTAGAAAAGCACTGTTTACGTTTCTTTTCTCATCTGAAAAAAAAAAATAAATATGGGAAGCTCTTCCTCTCTGTCAGCCCACTAATAATCCGCTAAATAAATTTGCTTTACAAAATACACTGGAGAGAAGGGCTTGAATCAAAGTGCTGCATTTCCACACCCAGGAGATGTGGCTCTGAACCTGAATTTTATAGACACCTCTGTAATCTCTGGTCAGGACAATCAAAAACCTTTTAGAAAGTTGCATCCAGATCCGGACATAAACTCTGCGGTTTCAACCCACCTCTAATTTGAACGCTTCTATAATAAACTTGCAAATAAAGACTACTCTTTAAAGCCAAGGGAAAACAGATATTAAAAGCAAAGCCTCTGCACACAGGAAGCCTCTGTGATGACTGAGGTGGTCAATTAAAGGCAGATTCTGCTATTTTTATTTTAAAGGGGAAAAGGAATTTCAAAATCTAATTTTATCTCCAGCACACAGTAATTTTGGTTTCTGGTAATGTATACATACAAAACCTACCAGCTCTCTCTACACAATATTAATTGAACAAAATGAATACGTAGCTTCAGAAGGAATGCGTCTTTACTTTTAGGCACAGCCTGCTCTTAGATATGCTGGAAAACACGGATCAAAAGAAAAACACACATCTAGAGGTTAAGAGGTGACAAACATGAACCTTACATAATGGGTTGGAAACTGTATTACTTTGCCAGAAGGAATTTAAGAACCAACAGGCTAGAAAACGAATACGGGGTGGGGTGGAGGGGCTGGTTGTGTGCCTGGGAAGTCGGGGCGGCATCTCGGGAGAGGGACGTCTCGCTAACGCGTGCTCCCAGGGACAGGGTCTAGGACGTGTCTAGTGGGAGGTGTCCCTGCCCGTGGCAGGGGGGTTGGAACTAGATGATCTTTAAGGTCCCTTCCAACCCGAACCATTCTATGATTCACCCCCATCTTTTCTGGTGCCCTCTTGGCTGACCTGGCTCGGGAACTGGGCTGTTGGGGATCACCAGCACGTGGTGCAACCCTACATCGCGTCGAGCTGCCTAACGCAGGATCCTACGCTTTATGCCCCAGGCCCCATCCAACCTTCAGGCAGCTTCTTGGGCAGCACGCAGCATCGCTATAGAAATTCCAAGAAAAATCAGCATTATTCATTTTTAGGTAGACGCTGTTTCAAACCTTTGCCATTTCCCATTGCAAAAAAAGAAAACAGTGTCAGTGATTCGTTATGTTGGCTAGGTTGTAGATCTTCTGGAAGAAACTTGGGTAACACCTGGCAAAATGGCATTGCTAAAAATATAAATACAGGCCAACCATTTAAAAATAGCAATTCCAAAGCTAAACAAAGGCAAGGACTTATCCAGTAGTCAGGGTAAAGAATGACCAGAAAGAATACAATAAATACTTGAATGTAAACAGTGCTGACCACTGAATGATCTCACGATTTAATGAGATTAATGAATACAACCACACAAAGTCTTTACTGGTAAATCTGGTAGCTTTGTTGCAGGTTACAAATAATTCTTCCATCTGAATGAGAATTTACGGCCTTACTTTCTAAAGGGTAATAAACGCTAGGGATGCTTTGATATTTGAGCACGCCGTCTGAGACGCCCTTAAAGGAGCCTGATTTTCAGAGGGTCACTACGTCTCCCTTTCTGGAAGTCAAGGCTTCTCAGGTTTTTCTACACTGGTGAGCAAAGTCATTCATGTTAGCCCCAAACAACTCCCATACTGCAGCCAGAAACAGTACAGCTGCTTCAGAAATGGTACAGCCATGGCAGGGTGACTCTCTGCTTGAGCTGACTACATTTTTGGAGAGACAGGATTTAGAATCATAGAATGGTTCAGGTTAGAAGTGACCTTAAAGATCACCTAGTTCCAACCCCCCTGCCATGGGCAGGGACACCTCCCACTAGACCAGGCTGCTCAAAGCCCCATCCCGCCTGGCCTTGAACACTTCCAGGGATGGGGCATGCACACCTTCCCTGGGCAACCTGTTCCAGTGCCTCGCCACCCTCGCAGTAAAGAATTTCTTCCTAATATCCAATCTAAATCTCCCCTTTTTCAGTTTAAAACCGTTACCCCTCATCCTACCACTCCACTCCCTGATAAAGAGTCCTCCCCCATCTTTCCTGTAGGCCGCCTTTAGGTACTGGGTTTACTAAATAGTGCTTGACGTGCACGGTGGTAGAGCCTCCTGGGCTGAAGCCAGCACCTCTGCACGGCAGCTGTGTGCTGTGCCGCGTCTGCAGCCCACCTCACCTGGAGCAGCACTTGACACTCTCGAAAACTTGGGCTTATTTATTTTATCTGAAACCTGGTGGGTATGGGGCAGATATCACAGGCTTTCACACTGCCAGGAGAACAAGTTCAGCCAGGTACAGGTAAGCTTAACAGTATATTTATTTTTGGCGTTACGAATCACAGCTAGTGACCGAGAATTTGCCTTCTAACACCCTTCTCCGTCTTTAAGTCTCCACATGCTCAAATAGCCCACATTACTTCAGCACCTCATTCTGAAATGGAGAGAGCGCTCCTGTCCGTGGGCTCAGAGCATCTTTTGCGTCAGAAGTGACACTGCCTGCAAGGTACCTGGTAGAGGCTGCAGCCATCAGTACCAACTTTCAACAGAAACGTATCTGTCAGGATGTCTCCTGCAGACAAATTGTCCCACACTGAAAAAGGCTTTGAAAATTTATATTTCCACTTGAAGTTCTTACATGTTTGAAACCTGCTATGAAGAGGAGGTTTTGAAATGGTCCAAGTGACTATTTCCAAGGTATTTTTACTATAATATTTGCTTTTAAGAAGTTATATTTTTGCCTAGCTCATGTCTTTGCTATGATTCATGAATACAGATGCACTTAAAAATGAATGATTTATTCATTTAAACATACTTGGGCATTTAATTTCTCCAAGCAAAAATCCTTCTGTGGGAGGATACCATCTTGTATGTGCACATATCAAAGGGGAAAATGCAGCAACCACATTATACGTTCCCAATTATTCCCCGGAGGAAATGATGAAAAGAAGGGGGTTTTGAAGAGGCGTCAACTTCATGTGGTATTATACAGTGGCTTTTCTTTGATATAGCTCAAAAGCAACGGGGTCCCAGCTCTCCCTGTCACATGTATGTAGTTCTGTCTGCAACTTGCAAACAATAAACTGTCAGCGGTGGATGGAAAAGCGATTTACATCAATAGCTCTAGAGATCTGTACCTGCGGAGCGGGCATTTTTTTGGGACTCTATCCATCTGACTGCGACAAATGAGGGCAGGAGGAAGCTTAGGTAACCAAGGCGGGCATGAGAACATAACGAAGGCCGCAGAGACAGAGGAAGGGATGTAGAGAACACACACACGCTAGGCAACAGCACATAAATAGGGCGTGAATATCAGAATATGGATTATGGTATAATATTAAAAGGCAGCAATGGGACCTTTACCTATGTTTGTGTTGCTGGGGCAAGGAAATAATTTAGCACAGGCTCCTTCCTTACTGAGTAATCACTTCAGTGCTTTTATATTTACTGACATACATCTGTACATACAAGTAGCATACAAAGGAGCCATGACTTCCCCTTGTACCATCTGAAGATCAAACACCAAGACTGGTGATACGCTTCCCACACAGGGTACTAAACTGAACGCCGCCTGTCTCCTCTGTTTTTCCACGCAGCAGGTGCCCGGCGTCAGCGCAGTGTCCCCCCGCTCCACCCCTGGCAGTGCACAACGAGGCGCTCTGCAGAACTGAGGTCCTGCAAGGGATGACGTCGCTAATTTTAGAGGCTCCATTTGGCCGTGTTAGATGGGACATCCCTGGAAGGCTCAAGGTTAAAATGTGCTTTCACAAAGCTGGGAAAATAATTTCACAGCTCTTTAAAAGCCCACTTTGGAGCCTAGATGCTGTTGCAACATAGTTGGAGACACTACTTTCATTCAAAGAGATCCAAGTCTGCTATTCTTTACAGCATAGACAGATGGGAGGTTTCAGTACCTCCATCACAAGCCATGTAAGTATCTCAGACTCAACTGAGAGTATCATCTCAGACTCTCTCTGACTGACTTAAATTTTTGGGTGTTATGAAGGAATCTTACCCAGTCGTTACAAATAAAGAAATAAATTAATAAATAAAACCCACCATGTTATCACTCAAAAGTGGGACGGCCTTCAAATAAAAAACAATCATCTTTGCCTGAGACTAACAGCAATAATTCTGTGAAGCCTCTGGTCGGCTTTCACTTTAGCTACAACACAACCAGAGGTCCTAAGATTGTACCACCCACCCCATGGTGGCTGTGTATGCAAAGGAGCAAGTCCAAAAGGAAACGGAAAATTCCAGAATCCATCAGAAATAACAGCTAGAAAAACGAAGCAAAACAAACACATTTTCTGATGAGCTGATATCCAACTTCTCTTTCATAATCAAGCCCTAGCAGATCACAGCTTTAGCATCAAACTAATTGAAAATCCTATAAGAGGGGCTACAGCTGGCTGGGGAATCCCTGCCTGGGCCCTCACAGGTCCCACTTGACAGGGGCAGATGCCACAGCCATTGGAGTGGGAAAGTGGAGGTCAGCACCGCTGCCGCTCCAGTGAGACGTGGAGAGAAGCAGGCACCGCACCAGACAGAGGACTTCAGGCTCTCAGGTTCACCTATAAACCTGCATCTGATGTGGGAACAACCATTCCAGATAAAAATAATTGTTAGGGGGAGATAGGTTACTTTCAAGTTCTTCAAAGATTTCTGCACATAGCCGCGAGTGAAATACAAATCTTGAAAGGGCAATCTGTTGGCAGCCCCTTACCCAAACGTGTTTCAAAACCAGCTATGACAAAGCTCTCCACCAACATTTCTGCAAAAAACTGCGAGCTGCTAGAATAAATGTTTTGGTTTTCTGAAAAATAGCATGCAAATCATGTACAATTGCAACACAGATAATGATAAGTAGAGCTGTGCTTGAACACAAATTCTTATAATTTAACTCGTGCCTAAACACCCTGGCCAAATTCTGTTCTGAGCTATGCCAGATTGCAAAAGTATAACGCAAATTATCTTAAACTGTTTAATCAGTTTAATGAACACCTCTACCAGCATCTAAACTACGGCTGCAAACATGCCCAAGTGCAGTGCTTCAAACCAGGCTCAAAGCTACTAGGTGTTCAGCATGTTCACCCTTTCCTAAATGGGAGAATAAATGTTACCTGAAAGTAGGATTCAAACCTGGATTTAGATTGGGATTGCTCAGTAGGAACCACTTCACTTTTCTTTCATTCATAGCAACGTAAATCCAGAAGAGCAGCGTTTTATTACGAATTAAAACAACCTTGAGTGCCAGTACAAGTTCAAAACATGTGATGGCTTCATCTCTGATGGAAACATTTTAACATACGTGCTTTATTTCCGCAGCAAACTCTTTTCAAGTTAGAACTTGTCTGAAACTCGAAAAGGCCTTACAACAGATAAAGAATAATTGGCTGGATTAAGTTTATAGCTCTCCTTATCTGGGCCGCTGCCCCGCACAATTAAATAAAGAGACATTTGGATTACGCTCTTTCTTCATGTGGGATAGTGTTAGATAACGCCCGTGACAGGCTTTTAGCTACAGCGCAAACTTACGTAATTGCCATGGAGAATATCATGTCCTGTTACCAAGCCGCGCTCTGTGTTTACCAGTGTTTTCCCTGCACTTTAAACTTCAAAGAGTCCTCGCAGGATTGGGACCCAAATTAGCTACTACAAACAAAAGGGTTGGGAAAGGAAAGCTGGCTTTTATGGCCATGGAAGCAGAGAGGACAATGATTTCCTTTCACAGGTATCTGTTGCCTTCCTTGTGCATCCAGAGTTTCCAGGTGTGACTTTCAAAGAGCCGCAAAATAAATGTTTCAGAGCGTGGAAGATCCTGAAGCAAGATCTAAAATACGTTTAGATGGGACAGCTAAACAGAAAGTCCTCCAAGGCTGACCGGCGCAGCATTGAGCTCCTCAGTTATCTTACGGCTTTGTCCTTACTCGATGCCCCATCTTGGAAGAGGTCAGAGAACCAAGTGCCAAGCAGTTACACAGCTGATAACCTCTGCTAAACGGAAGTTAATTGGGATTACTGCTCTTAATTGGAATGACTGCTGCTACCCATGCGAGGTGAAATGCCACTGTCCGGAACGTGGGCTTCTTGATGAAGCCCCGAAAGGTCAAAGCCCACCTCCCTTCAGGGCAGCAGGAACTCTGCCGCTGGCATGAGTGGGTGCAGCACTGGGCCGTAAGTGCAATTCAATACTGACGGTAGTTTTGTCTTGCCCGCTTTGAAGGAAACACCCTCTGACATCTCTTGTGTCAGAGACATCTGCCGTGCAGACCTCTGCCCTGTCCTCCACCCACACCTCACCACCAGGAGCTATTCAGGTGGAACTGCCCCCAACGCCGATGGGACTTGTGTCTGAGTAAAGACAACGCTAAGCAAGCTCACTACGTATAATCCCACCTGTTATCAGCCCTGCTTAAAGTGTCATGTCAGTAATAAAATGCCAGCCTTGCCTTGAATAGCTGAAGGTATTTGCCCTCAGTGTGGTTGAGGCTGGTTTTGGGCTTCATCGCCTGCAGCCCGCCTCCACTGGACACCCCACAGAGCACAAAAATTGCCCTTCCTATACATGGCACCTACCTCCTACCGCTGTTATCCCACAGGCAAGCTACAGAGATGAGTGAAATCGAATTTACACTGACAAAATTGTGAATAAAATTGAGCCCATCTTCTAACGCTCCCTGCAAACTCTACAAGTCCTACACTAAGCAGCAGGTCTTCCCCTCTTCCTCTCTTTATCGTCTTCCAGACTTCCAAACGCAGTATTTTACTGAAGGAGGAGATCACATGTGCCTCTAGCATGGAGCGCAATTATTTGTCCACTTTATGGATATGGGTATTTATATCTTCCGATGCATTTACTTATTATTTTTCTGAACAGGTTTTGAAATAAAACGCTTCTATGTAACTAATTTAAGAAATATTGCCAGAGAACTTTTAAAAGCATAAATGTGTTTTCTTCTGAAAGGCCTAGCAGTCCTGTCTTCATCATCTTTATTAGTACTATTTCCATGACGGTATCAACAAATTGTTTTACTTGAAGTTTCTAATTCGTTATTCTAACAGTAACATAATCAGAAATATGCTAAAGTCTCTTCTTAGAGACTTTAGACTTTCATTTATATTTGTAAAAAAAAAGAGTTTACATTTACAAAAGAAATTAGCCAAATTTGTTTTGAATCCACTTGAACGTAGCTCTTATTAATCAGGTTTTCTGGAGCTGAATGATCTTAGCATTTGACATCTGAAACTTTTGTGGCTTTTTGTCTAGGCAAAGAAAACAGTGACAATGGACAACTTCCAGCTGCAAACCTTTATTTTTTTTTTCCTGACATGGTACAGGTTTTATTTTGATTAATGAAGCCAAGTTTTTCCAAATTTTAATTCCGTGCGGTTAAAGTAGGCATTTCTTAATGTAATGAAAGCAGAAGCTTTAGCCTTGCAGGACGTTTTAACTCGTATTATAAAGCTTTAAGCCCTAAAAATCCTCAACCACCCACCCACACTCGCTCGCTTTTAACCCTTAAACTACCATGTGCAACAGAAACGCAAAAGAAAACATCACGTGCTGTGAAGAGGCTTAACACTGCGATCCCCCGGGATTGCTGGTTATTCTTACATATTACCAATCTGGGCTAGCTGCTGACTGAAGGATGTTCTTATCGACTCCATGGCACAGAGGGAAAAAGCTCGAGGCCAAGTTAAAGCTAACAGGGTAAATACATTTAGACGGACTACATTTCAGTGCATTATATGCCACTGATGTCATTTTCAAGTTTGTAAGAGGGCAGTAGTTTCCCGACACTTGAAGCTCAGATCCAAACCGTGTGCTGCTACACGACCGAGGTGTTTATGTACAAGGCACTGAGTTATACGTTTCTACAAGAGCTTAGGTTTATGTTATTTGGTGAAATGTAACTGCAGACGGAAGAAATGGATGATTTTCCTCCTTCATCCTCTTTTGGCAGCTGCTGTTTTGATCTGATCACTGGCCTTGATTTGTTTCCTGCTCCAGCCAGGGTTCAGCTCTGCTCTGTAATTCCAAGCAGATGAGCCGGGGAGTCCAACCCTGTAATTACACCTCCTCTCTTTACCCTCTAACTTCAAACCTCCCATTTTGACTTTTACATCTCAGATCACAGAGTTTTTAAAGAACACCTCTGGCGTTCCGGCAGGTCTGGCTCAACTAAACATGTTTCTACGCTCTCCGGATTTCATAGCTGAGCTGTGAGAAGGGTATAAAACCCCCTCCTGGGGAACAGGGTCTCCTGCTCTTTCTTTCTCCAAACAAAATACACAATCAGAAGCCCATGCTCTTTATTATTTATTGAATACCATCTGTGTGCTTAGCACTTGTACAAACACAGAGACAGACAATCCCTGCTCCACAAAATCAACTCCAGGAATAGCTTTGAAATCCTTACCCCAGCTCACAGATCTCACACTGAATCCACGTAGGTCACTTGCATTGTAACAGTTTAAAAAAAATTCCTCTTTTTACAAGTAATCTTGGGGTCCTAAGGCTGGATGCTACTAAGTACTTCAGAATTAGGAACACTCTTCAAAACGATGCTGTAACTGAGTAGGTTGAGTCACTCTTTCAGAACAATATTGCACCCAGATTTTTCAAATCTGGCTGCCAAATGTTAGACATACCTAAGCAGCTCATTAAATACTCCCCTTTTCAGAAGTTGTTCTTGAAGAACACGGGCGTTCGGGAGAGATGGGTTATCTGTTTAAGTGCCTAAATATAGATTTACAAGCTGAACTTGTAAGTTTAAATACGCTAGCTTTTCTCACTAAAATTTTGTCTACTGTGCAGTTTCAGAGACGTGTCAGTCCAGGGCTAAGCTGAGATAGCATCAAAGCAGGACCGTGCGTAATGACACCCAGAGCCTCTGTGCTCTGCAGCGAAACACTTTTCGTTGGGTACACGACCCGGCGCTGCTGCCTAAGGCTTCCCAGCTAATACCGCCACATCAAAAACCTCTTCTTCGCCTGCAGGTGAAACGCGGGTCCCCCGGGACATCTCGGCCAAGCTCCCCGCAGTTCGGTAGAGCCAGCCCTTTGCCCGGAGGTGCGTAAAGCATCTTTGTGCGAGGTGCCCGGACCAGCTGCTCCCTCCAAGCAGTTACAGGCGTGCAACGATAAAACCGCAGGCACCAACTTCGGTAAAATCCGCCCGATTTCACCTCCACCGGCCGGCTGCCGCTTCACGCCGCACCCACGCGTTTTGCGAAGGGGTGCAGCTAACGAGGGGATTCAGGCAGAGCCAGCAAGGGCTCTGCTCGCTTCGGCATCCGTACGGAGCGCCCCCCTGCCAGACCCACCCCCCCCCCCCGACTCCCGCACCTAGGACGGGCGATCGCACCCCCCCGCGACCCTCTCCCCCCACCAGCGAGGTTGCGGGACCCCCTCGCAACCCAGCCGCCTCCTGGGGCGCGCCATGGGTAGCCACCCAGCCGGCTGGGACCCCCTGGCAACCCACCCGGCCCCGCACTCACCGTGCAGCAGCAGGGCTGGGAACAGGTATCTCATCAGGCTGCCGTACGGGGCGGACATCTCCCCGCCTGGCAGCCGCCCCTCCGCTCCGGCCGCCGCCGCCCGCGCCTCAGCGCCGCCGCGGGCAGCCCACGGCCCGGCGCTGGGGGGCAGGCGGCTGGCGGGGCCGGGGACCACCGGGCACCCTCCGGGGCCGGCGGACGGGCGGGGGAAAGGCGGCTTCCTCCGCTGCCGCTCCTCAGGGCTCCCGCCCCGCGCACCACCGCTGCCCCGGCAGGGCTCCGGCTCAGCCGCCGCTGGGTGCCCGAGGATGCCCGCTCCGCCACCGCGTCCCACGCCGTCTCCGCGGAGCGCGGCGGCGGCTCCGCTTCATATTTCCCCTTCCAGCAGGAGGAGGAGGAGGGGTCGGGAGGTGGGGACTCCTCCCGGGGCGGGGAGGGGGGCGGCCCCGCCGGACACCGCTCCCACGGCGGGGGCAGGGGAGCACGGGACAGGCGGGGAGCGAGCGGCGGGGACGGGGAACAGCGAGCACCCGGGGGAGCGGGCAGCCCGAGGGTTGTGAGGTCGGGTGGGATGTGGCCGGAGGGGGGAGGGCGGGGGGGGCGCTGGAGGACGCGTGGGAGAGCGGGCGGGAGCGGTCGGTGCTTCCCCGGCCGCGGGGAGAGCGGCCCCGGGACGCAGGGACGGGAGGTGCGGGCGGAGCTGCGGCTCCCGGCGCCTGAACCCCGCTTCCCAAGGGATGCCCAAGAGGGTGTTCGCCGCTGCGCCCGAACGTTGGAGAGAAAGAAAGTTGGCGTGCCCCCATGCCTCGAAAAGAAACCTCAGTGGGGTTGTGGCTTTCCACGTAAATCGGACATTAAAAAAGCTAAAAATAGCTGCCTAGGTTGCCTTCTTTGGTGCTGCGCTCTCCTGCACGCTTCCCCCCCATGTCTGTTTTTGATTAGTTTTGCTTTTTATTCTAGTCCTTAGGCCTTGGTCATGCAAACACTTTACGCACGCGCTTACCGTGGTACATGTGAGCGGCTCATGTGCCCGAGTTTCAGCATGAGGCTTTCGTTTGTAATGTCCTCTGGAGAGGGACATCGTGTTTTCTAGTTTGTGTTTGGAGTTGTGGGCCTCATGGAAAAGAATGTGTAACAAATTGGAGGAAGTTTTGAGAAAACCAACATAACTGAGTTTTGAGCAGCTTAACTGAGCTAAAGTGTTTACATGCTGCGTGCTTTAAAAAAGGAATACAAACAATGACGATTCCTTCCAGCTCCCTTGAGAAGGAAGAATAAATTCAATCTTCCTCACTTATATAGGGAGGAAACCGAGACAGAAACAAGTGAGTGGTGAGTCAGAATTAGAGCTCCAATGCTTTGGATTCTCAGGGTTATGCTTGCGCATTCACACAAATGTTTTTCAAACCAGAAAGGGTGGTTTCCAGGGCACTTGGTGGCGGTCTGTACAAGCCTGTACTGGTCAGATATCCTCTCAGTGACCTGGAGAGAGATGCACAGAAAAAAGCAACATCCGTCAAGAAACAGGTGTCCATGAACATGAACAGGTAATGCTGGCTAAGGCTGTAAAAATACCCTCACCCAACGTTGCTTGCTCATCTTCAGCCCATTCCTGTAGTTGCCACAGAGGTGTTTGTCAGGCATGTACATGAAGGGAAGTGATTCTGGCCGTAGACGCAGTGCATTTTGAAGAAGCCTTGTGTATCCACTCGGCTGTTTTCAGGACAAAGCCAGGGCAAAATTCTGATTTTGCCACTTGTAACAATCCTACAGCGGCAGAGACACCCAAGTGGTTTTTCTTTACCTGCAGGTTCAGTAAGTGGAACATATCCAGCAAACAAGGAAAACAGCAATGTTCACTTAAATACAGTAAGAGCATCTAAGTTTCCGAGTCCTGGGGATCCCTGGTATATTTCAGATCTGTGTGTGATGGTTGCCTTTCCTAAGAGGAGTTCCTACCAGGATGATCAGTGGGGATAATGCTGGGTGTGCAAATGGGTGATATAAGAACAAGTAAAAGGCAGTGTATGTGGGAAAGTGAA